>NC_047535.1:19508820-20122570 GCF_012275295.1 Melopsittacus undulatus
GACTACCAGGCAGTCTGGTAGAGCACTTCCTTAGGCTGGAAGTCCTAGGCTCCAAAATCCTCATACAAAGGAGGGAGCTGAACTGTACAAGTGCCCTACCCACTGAATCACTTTTTATTTTTTGAGGGAAGGGTCCTAAAAATAATACCAGCCCACTACTTTTTCTGATCATATTTTGTAATTACCAGTCCTGAAATAACCAACACCTCCAGATTGCCTGTGGGTTGACACAATAAAAGAGACAAAATTCCATTACTCCAGAGAATGGCTGAGATTGATTCATGGAAAGGTGTGCACCACTCTGCCCAGACTGGAAACATTCTGCAGCACTCTGGTATGTGCAGAAATTCCGCATTGAAAAGCTATCCATGTATGAACCTCAGGTATCCCCTGGAGGTACCTGAGGGCTGCGTAGTGGGTTTGAGTATTTCATTTTTTAATGTTGTTGCTTAGATCTGTTTTGGATGTAGATGAACACTCTTTCCTTATGCCTCCTTATGTTATACATTATTTGTTTCTTTTCTATTCCTCTGCATGCAGCACTGGTGCTTTTTAATAAACAAGATATGAATCCAGTTAATTTTAAGTCCATGTGACTCTCCTATTACAAAATGGCTTCACTGCTGTATGAATAGCCTTTCTATAAATATTTTGAGGAGTCTTCTAACTTGCATTTCAAGCTAATATTTGAGAAGTGCTATATGTTTATTTAGAACAACAAAGCACAATAATCACCAGCTGGCAAAATAAGCACTGTTGGTCTTTGTTATACCAACTCCCCACCCCCTCCTCCTGAAATATTGTTTCCATACTCTGTCAAGATGAGAAATGAAATTGAAACATATCTGGAAACAGCAAAGACGCTGTTGGAGATGAAATCTAATGAAAATCCACCAGGTTGCAGAGGGAGGTTGTATTTCAGCTCAGTTCATTTGTCTGAGATGGAAGGACTCTGAAGCTGCAGTGACAAAATGCTTGTCTATTATTTGCATATTTCTGTCAAAGCTGAAGCCTGACATATTTAAAATATCCTCCCAGATTATGCCTTGTGACAGGAAACTTGAAGTGGGAAATAGTATAATTTTGTGATTAGAGTGTAATTTCTAATATGGCTGCTTCTAAAAATCTCTGCTGGGCATCTTGCAAATGGTAGTTTTCTCTTTCACATAGTAGTAGTTAACTTTGATCAATTGTTATTGTAGATATGATTTCAATCTGAATGAAAGTTTTGTTTTACACTCAGATATATTCTGTGAATGGAAGGTTAATCATAGAGTCCTTTTGAGTACGATAACAATACTGATACTAAAGTTGACAGAATTTAGAATTGTGGCAGTTAAAATTCAGGATACAACAAAACTGGAGGTGTGTGTTCCTGTACTGTACAGCAACAGCGATTCAAATTCCTTTGTTAAGTCAGGACAGTCAGGATTTCATCCTTTCTCTCTTTTAAAAAGACATGGAAGCTAACAATAGGTCTCACTTCTGTCTCTTCTGCAGGGTGGAAAGAGCATTGAAGCAGATGTATGTGATGAGAATAATCAGTAATGTTTAAAGTTCCACTAAAAGTGTGAAGTTTTCAGCACAGGCCCTGTGAAGAGCTGTGTGTTTACTCAAAATTTGGAATGGTTGCTTGCTTTGTTACACACACAGATGAATAGGTACACAGTCTTTCACACTTGATCCACCTGAATGAGGTAAGTATACCATGTCTTAAAGAACCTGCACATACTCTCATTTCATGTGACTTTCCCTAGACCTTGCTAAAGTTTCTTTAGCACTCTGCAAATGTTTGTACATTCAAATTTGGTAATACAATACCAAATTTCATCAAAATCAATAATAATCATATCTGATACTGAAACAGATTAGTATATTGAGAAATTATTTTTTAAACATATGAATGTCATCAGTAGTTACACTTAAATGTTTGTGTATGAAGCCCCCTTGATAACTGCTCTTTTCCTGTCCTAGGAGCAACAGATCAACTTCAGAATATTTGCAATCATTTCTGAAAAAAATGGTTTACTATTTTAAGCTAAAATGTATTGAGTAATTTTGTATCTGCTGGCAGAGACAGTCTTACTGGGTTGAAAAGAAGTATTAATTACTCATTCAGCTTTAAAGTAAGCATGCTTCCAAAATATAAGGGATTTATACTGATTATAATGGAAACTGTAATGGTATTGAAACCACTCTCAGATTTAAAACCTAATATGATAGGACACGTAAAGTTATATCTTAAAAAGTCTCAGTAATGTTTTCCTATTTAGTAGTTACACTTATTATACTGGATGTCTTTTATTACAGTTTAAGAATTTCAGTAGTTTTTGTGAGCTGGAAGTATAATTATGGCCTTTAAATATAATATTCTTGCTTTGTGTTTGTTTGGAAAAATTACTGTTAAAAAAAAAAGAAAAAGTAAGGTGTATCCTGAGATTCTTTTTCATATTGAGAAGTGTTTGTGATAAGACATCCCTAGATATATTGTCTGTTTTGTACAGAGTAGTTTTTTTCCTGAGTATTTAAAACTGTCCTTGATTCAAACTTCACCTGGGTAGCTACAAATAGTGTCACATTTAAATCACTTTATTTCCTCTCTTGTTTTGAACCCATGTTTTCAGGGACTTGTCCTTTCAGGAAAAGATTAAAACATTCTGCTGGGGCCAAATTCTGCACTCTTGTGGTCATTGAACAATACAGTTTTGGGCAGTTGTGTGACTTTAACCAAGGACACAATCTGATGTCATTTTCTGAGGACAGCTGCATATCAAGATAACAGTAGAGTTACTGACACCTGTGTGGGTTAAAATCATTGTTCATACTTCATTATTCTATTTATTCAATATTAACACTTAGCAGTTAGATAGTTGAAACACAATCTCTCCCACCAGCCTTTGTGTATAATTTTGTAGAAATGCTAATTATTTATAATAAATAATGACTGGATACAAATCAGTGTGGACATCAGATTTCAGTGGCAGACATGCCGTATGGCATCAGAGCTATAGCTGTTTGGATGTGTGAGTTGACTGAGAAAATAGAAGTTACCAACAATTGAACCAATTCTACCTCACTGTGGACACTTCTGCACTCATGTAGAGACAGTGCTGTTTAATGAAACAAATGGTGTGTAAGCACATATGAGTGCAAACACATAAATTACACAGTAATGCAAGCTGCATATGTTAAGATGCACATATTTTATGTTATAAAGTAACCATTTGTTAAATGAAGGAAGATGAAGGGTAAATTTCAAAAGCTTGTAATGATGCTGAAAAACATTTTTGATTTAGAACTATATCTGAGGCTTTGCTTTGTAACAGGGTGACAGTAGCTTTTCCTGGTAGCTGTTAGTACATAAAGCATAAATGGCTGTGCAATGCTGTATGAAATCAGTAAGTATTATAATGATAATCTGCACAGCAATTCAATTTTTAAAACCTGATGCATTCAGTGTTAAGTTACTAGATTCAGATGCAGTTACATAGATATTTTGTATTATTATCTTTATTTCTTTAGTACAATATCTCTAGACCTAGATCTGCAAAAGGCTGATGGGTAGGTTGGAATTTTGGTTTAATTGTAATTATTTGAATCCTTGTACCTTTGCAAAAATCCTGATCATGACAGATTAAAGTTGAAAAGCTTCATATTTGCACCCTTGATAATAACGTAAAACAAGTATAAGACTTGTATAATGACCTTTTTGATTTAATTATCCAACTTATGTGGCTTTTGTAATGATTTTTCCCACTCGTTTTTGCTAACACTGTAATGTAAGTTTTTAGTGCCTTATATCACTGGTATCCATTACCTTCTAAAGTGCACATAACATGGAGTTCTTTCAATCTGTAAAATAACCTTTGTCTTCATGTACTGTTTTAGGTATATTTGATGGCACAGCAGATCTCTCCCCCTTTCTCCCCTTTCTTTCATTATTCTCCTCAGAAAGCTAAATTCCCACTACTTATTCTTCAATATTCCAATATATTGGCTGCATGTCTATTACAGTCTATTGCAGTAGTTTTCTCCTTGAAATCATTCACTTATCATTCTACTAGCTGCAGAATAGTAATTTTACATTCTGTTCTACAATATATAGGACAATGAGATTTAAGAAATCCAACTTACTGAATATTTCATCTTCTGGAAATCATTCTCAGTGTTTTCTGGGACTGGCTTGAAATATTTAGTAGTTCCTCAGACACAGTTTTGTGAGATGTCAAAATACTGTATCTTTTTGGTAGGTACAGGGACTCAATGCTTTCATTCAAATTTTATAAATGGAAGGCATTCATTTTTATGGTTCCACCATGAGTGTCATAGAATACTATAAGGCTAGTTTATGTGCACTCATATGTCAGAAAATACATTGCAATTTAACGATGCAATATAAAATTGAAGGACAGGAAGCCCTTATTATGCTTATGAAAAGCATATAACTTTCATCATCAATCAAATGTGGATTAATTATATTCTTAATTATGCTATGCCATGGTATTTTTCACTGCAATTCCCTATTTTAAAGAAACTAATGTGTGTTAAAGAAGAAATATAGCCTTACTTCTGAAAACCGTCTTCAGACGCTTGTAAGAATTACATCCTACTTAATGAAGGTCTGATTGATAGCGTAACCAATTTGAAAAGAAAGTTGAGATAAAAAAACCTTTTGAAATTGAAAGGGATTGCAGGAACTTTTAGTGAAAAGTAGCCTTTGTGACACATTTTCACTCTGAAGTACAGCAGAGTGATATTTATGTATTATTCATACCTTATATAATATGTGTTATATTAACACATATGTGATATACAGAGATTAATAATGAAGTACAATATTACAGAATTACTGTTTTACAACTTTTTATGTAGAACTGTTGTTTCCTTTGCTCTGATTTGTCAATCCATCTCAATAGGACAGGTACACAGATAACACTTTTTATCATAAAAATTGAATTTAAAATTATGCAAATGTGTATAACTGACATATTGAAGCTTCAAGCTGAGAAATTATATTTAAAAAGCATTGGACCCATGTCTGGTGATTTAATCCTCTGTAATCCTGCCTTGGATCTCTACATATAGAACTCAATATTATGTAGTGCAAGAAAAGTATTTTCTCACCTGAACCACCTAAATTCTTTAGGTATAGACAATGTAAAAGGAACTTAGTGCAATTCTAGTCTTCAGCATTAAACCAAGAGTATGCCCATAACTTTTCAAGTACAGATTCAAGCTGGAAAGTCATTTCATCTCTGTCTGGTACAAAGTTGTTCCTAATCAATACATTTTTAATGCATTGTAGTGGGCTGTAATCAATGTGACAGTGTTCAAAAAGGAGTTGATGGTGATATGATCTCATTGCCTAAGAGGCTTAGTTATACCAAAACTCAAAAAATTCTTGTCACTGTTTCATCTGAATATACCCTTATCTAAATACTACTGTGTACGTCTCAGTTTAATTTCCTCAGAATATTTCAATTTTCAGTCCTCTACCTTATTGTGTGTCTGTATCGTAAGTCTTGATGATCCATATCTTTTTGGTGGAAGTATGTAGAATTGCTTTTGTTGTAGTTTAAACCAATCCACACAGCTTGCGTGGTTTAAAACCCCACCTCAGTCTCCCGCAGCACCACACACACACATCACCCCCCCCCCCCCCACTCCCGGAGGGATGGGGAGGAGAACCGAAGGAATGCAACTACCACGGGTTGAGATAAAAACAGTCCAGTAACTAAGGTATAACACAAATCACTACTGCTACCACTAATAAAAACAATGATAGAGGAAATGAACAAGGAGAGAGAATATAATACTACCCGCCGAAACGAGCCCAACCCGGAAGAGAGCTAGCTCCAGCCCCTTCTGGCCAACTCCAAGTTACCTCCCCAAGCATGATGTGCTGTGGTATGGAATACCTCCTTCCCTGGCAGAGCATGAGGATCTGAAAAGGCTTGGACAAACCAAACATTTGAGCAGTAATTCAAAACATACGTGCTATCAGCAACCGTTCCCAGCCTGAAAGTCAAAACACAGCACTGCACCAGCTACCAAGAAGGAGAAAAAATGACTGCTACTGCTGAACCCAGGACAAATGTACAGGGAGGCTTTCTGTTAATTTATTTTTTCTTTTCAGTTACTTAGTTTATACAAACAATGTTGTCTAGGCATACAGGGCATGCAATTTGTACAAGTATTTTGTTTGTTATCTTATATAAAAGACCTCTTCCATCTATAGTTATAATCAATTGTAAGAAATACTTTTGTGCTAATGGTTGATTCTTCATTATTTTGAGAATGTTTAATGAAGAAGACATCTTCTGAAGGTGTGTGTACTCCAAAATAATCATTGTATTGCTCACTGTTTTGTGGCAATGTTAAGGCATTTGTAATTTGACCTGTAGAAAACACACTGAAGTTGTTTCTAAGAAAATGGTGAAATACTAAAACTTCAACTGAAGCAGTTTAGTTAGAAACCTTCACAGAGCAGAAAATTAAAAAAAAAGTCTGTTTTCATAAAATGGATTAACAGAAACAAATAAAACGATTACACGTCTTTCAGCTTAAGATAAATGCATATTTTTGACGTACTTTTAAGTTTAAAAATACATTAGAAGCTTTCATTTTTAGGTAATCTCTTGTACAATCTGTCTTTCATATATTTAGATTTATATGCACAGTGCAGATTGATCATTACTCAAATGAGAAGATAGAAAAATGTTTTTATCCTAACAGCTGTATATTGGCCAGAAGAATGACTGTTTAGTAAGAATAATTCTTCCAGGTGATATTCCAGTTGACATCTTCTGTTGTGTTTTCAGACCCCAAGAAGCAGATTAAAACTAAGTGGAAGAGCTTGGTAGAATATTCCTAATTAATAATAATGTTTGGATACTGCCTTTGGAAATGGATGATGAAGTTCAACTTTATTTCCACGGATGAACAAAAACCAAAAATTGAAATTATGACTTGATGTCAATGAATTTTATATGCAAACAAAGTCTTCTCTCCCCTCTCCTGCATTTAATATATAGGAGTATATATATCACCTCATAGAAAGGCAAAAGCTAGATTCTCAAATGGTGTGGTATATATACCAAAACATAATCATAGGCAGTGGCTTAGATGAAGCTCTATATCATTTAAAATAAAATATAATCAAGACTTGGGCAACAGTAAGAAGTTATTACTCATTACCATGTATGATACACCACCAGGTTTTGACAAAAAGCTGATTACATTTATCTTCTGTTCAAGAAAATATCCAAATGTTCTGCCTGAGGCAGCCTTATAGATGGTGTTCAGCTGTGTCACAGCCTTTGTGTGAGTACCCAGATGGAGTTAATGAATGGTGCATATGCTGCTTGGACAGACTACGTTAACTAGAAGTGCTGAAGCTGCTTGCAGTAGTGGAGTTGATTTTGTTTGAATTTACCTATTGCTTGGGAAGTAATTGGCAATAAGAGCTGGTAAAAAAATTTATGATAAATTAAATACCCAGCAGATATTGAATGTAATTTCCTTTGCTAGTAGAGATTAGTGGGTCAGTCCCATTCATGGACAATAGAAACTCTGGGTCACAGCCCAAGTTTTCCCATGCCAAGTTTGCTCCAGAGATGTGGGCTCTGAATAAGGTGATCAAGGGTCTCTGTCCCGAATCCTGCTGTACTTCAGAATGAAAGTGTGCTAAAGACTAGGGCTGTGAGGTTCCTGGCTGCTTGTGGTCCTGGAGATCAGCTTGTATGAAAAATGGTGAAATACGAAACATTACTTTGCCCAGGGAGCAGTGTGGGAGGAGCCCTGTGCTGCTCTCAGGGTCTTCCATGCTTTATTCATCCTAAGAGCAAACTGCCAAGTTAATTTGGCATTATCCCAGGACCATTTGTTTCAGGAATACCGCACTTAAGTGTTTTTAGGGCATTTTTTTTCTGAATTTTCTTTGACGTTTGATGGATTAGATTTGTCAAAACTTGAAAGAGAGACTGATGCCAAAATCAGAGTTAAATTTATGTTTTAATGAAATATCTGTCTAGCCTTTACAGCCAGTTTTACTGACCTCAGAGAAGATTCAACTCCTAGAATTCTGTAAATCAATTGGAAGACAATTGTAATATTTGTATTGTCAATCACAGTTGAAGTCAAAAAGAAAACTGTTCTTTCATATATATTCCATACTACATTTTCTTTTAATTGATTGAGCTGTCATCAGATGTGCTACTTTGGTGATTTTTCTCTTTCCTTATTTACTAGTATCTAAATGATCTATAAATGCAAGTAAATACTGATGTCACTTCTCATCATGCATTGTACTAATTATTGTATCTAATTTTTAGCTGGAAATGCAATTAGCTGAAGATGTAGCAGAGAAACAGCAATCTATAGAGTGGAAGAGAATGAGAAAGTACTTACAAAACCACTGCCAAAGCGGATACCTTTTTATGGTTGTGTGGGGTTTTATTTATTTATTTTTTTAAACCCCAAACCTTGTAGCTTAGTTTTGCTCAGAGATATGGTTGAAGTCCTGAAACACATTTAATAAGCTTATAAATTTGGAACATTTTAGTGTCTTTAATAGGTCATATTGAGCTGCTTTTGGCAATTACAGATATGGGTGGTTGGGATGTTTGTCAACCCAAACTGTTTATTCCTCAGGCTTAGTATGACAAATAAAAATGTCAAAGTTATTTGAGAAAGCTCAGCAGGAGGATGGAATGTCCAGCAGTTGCCATTAAAATGTTACGGATGTGGTTCCAAATGACAAAAGGGGACAATCTTGCACAAAGAAATCCAGACAGAATAGGAAAACCTTTCTGAAAAGACTGTAGTTACTTTGACAAAAGATACTAAATGCCAAATTAAAACGAAAACAAAGGCCAGCCCTCAAATTGTCATAATTAGTGTCAGGAGAGATTTTACAGTTCTTACTTGGTGGTGTTTCTCATTTTTTTCATGGGGTGATAAAAGTGATGGGAGTCTCTGTGAGACAGAGAATAGAATATTGTAGATGAGAAAACTTTCTGGTAACTTGCTCTACACTTGCAGTTTGATCCAAAAGGATTTCAGTGTCTTGCTGAGCATGTTCATATTTTTGTAAAGCTGTAGCAGGAATCATAAAACATTGAGTGAACCAAATTTTATAGCTTTGCACATTCCAGAATATATACTCAGTTATTTTACTTTTAGAATGGTGCAAAAGCCAGTTTAACTTTATCTTAGTCTATCCTCCTAGGATGGAGGGGATGGTAAAGAGACATTTTGTCTAAAAGATACCACCTGAAATACCTTTTTTAAAAAAAATAAATAAATACCACTACTAACACTTCAAAATAAAACAATCGATTATTCTTTTGAGGAACTCTTTTAGTAAAGAAGAAGATATACCTTCTCTTTGATTAGCCTAATTTTTTCAGGCTACCTACTAAGAATGCAAATGTAGGAACGTGTGTTTGAATTATGCAATATTCTGAAGGCAAAACAGTTTGTTCTGAATTTGTGAGAATAAATAAAAACTCACAAAGTGATAATGTACATGGTGTAGAGTTTCTTAAATTGATCTTGTTCTTTTCCTGTTGCCGCCTCTTATGGACCATATTTGATTCATTTTATGTTTTTTTTTGCTTGTTATGGCATCAAGAAGATTGGGTGGAATTGAGCCTGCCTGGAAAGGTTATGGATATTGCACTGGCAGCAAGTGAGAAGGCTCAAACTGTGAACAGCCAGCCCGGCCATAGCAGGGGTGATTCCTAAGGACCAGAGGAGATTGGGTAGAATTTTCTGCAACTCAAAGTTAGTGAGCTGGGTAAAATCAGCTCTAGAATGAGATATGTGCTGGAGAGAGCTGTGTATATTTTATTGTCTTCTGCTTTCATTTTCCTCTTGTGCCTCCTCTAAGGTGGTAATGCTTAGTTTAATTCCAGTGATACTTGTCTCTTTGGAGTGATAAGCCTTTCAGTATTCTGCAAACCCCTGGTCCCCTCAGGATTGTTGTTTCTGTTAACTGCTGAAATGAATGTGCTTGACCTTAGATCCTGCATATTCTTTACTTTTGTGTATCTTTTTAAGACTGCATGAACAGCAATGGCATTGTAGCTGATTCTACAGTCTTTTTATTGCTCATCTAGGAAAGCTTTGAACTCTGTAGCTCTGTTCCAAACAACTTTTGGTGTATATATATATATATATATATATATTTATTCTGTTGTAAAGAATAGGCTTCATAATGAACTGTCAAATGTTAATTTTGTGTATTCCTGTGAAAATTCAGAAAGGATGATGTGATTATAGATCATAACAATATCTGAATTCACTAATTTTGGTAATAGTTAATGTTGCGAACATTAACCAGGCCAAGATTTTCCTCTGTTTCTAAATATTAACTTCCAAATATATAGGCTTATCCCGGGAGATCATGCTCATTCTGTCTGTAAGATATTAAGGCAAATGTTTTCCAAGAACTGTATTCTTTGTAAAAGAATGAACATATTCATTGTGAACAGGATGGGCTACTCAGGTGTTCAGTCATGAGCCCGTTTTTGCCCCTAGGGCATGACTTCTTTGCAGTGTGGTGAAAACTTCCTGGGTTACTTCAGTAGAAGTTACTTGAAACTGAAGCTCTGCTCATGGGAGTTTATTCATGTTGTCTAGTTAACCTGAATTGCATTTGTGTTTCTCTATGATCCTATGCAGTCTCTTCCACATCTGTTTTCAAGTCTTGTACATTTTTGCTAGAACCTGCCATACTCAGAGAGAAGAGGGATCATCAAACAGGTTTGTATTCTGTTTGACCCCAGGGTTTATGTTCTTGTGTTCCTCAGGGAAGAGGAAAAAGTTTTCTGGTGCTTTTAAACAAACAAAACGCTTGCTCATAACGATGCTTGCCAAAGTATGAAAGCTTTTCACTCTGCAATGCTAACGTCTTCATTGTTGTTTTAGTTGGTTTTTGACTTGTTTCACTGAGGTTTATGTTTCTGTAGGAAGATTTTAGGAATGTTTTCTCAGGTACTAGGAACTGCTGCAGAAAATCATAGAATCATAGAATAGTCAGGGTTGGAAAAGACCTTAAGATAATCTAGTTTCAAGCCCCCTGCCGTGCTCTTGAGGAATTTAGGTATGTTCTGCAGAGTAAAGGTTTGAATCTGAATGAAGATGTATTGTTTTCAGCTTCGGAATAGGAATGGCAAGAGGACTCTGCTTATGTTATGGCACCTGGATTCTACTGTCCTCTACTTTCCTCATTGACAGCAGAAAAGACCCTTCCATTTTCAGGAAGATACAGCAAATTTAACAACTGTAATATCATCTTACTTTAAATTTTCTCCAGGAAAATTCAGATTGATTGGGTTTTTATGGTATTTAAAGCACATCCTTTCATCTTAAGAAAACTCTTTGCTTTCCTATACATCCTATATGTGGCTGATGTACTTTGCTGTATATTTGTATTGTAATTCCTGTAATAGAAGGAATGTCTTTTTCTTATTATTATAAATACTAGTAATTATTTGATCAATGTATATAGCTAGGTATATGAGGAAGAAATTACTTTTAAATATTAAAAAGAAAAAAATCCTACATATTCTTGTTATCAAGAATTCCATTCCTATATTTAAGCAACATTACTTGATTGGAGAATAAAAACAGTAAATCACAAGCACAGGCAGTGATCTGTTCTCAAATGGTTTGTGACCTGCATTTAGTTACCAGGAAATAATTTGTAGTACCATTGAATAGTGAAATATAGATCTTTACTAGAAAGATATTCATTATGCATTGCTGGCCTAATATTCAGTTCTTCAGTGTTTTGAAGGCAGATAAAATTCTGGCTACTGTTGCAATCGAGGGAAATCTTAATGTGAGAGAATTAATGCTCACTAGATGAAAGGCTGACATGTAATGTCAATTTTTTCTGTGTTTGGAAAAGAAAAGGTTCAAATTTTGAACTTTGATACCCACATCATCCCCCCAAATTTAATGAAATGGAGATTAAAGAGTTTTAAAGAAAACTAGTCTCCCACTTGCAGAGCAGGATTGGTGTTGTATAATAGTTGAATAGCTGTGAGCTGCAAATCAGCATTAGTCTTGAGCAATATTGCTAATGGTGACATTGTAAAAGACTATTTTTTGTTAACCTACATGTTAGCTAATGTTAAAAAGAGAGGTATTTTTCTACTGAGAAAATGGTATTGCTGGCAGAAATAGCTGGATTATTTGAGATCCTGTTCTCATTACTTCTAGGAGCGATAAGAGCAATAGATAATATGTTTACACAAAATTGGCAACAAAGAAATAAAGGCAGTGTATGTGCACTTGTTTTTAGGACAAAGGCTGTCCATAGCAAGCAAAAAGAGCATCTTACTTTTCACATAATGATTAGTGGAATTAGGGCTTGTACTGAGAAGACTAGATCCTTGTTTCTGTTAATCGCTAGCTGATGTATTTGAAGCTGCATAAAGAGAAACTGTAGAGTTGTTATGAGTCTAAGGTAATGCATTAATAATTCATCTTCTAGAATTCCTTGGCTGGAAGGAAGTAAGATACAGAATTTATTATTTATTTCAGCATGTTTTGGCTATAGGCTGTGACAGCTATAGAAAAATATTACCAGGGAACACAGAAGGTTTAAGTAACAATTATTATCAAAGTGATTATATAGAATGGTACTTGAAACATTTTCAAAGTGACAAAGATTATTTTGTTCTAAAGCATTAATTCTTACTTTAACTATCCATCACTTTTTAGAGAAGAGTTATTTTATCCTAGAGTCTTGATAGAATATTCTAATCAAAGCACATATTAATATTCTTTCTCCAAGGAATGATTTCGCTTGTGGGAATTTGGCTGTATATATTATGTTCTCATATTCTGGATATACATTTTCTGAGGTCTTTAAGTCATAGTAGAAGTAACATGTTAGTAGGAAAAATATAAATACTGAAAATAATGTCTGTAGTAGAAGAGATATCACTGTGGTCTTAAGCAAGATATTGTAAATAACGTTTTATATTTATAATTACATATATATAATGTCAATTACAGCTATTGACAATTATTATTTACAATAATTTAATAATTATTATTAATATAAGATCTGCAGAAATGCAGATGATACTGTTATTAGAACTGTGGTATTAATACCCTCCCAGTTTTTAGTAAGATCATGAGTGCTAATGGTAAGAAAAGGTCCTCAAATGGGGCTAGGCAATTTGTTTCAGCTGTGAAAAGCTATCAGAGCAGACATTTTGCATTGGCTTCTGTTTAATAGGGGGGGAGCTATGAAGCTAAATTGAAAGCAAAAAGAAAATGAAAGAATTTGCTTTTTAAGGAGAATATGATGTTGGAGCAGCAGAATCATACATTTCAGAGAAACAGACTTGCACATATTCAGAGAATTGCTATATAAGACTTCTTAGGAAGATAAGCTAAGGGATATAAGAGTGCAGCTGCTGAGGGAGATTGGGAGTAGGCTTTTGTACATGTTATACAATGTGGAGGTGAAACAAGAATGACAGAAACAGATCATAATGGTGTATCAGGAACTCTTCACTGACTTGAAGATCAAATAGAAATCATATCAAGTCCAGAAAAAGAGCATAAAACTAACGGTGAATGCAAAGGAATAGAACAAATCTGCAGGGATAAAATGGGATAAGAATTTCAGTTAAGAAGGGACACACAGGATAACAGGTAACAGGGCTGAGCTGAGGAAACAAATGAGGTACATTTCCATTAGAACAGGAAAAGCATAAATTCCCTGATTCAGAAGGTGAAACTGTCCAATAACTTTTCTGCTATAATGTCTCCATATTTACAAAGATTTATGTTAAGAAAGAAATGGAAGTTTAGGTCAATTTACCTAAAACAAATGTTTTGGGTTACTTCAGAGCTAAATGTTCGAGTTGGTAGGATGTGACTAACTTCCCCTTCCAGTATGTTTCAAAATGAAGATGAAGTAACTTTCAAACTCCTTTATGATTAACTTTCTGAATGAACGGAGCCAGCTGTTAAGCAATCAGTATGACTGTGCTGATTGACCAGGACTAATAATACTAGGGAATTGCTCTAGTCTAGCCCTAATTTAGTGATCTTTCCTATAAGAGGTTTTCACTGAGACTTGTATGTCCTTTCTTTCTATTTCAGAAAAAAGTTTTCCTTCTGCCTTCTTCCTGCTCTGTGCTCCTCACCATCGTTGATAACAAAATGAACAAGAAATGAACTTTTTTGTTTATGCATTTTTTGCTGAAAGATTTTTGCTTTTGGCTAATCTTTCCCACTTGGCCAACTAGCCAGCTTTTCTTTTTCTGGGACCTCTATGAGAGATGTTTTAATGCTTGGTGGCTTCCAGCTCTATAAGGTAAAAAGGCTAGCTTTAGATTTTCTGTTTTATCCTGACAATAAAATATAGGATGGTAGAAGTGATGTATGTTAGTGTTCTCTTCTTTTGAGAAGTGATGACAGTGAAAGATTACCATTAATCATATACACTTGTAAATATTTCAGCTAGAAGTAACCAGAAGAGTAGAGCAATTATTCCTACTAACTTTCTCTATATCATTTTTTGACATTATAGACAAGTCGGCATGAAAATGCTTTCGTTCTTTATTTGAGCAAAAGGTGATGCAGTTCTGTGTTAGGACTCCCATCATGACCAATTTCCTTTGCAGTCAGTCTACATCTTTTTCATTTTTAGCGTACTATGTAAAATACAAATATTTTTTCAATGCCATGCATAGTGTGAAATCTGCTTTATTTGTACAATATGTCAAGCTTTTTGTGTGCTGCATTTGCAGGGGAATTTGAGTCATCACATTCCAAAATTGTCATCTTTTTATTTTGCAAAATGTGTGTGGAATTTTCCCATGACAGAGTGACTGTTGTGAACTGGGCTCTTTGGCAGGTATTTTCATGCTGAGGAACCAGATGGATAGGCACAAGAGTAGATTACCTCCCTGTTTAAAATTATATGAACTGAAGATCATTTCTTGTTATGTGAATCAGTAGGCTCGTTCAAATCTTTCTGTTAAGAGTAATTTTGGCCTTTGCACAATTTTGCATTCTTATAATCACTTTTTCTGAATTTAAGAGCAACATACTTATTTCTGGCTAAGAACTTCAGAGATTTAAATGTTGAAATAAGCATTTGTGCTTAAATAATGGCATTTGATAAAAAAAAATATTGTTTTCAGGGTAGACCAAAAAAGCAAACCAAAACTAAACTACTCTTTTGTGGCAGAGGACAAGTTGTTGTAAGATCTTGGAAATGCTTCTTGAAGTTGAGAGAACGTGATCAGAAGTTATCATGTAATGATTTTTAACCACTGTCCATTGAAGTAGCCTGTGAAATGGGAAATTACACAGTAATGCAGTGCATCTATGAGAATAGTGTTTTTTAAGGGTGTTATTACAAGAAGAGTTGTTATATTCCTCTGGGAAATTACTGTAATTGCTTAATGAGTTTGACAGAGGTTTTCCACACAAGCTACATTTCTGCTATGTTTCTAAAATGCACCCAGGAGAATTATGTGCTGTTCTTCTGTTGCCACTGAGCCTCAGGGTCACCTTCAGG
The DNA here is from genome assembly GCF_012275295.1 of Melopsittacus undulatus. NCBI lineage: Eukaryota > Metazoa > Chordata > Aves > Psittaciformes > Psittaculidae > Melopsittacus > Melopsittacus undulatus. Next base: position 19,524,380 of record NC_047535.1, read on the forward strand.
CAGTTCATGTTTAAGGCTGGAAAGAAACCCTACAATTCAGAAAGAAAACCAAACCTCTTTATAATTATCTGCTTTAAATTGCCTAGACTGTGCAGGAAAACTCACGGGCTGTAGGTAAGACGATTCCAGAAGAGTCATCTAGTGGAATTTCAATACAGATTATTTCTTAGAAGAATTTGCTCCAATCCTCCAGAGTGAAAAAGACTTTCAGGCTCTAGAGTAATGACTGTTCTTTCATAGCACATAGGTCACACTGAAAGATAGTTCTGCAGAGCGAGTGGGAAACTACATGTTACTAGAGAATACCACATAAAAAGCTTGGAAGTGGTTTCAGACAAACTTTATTTCTGATCAACAGCTGCATTTTTTAGATTATTTGAACATACTGCATGTATAAAATAATCCTTAGCTGCCATTTGGAAGCAGCTGATACAGACGGCTTACTATGAATTCTCACTATGATTCTTCTTCTCTCTCCTCCACATTATTTGATTGTGTATTATTATTTACTTGGTTATTTCTGGATTCCTCAGAGCTTGACGTAACATGAGGATTTGGCATGTCAAAACCTTTGTGCCAGACCAAACCCAAAATATAAGTTAAAAAGAGATATTTGAATGGAGATTCCTATCCTTTGATTTCTAAAGGAAGCTGCTCAGTGTGAAGGGATCAGAAATGAGAAGGTAATTTTAGGTGAAAATAATCTGCTCTGTTTCTTCATCACTAGGGAGTTATTTTTTATAGCTGCTGAAAGTCAAGAACCCTTATGAAGTGGTTTACGTGGGGAATTCTATTGAGATCAGATGTGCAGGAGAAATTGTAAGGGTCATAAGCTGACAAGAAGTAAGTGATACCATCTGCACATCCAGAATGCATTTGCTGCTTAATGAGTGGCATGTCACAAGTCTTCCCGTATGAGTGGTGAGACCAGCTCAAGATGAACTTAAACCTGGGGGCAGGTCAGTAAATTGTGGCAGTGTAATTTCCATACTGGATGTGGTCTATACATTTTCTCACTCTAGCGCAGGTGGCTCCTTCAACAGTGCAGCGCCTTTTGTTGTTTAAGGGTTATTTGCTGGTGGAAAAAATCTGTCAGAAAATTACTTATGGTGACTATCATATAGGTGCCTAAATGTTCCCTTGGGTTTTAAAAGCTCATTTTAAAGTTCCTATGTGCCAAAAAAAGCATTTGTTTTTAAGAACCGTGCTTTCTAATTCTATAATATAAACAATGTAATTTTGCAGGTTACATCACAAGATCATTGTTATTTCATAATATGCATATGTATGCTTCAGATAAATCTTTCTCCATTATCTCAGGGTGTTTTGTTTTCAATGTTTTCTGCTTGCCTTTATACACAGAGCTTGCACAATTAGTTTGTGTTATCTTTCCTTGCTCTCATTTCCAGACTTAAAGAAATAAAAAAGAAAAAAGAAATCAACCTTCCCCCATACTTACGTTACTAATTAGAAATTATGGTTTTCATGTGGCAGGGGAGGAAGTATGAATTGGAACAAGAAGACATAGTTTATACCGGAAAGAGGATTTATTCTTTTAAGTTAAAGAAATACAAGTGATTAGTTGTCTTTGTGGTGTTCATACAGCATAATTACATCACAACACAGCAGTAAAGAGTATTATTGAGCTTGCTAAAATTCCAAGTGTAGAAAACCAAAAACCATAATTCCCTGCCCCAACCAAATATATTTGGATTCTTTTCCTTCAGCTGTGGACATGAAGCTCTAATAATTATGTGCAGCTTAGTCAGGGAGGGTGGATGGTCTCATCACTGCCCACAGCTGGGCTAAAATCACAAAACATGGAAACACCTGTGACCACAAGGCTGGGAGGAGCACTGAGGTGAGGTCTCTGCTACCAGTCAGTGGCTGTTGCTCTTATGGGGAGGTCTGTTGAGGAGTGAGAGCAGGCTAAGGTGAGTCTATCTAGATAGGGCAGCATCAGTAAGAGGAGAATTATAGAATCATAGAATAGTTAGAGTGGGAAAGGACCTTAATATCATCTAGTTCCAACCCCCCTGCCATGGGCAGGGACAACTCACACTAAACCATATCACCCAAGCCTTCATCCAACCTGGTCTTGAACACTGCCAGGGATGATTCACAACCTCACTGGGCAACCCATTCCAGTGCCTCACCACCCTAACAAAAAAGAATTTCTTCCTTATATCCAATCTAAACCTCTGCTGTTTAAGTTTCAAACCGTTACCCCTTGTCCTGTCACTACAGTCCCTAATGAAGAGTCCCTCACCAGCATTCCTATAGCCTCCCTTCAGATAGTGGAAGGCTGCTATGAGGTCTCCACGCAGCCTTCTCTTCTCCAGGCTGAACAGCCCCAACTTTCTCAGCCTGTCTTCATATGGGAGGTGCTCCAGTCCCCTGATCATCCTCGTGGCCCTCCTCTGGACTTGTTCCAACAGTTCCATGTCCTTTTTATGTTGAGGACACCAGAACTGCACACAATACTCCAAGTGAGGTCTCATGAGAGCAGAGTAGAGGGACAGGATCACCTCCCTCGACCTGCTGGTCACGCTCCTTTTGATGCAGCCCAGGATACGGTTGGCTTTCTGGGCTGCAAGCACACACCGCCATTTCATGTTCATTTTCTCATTGACCAACACCCCCAAGTCCTTCTCCACAGGACTACCATGAATTTCCTTATTGCCCAACCTGTAGCTGTGCCTAGGATTGCTCTGACCCAGGTGCAGGACCTTGCACTTGGCATGGTTAAACTTCATAAGGTTGGCATCAGCCCACCTCACAAGTGTGTCAAGGTCCCTCTGGATGGCATTCCTTCCCTCTAGCGTATCAACAGAACCACACAGCTTGGTGTCATTGGCAAACTTGCTGAGGGCACACTCAATTCCATTGTTCATGTCAGCGACAAAGATATTAAACAAGACCGATCCCAACACCGATCCCTGAGGGACACCACTCGTTACTGGTCTCCAGCCGGACATTGAACCGTTGACCACAACTCTTTGAGTGCGACCATCCAGCCAGTTCTTTATCCACCGAGTGGTCCACCTATCAAATTGATAACACTCCAATTTAGGGACAAGGATGTCGTGTGGGACAGTGTCGAACGCTTTGCACAAGTCCAGGAAGATGACGTCAACTGCTCCACCCCTGTCCATCATTTCTGTAGCCCCATTGTAGAAGGCCACCAAATTGGTCAGGCAGGATTTCCCCCTAGTAAAGCCTTGCTGGCTGTCACCAAGCACCTTGTTGTTTTTCATGTGCCTTAGCATGCCTTCCAAGAGAATCTGCTCCCAGATTTTGCCAGGCACAGAGGTGAGACTGCCTGGTCTGTAATTCCCCGGGTCATCCATTTTCCCCTTCTTGAAAATGGGGGTTATATTTCCCTTTTTCCAGTTGTTGGGAACTTCACCTGACTGCCATGATTTTTCAAATATGATGGCCAGTGGCTTTGCAACTTCATTCGCCAGCTCCTTCAGGACCCGTGGATGGATTTCATCAGGGCCCATGGACTTGTGTATGTTCAGGTTCTCAAGATGGTCTTGAACCAGATCCTCATGTACAGTGGGCCCAAGGTCTAGGTTTTCACAGTCCCTGTGTACGCCTCCCAAGACTTGGGTGGTGCGTTCAAAGCCTTTGCCAGTGAAGACCGAGGCAAAGAAGTCATTCATAACCTCAGCCTTCTCCAAGTGCTGTGTAGCCAGCTCTCCCAAAAGTTTACGGAGGGGGCCTACATTGTCCTTAGTCTGTTTTTTAGCCGCTACATACCTATAAAATCCCTTCCTATTATCTTTAACATCCCTTGCCAAGTTTAGTTCCAATTGGGCCTTAGCTTTCTTAACTTGGTCCCTAACTACCCGGACAACATCCCTGTATTCATCCCAGGCCACCTGTCCTTGCTTCCACCTTTTATAAGCCTCGTTTTTTCCTGTGAATTTTTCTCAGCAGCTCCTTATCCACCCAAGGAGGTCTCCTGGCCCTCCTGCTGCGCTTCCTTCTAGTCAGGATGCAACACTCCTGAGCTTGTAGCAGGTGATCCTTGAATATTAACCAAGAGTCTTAGGCCCCCCTGCCCTCTAGGGCTATATCCCATGGAACCTTGCTAAGCGGGTTCCTGAAGAGCCCAAAGTCTGCTCTCTTGAAGTCCAGGGCAGTGAGCTTGCTGCACGCTCTTCTCACTGTCTTGAGGACCTCGAATTCGACCATCTCGTGATCACTGCATCCAAGACTTCCCTGTAGAGTCACATTTCCAACAAGCTCTTCCCTGTTGGTGAGCACGAGGTCAAGCAGGGCACCTCTCCTCGTCGGCTCCTCTATTACTTGCAGAAGGAAGTTGTCTTCCACACAATCGAGAAACCTCCTGGATTGCTTCTGCCAGGCCATACCGTCGCCCCAACTGATGTCAGGGTGGTTGAAGTCCCCCATGAGAACAAGGGCCTGCAAGTGTGAGGCTTTTCCTATTTGTGTGTAGAGTTCTTCATCCACAGGTTCCTCTTGATCAGGTGGTCTGTAACATATCCCCACAGTAATGTGTCCCATCACCAATTTCCCCTTAACCCGGACCCACAAACTCTCTTTTAACTGATCACCTGTCCCCAGACAGAGTTCCATACTCTCCAGCCTATCCCTAACATAAAGGGCAACTCCCCCTTCCCTCCTACCGGGCCTGTTTTTGATAAAAAGCCTGTAACCTTTAATTCCAATACTCCAGTCAAAGGAGCCATCCCACCATGTTTCGGTGATGCCTATTATATCATAGCCCCGTAGATGTGCCCACATCTCTAATTCCTCTTGTTTATTCCCCATGCTACGGGCATTTGTATAGAGGCATCTGAGTCGAGCTCCAAATGAAGCCGGCTCATTGGCTGGAGTGGCTAGGATATCACTACATTGCTCAGAGTATTTATTATAGGTTCTGACAATTGACTGGGTGTGTTGGGATGGAATGATGCCTCCCTCCCCCAACACAACTAGTTTAAACATCCTTGACAAGTCTGGCAAGCCTCCCAGTAAAGCAACTCTTCCCTTTCTTTATCAGAGCAGTTCCACCAGCCCCCAGTAGGCCTGGCCTACAAATGTGGGCCCCATGTTCAAGACACCCAAACCCTTGACTACGACTCCACCCTTTTAACCATTTATTAACCTGTCCAATCCTCCTTGCCTTTGGAAGGTCCTCCCCTGTGTCTTGGAGAATGTTCAGGAGCGGCAGGGTGTAGCTGAGGGGGTTGTGGCATGTGGGTCTTCAAGACTTGCAGGTTGGTTCCTGGGCTGTCTCTTGGAAAAAGTTCAGTCCTGGTATATCAGCAGGGATGTGTCCAGCACAACCAGGATGTGCTCTGAGAGAGGGGGAAAATAGTGTCAGTGAGGAACTGCCAGCTGGAAGATGGCAAGCAGCTAAGGAAGATGGTGGCAGAGAAGATGCAGTTGTCCATTTTGGGCTCTGATAAGCCAAAGAAAGACTTTTGTATTTCCATTTTCCATGCAGAATTAGAGGAGAGTTCTAGGGGATAATGGAAGTGGGCCCTGTTTTTGTGATGTGAGTCATCCTCTGCTGGGTTAACCTGGTGGGAGTGATCCCCCTTGTCCTCAGGGAAAAGGGGTGACATAAAACAAAATTAATCCTATATCCACCAAAAGGTTTGTGTTACTGTATACATTAAACCTTTTGAGGGAATTGTTTGAGGTTCAATAGTTGACTGTTGGAATTGTTTATTTAGAGAGCTACGTTTCCTAGCTTGAATTCCAGCTTGTGACACATAACACTATGAGAGCTTGTGAAATGGGGGATAACAAGGAATAGGATGTCTCATCAGAGTTACTTTAGTTGTTATAAATCCTGATCTAGAAATAAATTTAGCAAAGATAGTGATAATTTCTGCTGGGTTTGTTTCTGTTTTGTGCTGTGCACTAGCTGTATTTTTCATTAGCCAAAGAAAGGAACAAAAAGATACTGGATGAATGGAGATTGTTATGAATGTTATGTTTTGCTGAGAGAGTTTGACACTTGTGATTAGAATCATCAATAATCACCCCTTAGCTTTTAGCTGATCTTAACTTTCATTTGTAAAAAGTTAATTCCCCCTCTCCACCCCTAAAATCTGATCCGGCCTCTGGAGTTGAAAACTATTATATCTTCTCCTGCTGCTAAGATGTTATCCCTCATTGATGTCAGTCTGAGTAACTGAAATACTAAATATGTAATTTCTCTGTTAGGTTCCAGTTGCATGGCTGTGCTGGGTGGTTAAGGGAATGTGAGAGGATGAAAGAATAACCTGAAACTACATGACAAAAATCACAACCTCAAAACAATAAGGATACGAATTTTAGCTGCTTTTCCTCAGAAATTTGTTCTCTGATTTGTTTGCTTTTTTGAGGCAATTCCAAAATATTCATCTGTATCCACCTCTCAGAGTTCTAAGTTCTTTATCAGCTGTTGTCTGTCTGCCAGTGTAGTTAGACAGACATCATGGAGTCCGTTTAGCCTGTATGTACAAATGCATACAATTCAAGCAAATAGTTAGGCTGTCAAGTGTCTGGTAAGATGCAGATGTGTTCTTTTGCAGGCATTAACACCATATGAATTACAGGTTGTAATGTACTGCCATTCTGAAAGGAACTTGTACTTCTCAAATTAAGGAAAGGCAAGGGGCCTCAGCAAGCCTCCTGTGTTGAAGGATGAAGAATGTGATGTGCTAATTCTTTCATTCAGGGCGGCCTACTTTAAAAAAAGGAAAAAAATTACTTATGCAAGGCCAAGACACAAACCTTGCACTCAAATACTGCATCTGCACTTAAGCTGTGAACGTCTAGGTTCTTGGGTAGTTAGATTCCATTGTAGTCATCACCTGGTATGTAGTGTTGCAACTAGTCAGAGCAATACATTTTCACTTTCATAATGTATAATATGCTTCTTAAAGTGAGGTTGTATTTTCAACTTCAGATCTCTTGCTTCGATATCTATTGGTTTTGTTGTGAAAAATCACTCTTAGGAGTAGAAATAATTAACTTGCCTGGTAACTCTAAAATATATTTGAATATGAAATAAAATGAGGGTTAAGTAAAGGCAATTTGTATTCTTAAACATGACAAAGATACATGTTTATATTTTAGTTGCGTCATTTTACCTGCCTTATATTGCTGTAGATTTATTTATTGTTGGTATACATTACACCAATTCAAAATATTTTTTATTTTATAAGTAAGTTTAGTCTGCCAACAAAATTATAAGAGAATGAATGCTTTAAATAAGATTTTGTGCTTAGTTTTGTTTATGTCAACTTCTAGCTTAATTTTCTTAAACTTTGGACTGTATAAAGAAATGGTCTCTAGAGCCAGAATCACTTTTTAACCTCCAGTTTTAGAAGTGAGCTTTATTTTTATTGCTCTGAGCTAACAGAAAAGCACGATTCCTCTAGAGGCTGTTCCAAGCAACTTTGTGAGAAAAGAAATATTTCGGGAAACAGATTATCCCTGACAACTATATACAGCTGTCTAATAGAGCAACCTCCTCAGACCCCATCCATGTTGTAGGATTTTTCTGGTCTCTAATCTTCTTACTTCTACAGAATCCAGTTTTGTATTCCATTAGTATGCATGTGTATATTCTAATAGACTACAAAAATACAGCATGACCTACTTACTGAGAACCTGGTTTTATATCCCATTAGTGGGCATGTGTATTCACAATAATAGACTTTTAAAAACACTGTGTGACCCATTTATTCTGCTTCATCAGTAACTATGTAGAGTGTATGTGTGTATATGTATCTTCTTTTTAATTTTTTGAGAAAATATGAGAAAACATTGCAATGCTGAACAGGAGTTCTGTGCTGCTTGAATTGCTTAGACACTAATATGTACTTGTTTTGCATAAAATAATTCATGATACTTGAAGGCATTTGCAGTGTAAGAAAACAGAATGTAGGCAAAGCAACCTGAACTTTGAGGAGGATTAATATTGCAATGTAACCTGACCTATTTTTAATGGGATCCTTCTCATCTTGCTGATTTATGATTCCTTGTTGAGCTCACTCATGCCTGACTTGATTTGGTTTTCTCTAAGACTTAAGATGTTGAACAAATAGGAATGCCCATACATGAAGAAAGCATCTAATTTTTTTTCTTAGTGTAATTCCTGATTATTGTGAAGGGTGACATCTTTTTGTTTGGAACCTGCCACCTGCCTGTGTCTTTTGGTGTGCTTTATTTTCCATTCCAGCCTTGATTTTATAGACTCCTATCAAAATTACCTTCCAATCTTAAAAAATGAGGAGTCCTTGTTTATTAGAATACAAAATAATTTATTAGCTTTTCTCATCTTTGTCAGCCTTCTTTGCACTTTTTATTGTTTTATTTTATTTTTGTTGAGGTCAGGGAGACCAAAAGTTGATGGGTATTTAAGATAGAGTCCCCCATGAACTGTGTAATAGTGTTTTATTTTTTTGTTTTCTTTGTTACTACTGACTAATATTCAATTTACTTTTTTGACTGATATTGAACAGTAACATGGTTGTTTAATGAAATTAACTATTATAATCCCGGATCTGAAATACAAATGAAGGACCACTTAGGTAAGAGCTTATTGTATATACGAAGTGATTACTTCTCTATTTGTATCATGAAATGTTATTTAAATTTAGCCTTAACTGCTGTGATCTTTATTTCTTTTGCTCCATATATTTTCAAGGCGATAGGGTGTCTTGTGGTACAGTGACATCCTTGGAGTGTCCCCAAGGCACCATGGGTTTAGACTATCTGCACTGGTTAGTCTGCTTTCAGACATACCCTGGAGTGTTTTACATCCTGAATCAGAAGTGTATGGTAGTGGTTTTATAATATTGCTTTTTTTGTATCACCCATACTGATGGGGAGACTATTCACTGTATGAGATGGGACTTGAAAACTTTAGGTTATCCCTTAGGATTATCATCTGTGTGGGATAGAGTTATCTTAGGACCAGCTGTGCCACTTAAATGGATACAGTGGTCTGACCCTGAGTTTACTCTGGGAGTATTAACTTGTTGCTGGCTTGAAATTAATCCACTGAACTAATTGTACCTAATTCAGGGGTTTTACATTGTCCTTCTGAGGCAGAAGCATTTGCATGAAGGAATTACACAAAATCATAGAATAGTTAGGGTTGGAAAGGACCTTAAGATCATCTAGTTCCACAGGTTGTTTTATTGTACCTCAGCACATAAATGCTTCCCCTTTTATTATATTACAGGGACTTATTTATTAATTTTTAACCTAAGCTAATTTATACCTATTCATTAATTGCAGTACTAGAATTCTTAGGGTAGTAGGAAAAGTTGCTCTGTTGAGAGTGGCATTGTAAGATATATATTGTAGCTAACTCCTGATGCATAGTTAATACATTTGATCTGCAGTTCACCCCATGCTTGTAGGGAATGGTACTTTATTAAATAGTTTTTCTGCAAACAATATGTTGCTTACAAATCTAATGTTTAGAAGATGGCCATTTCGTTCTGACTTGTCCATTTGGGAACTCAGAGTGTGAAGAAATCAACAAAAGAGATGGGAAAATGTTTAGGAGCTACTGCTTTCTAAACATCTCTTTAGTCTTGCAAAACATAGTGTGTCTTTACTTGTTGATAAATCATTCAAAGTAGTAAATGTTATATGTCTCAAATAAGTGGATATGTGACCTGGAAAGATGCAAGATTGGTCTTTAGTTTGTCAAGGTACATTATAAGAGGTAGTTGATCCATTTGATATGTAGTGACATGATATAAACAAAGTTTGTATATGAGTACTTGTTTAAGGAAACCAATATTATTAATGCTTGCATGTTTTGGAGTCCAAATATTAAGCTCTTGTAATGAGAACATGTTTTAAAGTCTGAAACTGAAATAGATTCAATAGGAATAGCTGTGTTACATAAACATATTTTTATTGTTTAAGTCTTTTAATCATGTAGAGAAGTCTTCATTGAACTTTTCACCACCATAAACCTGAGTTATATGGACTGTTCAATGGGAAAGAGGAAATAACCTCTCTTTATATAGAATCATAGTATTGTTTAAATTGGGAAAGACCTGTAAGATCATAGAGTTCAACCATTAATCCAGCTCTGCCAAGTCTACCACTAAACTATGTCAGTGCTGCACCTACACTTCTTTTAAATACCTTACTGGATGGTGACTCAACCACTTCCCTGGGCAGCCCATTTCAATGTGCTTGACAACTGTCAAGATTTTATCCAATTGAATTGAATTTTAATTATATTTACCAAAATACACTCTTTTCCTCTTGAATATCTGAAATCGCTGCTGTTCAAATATGTTTTTTAAATATATCTTTTTATAACTGTTTTCATGTGTTGGCTGGGATTTTTGTATTTATTGACTTATTTATTTACCTGGCTTAGGGAGGGTTATTAGAGAAATAACCTACCAGGCAGTTGCCAACAAAGTCATCTCGTAACTTGCAGGGAAATAATCAGGCCTAGTGCTCCCATTTTGTGGTATGGTTTTATGCAGGATGAATGGATAGAAGAAGTGAATAAGCTCTTTACTTGGCACTACTCAGAGATTGGTTGTTTGGTTATTTCAAAGTAATATTGACAAGTGTATAAGGTAAAATGTCAATTAGTATATTTTTGCTCCTAATCTTTATTATCTATATTTAAGCCCCCAGACTTTTGCTTTTATTTGCTAATTGCTAATACTATGTTAACACTATGTTTAATAAATTTATCTGCTTTATTTTTGAACTGGTTCCTTCTCTGTTTTAAGGTTTAACTAAATGACATATCATTTCCCCCCTGCCAAAATATTAGCTGTTGACTAATTATAGTTTATGATGTCTAGGATTAAACAGTCAAATTCTGTTGCAGAAAATGTGATTAGAGAATGTTTTAAAACAATAAAATGCATATGGACATCAAAATTGCTTTTCAGAAGAAGCTCCGTTTAGGGGTGAGAATAAATGTGTGGGTTTTCAGCAGAATAGTTGATGAAGATTTCAGTTTCTGACTTAGTTCATGAATATTTGTGAATTTTCATTGGCTATTTGAACAATCCATTGGGCCCAAACTGTTGGCATAGTTCCTCTTAGTGTCACAGAAAATTAGTTGCTGCTTTCATAACATAAATAAAGAAATAACATCTCATTTTATTTAAAAATATGTTTATCTTTAAAGACAATAAATACAGATAAATTTTCATATTTGTATAAATGAATTGAAATTTCCTTTCTTACTGAAAATATTCTTAATAAAATTCTGTTGCTGTTTAAAACAGAATCCAACTGTCTCTTGGGATTATATCTTTGAATAAGAAATATTAAAAATGAACTGCATTATATTGATGTAATTTGCAATTGTAGGAAAAGCCTGTTGCAGTAGATGAACAAAATAGATGATTGTGGGCAGAGTATTAAGCATTCATATTTATATAACTACTCTACTGTCTTTTTTGAAGGAAAGTTCATATTACAAATTTTGTCTGGAAAGCACAAGTTTTACTAACCACTTCTGTGGGTTTGTTTTGGTTTGCTTTTTTGATTTTCTCCATGATGGTACATGAGAGAACTGCATACTCTTTCCCAGCAAACATCTCAGTTATGGTTAGTAGTATGACATAGAAAAATGTTCCATTAAAATTTACAAGTGATGCAACTGAAGTTTTGTTTTTGTAGCTGAGCTGAACTCATTTATTACTTTGATTCATCTCACATGGGTACACATGACCTCTTCATTTAAAATAGTAAGTCTTTTTTCATACGACTTCTTAAGAATGTCTGTCTGATTATTTGGTCAGTACTGTTGACACTATTCCATTTGAGAGCAAACAGATTACAGAATTGCTAGGAATCTGATTCTAATTCATCTGGCATTTGTTTAGATTAAGCTGCTGTACCCAGTAGTTACCAAAACTGATCTCTTGGAAGTGAGGAATGAGGGCAGTTCAGAAATGGAAACTGTTTTAAGGTGATGTGTTTCAAGTATAGCAGTCTAGCATAGTTTTGCAAATAGGAACTGTCATTTACACCACCAGCAGCAATAGCCTTTTGGCATCTTATTTCATTGTTTACTCAAAATACAGAGTGGTGTAAAATATCTTGAATATCTCATTTACAATCTCCTCCATCTGTGAATGCAATGAAACAGTCTTGTTCTCCATCTGTTCCTTCTTTCTATCATATGGTTGATTCAGTAAAACCTATGGTTGTTTTCTTTGGAAGAGTCTCAAAACAGAAACTGAGTGAACACAACTAAGTGAGATGTTAAAGTGTATTGCTATTTTGATAAATTGTATCACTAATTTTAGCACTAGTGATTTAGATTTTTTCATAGTTCTGACTCAAATCCTGACTATAAACTGAGGTGGTTCTTTTTTCAGAGCTTTTAAAATTTATTTACTATCCTAAGGAATGACATCAGATCACGCTTTATTTATATGTTTAAATGCTTTGAATCTAAAGCAGCTGCACAAGTACTGGGGATGTAGAAAACAGCTCAGGTTAAGATTTAATCACTATTTTTTAATTTGATATTGTTTGGTTGCAGACAACTGTTTTTTATCCTTGAAGGGAACTTACTCTAATACCGATATGTCTAGAAACAACTGCAAACCTCGGAGTTGCTTATTTGCAAGGAATTCTGTGTGTGATTTTAGCCTCTTTGTTTTTTGTCCTTGTTATTTATATGGCTTTTTCCACTGAAGTACTGGATGACTGATGATAACTCTGGAGGCTCACATAATGTTGAAGTTAATGTCAAATGTTCGTGTAATTTCTGTGAATGAAAATAGAAAACAGGGTTCTAGTTGTTTTGGCTATATATCTGGCATTACTGGTTTTAGTGCAGGCAGTTCTAATGATCAGTTGAATGACTAAGAAGGTAATTTTTATCCACATATCTCCTGTTTGCAATGTGTTCATATGTAACTTTTTAAACAATAGTACTTTCAAAGGCAGGCCTTGAATGATGTATAGGTTAGCATCCTGTTACTCCCTTTAGTGCAGTCCTATTTCTCTACTAGTTTCATAATAACACAAGATGTTAAACATTGTTCAACACCTAAAGAAACAGGGTTGCATTATATTCACTGATCATTTTTTGTGGACAGCATTTAGTCTGCAGGTTATTTGGGGATACTAATCATAATTGCATCTAAAGTTTGAAATCCAATTCATGAAGACATTGAAAGATGGAAATGTCTTGGATTTTTCCCTTCTGCTCTTGATATACAATTAGTTAACAGCAATTGACATTAGTTTTTACTGCTATGTCTTCATGAAGAATTATTTTATGCTTTCAAAAGTTTTGAAAAGAGCATGTTGTCACATGCTGCTTCATGGAATTGGATTAGCTAAGTCTGGTTAGCTTTTTTTTCCTGCATAGGTTCAAATCAGTCTTTGCTTAATTATTTCATGATTCTAACATGCTTCATGTCAGAACAAAGCTCCTGTCCAATGCTTGCATTTTGCAGAGAAAAAGCAATTATTCACAGGGAAATGTTGACTTACATGGGAGGTATTTTGTTCAACAGGCTCTGGTATAAAGTAGTTCTATGTTCTAGAAACTAGATCTTCCTGTATGATGTGCTTCAAAGTGGAATTCTTATTCCAGAGACCCAACAAGAGTACAAGAAGTTTAGTTCAGTTTTATATGGTCTTTTATCCTTAGAATTATAACTTATATTTACAAAAGGTCTTAATTTTGTGAAGTTACTATGGCTTGGAACATAGAGCAATTAATTATGTGGTAGACAAACAATTGTGATTTTGGCTAGCATGGTTGGTATTGCCCAAGGGGAATGTGCTGGGAGGAGGGTGGATGAGAGAGGAGAAAACGACATTCTCCACTACTATCTCAAGCACTAATTTCTATTTTAAACTCCTTTTGCTCTGCTCTAAATGTTGCTAATTTTTTGTTTGCTTTTTGCCTTCACTGTATTCATTCCAAAGATTTTGTGACAATGGTTTGAAACCTTAAAATTTTCTGCTGCATTGATGGCTTATTCAAGCACATTTGTGTACAAATGCTATTGTTGGCCTATAGTTTGAAGAAATACTTTCTCCATGTTTTGGGTAGGGGCACAGAAGTTTCATTAGCTTTCAGTGAGATTTTTGCTGGATGAAAAGTTTTTTTTTTGTCTTTGTGTCTACAGCTTGTCTCTACAGTTTACTCAACATGAATTAGTAAAACTGTTTTTATATTGAGCATGTTATGAGAATTATATAAGATATGCCAAAAGCCTTTTTATTGACTTATGCATTTACATTAGTATGTCAGTATGTCCTTTAGAGATGTTTAATCTCTCATTTTCTAATATTCCTGCTTATGCAAATGCCATTCTGGCTTCTGCTTTCTGTTATCACCTTTCAGGTGTCCCCTTAGAGCTGGCTTAGGCTTTTCAAAGCTGAATTTTGTTGTCTGGGGGTGAAGGTGCTGGGACATTCTTATAAAGAAAGAAAAGTATTTGAACTGAGAAGGAATGTGGGGGAAGCAGCTTGAGAGTAAGATGGGGACAGCAAGGACACTGTTGGTGAGGGAGAAGAGGCAGAACATTACCATTTTCATAGAAACATAAAATATTGTGAGTTAGAAGTGACACTGAGGATCAGTGAGTCTGACTCCTGACTCCACACAGGGCAACCTAGAAGGTAAACCATATTTTGGCCCTTCTAACTCTTACAGTGTCACGAGTGGAGCCTGTTTCAACAGGCAGTGCATTTAGTAACCTGCCTGGGCATGTGTCTATACTGCTATCTTTGACTTCATAGTTCTTTTGTGACTACTTTCTATGCTCCTTTGCTGATCATTTTTTTTTCTTCTGCCTCTTTGATTTTCCAGTCTTTTCAGAATTGCTCCTCAACTGTGAAGCCTCTGCAGTTGTTCTTGTCCCTGTGCTCTGTCCTTGTTGACACAGCTCAGTGGATCACTGTCATCTTTAATGGCTGCCTGCCAAAGTTTCAACTCAGCTATTGGCTGGTAATCCTAGCTATAAATATAACCCCTCTCTTTTACAACCTCCCAGTAAATGAGAGAAACTATAGTTTCACACAAATATGGAGTTTTAGCATGGATGTTTTACATCAAGTGTTTAGAAACACAAAATCCCACATTTAAGGAGCTGCCTCACACTAAACTTGTAATAGTGATGCCCTTTTGCTAGTTGTTGGTAACTGCTGGTGGTTCTGTGTTATATATAAATGTTTTGAGAGGCTAATTGTCATATTTACAGGAAGTCTAGCACAACAGAGCCTCAAACTTCTTGACCTTTAAGTGTTGCCTCTCTAAATGGGAAATAACAGGGTATGATAGGTGTCAACAGATGGTACGATTACATGCAGACTTTCAAGTATGCTTTTTCCTTAACCTACGAGCATATGTTCAGTCTTGGGAAGGCATGCTGTGTTGCTGTTAGCTTTGGTTATGCAAGCCTCAGTATAGTGACAGGTCTTTTGGAGAGGGTGCATGAGAGCAGCAGGAGAATTTGCCCTCTGCCTGGGTTTTTGATTAAATTCAATTTTTGAGGCAGAGCTGCTCTTTGAGAACTGCTCTCTGCTGTTTGGTTTATTATTGAAGAAAGAGATCGCCCAGAGGCAATTTGATAATTTCTGTTCCAAGCCTTGAGCAGAGGTCCTGCATAAATAGAACAAGTAACACTTAAATTACACCCACACCTGATGTCACTGGTTTCTCTTCCATTAGGAAGC
The DNA here is from genome assembly GCF_012275295.1 of Melopsittacus undulatus. Classification (NCBI taxonomy): domain Eukaryota; kingdom Metazoa; phylum Chordata; class Aves; order Psittaciformes; family Psittaculidae; genus Melopsittacus; species Melopsittacus undulatus. The sequence goes on from NC_047535.1 coordinate 19,540,067, forward strand.
TGATCTAGAAGGCCCCAGACATCTGCCATCATTTGGAAGAGCAGTGTCAGAGTGAATGCTGCTGTGGGAAGGAAAGGGAAACAATGGGAAAATATTTCACAGTATCATACACACTGTGTATGGTGTTTCATTCCAATCATATGTTTGACAGATTCCATGGACTACACTGCTATTAAGGGAAAAATTAAGAAAAATAAACAACTGAATTCAGTTTCATCATTGGCCATAGATACAGAGTGGCTTGGCAACACAGATAAATGCATTCTTTGGGTAAGAGGTATAGATACTAGTGAAGGGAGAAAACCCGTTTTGGTGTTTAAAGCGCATGGAAATCATGCTTTATGTTCACCTGTACTTGTGCAGTCTAACAATGGTCCTTTTGTTAGTCACATCTGTTGTTTCATCATGACTATTGCTCTGGTAAAGTATTCCCCAGGTTTCATTTGGGGAAAGTCTGATAAGTGTATATATATGTTAATATATGAATTCCAGCTCAATTTATGAAGTGGTGGTGTTGTCTTTCTCTTTGTAACAAAGCTCAGTTGTTGGAGGTATTAAATTGGCCTTTGATAGCCTTTTCCTGAGTGAAAGATATTTAGAATGGCATTTTAGCTACTCAAGTTGGAGTGGCTCTGAGAAGTATGTTGTTGTATTCTAGTCTTGTGTTGACCACTACTCTGTGAATAGGAGTCACTCAGACTTCCTTGGGAAAAGTAGAGCTCTGTCTGGGGGTGCCACATGATCCCTCACATTGGGGGATTTGCTGGATAAAACCGTTCTCACAAATGTAAGACATTCTGAGAACATAAAATCTGAGTGAGGGACTGAATCAGGAAATCAAGCTAGGAAGAAAGAAAGGTAATGCAGGAGAAGGCTGAGACAAATGGATGAAGCATATATATGTATCTTTTATTTTGAGTAATGGTAATTTATTATTTTTCCCTGAATTTGGCTGTTTATTCAACCTTATGCCATCTCCTTTTTGTGCTAATATAGAAAACTAACTGAGGTTAAAAATAACCTTAATCTGGCACACTTACAGGCTGAAAGCCTGAGCAAGTGTTCATTGTATTTTGCTGAATTCCAAAGTTTGCAGAAGAATAAAGCTCAGGAAGAAAAGCTTGGAAGGGTGGTAACAGGTCTCTGAGGAGATGAAATGAATGTTCACAGGTCCTGTGAGGCAAAAGTTTGACCAGGACCATCTTATATTTTGGAATTGTGTGGAGTTCCAGAATTCTCTTTTTGGGATTGGGCTCTAGGGAGCTCTGGAACAGGTGGCCATCAGTAGTAAATACTTAATGTTCTGATGAAGGAAGCTGGTAGATACAGTTCCTTTTTAGTTCTTACTTTGGTGGTGTGTGTATGTGTGGTGTGGGTTGGGTTTTTTTTATTATTATTTTGTGCGGTTTCTTTTTTTTTTTCCTATTTGTTGTTTTTTTTTTTTAATTAGTTTTGAAAGTCCTCTTCAGGTTGTTAGTTTAAGTGTAAATTATCCTGTTTAGGTGTTCTCGGTGTGTTAGTTTGTGCAGTTACATGTAAAATGATTACATCTGCCTCTGCTAAGTTGCTGCACTGAACATTGCAAGGGTTTCTTTGAGAGGATATTGGCAAATCACAAAGCAAATCAGAAGATAAAAAGAGGTGAAAAGGTGTGTATTGAAATGGGACTAAAAAGAAAATGTTTCCAAAAATCTTCTTTTGTGAAGACAGTGTTTACTGAATGATACAGATGCAACCAGATATCCCAGGAACCACTTGTGCATTATCTTGTAATTTATAGTGATATAGATCATAACATGACAGAAGATTAAATAAAGCAATAAAGCAAGGAATTCCTTCACTTTGGGATCGTATATCTAATGGTTGTCGTTCACACAGATGAAATCTCTGTGCATTTGTGAGTCTACAGAGAAACAGGCCTTTTGAGACCATTCCTTGGTTTTGTTTTGGCTGTATCTACAGCAGGTGTTAGTATCATTAAACTTTATCAATTGCCTCATCATCAGTATGTAAGGTCCTGTTTATCAGAAATACTTTCATTCTTCCCTCTGCACCCCTTTGAAGAGGGTTAGTGTTAATATGTTCCAGTATATTAAGGTTGCCTGTTCTGTCTCTGTAGATATTTATGGTGAATGTTGCATTTTTATTTTTCACATCTTTCCAGGAACTGTTTGAAGCCTGTTTGCACAAATTTCATCTTTTGAGATGCACATTGGTCAGATATATATAGACCAAATACATATGTCTGCCATATACATCCAGTATATAGACTGCTATACATATAGGTGAAGGGAAGTTCAAATGAAGCTATATTTTGAAAGGTGTATATTTCAGGGTATATACTGTACTGAAATAGTTATGCAGGGTCCTCTTGATGGTACGTATTTCAACTCTTGTTTATTCATACCAACATATTTGAATGCTGCAAAACTTGTTTATTTTTATAATAGCCAATCAGCACGTAGGAGAACTAAACCAAGCAACCTGGGAGTTGCTCATCAGTTGTGTAATGAAGACAAATGGCATGTTGAGTCTTGTTATCTGATTATGCAAAAGTAGCTTTTTATGATAGCAGTGGTTTTGCTTTGAGCTTGCAGAAAGCCGTGCACCATGCATCTGATTAATCATGCAAAATAAAATTGAAAGAAGGAAAAACAAGTGCATGTATTCTGGGTCTCTTCCAGGCAGGTGACTTAACCTTGTGCTGAAAATCTTGTTCTCTGTGGACAGATTTCAAGGCTGGAAGAATATTAAATTATAGTGAAATTCTTTGATTTCACTAAGGCCCAATATAATCTCTAATGGCAAATATTTGCCAGGATTGGCTAGATCATAAATCAAATGATGACGTGGACAAGCAAAAGAACACTTCTAAACTCCTGATCCTCTGGCTTCCCTGTGGAATCTAATTATAAAGCAAATTTTTTGATGATATCTTTGGTAATAGGTGTGAACATTTATTTGTCTTGGCTGGGAGTGCATGGCTTGGGACAGCTTTGAGCAGAAGCCAGTTGTGGAGTTCTGGGGTTTGATGGATTTGTTGTGTTGTTTGGTTTTGAGGGTCTGGTTATTTTCTGTGTGTGTGCTGGTGATATTTGGTTGGTTGGTTTGTGTGTATATGGGAAATCTCATAAGGCACAACATGTGTGATCTATGTTCTTAATCCACTGTTTAGAGACAGAGTATCACAATGCCAAAAGTCTTGTAAGAGTCTTTTCTCAAAAGATTTTCAGATTTCCTGCAGTTCAGAACTCTCTTCCAAAACAGATGTTCTCTTATCACAGCGTATTGGGTCTGTGAAATATAGTGATTCTTTATAGTCACAGCAATAAGCGACAAACTTAAGTAAGTTTTCTTACTTAAGTGTCTAAACAGTAAATGGTTGGAGATGGGTTGTTTTTTTTTTGTAATTTTTAGGGTGTGAAATAGAGTACTGTGGTGGAAAGAACTGGGAAACTGAGTCAGATGATGATTATGTTTTCCATTCATCCTCAGACTTTCTGTGAACATCAGGGCACTTATACACCAATGAATGGCAATGAAAGCAGTGCACCTTATCATGCAGCATCATGAAAACTCAAGCACAAGCACTTGATGTGAATGTTTTTCACTTACATGCCAGAAGATAGCTTACTTTTTTTCAGGGGTTTTGTGCTGCAACACCAAGCAATATTTTCTGGATATTACTTTTGTCACTACCACTGCAGCTAATATCAGTGATGTCCAACTCAATCATCTCTGCATTATTATCTTGTGTATAACTACACAGCATTTCTACTGTGCTGCAGGAGAAATGTGACTTAATTTTCCAGAAATAGGACCTGGTTGAGGATAAGAAGCTAAGGTAATGACAGCATATTCACTTAAGGCAGTTGAATGAACCTAGAAGTGTTGTGCAACATTTCAGGGTGGCTCTGTAGTGATATGATACGGGACTGACCATGAAAACACAAAACAGGCTCTCAAGGCATACAAGTGGCTTATTGAAAGGAAGACACCCATGCCTTCTCTCCTTATGACTCAGTCCCTTCCTTTCCCAGCTAGGAAATCCACAACAGCATTAACAGAAAAGAATTTGTAATGTGAAACTGTGGTCTCAGAATGTATTTTAATCTCAGGGTTGAAAGTCAATGTGTTAATAGGAAACATAGGGAGAGATTCCAGAGCAGCTAGCTGAAATATGACTTGGAATTAATTCAGTAAAACAAAGATCGCTTCTTTCAAACCTATACGAGATTCTTCCATCTTTGTGTGGTTCAGGTATCTGAACTTGGGTTTCTATTACATAACTACATTGTTGAATGCAGAATGTGATGCTGGCTTCTGGCAGTAATCAGACTATGTTATGTTTTCATCTGAAGGATGCACGCAATTTTCAGGACAAACAGTACTGTGAACATGCTGGTTTTGGTTCAACCTATGTAGTTGCTTCCTGGTGAATGCATTTGCCTTCCAGGTTCATGGTGAGTGAAACAATATCAGTGGAAGATTGAATAAGGAAATGATGTCTCTTCAGTTAGTGGAAAGACAAAGTATAAATTTTCATCAGCAGAATGTGGGGTAAGAAAGTATTTGTTCAAAATGCAATGAACAGACATGTCTTTGACAGACCTGCTGGCAAGTGGTGGTTAAAGTCCAAGTTGGAAAGTCGCCTTTGCTTTCTGACAGTAGTGTGTTGTGGATATAATTCTATTGCACCTTATACAGTTATTAATGTCAGGGCAGAAGACTACAAATTTGTTATAGTAAGATTCTCTTGTAAGTTCTTCATATTGCTCTTAGAGTTCAGAATACGGAAGAATCAGGACTTGAAAAGTGTTGGATGTCTAGAAGCAGTCTGATAATGTGTCATTGGTCGAGTAGACAAGGGAGAGTAGTTTTTGATGGCAGGGATCATGATTTTTAGAGTGTCTGAATGAAAGTATTGGTTTCTTATGTGCCTCAGACCTCAATGCCAGATGCTGATCTATGTTTCTGGATCTGTATTTTTGTGTAAATAGATGGTTTGCTCTCTGAGGGCTCCGCTATACAGAGACTGCCTTTATGGAAGTACTAGGATCATAGGAGCATTGAGGAGAAGTACTGCAGTCATTCCTCATTGTGTGGCTTTAATTGAACACCATTCACTGCATTCTCAGTCAGGAAACAGCAGAAAAAGAAAGGTGAAAGTCTTTGTACCTTGTATCTTATCTGTATCAACTTTCCCCTTTCCACTAGATGAACAAATAATCTGTTAATTTAATTCCATAATTACCTCTCTTCTTTCCTTGGGAAATGTTCATCTGGGTAAATGCTTTTCTTGCAGTAGATAGTTTAAAGGCAAACAAATGAAAAAATGCTTCTTGAATAAGATTATTTTATGTGTTACTATCAACAGATAAGGCTCTCTATATTTAGACAATTCTCTGCATGATCTTTTCCCTAACCAGATGGAGATGGTAACATCCAGTCAGCCTTCACTAAGCAATTGCTATGAACATTTAGCATCTGAGCACAAAAGCTTCTCTGTAATCCTCAGAGATTTGCATGCAGTTTCAGAACAACCTCTCAATAGTTTACAAATGTTTCTAAGCTCCTCAGATGGTGTTTTTTATTCACCTTAACTTGATTGTGACCTGTAAGCTTTGTACATAGACGTTTCCTTTTCATGATTATTTGCTATGGATGTAAAAAAAAAAAAAAGGAGTAAAATAAATATCTTGTTTCTGAATATATTTGCATTTTGTATGCACTTTTTTGGGGGGGTGGGGAATCTGTTCCGGGAAGTGAATTCAGAACATAACTGCCTAATAGCATATACATCTGCTGTATGTTTGGAAATGCAAAACCTACCCATTGATTCTGAAGTCAGTGATGGTGAAATTGTGTCAGCATTAGTAAGATGATTATGAATGTGTTTCCTGGTGTAGTTGTGGTCTTAGTTAGCACTATTAAACTCTGGAGATTCCAACTGGTAACAGGAGGATGGCATGCATAATTACTTATGAGACTGGCAGGCTGCATTAACTCATTTTTTAGGTTTTAAGTGTATGTAAGGTGCTTTTGTGCAGCTGAACCAGAATCTAAAACCCTTGTGAAAACATGGGAATGCTGTGCTGTTGTGATTAAAGGAAACTGATGCATAACCTAATGGTAGCTTAGCTAATAAGAAATGATGAACCATTTCATTTACTAAGCTATAATCTGACAACAGGATAGCTTCAGGGCTAGAGGCTATAGTGGTTCATGTGTGGTCTAGATATTTTTCTAAACAATTGGGAAGTAATTCAATATGTGTATTGTTGAATATTTTGAAAAGAGTCAGGGAAATTGGGACATGGTTTTCTATAGTAATATTAATTAAGCATATTTCCTGAAAAAATCCTGTATTTAGAGCATCTGTCATTTTATATATAATTTGAAGAGATTTGCTCATTTGAATTTGAATATTATTTGCTAGTTTGAATGAATATTTAATATATGGCATACTTATCCAATACCTGTATATGGGTATGTAATATACATTTAAATAGTTATAAAAAATTAGCAGAATTTTTAAATGTCCATCAGGGAAGTTATGGTGGTTATTGGGTTTTTTGGATATTTTTCATGTGTTTCTGACAGTTTTCTTGTTTTTTGATAGGCTTTTTGGTTTGTTGTTGGTTTTGGGTTTATTTTTTTGTTTTGTTTTGTTTCCTAGAATATTTGCATAAATTTCTTTTTATCTGAGCTTAGTTTCCACAATGTATTTTTCTGTGTGTGTATGGTGATGGTCTTGATTTATCCGACAGGCATTCAGGAATATGTCCAATTACGTACTCGTAAATTGCTTTCATATGTAACAGTACTATAGGCTTAACTATTAGGAGTGTTCATCAGCGTTATCTGCCGAATCGTATGAGCGACTGCAAATGCAGCTTCAGAGGCATCATCAAACAATGGAACCTAGCACATGTGACCCTCATTCTAATCAAATGAGATGTTAGATTTATGGCTTCTGTGACAATTTCACATGAAGTGGTAGGAGCACATTTCCATGTGTTTCTGAGTCTTGATAATTAATAAATTTGTAAAGTACAAGTATAGAATGTATCCATGCAAAACAGAGCTGTCTTTTATTTCAAATTACTGCTTTTCAAAGGGAAAACTCTTCTTCACTGAGATGGAGAGTTCCTGAAGGGATATTCTTGAGCATGTTTTGAAACAGTATCTGCAAGTAATTTATTCTAGTTAAAAAAAATTGAGGTGTAATCAAGTCTTAAAAGTTAACTAGAAACTAAATAATTAAATGTCTTTTGAAACAGAATCATAGAATAGTTAGGGTTGGAAAGGACCATAAGATCATCTAGTTCCAACCCCCCTGCCATGGCCAGGGACACCTCACACTAAACCATATCACCCAAGCCTTCATCCAACATGGCCTTGAACACTGCCAGGGATGGAGCATTCACAACCTCACTGGGAAACCCATTCCAGTACCTCACCACCCTAACAGTAAAGAATTTCTTCCTTATATCCAATCTAAACCTCTGCTGTTTAAGTTTCAACCCGTTACCCCTTGTCCTGTCACTACAGTCCCTAATGAAGAGTCCCTCACCAGCATTCCTATAGCCTCCCTTCAGATACTGGAAGTCTGCTATGAGGTCTCCATGCAGCCTTCTCTTCTCCAGGCTGAACAGCCCCAACTTTCTCAGCCTGTCTTCATATGAGAGGTGCTCCAGTCTCCTGATCATCCTCGTGGCCCTCCTCTGGACTTGTTCCAACAGTTCCATGTCCTTTTTACGTTGAGGGCACCAGAACTGCACACAATACTCCGAGTGAGGTCTCATGAGAGCAGAGTAGAGGGGCAGGATCACCTCCCTTGACCTGCTGGTCACGCTCCTTTTGATGCAGCCCAGGATACAGTTGGCTTTCTGGGCTGCAAGCACACACTGCTGGCTCATGTTCATTTTCTCATTGATTAATGCCCCCAAGTCCTTCTCCGCAGGGCTGCACTGAATTTCCTTATTGCCCAACCTGTAGCTGTGACTGGGATTGCTCTGACTCAGGTGTAGGACCTTGCACTTGGCATGGTTAAACTTCATGAGGTTGGAATCAGCCCACCTCACAAGTGTGTCAAGGTCCCTCTGGATGGCATTCCTTCCCTCTAGCGTATCAACAGAACCACACAGCTTGGTGTCATTGGCAAACTTGCTGAGGGCACACTCAATTCCATTGTTCATGTCAGCGACAAAGATATTAAACAAGACCGATCCCAACACCGATCCCTGAGGGACACCACTCGTTACTGGTCTCCAGCTGGACATTGAACCGTTGACCACAACTCTCTGAGTGCGACCATCCAGCCAGTTCTTTATCCACCGAGTGGTCCACCTATCAAATTGATAACACTCCAATTTAGGGACAAGGATGTCGTGTGGGACAGTGTCGAACGCTTTGCACAAGTCCAGGAAGATGACGTCAACTGCTCCACCCCTGTCCATCATTTCTGTAGCCCCATTGTAGAAGGCCACCAAATTGGTCAGGCAGGATTTCCCCCTAGTAAAGCCTTGCTGGCTGTCACCAAGCACCTTGTTGTTTTTCATGTGCCTTAGCATGCCTTCCAAGAGAATCTGCTCCCAGATTTTGCCAGGCACAGAGGTGAGACTGCCTGGTCTGTAATTCCCCGGGTCATCCATTTTCCCCTTCTTGAAAATGGGGGTTATATTTCCCTTTTTCCAGTTGTTGGGAACTTCACCTGACTGCCATGATTTTTCAAATATGATGGCCAGTGGCTTTGCAACTTCATTTGTCAGCTCCTTCAGGACCCGTGGATGGATTTCATCAGGGCCCATGGACTTGTGTATGTTCAGGTTTTTAAGAAGATCTCGAACCAGATGCTCTCCTACAGTGGGCCCAAGGTCTTAATTCTCACAGTCCATGCGTCTGCCTTCCAAGACTTGGGTGGTGCGGTCAGAGCCTTTGCCAGTGAAGACCGAGGCAAAGAAGCCATTCAGAATCTCTGCCTTCTCCAAATCCGGGGTAGCAAGTTCTCCTTAGTAAGTGTTCTCTATAGTAATCTTGCTGACAAGCTTCAGTTTGAGCTTTCTTAATTTCTTGGTCTTTTTTCTTTCTCAAATCTTTGGATTGACCTTTACTTAAAACTTACTTCTTTTAAAAGTGTTTCATCTGAAAGAACTACACAGGGGCTACAGTATTCATTGCAACCTTCTCAAAATGGAGTTGTTTCACTTTGTGTAAAGACTTAAGAGTTTTATTTCAAATATACTTCGTGTGAACAGCTGAAGCTTAAATAGTAGTTGTGTCAGTTTTTTGAGTATAGAAGTTTACTTCTTTGATATTTAAGTTAAAGGAAAGTTAAAGCTGAAATGTATCTCCTTTCTAATGGCGTAGGTTTTGTGCTGTGTGTCTTGCCAAATAGACAGAATAACCTTGACAGAGTTTGTTAGCCTTTGTTGCTCTTTCACACATATTTATTCTGCCATCCTAAAACCATCCAATGGGAATTCATTATTTCAGCAATGACTGAAAAAGTCTTATTTCTAATCTAAGCTATTATCTGTGAAGTTTAATTCATAGCATAAGTAGCTCCTGGCTAATAATGATGTATTTTAATGAAAAAAAATTACCTTGGATCCCCAGTGTCTAGCAGACCTGCCTGCCTCTCTCCAACAATCATAGCAGATCATCTTTGCCATATAATGTTTAATACTTCCTTATCTTTTAATTACTGGGTAAATTCAAGATTAATAATAAAAATTGTCTTGACTGAACTAAGGGTCTTTTAGAGATGTAGGGGAGACTGATTTCCAGCTCATTTCCTTCACTTTAAGGAGCATTAAACTGGTGTGGGAAGAGCTCAGCCTAATAAGACCTTAAGTTGATGTTTTCTCCAATTTGAATAAGGGCACAGATTTCAGAGAGTGATTGTGTGTGAGTGCTTGTGAAAATGTTCACAGTGATATTACCAAATGATCCTCAGTTCTCTCTCTCTTCCATTTGACCCTCCCCTTCATCCCCTCACCCCCCATGTGTCTGAATAATTTTTATCAGCATTGATTGCAATAAGAGTTCACAAATAGTATGGTCACTTGCCAATGAAGCAAAACCCTCTATATCTTGAGCTCCTGGGTTAATTAGTCAGAATAATGCTGCAGAATAACTGTGAAGTGCATAACCTGCAGATAGATTACTGAATTGGCATTCAGAAGCCTGGCTCTGTGCCTTGCTCTGTTGCAGATTTATTATACAACTGTAGGCACCTGTCTCTGTTTCCTTCTGTTCCACTGTGCCTTATCTATTTTGAGAATACCTTTGCAGCAATAGTATCTGCTTCTGGTTGTGTTTTTACAGATAATAGGTGGCATATATAAAGTGTATCTTTACCAGATGATAAGTGACAAAACTTGTACTAAACCAGAAACATAAACATGTAACTCTTCCCTACTTTTTTTTCTAGAGGAGAGTATTTTACATAGTTTTCTGTCACTTAATTTAAAATTCGGTATAATCATAGATCAGAGAGCATGCTGACTCTGAATTAAAACCTTGTCAGCTTTGAATTTTAAATTTGGATCTCAGTTTGCCCTTGTAGTTTAATGAATTTAAATAGTCCTGTAGATTTGAAGAATACTCAGCCTTTTGGGATATTTGAGTTTTTGCTTTGGACTTGCCTTTTTGGTATGTAATAACAGCAAATATAGAAGTATCAGAATTTTGCCAAATGAAGCAATATCTGGAAATGACCTAAACTGCATTGATTTTTTTTAATTCATATTTTATTTGTGAACATTTTATTTTGCATCTTGGATTAACTCCCAGTTCCTATGGTGCTGTGAGTTTTTGTTTTTACACTGTATTCTTTCAGGTAGGCACATTTAAAAGAGCCAGGGAATCACTGTAGAACTCCATGAGTCGATAACTTCTATTTGAAATGTGCACTGAAAGCTTTAAAAAATACAGTGTGTACAGATTTACTTTTGAATTAATAGGGGATTTTAAAAATGTATTACTGAGGCTGTGAATTAGTGAAGTACTTGTGTAATCTTGATATTCACAGATTTGCAGAAAAACTGCTAATTGTCTTGCAGGAATTATTGATGGCTGTGGTACATGTCTTATCTTTCAGTTCTTGCAGTTTTAGCTGGGGAAGGGTATAAAAGTATTGAATACTCTTTAAAAAAGAAATTTAACTCTTTCTGAGTTGTGTGAGAAATTAAAATAATTACTGATGATTTTTTCATATGGAATGAAAATTTAGTATTTCAGAAAACAAAGGATGTCTGCTTTTAACATTGAAAACTCAAGTGAAAGTCTTGTTAATACCTTACTGATGAAAAGTGAAAAGAAATGGGCAAATTGGTCTTATATAAACAGAAAAATCAGTAAATAGGAGAATTTATTTACATGGTTTTAAATAGCGTGAATGCTTGACTCCCACTGTCTGCTATTACTGTCAATGTTTTTATTATGGTCAAATCTCGGGCAGCTTTACCAGCTGATTACAGCAACAAAAATTAATCATAGCTGTCTGTGCGTATATGGCATCATAGCCTCAGGTTTTAAGAGGTGCCTACTAGTTTTCTCTTAGCAAGGATGATTCTGGGTACAAGTGGGAATTATAGAAGGTTCTGAACTGAGACAAAGAGGTTCAGATTTTACTTTTCTAATTCATTTGCCTCTTCAGTTGTGTGGTTCCCCAGTTTGTTTTGTTGTTTTTTTCTTTTCCATTAAGAACTACCCCTGAGCCCCAAGGTTGAGCTGCATACTTATATGTCTCCAGTAGTCTGTGTAAATAGTGTTTTCAAGTGCATCATGCTTTTACTTTCATTGTAATCAGGATCCCAGAAGTTACATTTATTACATTAACTGTTTGACCATCTCACACAGAAAGGGTTGATAGGAATTTGACTTAGAGTATTTGTTAGTTGCACAATAAATCTATAGCTGATTGTGATCTCTTTAGACCTTCAAAAGTGGGGTTTGGGGTGTGTGTATTTTTATAAATAACAAAACCCAAATATTTGCTATAGGTGAGGAACCATTGTGAAATGTTCTTCAGTGCTGACTTTTAAATTGTGAATTAATTATTTGATGGCCTGGGAATATTGATACCCTTACTACAGTGAACTTGGATTTACTTTTCATATTGATATCTCCCCCTAGAAATTTCAAGGGGTCTCATTATTCATGGGCTTTTCTTTTTTTTTAATATAACTTGCTACTACAATTACTAGAGAGCAGCTTTGCTCAAAGCTGGTTGAAGTCTTCCTACTTGGTCTAATAAAATCACTGAAGCACATCAAACAGTAAACACCCATAATTATAGGTAGAGATAGTGACATACTCCATGTTGTGCCTCAGGAGATAAGTGAGGTGCAATGGGTAGAGAGTAAGTTTGGGAGCGAACAGCTGAATTTCAATTCTGATTTTGTCACTGGCTATCTCTAGGTAAAAAAAAAAATCATTTAATCCTACTCCCTCAGTTTCTCTGTATGTGAATAATTCTGATGGGGCATTGTTTTCCTCAGATGATGATGATGATTGTGGATAGGTTAGCAGTGCAGAATGAATGCTGAGAGGGGTTCACTGGTCTCAGAGTCCTGACTTGTGGCTGTTGGGTCACTGATGGCCTAATTAGAAATCTGTTCTAATACCACCAAGAAATATAAATTAAAAAATAAGGCTGCTTGTTAGAGCAATGTTCACATTGATAGTGGAAATTGTAAATCAATCTACCATAGGACAGCACATTATATTATTCTCTGGACACATCTGCTTTTATGCAAAACATGCTTGCACAATGTGCTTGACAAATCTCTCTTAGGGTGAAGTCTGATGTACATAGAATTCAACAGGAAATACTCCAGTTCTTTTGAGTGGGAAACGATTTGGGTCTCAGAGTCTGGGGTGGGGGGCTGAGTTGGGAGGGGGTAGGTAGATACTGAAATCTGGTGGCTTTGAAAGCAGAAAATGATATCATTGAAGTTGAATTACCTTCTATGTACAGAGACTGCTGGATATCAATGTAAACTTATTCAATGTAAAATAATTTCTAATGGTATTTCATTAGAAAAAGTGAGAATAGCTTTAATTTTCATGATTTTAAATGCACTCTTTGGCAAAATAATATTGCATTTACTTTTAATAAAAAAGTTGGCAGCAAAATGTGATATGAAAAGGTATTTAAAATGGTCTGATATAAGCTAGCAGCCAAAGGTGACTTTGGACTTTCAAGTTCTATGGATTCTGATTTTTCTTTTTGAATCTTTCAGTATCCACTCATGTGCTTATCTCAATAACAGCTTCACAGAGCTCATTCCTCTATTGTGCAGGTTACAAAACTCATTGAGAATGCTTTCTTCCTCTAAATCACATCTGAGAATCAAATTATGCTGGTGACAAACACCATATTCATAGTTAATTTCGTCAAGCTTTTTTTTTTGTTTGTTTTCCTTTTGTTTTAATGGTTGTGATTTAGCAGAATGCAAATATGTAAATCTCCTCTTGCTAGACTGTTTTGAAAAATAGGTGTTTGCAGGCAGGCTTTGGCACAAAGTCAGTATTGCACTATGGAGATGTGCCTTTTTTGATGGTTCTTTAAATAATGCAGGGATATCTGCAGAGTTATTTAAACTGTTATGACAAAAAAATGGAGGAATATCTTTAGTAGAGAGCTAATCTTGAAAAACTTCCCTGGATTTCTTTTAAATATTCTAGTACTGAAATTATCTGAGTCTGAATTTATTAATCCATTTATATGTTCCTATGGAATACTAACTCTGGTTCAGTTAGTTTTTTGTGCACTGTGCTTCTGGAGCTGGTTACCTCATCATGATTGTTCCATGTGTACTATTGAAGTAACATGGATATTAAAATGAGCTGTTGAAGTTTGAACACTGGAGAAAAATGGCCCTCTCCTCATTTGCCTTTCATGAATGTAAATGGGTGGGCTAAATACAAAGTTAATTTTGGGTTTGAGACGAATCCACCAGCAAGCTCCTGGACTGCCATACTATAATGGTTATTACTGAAACCTTTTGGCCACTTAAAAAACCCTGTGCAGTGAATTGTTGTTAGCCTTAACATCTAGAGCATTTTATGTGCTTTGATATTGATAGAAAGGTAACATAAATCAAGAGCTCTGTCTCAAGTAGGCCCATAAGCAAGGGCACAATCACTTGGATTCCCAGGTTGAAAAGTCACATAAACTCAGAACTTCACATAAGTAGTGACTCAGTGCTCCTGATGTCTTTAGCAGTTCCCTTCACTCATGCTGTATGCTCTGACTGGAGAGAATCCATCTCATGTTAATGGTTTTGTGATTTTGGTTACACCTCCCCCCCAGTTTAACTTATGGTATTGTCTGACTATAATTATACATAGTAAAAGATGCTGTGATGGGTCTGTTACCACTGAGTTCAGTAAGTGTTTTTAATTTCTCTTCAAATAGTGTTCCGGCAACAAACCTTTCATGAGGTGTGGGCAGAGAGAATGGGAAAAGCCTCTACTACTTCCCTACCATATATTAACCAAGGAAATATTGAAATACTTGGTACTTGCTATGACTCTAATTTTGTTCTTATCATGGAATCTCAAAATATATCTAGAACTTGATTCCTCCTTCACAGTATGGTCTGAGGAGGTTTTTTTGTTTTGTTTTTTTGCTTATGGCTAATCAAAGTCACCTTGGTCTATAGAGATCTGCTAAGTATCCTTTGTCAGTCAGTTCTCTAAATAGTTTACAGTGTAAAAGTCTCAAAGTACTCTCTAGCTGACAGGTCTGATTTAGAATGGCACGGTCTTTGTTACACAGAAAGGTGCTTTTCTTCCAGTTCTGCCCTTCCTTCTCTGTTCTGTTGCAATGTATCTTGTTTTGGTTTCTGGTGATATTGTTAGATACTGTCATCCCAATGCAAACTTCTACTCTAAATAATTAAGTTCTAAGCTTTCCTCTTGTGTTTGGCAAGTTATGTTTTCTAACGTGTACACTTTGCTTTCTGCATAAAGACATGTTGTTCTCTAAGTATTCTAGTTAATTGTGTTTGCTAATAGAAAAAAATGTATAATGTGCTGGATTTTAAATCAGCTTTGTGTTTCAATAAGCTAATTCTAGGCATTGCATTCAGCCAGATAAAACTCTGAGTTGGCACTAGCTTCAGTAGCTGACTTGGAGCGTTTAACAAGGATTTTTAACCCCTTCTCACAGGTTATTTACTCAGCCAGCCTAAATAATGTCATTTGCCAAAATTGCAAGCTGCTTATAAGCAACTTGCAAATAGAAGAATGATTCAATTAATGTACTTTTGTATATAAGCTTTGCTTACTGTCTGTGTGACAGTGAGGGATATATGTTTGAGTTACAATCTTCATTGTTTCCATCTAATAAAAATGAAGTGAGCAAATGTTAAAAGTAAACAGTATTCCTAGTTTCTATTTTTTTTTCTGCTGTGAAATTTCTCCCTTATCAGAAATAAAATTCTCTGCAGTAGAAAGATGTGCAATTATATGGGCTATTGAACATTATAGAGTATGTTTGACAGGAGTTAAATTCACTGCTGCTTCTGACTTCAGCTCATCAGCTCACTTCAGTGGCTCCTGCAATGTTTTGTCTGCAGTGTCAAACTGAGTAGGGAAGCGTCAGGGACTTGACCTAATTTCATAGTGGTCACTGTGCCAAGAAAGCTCAGCCTGGCACATGAGTTTCTCACAAATTACGTAGAAAGAGGATAGAATTTTAAAGGTATATTTATTCACTATTTTCACCTAGGTACAAATTAGCATGTTGATACATTGATGCATTGTTACATGCTAACTGCTATTGTTTCTCAAGAGAATATTCTACCTAGTTACTGCTCTTGTGCATTGGATATTGTCCTGGGTTCAGCAGTAGCAGTCATTTTTCTCCTTAGTAGCTGGTGCAGTATTGTGTTTTTGACTTTCAGCCTGGGAACAGTGCTGATAACACCAGTGTTTTTAGCTGTTGCTCAGTAATGTTTATTCTGACCAAGGACTTTCTGAGTCTCATGCTCTGCCAGGGAGGAGGAGGAGCCAGGAGGAAGCAGGGACAGGACACCTGACCCAAACTAGCCAAAGGGGTATTCCACACCACAGCATGTCATGCTCAGTATATAAAATGGGGGCAGTTACCTGGAAGGGCTAGATCACTGCTCAGTTTGGGCTGGATATCGGTCGGTGGTTGGTGAGCAGTTGTATTTTCTTCCGTTGTTATTTCCCTTATCATCATTATTGTTATTGGTGGTAGCAGTAGTGGTTTTGTGTTATACCTTTGTTACTAGACTGCTCTTATCTCAACATGTGGGAGTTACATCCTTCTGGGAGTCGGTGGAGGAACGAGGGGGGAGTGAACAAATGGCTGAGTGGTTCTGGGTTGCCAGCTGGGCTTAAACCCAGTTTTTTGGTGCCCAATGTGGGGCACAAAGGTTTGAGATGACAACAAATCTGACCAGAGTGTGTCTAATTGTATTTGTGATAAGCTTGCATTGTTTCAGATTAATAGTCACTCGTCACAATGCTGATTTATTGGCTCTCAAAGTTGTTGCTCTTGATCTCGGAGTTTCAGTATGTCATAACTTACTTACAGCCAGTATTTGCTGTTTTCCTGTTTATCAGCTGGGGGTCCTGGGCTAAGGTTCTTGTTTCACTCTAATTTATGGTAATGACTTGTAATATGATAGACTCGTTGATCATAAAACTGATCTGGCTTGCGTTCCCAGTGTGATCACCACCTCTATACTTTGGGAGGTATATAATAGAAGTGTTTAGGAATTATACACCTTTTTTTTCCCCTCCTCAGGTGGCCAACTGAAGGGGGCATTCTCTTACATTGCCAGCCCCCCAGCAGACTATTTACAGCATCATTTGAGAGTTCTGAAGGTTTTGAATGGCCTTTGGGTACCCTTGAGACCTGCCTGCTGATTGTGATGGGGATCAGCATGTTGGCACACATACAGAGTGTGTTTACCCACGACCTTCTTGTCTGATCTCAGAAGTTAAGCAGAGTCAGGTTTGAGCCTTGTCTAGGGATGATGATATAGGAGGACCAAGAGATTTTTTCCCCAGAGGCTGGTTGTGTAAGTGCCATCAGTTACATAGACAGGGTCTGCATCACACAAAGGATACAGCTCTTCATATTTGCTTCATGTGTGTGTTGTAGGATGGTGTACCTTCACGTACCTTCACAACCAGGTTCTGCACCTGGGCAGCGATATCCCAGGATGGCTGAGAGTGGAGGGAGGAAGGGGGGGCGGTGAGCAAGCAGCTGGGTCGTTCTTGGTTGGTGGCTGGGCTTAAACCACAACAGATACATATTATTCAGGGAAATCATCTCTGCAGACTCCTTGGCTTGAACTTGTTTGTCATGGCTCCTGGCTGGGAATATGTTTATCTTTTTGAAATAGAGCATAGTGAAATGCAAACTCATGTATTTATTTGGATTCCACTTAATACAAAGGAGTGGGAACACCCTCTCAGGGATTGAAATCTATCTTGTTTCTCCACTGAAGTCATGGTCAAAAGAAGTAACTCTTGGACTGGACTAGCATGTGACAAAAATACAGAGACAGAGCTATCTTTTTTTGTGTCTGTTATATGAAAGTTGTACCTAGTGCTTTCTGGGTCTGCTATGAGTTAAGCAATGCAATCTGAAGCCAACTTCCTGACAGCTCTCTTCCGTGTCTATCCCTTTCTTTTTATCCTCTACATCTTTTTGTCTTAGTGTCTCCCCATACTGTTGAAAAAATATGGTGAAGGTGACTATGTGAAAAGATACTTCACTGGCTGTTTATGTTAGGAAACTCATTATGTTTCCCCTCCTTATCTATGTAAAATTATCTCCCATTGCTCATGTTATTTCACCCTCCACCTGTAATGCAGTCTCCCTGCCACCCCGTTGAGATTCTTCTCTCTTAGCAATTATATCCTTGCCTTTCAGGGTCATTTATTCTACTCCAAGAATGATGATCACAGTAGTTCATTTAAAGCACCCATCCTGTGTCACTTTCAAGCTCATGGTTTGCATTTCTGTTTCTTTTTGTGTATCTTTCCAGTGTTAATATTTTGGTCACTAAGAATTCTAAAACATAACAGTGAAGCTGTTTCACTTGTATGGAGTAGTTTATATGCACAACTGCTGTGTTATGCATATAAACTCTGTGTGGTTTTTACAGACAGTGTTTCTACAAACAACTGCCATGTGTTGTAAACTAAAATCTAGCAGGCATTGTTTGTGTGCTTCTCAGGGAAGTCTGGGAGACAAGAGTGTATTCACTGCACTGTAGTTTTCCATTAGTGTTCTACTGCTCAGTGCGTATTTTTGCAATTCCTTTCCATTTTTTTTTGGTTCTCCTAGTCAGTAAGTGACATTTGTTTTCTCAGAGTCATGGCCTCAGGCCTGGAGGCTTAACTCACATTGCAGTTAACTGCCATGCAAAAAACTTCAGCCTTCAATGGGTAAACATTGTGCAAAATGTGTGGGGCCTCTTAGACTTCAAAGGAATTTGAGTTAGAGCTGCCTTACTATCAGAGGAACTGCACTGAGCCAAGAGCAATTACTGTCAGCAAGCTCTTCTATATCTAGGCAAGTGAAGACAGATCTCTGATTTTTGCCTGAGTGTGCTCTGTTATATCTCCCATAAAATCGGTTGAGCTTACCAATATAAGAATGCTTTATCTAGTCTTTATGCAGACAAACAACAGCATACATCCAATTTAGAGACCAGAGCTGTGAATTGACAGCTCAGTAGGCTGGTTCTATGGCCCACAGTGCTTTCTGGGTATGCTCTTTGCCTAGAACTCCTAATACTGTTTGGAAAAACTAGAGAAAGAGGTGTTAACTTGTATGAGACCCCAGGTCAATGCAGATTGGATCCTTGGACTGTACCATAGTCCACTACTGTACTGTCGGTACTGAAGCAGAAATAAACAATGGGAAAAATATTAAACAAACAGTGGATTTCTCTTCCTTCCTTGGATTAACATTTCTGATCACCTTGTATTGTTTTAGTTGAAAACAAATAGATGACATTTTAATGCCTTTCACTACAAAGTTTACAGTATGCCCACTTGTTATTTCATGTTCTTTAGTGATAAGCTAAATTCATGGGGAAGGCTTTCAGCTTTAATTGCTGCAGTGTTTCAAGTTTCTTGAGGTAAGCTCATTTTCAGCTATAGAATCTGTTTTGAATAGACATTTTTATTTCATTTTTGATTGGGTTTGTTCTCAAATTAGGTTTTATAAATTCATAATTTATAAATTGATTTATACTCTGTACTGTGTGTATGCATTCACTGGGAGCAGCAGACAAAAGAGAAATGGATATTTTCCAGATACATGCTTTAATTTTTCTTTGATTAAACACCTCCAGTTAAATCTTCTTAAAATATCCCAGTTCTGCTCATTAGTCACAGTCTAACGTTTGTCTGCCATCTCTTGATTATAATTTCTAAAATAATTCAGCTTTTGTTTCCTGAAAATTCATTTCTATGAATTTTTGATAGGACAAGTCAATCTCCTATATGTGATGCCTCAAGGCAAACAGAAATGGTATAAACATACCATCAAAATAAGCATGTGTAAATAACTGAATTCTTTCCAACACTTGCCCAGCTGTGTTTTACAAATAACACTGAATCCATTTACATTAATTTTGTTTGCCAGCTGAAATTAATTTATTAATTTTCCATGGTTTTGTTCAGCTCTATAGTTTTCCAGGGATTTGTAAGAAATGGTTATTTAATTCAGATTAATGTAGTAATGGTAAATTATTCTTCTCTTTTCAGTACTTGCCTACAAACTTGATTTTTAAAGTCATTAGCATCAGAATGTCCATGAAAAATAGTAAAATAAACAATCAAAAAATTGTTTTATTATTTTTATTCTATAAGCTTCTCAATTATTGCTGTTGATAATCTCGGAGTTGAAGTTACTCTTTCTTATTTGACATTAGCTGGCATGTCCTCCATAGTAACTGGCAGGATAATTTTTCAGATGGAGTTGTACTGTATGTACAGTGGATATAAATGGCTGAGAGACTTGTTAATGTTGAGTCCAAATGTTCAAGCAAGATTTCTCTTGCGCAGGGAAAATACTGCTTATTTTAAATATGCTGGATTATCATCTACCAAAATCTAAAGTTTAAAATATCCAGATTTTATTCTCCTTTGTGCACATTTGGTATGTACTGTAGTGACAGGACAAGGGGTAACGGGTTGAAACTTAAACAGCAGAGGTTTAGATTGGATATAAGGAAGAAATTCTTTACTGTTAGGGTGGTGAGGTACTGGAATGGGTTTCCCAGTGAGGTTGTGAATGCTCCATCCCTGGCAGTGTTCAAGGCCAGGGTGGATGAAGCCTTGGGTGGTATGGTTTAGTGTGAGGTGTCCCTGCCCATGGCAGGGGGGTTGGAAGTCGATGATGTTAAGGTCCTTTCCAACCCTAACTATTCTATGATTCTATGTAACAGTTCTTTCTTAATTTGGATAAGAAAGAACTTGGACATAAGTTTTTGTTTTAAGCACATTAATGCAGTAACTTTCTGGTTACAAATCAGCATGCATTTAAGCACAGAGGGCAAAGAGTATGCAGAAAGGATGAAAGGTCTCTACAAGCAAATGCTGTGCATTCTCTTGCTTACCATAAAGTAGCAAGTGTTAAATATTAGATGTGCCATTTACAGCTGCCTTTGGACAGCTGTGAATTAGTGGAAACATTAAAACCAAAACAATAATTATATTCTTGATTCACATTAACTGTAATGATTAAAACTACAAACTCAACTACTTTCTAATTTTGTTACATCTTGTTTTCATAATGAAAGATCTTTATACAGAGACCCTGTACGCATTTTGTCATTTTCACTATTAAAAGAAAATTATGCTAATTTTGTTAGAGGCCCACTCAACTTCAAGTTAGCTGTGTAGCCATGGCTACTGTTTATATATACTGTTTCCTGTATGTCACAGCTATGATAGAGCTATTTCTTAGACTTCTCTTAGTCTGTTGTTCTAATTGCACGTATCTGAAGATGCAAAACTGGAAGGTACATTTGGTATTGTAGTTTCCTGTGGTAACAGCCTGTTTTCATTGGTCCATACTGAGGTGGTCCAGATGGTCTCCAGAGATCCCTTTCCACCAAAGTTATTCTGTGATTATAGGGTAGCCGTTTGCACCTTAATTCCCTTCTCATATGTAAACCTCTACTAGTGCTGCAAACAGCCTTTACAAGGTGTAAGGTGTTGATCTAATCAAATCCAACACTTAAGAGTTTAACTTCCTTCTGACACTTATTTCTGATTAAGTCCATCTTGTAATGACTTTCAAAGTTCCATTGAACCTGTGAACCAGAAAACCATATCCTCACTGGTTACAGTAACTCAAGCTAAATTGCAAAGCTTGAATGAAATGACTGAAGTGCAGCCATTGGACGAATCTCCCATTACCTTCATTGAGAACAAATTCCTGCCTTCTGATGTGTTCTCTTCTGGAAATAATGATAGTAAAATAAATCAATTCATCTTCTAAGATGAGATTTATAGTGGCCAACAAATCTATTAACTGAAGTGAATAAGTTGTGTAAATTGGTTAATTCATAGGGGAATCACATGTAATAACTTATAAAGCTTCTTGTAATTAACCTTCCTCTTAAGTGTGGAATACTGGTATTAGGCAAGCTTGTGTAAAGGATCTCGTTTAAAATGAAAATGCCTGTGAAGAAGCAAAAGGAAATAGTAGTTATGGATATGCTAAAACACATGTATGGGGAATATAGCTGGAGTGATTATTAAGGCAGATGGTGTCATTGCACATGAACATGCATTTCTTGAATTCCTTATTTAGGATCTCTTGATTCTTCCAGGGTGAAGACAAACTTTTAGCAATAATTTGCAATCCAGTAAAAGAAGTCTTGAGGGATTTTTCAGTGATGGCACATCGGTGCCGTGAGGAGATTGAACTCTTCGGGAAGTCCGGATTTACTTGCACCGAAAAGATTATAGATGACAGCAAAGAGGGAGAAAATAATTTGAAAAACATTTTCATAGGTTGTTGCTGAGACCTGTTGAGCCTCTTGGTGATGGCCCAATGCCTGTGTGTTTGTTGTTTTGATGCAAATTTAACACCCCAAAAGAGATAAAGTTTGTCTCATAGATGTTTCCATTGGTATTTCAGCAGATTCTTGAGTTCAGAGTTCCATATGAAAAGGTTAAAGTCCAGTTCAAGTGCTGTCCTCTTCATGGATGTGGCATTTGAATTTGGGATCAGACAAAATAAAATTATTCTAGGTAAGTTGATTAAGGTTTCGAATGTCTGCTAATATTGACTTTTTCTTATAATTATGTATTTAATTCCCTGAGACTTAACATTTTTATTTAACTTTTCACAGGGAGAAATGATTTTCTGAAGTTAATGAGTTAGAAAAATGTAGCCATCAAATTCTCTCTCTGCCCTAAAATACTTATTTTGCAATGCAAAACTATCAGCAGGATGTACAATAATAAGATGACTTGGGTCCCATCCATCCTGCTATGATACTAGTGAAGCACTGTGAACTCACTCAACTAAGGGCTGTGCAGATCTTCTCTAAATGTCTACGTATACTTATGGCCAATTTAAATAACTTCTACTATTCAAGCAAAAGTACTGAGGCTGTTGAAAGATGTCTCGGTTAATATCTTCCAAAAGGATACCCCAGAAAGAAGCTGATTTATCTATGTGGAATCACTGCATTTTTGAAAGACTGGCATCAATATAGTAGCTGTATATCCTCCCTTCCTTTTGTTTTTTCTGTTGTTCTCTACCCTCCCCCCAAACCTGATCCTCCCCAAGCAAAGCTGAAAACTCCAGCCTGTGTTATCAGAAACACTTGTAACCAAAGCCAATGGCAAACATAAATTTGTATTATTACAAACATTGATAAATGGGGTAGGTGTATATATATACACAGTTTTTTTAGGACACTGACATATCAAATCTTACTCTTACAAAAGAGCTAAATGCTAGCCACTGTAAATTGTTCTTTGATACACTATAAAGCTCTATTGCAACTCCACTGCATGGCCTTCACGTGCATGTAAAACTGACAGGTACCCAGTAATATCGAATGACAAAACTAGAAAGCAGTTTCTTCATTCTTTATTTTACAGTTTCTCACTAAATATATTTACAGGGCATGGAGTTTGCTTTAGTGCAATACAGAGTAATGCTGCATAAGTAGAAACTGTTTAACTTCTCTAAAAAAAAAAGAAAAAAGAAAAAGCTTTTACATGATGTTACAGCTAAGTATATACAGCAAGGTCACTAACTCTGAGTGAAAATGCTAACAGCATCTTTTCATACACAATTTCTAGAAACAAACCACAAACCAGCATTACATATTCCAAACGACTAACCCTTGTACAGTACCAAATCATTTAAAAAATGATTTCTTAAAAGCACATGTACTGTATAGCAGTCTTTTTCTACAGACACTGACTTACTCTTTTAATGCAAATATGATATTACCTTGGCAGTTTTAAAGAACAAAGTTATCTCAAGATATCAAACATCAGTAACAAACTCGGATAAGCACAGCTCCTTCAGAACTTGCTTTAACAGCATTTCTTCACAGTGATACTTATGAAAGGTTGGAAAAAGATTAGCATAAAATATTTCCATCCTTTTTCAGTTTTTATGCAAAAGTCATTACTTTATATTGGTAATTATAAAATTACAAACACTTTCTATACGTAACTGCATCTGTAGTAATGACTGATTGATAGAAAAAGTTATCAGTAAGAGACCTAAAATTAGGCTTGCATAAAATGATGGTGTGAAGAAAGCTAGGTACATCTATTTTAAATAATAGTAAGGGAGGTAACTTAATTTAGAATAAGCAACACAGAAGTTTAACAACCTATTAATCAATTTTAAAAGCTAATTATTTATTAATTAAGAAGTGTTTAAAAAATAAAGGAATTGTCATGAGGTGAAATCAACGTTTAAAAACATAGGATGAAATGTTTTACCCTTAATCTTAGTTTTGGCACTTCATTGGAACAATTACTTTACCAAAGACCAAAATATGTATAAAAGACATACAGCTCTTTGATATATCTTGCAAATATAGTACATAAGTACTGGCAAACACTGAAAACATAGTTAAACATTCCCACAGAATTACTCATGCATGCACTATTCTGACAACAGCATTGTATCTATGCTCTTGGCGGTGACAGTCTTGCATTACTTGGGTATTTTAAGCCGTTTCTTCAGGAGATCTTGTTTCTGATTTAAGTCTTACAAATTCTTTAGCAACTTCATCATTGGTCCTCTGAGAAAGTATTCTAAGAATTGTTAACCCAGTTTCATCTACAGAGATGTTTCTCAACAAAGGGTACCAAGATGCACAGCTACCTTTCTCTGCTACATTTTGCAGCTGAATAACTGTCATTCCTATAATGCGATCTTCCCTAGCAAAGCAGTAATCTTTCACTGAGAGGTGAAGTTCGTAGGCTCCTGGCTTATCTTCGTTACTCAGAATGCTGCAGGGATTAAAAATATGAGCTTAGAACAAGGAGTTCAGTTTAATTCACCTAAGAAATGAGCTTACTCCTAAAAGCTTGTGAGAATTGAAGTGACTGATAGTGGCAGTTTAACTTTTGTAGTTCCATTTTTTTTTGTTGCAACAGAATATAATTTAGTTTTAAACCTTCTAAACAGCTAACCTTGCAGATGCTACTGATGATGCATTCTCTATTCCCCCTGACCTGAACAGAAATAGAGTATTCTTCATTCCCTCAATATCTGAAATAAACACTGTTAATTTCCCTAGAACATACCTAAAATGTTCAATTAGTTCTACAACTATCATAACCACATCTTTGAATCAAAATGAATTGCACATTTTACCCAGCTTCTGTAAGTTGAAAAACTTAGTGGTTGCAACCCATCTTCATATAAAACAAAGGTATAAATGACTACATAATTTTGAAGTTGTGTCTGTATCTATGGACTCTGATGTGTTTAATGGCCTTAGGATGTCTTCTATGTTCTTGCTGGTTTCACGGCAAGAAATTCTATGAAAATTCACAAAAAATACGCAATTAACAGATAAAACCCACTTACAATTGGAAAGTTTCATTGTATTTTGGAGACCAAGTGTTGCTCTTTGTCTTGGTTCCATGTTTTCTTTTCTTGTCACTTAGGTTAGGACCCAACATGCAAACTTCCACAAATGGCCGGAACATAGCTGTTGTTTGCCAATTTAGATTATTAATTGCTACAACTGTAAAGAAACAAAAGAAATTAAGCTGAATAAAATTCCATTGGAAAAACTCAAATTATTTATCCAGCATTACTTTGTGTAGGTAATGAAAGGTGACTGGCGAGCTTTCCTATAGGATATCAATACCTAGCAAGCCTCAGAGAAGCTTTGTTTGTTCTCTGCCAGGTAAGATGTCTGAATATTTGCAGTTACAAGAGTAGCAAATATAAACATGTATTTTACAAATGCTTTATGTGAAAAGGCTTTTTTCTGCTACCATCACTGTAATTAAAAAAAATGAGCTTATGCTGATCTAAATAATACTGGACTTCATCTGGAATTGCAGTTGTGCAGAATAAAGGCATGTTGTTGAAAATTGAACTTTTTAAGTCTTGGTGTAATCATTCACCATCCAGCTTTGCTACAGGATTTTGAAAATTGGCTTACATTCAAGCAATTCAGAAGTGCAATTTAGCAACAGTGAACTTGTAACTCCATAACTTTGTATAATAAGTTTTAACTGTCTAAGCAGAGAAGCTTGGACAGTATTTACCTGTATAATCCTAACTTCTGCTGTTGTTAAGCAAGAAAAAAAGTAATCACCTAATCACCTGAAGTGTACTTACAGCTTTACAAGTACTGTAACACCATCTATTGTTTCATTATTGGTGTGTTTTACTTAGGATATAGTGCTTGGGAGTTCTGGACTTTGTTATTGCTTTCTCTTTGAAATTAACTATTTTAAACTTACCTTTAACAGTGACTTTATGCTCACCAGTTCCAGGATGTGTAGAGATATCCACCTGTATAGATATCTCACCCACTGAATTCTTATTGGTTTGACCTGAAATAGTAATTAGTAGATTAGCACACTTAGCTTTCTAATACGTCAAGAGGAACTTTCTAATACATCAAGAGGAACAGACAGGGAAAGAAGGTGAGAGGTTTTTTCTGTCAGAAACAGAAGGTTCTGACATAGATTTCACATCTATGTGGGAATCAGTTACAGATTCGTAACTGATTTTGCCACAAAAGTACCTGGCAATTGCAAATGTCTATGTAAAGTGCCTCAGGAAAATAAAAAAAACCCATTTAACCTGGAACTTTGTTATTGTCATTAGGTGTGGTTGCATCTAGAAATGAAAACATTGGTGATTTTGTCAAACTGTGTTTGCATGTACAACCCATCTTATTGTAAGTGCGCATTTGGAGATTTTAGATATCTAAAATTCAAAAGGCAGCTTATCTGGGCTAGTACTCCAATATCATATAGGATATATTGATTTTTAAGTTATTCTCATTGGCTTTCTGATGACATAAAGTAAATCAAAGAGTGTAGGGAATGGGGCTTCTAGAACATTTCTCTGTCTTGTTCTTTGAACTGTGAAATTTCACCTTTTAAAATTGTGGCAAAAATACATGGAATTCAACCTGAACAGTTTGGTTTGTGTGTGTTTGTGTTGTTTTTTAATTTTTTTTAGGTAATGGACCTTTTTATGAATGATGCTTTTGATTCTACATGTAGCCATCTTTGGCTATGAAGTCTGAGTTGAGCATACTGTAACTTTAAGTCATTAATCTTTTGTTCTGATTAAAAAGCTTTAACGGAGAAGCTGAACAGAAGAACCAGGAATTTGCAACATCTAACTCACAGGGAAACAGAGTGCATAGGATAAACTGAACATACTGAGTACAGAAATGTCTCCCATTTACCGTTCAGATTGGCAAAACTTGGTAGCAGCCATGAAAAAACAGTAATTTGATGATATATAAAAAAAAAAGGACACAAATACCTAGTACTGAAAAAAAATCTATCCCTGCAGACAGCCAAACAAACTCTGTCTTTTATCAGCTTTGTGACTATGGTACATTCTGAAAATGATTGTGTAATCCTAGGTTAACATATAATTTCATGTTATGAACATCAATTTATCTATTTTCTATCTTATGGTAGCAATTCTTTCTACTGAAACTGCTTTAAGAGCTTTTCATATTCATCATATCTCTCTGCTGGTAGTTTAAAGTAAAATCCTTGAATCTGGAGGAGGCTTTACTTGAGGGTCTGTTTCTCACAATCTAAAGAATAAAAGACAGTAGCAAACTGTATGTCAGAGAGAGATAGCTAGTACAGGCTTGCCTAAAAAACAAGGATTCTTTTTATGCAGCAGTCACCTAATAGCAAAAGAGAAGAATAATGAAATGTTTTTACTATTCTTCAACTATGGAAGAAGCTATTCTTGTAAATGAAAGCTGAAATTGTTATTGGATGAAAGATCAAAATATTTGATTTTCTGTTCTTTTTAATTTCTTAATTTCTTTTTTATTCTATTCTTTTCTTTTTATTTTTTTTTCTATTTTACCTGTTTCTACTCTTTTCATTTTTCTTTGGCGTTCTTTGGTATTCTCCTTTTCTATTCTACTATAATTTTTTAATTTCTTTTCTACTCTTTTGATTTTATTTTATTGTATTCTCTAGTTTGCTATTCCTTGCTCTTGTTTGCTATACCATTTTCTAGTATTTTCTATTGTATCCTGTTTGCTGTTCTTTGCTGTTGCATTCTATTCTTTGCTATACTGTTTTCCCTTGTGTTCCCTTCTTTGCTATTAGTTGCTATGCCATTTTCTAGGCTTTTCTATTTTCTGTTGTACTCTACTGAATCCTGTTGCTGTATTCTACTGAATTCTGGTGTTTGTCGTATTCTATTTGCTATTCTTTGTTATACTATTTTCTAGTATTTTCTATCATCTACTGCATCCTGCTGCATCTTGTTGTATTGGTTGCTATTGCATTCTAGTGTTTACTATTTTCTAGATTTTTTCTATTTTATGTTGTATTCTATTGCATTATATTGTTTGCTATAGTATTTTCAGTTTTTTCTATTTTATTCTGTTGTATTCTATTGTTTGCTATACTATTTTCTACTGTCTATTGCACTCTGTTACATCCTATTTTATTCCATTGTATTCTATTGTATTCAGTTGTCTGCCATTGCATTTGATTATTTGCTATACTATTTTCTAGTGTTTTCTACTTCCTATTGTATGTAATACATGCTATTCTTTGCTCTACTATTCTTTTCTAGTCTTTTCTATTTGCTATTGGTTTTATTCTTTGCTACTGTTTGCTATTGTATTCTAGTGTTTGTTATAAAATTTTCTAGTATTTTCTATTGTATTTTAGTGTTTTATATTGTATTATTTTCTCTAATATACTTTTTTTAGTCTTTTCTATTATATTGTTCAATTGTAGTCTATTGTTTTCTATTTGATTCTTCTTTTCTTTGTTTTCTTCCTCTTCCCTCCTTTCTTATTTTTTTTGTTCAATTTCATTGAACTCTATAAGAACTCACTGGGAAGGTGTTTGTAGTCTGTGCAGTGTCCATTCTGATTCAGTGGTGCTTGCAGGGACAGCTCTCTACAGTCACAATGTAAAAGTAAGGAGGACTCACTTTTTTTGCAAAATACCTCAGGACAATATGAAGGTGTTCTTACTTTTCCAAGATGTGTTTGAGCATTTCCAGCAACTTGGATTGGTTTTGCAAAGTTCACAGGACTTGAATAATTAAAAAAAAGAAATCTCTGCAGTTAGCAAAGTCAATTTCCCATGCCCTACCTTTTCTCCAATTTATAGATCTGTTGAGCCTTAAGTGTATGATTAAGTTTTCAGAGCATGTACATCAGAGAGAACAGAGAATTGAGACAAGGGGGCACAGTCAAAGCTAGAACTTTTTGGAAATTCAGGCAAAATTCAGTAGAAAAATAAGGGTTAGACTTTGTCACCAAAACCAGCAGTTGGTTGCTAGCTGTGGATCTAGATTCGTTACCTTTTCCAGCTCAGGTTCCAGAGAACTCGGAAATGTATGATATCCTCCTTCTAATGTGAGAACTTACGTACCTCTGAGGAGAGAATATGTTCAATTTCTGCAAGCTGGTATCTATGTAGCAGTCTAAACAGTGGCCAGAAGAGATCAGTATGTGTTCTCAGGAGTCTGAAAACAGAACTCCTATTTGTATTTCGAAGACTTTTATACTGTTTGCAGTTATTAAAAAGCAATAAGCTTTGAAAGGACCAAATTGTCAGAATTCATTGAATACATACACATATATTGTCAGAAATCCTTTCCTTAAATTTATTTTATATTTAATTCACACAATTATATTCAACTTTTGCATAGATTATACCCTATGAATAGTGGTCCAAAGTGAGGCCCTTGGAGCTCTCCTGAGCCACAGTGGGCGGTGACTAGCATCTCCCTCTGAGCGCAACAACCTCAGAGCTTGCAGACTCTCTAAGTTGTGATAATTGTGGGACCATTGGGACTGTCACCAAAAGACAGAACCTGGGCTGAAGTCCACCACTCCTCAGGACTTGATCCTCACCTGCTGAGAAACACTGACATATGAGTGTGATCTCTTTCACTGATCTCGTGGAGAATTTTAACATGTATCTTTCTCATTTGATATGCTGGAGGGAATTAATGCCAGCCAGAGGGACCTTGACACACTTGTGAGGTGGGCTGATGTCAACATCATGAAGTTTAACCATGCCAAGTGCAAGGTCCTACACCTGGGTCGGAGCAGTCCCAGGCACAGCTACAGGTTGGGCAAAAAGAGAATTCAGAGCAGCCCTGCGGAGAAGGACTTGGGGGTGTTGGTCAATGAGAAAATGAACATGAGATGGCGGTGTGTGCTTGCAGCCCAGAAAGCCAACCGTATCCCGGGCTGCATCAAAAGGAGTGTGACCAGCAGGTCAGAGGAGGTGATCCTGCCCCTCTACTCTGCTCTCATGAGACCTCACTTGGAGTAATGTGTGCAGTTCTGGTGTCCTCAACATAAAAAGGACATGGAACTGTTGGAACAAGTCCAGAGGAGGCCACGAGGATGATCAGGGGACTGGAGCACCTCCCGTATGAAGACAGGCTGAGAAAGTTGGGGCTGTTCAGCCTGGAGGAGGCTGCATGGAGACCTCATAGCAGACTTCCAGTATCTGAAGGGGGGCTATAGGAATGCTGGGGATGGACTCTTCATTAGGGACTGTAGTGATAGGACAAGGGGTAACGGGTTGAACTTAAACAGCAGAAGTTTAGATTGGATATAAGAAAGAAATTCTTTCTTGTTAGGGTGGTGAGGCACTGGAATGGGTTGCCCAGGGAGGTTGTGAATGCTCCATCCCTGGCAGTGTTCAAGGCCAGGTTGGATGAAGCCTTGGGTGATACGGTTTAGGGTGAGGTGTCCCTGCCGATGGCAGGGGGGCTTGAAACTAGATGATCTAATGGTCCTTTCTAACCCTAACCATTCTATGATTCTATGTGTTTCTTTCTGTATGTGTGTATAATTTGTTATAGCAACTGTGCAAACTTCTGTTGACTCTGTAAGATCCACCTTAAACCTACAAACTCCTGTTAGATGAAGGGTGTGTAAAAATCCCCTCTGTGCTGAACTGGTATGCTTGCAATCCTTTAGACAAAAATCATGTCAAAGTCTGAGACTAAGACAAGATCCAGC
Organism: Melopsittacus undulatus; assembly: GCF_012275295.1. NCBI lineage: Eukaryota > Metazoa > Chordata > Aves > Psittaciformes > Psittaculidae > Melopsittacus > Melopsittacus undulatus. The sequence continues at coordinate 19,570,810 of NC_047535.1, forward strand.
CACACCCAAGCTCCTTCAGGAGTTTAGAAAGTAAGAGGGGGTCCAGTCTTAATCTCATGATTCAATGGGAGCATCTACCTTAATTTTTTTCATGTAAAAGAGCTGCTAAATGAGTTTTGTTTTCTGTATTCTGATGTTATCTATCTGCTTGCCCTAAACTGTTTGCTGTTTTCTAAGTTGAACAAGTAATTTTCTTCCCTGTGTGGGGGGCTTCACAAGGAAAATAGGGACATACTGTTACAGTTACTTATTCTCATTAGATAAATATATTTAATTCTGCTTATTTTCTTGTTTTCAGGTGTTTATTCCTCTTTCACCTTTCAATTGTCCAGAGTAAGAATGAAAAAATCAGGTTAAAAAAAAAAGCTGATATGAAATAACCGTGATTTCTGCAGCCATTTGAACACACAAGTAGGGACTGTGGTACGAGCTAAGTTACTAGATGAGTATTAATTTTTCTGTGTAAGTTATACAAACTCTTCAAAGTCAAGCTAAAAATATATTGCAGTCCTGCCACTATGGAATGCTCTGTCATGTACCTTACAATAACAGCAACATTGAGGTTTATAAAGAACTAAGCTGCTGTAAATGTATAAGAAAAAGAATTTCTGTATTTCCAATAAGTAGGTATTTTAGATGCAACAGGGGCATTTACTTTGGGCAAATTAGGGGCAATAAAGGAAAGTAAATTCAGGGCATTGCAGTGTTTGAGGTGCTGTCTTTTTATGTAACTTGCTAAAACTAATTAGTGTTGGTGGTAACCAGATGTAAATATTCACACACAGGCTATAGTTTATGAAATTACTGAAGATTTAAGACTTTAATAACTTTAGATTAGTTATTAATCTAAACCACAGCCATAAATTTCCTTTTAATCTTGTTGTTCTTTAAATTAAGTAGTCTAACAGGTGAAGGTATAACTTAATTCAATTAAAAGGTGACTTCCAGGGTAAATAGTAGTTATTATTCAAAATGTTACTTTCCTTAGATTTAAAGCAATCTTTCTGTTGCTTTGAGTGTAACTACATCCAACTGTCTATTGATAATGGACTGGATACCCGCATAAATACGAGGGCAGATGTAAATCTAATTATACTTCAGAGAAAATTTTTACTTGTAAATAGGAGCATTTTAACTAAATGCTAATGACAGTTACAGTTGTGATGCTGGATGTTGTACTAGATTAGATTTTTAGCTCTTTTAAATGAGACATTAAAGGATGTTGAAAAGCTGTGAGTCACTTTTCCTTAACTTTCATTCCCAGTGGCTAACTTCTGATAGTATGCAAATATAGGCATGCTGATGTGTGCACAGGAATGAATACAGACCTCAGGCTGAAATCATGATGAAAATCAGGGAATTTATGGTTGTGGTTCAAGATTTATAAAAGATCTCTACTTATAACTACAACCTGGATAATTTTTTATCCTGAAGCTACAATGAAAGTATGCATAAGAAAGAGCAAAATTAATTATTAATAATTTCTGCCCAAATCTATATTGTTAATCTTCTCTGAGAGGGAGGGGAGAGAATCTATTCCTTATAAAGTTCTATAGCAAGTTTTTCAGTTGTAAAGTATGAATCATTAACAGAGATCCTCAGGCTAATATGGAAACTGCCTGGGAAGTCATTCTTTGGGCTTCTTAATCTTGTGGCAAGCTGCAAACACAAAACTAATGTTTCATGCTTTTTTATACTGTGAGTAACATGCTGTATTCAGAGGTAAACCCAAACTATTTCTAGCTTAACTGTCTAAATATAATGTTTCTGGTTGTCTGCTCCAGGAGTAGGGTAATTCTTTCTAAAGCAGAAAACTGTATTCCTCCCCAAAGAGTAAGTTGCAGACAGGCCATTTTTAGAAATGCACACTACATTCAAAACACATCTGTCAGAGATTACTATTCTGCAAAAATTTGCAGTTTCTAGAATGAAGAAACCTTCAACTTGGAATATAATGCTCATTATCTACACAAAACCAATTCCTTTATGTACTGTGGAGGTAGAAAACACTGTCCTAGATCAAGAAGAAAAATACTAAGAAATAGCTTCTTTTTGAAAATAGAAGGAAACTTTGCTGAATGTATAACCATGAACTCTTGCCCTCTTACTGAAACCATGGAACGTCCTCTTCTGAAACACATCATTGATGTGTATGTATATTTTAAATGAGGAGGAATTTGTGTTTCAGGTTTTATTTTTATGCACTATACCAAAATTCTAGATGAGGAAAAAGCTGATGTCCAGATTCAAAGTACACCTAATATTATAATCTTGCATATTTGTCTTTGCTTTTGGTAAAACAATGAAATTTTGAATTTTGATAAATAAGCATAAGAAATAATGTGATGTTTTCAGCAGGATGGTTTTGAATCTGAATTCTGAAATGCATAAAGGAAAATAATACTGTATTTTAGCCTACAGAAATCTATTCCTTTTGAATGCACAGATGTCATGCTAGAAGCAGTGTGCATTTCGTGTGCTTTGTAATATGGAATCACAATTTATTAATTGCAAAATGAAACGTTAATGGATAGGACATGCTTTTTGCTGTTATTTGTGATTAGTAATTAACATCCTTCAGGTCTGAAAGTATCTAGGGCTGCCAATGTACTCTATAGAATTATTTGCTTTCTGCAGTTATGATAAACATTCTGGTATGGCCTTTACAACTCTGGTTGTATGTGGAGTACTCCTATAAATAACCCTGCTGTTTAGTGTTCATATAGAACTATGGGACCTATTCTTCACGTAAACAGAAAAACAAAAATGCACTGCCTTCAGATAACTTCTGCTGATTGACAATAGTCATTGACAGGGGATAACATCACAGGGGCAAATCTGTGCCAAGAAACTCTAAAATACCACAGTGTTTGGAAAATGTGATTGATAACCAATCACTGAAAACATTTAAAATGGAATTTGACATATATCTCTCTTACAGATCACTTACTTTGAGATGTCTGAGTGTCTATAAACTTCTTTATCAAGGCATCAGTAGTCTCTGTGTAAAGGCTCAAAGCATATTTCAAGGACTGTAGGTCTGGGCTCTTTTCCAGGAAATTCTTTTTCAGCCCACTGCCTCCAGCATGGAAGTATTGCTAAAATGAAAACCAAATATGGTTATTCAGCACGACAATTCATCTGAGAGAGGCCTCGTTACTGACACAATGTTGAGTGAAATTTTCATACAACTTCAAAAAATAGCAGCTGGCATGTGGAGCTGAATTTGTAATTCAGCAGTTGAGGTAACTAGCATCATTTTTACTACTGAGCTGCTTTCTAAAGGTAAAAATTTAAGCCTTGTGGGAGAGAAAATAAACTACATTTTACTTTTGGTCTTCACGATCTCAAGTACCAAAACTTGATATGTACATTTGCAGGGTTCTTTTAGGTTGTGGAGAGTGGAATCAGTCTTAATTCTTTTATATAAAAACTTCTCTAAATGCAAGGCATCATTTACAGCACAAGAACTTACTATTTCTGAGGAAAGGGAAAATTTGTTAAAACTTAAAAAGACGAGATTCTAGAATATGAAGTTTTGGATTAGAATTGCATTGAGATTATGCAAGAAATTATGATTATGCTTTGAGAAATAATAAGAAATTCTGTGTCAGCTTCCATGGTGATTATGTTTTTGATTCCAATTTTGACCTGGTTTATTGTGGATATGCAAACAATATGTGTGTCAACCTTTGTCTGACCACATTAAGTTTCCTGAACTGTAATAGGAAAAGGATGGAAGAGAAAAGGTTGGTAGTGCCCTTGAAGACAGAGTGTACATTTCACCCTTTAAGAGAGTATTTCCTTTAAGGCACGATATTTGTACTTACTTTATGTAGTTCTCTTTATTCAGACCGATGAATGATGAAGCAGTAAACCACTACACCAGTGGTGTTTCCTACTAAATTAGCTTAAATACTTTAAATAAAGACTCCTGATCCACTGGCATAGCTAGATTTGGAACAAAATATGTTTACCTCTTTGATGCCATAATGGATATGTAAACTATTGCAAGTGTTATATTTTGTTTCCAATCCCAAAGCTGAGTTTACAAAAATTAGGAGAGATTCCTCCCTCCCTTCCTCCTCCCAGAATGAAGATTATTCCCTAAAATTTTATGAAAACAGTGGTTGATGAACTAATGCATTTAAACTACAAAGAAATATATGTATGTATGTGTATATATATATTGGCTACACAAGTCTAAAACTAGTATTTTGTTCAAACACTTCGCAAAGCATTTATGTTACAGTTCTAGCTCTTGAGAGAGATATAGAAAGCCCCTGGTAATGGCTAATTAGGAAAAGCAAGCAATGTTTTCTCAGGAAAACACTGTGACTACTTGACAGGCAATACTGGTCCACTCAGTACAGGGACTGGTGGGCACTCTAAGTAGAATCTGTTGTCCCTGCATTTTTGGAGTGTTGTCGAAGAGACAGATACAATATATACATTTGAGTTCACATACACACATATATACTACGTGATTTATCCTAAGCTTGTCTGTGACAAAGCAGACTATAGTCCATAAACATCCATTGTATGGTAGTCTACCCATTTTACCTTCTCTTCCTCAAGATGTTTGCAGGAGATGAAACATAAATGTATGTTTCATAGCAAAGTCATTATTTACATTTCTATATTGATGTCTACAGGGGAAAAAATATCTGTGGGAGCAAAAAAAGGATTTGAATTCATCAGGCTGACAAGTTTTATATTGTTTTAATCCTATGTGGGCAGTTAATGTCTATTTAAGAAGTTCTGAATAAATTATCGCATACTTACATGAAATGTGTGTCTTCCCACGTGAATTATTTCATACTATTTGTTCCAAAGAAATCTCTGTTGTCTTAATTGTTTAAAACTGTATTTGTTACTTCACTAAGGATCTGAATCAATTTATAAGCAAATGCTAAAATCTGTTAATATTTCCTGGTATTGTGACAACCAATGTAAATTTTTTTTCAATTAGTTCTATCTCCCAATAAACTGTTATCTGCAGCAGCAGCTCCATGATAACTACCAGACCTTTAAAGAAATTAGGACACCTGACCCTAATTTTCCTGAGTTTTTACATATTCTTTTTTGCCTCTAAAGGCTAAATTTAGCATTGTAAAAACAATATTGTGAATATATCATAAATATAGAAAAATAATGAGTATACAGAGTTTTACAGATTCAGTTAGACACCTAATACCCTCTTCTTTAGGATGCAAGTCTAAAAATAGTTCATCTGCTACTCACTCATACTCCAATCTAAGGGATTTCAAGGCTTAGAGGGGACACGAGATGCTTGAAAGGCATACTGACAAATGAAAGGTGCAGATGTAAGTGCATAATGTCAAGTATGTGGAAATCAATGCTGTAGCTGCTGCAGGCACAGCCAAAACTTGACAAATGCCACACATGTCATACTGATGCCAGGTTCACTTTGTAGAGTGCCTCTGGTTTTAGAGTGTATGCAAAGATAAAAATGGAAAATAGCACAATATTATCAATTGAGGTTATTGCTGGCCAAGATAACAAGATAGCTGAGAGAACTCAGTTTGAGATAACAGGCCAGAAAGCCACTTCTCCTAACAATAAAATGCAAATTATGCTAAGAAATGTAAGTATAAATTGGCAAGGCTCTCTAAGACTGATGATATACTACATGCATTTAAGATTAAATAGATTATTCCTTTATGCTCTTCAAAGCATTAACACCACCATCATCTAGTAAATTCTAAATTGCTCAGCAAATTATTTTTTGGTACTAAAAATTAGACTAATGAAAGGAAAAAAAAAGACTGCAAGCACAGAGCTCAACCTCCTCCTCATAAGTGCTTTTCTTATAATGATCAGTTGGCTTCATTTTTTAACAGATACGATATGCCATTTTTATAATTTTCTTATTCTTATTTGGGTAGCCATTTCTTTTGCTTTTAACCAAACCATACCTACCTAGCATGACCAACAAACACGTCTATTTTAATCATTAGACTTATGAGCTACATTCCTAAATCAATATAGCAGCCCTTTTTCTTAACTCACAATGTTTGTCTTCATTCACTTTCTAAGAACAATTTCTGCATGATCAAGGCTATATGCTTCATATTTTGGGAAAAAATAAATAACCTTCCATGTCACATACACAGTCCAGTAGCAGGTTTTAATGGCAGGTCATTCCCTTACAATTTGAAAATAGGTTTTTCAGAGACTGTTATTTTGCTCAGTTTATGAATGCATTGCACAGAGATAAGAATAGTGAATTAATAGAGTATTTTCCCTATTTCTAACTTTTTTCACAAGGCTAGAAATTACATTTTCCCAGCTTTCACTTATTCAGAACAAATGTTTTGAAAGGAAAATAATTAATTAGATTCACACACTGAACTGAGGACTCCCCAGGGCTTCCTGTGGGAGCACACAGCACTTCAGCATTTTGATACTTCAGCATTCTGTTCCATTTCTGTTTTCACAGTATCAGTAATCACCAAATACTATTTTTATATCTGAAAGAAATATAAATTCCACTGCAAGTAAAAAAAAAAAGGCAATTAGGAGCCCTCTCTGATACTTTCTTTTCCTTTGAGACACTATTTTGTTGCACAAGACTTGATCATGAATATGTCCACTTCAGTATGTATATAAACTTCAATTTCATTCTTAAGTAACAACCTCCTTACCTTCCTGATGTGCTGTCTCTTCAGTAGCAGACATAAAAATATCCTGTCATTCTACAAATGTATTGCTTTCAAGTTATTTACAGCAAGTAAAGATTCAGGCCAATGGAAAAAGATAAATACATCAAACGGCTTCTTTTGACTTCAGAAACCACATCTGTGATGACTGCATAAAAGCCTCAATTTTTTAATTAAAAAATAAAAATAGAAAGCACTTTGTTAATCTCTTTATTTTTACATTTGGAGCATAATGCAATAACAATAAAATGAGTGGAAGTGAAGAAAATTTTACCAGAGCATTTCATCTGGCTTAATGGCCTAATGCTTTCATCCTGCCAGACATGTTAAGTCTTAGAGTTATTTTATCACTTACCAATAAATTGATCTGTATTTCTAGTAATGAGATTAGCACCAGGTAAGGTTGGAAGGATTTTCTCTAATAAGCAATGGTTTTTAACAGGTATGTGATTGATGGATGCACTTTTTTTCCCCCCCACAGAAAAGGGACTAATGTATACATTAAAAAGCATCTTTAAATTAATTTAAATTATTTATGAGGGACTGTGAGTTCCAAACTGTAAAAAGTTGATAAAATTCAACTGCACTTTTAATTTAAGACAGTGCACAGTAATGCATGGTATTAAAAGCCTCATTTTCTGGTGTTCTGTAAAAAAACATGCATCATACACATTTGCAGGAGAGGGCAGTGAGGAATAAACACACTTTTCAGGCTCAGTGTCTCCTTTGTCGGAGAAAAAGAAGCTGTGCTGCAACATAATAAGGATTTAGCCCAGCTGCTTCAGCTGCACTAAGTCTAAGCATTAAAGGAACACAAGAATCAGATAAGCTTTGGCCACCAATTCCTTTCAGGGAACATATTCTGTCTGCAACTGGTATTTTTTTCTGGCTTTTCTGCAAGCAGACTCTCAGACATTTGCTTTCAAGCCGGTACAAGGAACTTAGTTTCAAATGGCTCTTGACATTAAAGGGATCTTTATGATTCTAAGGGACCATTCTATATTAGATTTTGCTGTTTATGTCCATCATGCTCTTGGTCATTTAAACACAGAACACAAAAACGTGTAAAGCTGTACCTTTATAGTTGCTAGTGCTACTTCCATTATTGCACACTGCCTCAGGGTCAGGCTTCTGGCTTCCTCTCGAATCACATGGTCCTGCAAAGCAAGTTAAGACTGCAGTTGGTTTTGAGACAGTATTGTGGCCTGTCTGTGCTTGGAAAAACAAATAAACAAAGCAAGCCATCAAATGCTCCTCAAGCCTCTATGATTAAGAGGGATTAATCCAACTTCATACTTCTTTTACAACAAATTAGAACCTAGAGCAATCACATGTTTCTTGAAAACACAGCCTGTAGGGATAAAGAACCAATGTTTAATACTGAGCATCTATGTAGCTTTATTTATTTTCCTAGGATGTAATATTTCTTCGGGGGGGGTTAGGGGGACATGGGATGGGACAGGGGCGGGGAAAAGATTAAGTACTACGTTTAAATAATTAGATGATACTGAAATAATTGTATTAATGAACCTGACAGTTTAACTAACATTTCTTAGTGCCCTCAGCTTTTTTAAAAAGGGTTTTCTATTAGAACAGAAGTTAAAGATTTATTAAGTGACTACACTCGTGAATTTTTCTCCTAAAATAAGCACCCTCTGATTTACTTAGGCAGTATTTTAACTCCTGTAGCAAACTGAGCAACTGTTCATAGAAGCATGAATTACCACATTTCTGTCCAAAACTGAAACCCTAATGGAAAAATTGATTGGCAAACAAAGTGACATCAATATCAAATGACAGAGCTCTCCATCAGGTGTGTTATGGACTTCAGTACTGTAGTGCTGATGAGTTCATCGTAGAGGTACATCCTATATTTCAATACACACCACAAATAATACACAGAAAAAAAAATTACTGTATGCACACCTTAGTTTTTTAAGAACTGGTTCCCAAAGGCAATGAAAAGATCTCATATTTGTGATGTTTAATGCTTAGGAGGCCTATTTGTGCAACACAGCAATGATCTCTTCTTCACCTATCTAGTGATCACTTATCATAGAAAGCATGCATTTGGTTTGATGAGACTGTAAAATCATTACTCACCTGTTAAAAGTTTCTGCCATATTCAATCTTACTATTGTAAATAAGTAATAAGCAATAATTGTAAATAAGCAACATTATTGTAAATAAGCACAAGAATGATGCATGGCCTTATAGTCACTAATATTTCATCCATTTTTTTTCATTAGAGCAAGCCATTCATAGTTTCATTTGGCTCCATTACCTTGAGTTTTGACAGTTGTCCAAGATCTTTGGCTGCACTGAATATCATCTGGGGCCCCTGTAATCATATTGAAAATTCAGGAAACAGACTCATTACAGCGTGTTTGCTTTTTATGTCAACATGATCTTATTTTCTGGTAGGACATCAGCCAAAGACACTGTTTTGCAAAGCTAAATAGAAATTCCAATTACACGAGACGTATTTTCATCCAGTTGATAAGGCCAAGTGGTTGAATGCCTGCAGCACGATTCCCTCCGGTATCATATATTTGATACAAATATCGCGTACTCTGTTGATAGTGGTTTCTTGTGCTCCTGTCTCTTCTATTTAAAATTTTGAAGCTAAGGCTGGAATTATTCTTACAGAGCATGTCAATGAGAGATTTGACCATAATCATAGCTCTCAGGTGCTAATATAAACAAATTCTTCAGCACAAAGGAAGCTGAAAAAGCTTAACTGTCTACAGTGACATCTCAGTTGAGTCACACACAGCACAACAGTGTGCTGTTAAGCCAAAACAATTTCTTTTTTTTTAAGAAAAGATACTGAAGTGTTACAAACTTAAACCAATATTTTACAATAGCCAAATCCTGGAAAGTCACCAAAGGCCAATGACTACATGTTTGTCTTAGACAAACAGAATCCATGCTTACGTGTTTTATCACAATTACTCCAAGAAATACAAGTACTGATGCATTACTCAGCAGTTCAGCAAGACATAGTTCTGAATATCTGGATTTCAGGAAAAAAAGAGTCAGTCCCACTTACGTAGCACAATGCAGAACAATTTTTCATTAGACTTTCTGCTCCAAAACATTTCAGTTTCCAGAAAAATAAAAATTGCTTCTGTATGGTTCAATTGCAAAAGATGCAATATAGAACAGCAGCTGAAATTGTCAGTATTTATTAGTAGTGACAATAGTAAGATATATCCAAAAATTACAAAATAAACAAATCCAAATGTCTGTGCCTCTCACCTCTTTGTTTCAAGGCTACAAAATGGAAACATCTCTCTTACAGTACCCTACTTTCATTGATTTTGTTTAATTGTCTGTTCAGCAGTAAACAGAGCTAGCAAATTAAAGGCAACTAGCTATACACCTTTCACCATGCCTGCCAACAGGGACACTTCATATAGAGGCTACCATAATAAAACCCAACAACTAGTCAAATGTAGCAATCGCATGTGATACCACAAGCACAGTAATGTGACAGGACACTTACAGTTTGGTCTGTCAGTTGTGGAAGCACAATTTGTTTTTCTATTTTGTTCAAGACTAACTTCCAGAGCTCTTTTAAAACCCGTTTCAGAACGGTCTTCTCACAGATTTTCGCAGAGACACTTAAACTGGAATAAAACAAAGCACAAACCAGTCTCCAGCATCAAGACTTCAGAGGTGCTGTATTAAATATACTCAGATTAATGGACATTATGGCTTAGCTTTTCTCTACCAATGAGTATTTCTCAATGGGTTAGTTATTTTGCATATTAAGAGTGAATATTTTTGGTAAAAAGAAAACACATGAAAATTATAAAATCATGTAAATCTCCACTTTTATATTACTGATATATATTTATTGAAAAAAATGCAAATGATGCTGAGTTATACAGTTTGCCTGATGAAACAATGTAGCATTCCTAAGCCCCTAAATTAAGGTTTTATTATATAATTTGTTTATGTCTTAAAAACCAAACATCTCCTTTGCCCTGTGTTTCTCCTGTGATGTACAATTGAGTGCTGGTAGCTAATGCAAATTCAGGGCTATCATTTTGAAGCGTTTATTTCTATATATACTGGCAAGTCTGTGCAATCACATCTATTACTAAGAGGGTCCATATACTTACACTTTTTTCTTTAAGAGTATATTCATAAACCGTCTTGTATGTATTGCCATGATTAAGTAGTGTCATGAATAAAGGGCTGCCTTTTTCAGGCATAGGAGGAATATTTCATATTAATATCATGCAAATGCTTTGGTAGGTAATTTTACAGAATTATATCTATTCATGTAAAAAAATATTACTGTAACATCATTATACATATCACATCCTAAATATGCCAATTCATATTTCTAGCATCTCTTACTACTCCTTGTAAGCAAATAACTAAAATCATAACTAAAGAAATAACTGAAACCCAGACCATATTAACATGCTATGTCTGCAGTCCTTATAGAAAGATAAATTTGTAGGAAAGGTGATACTCCCTAACAGTTTTGGTTTGTGGGTTTGGTTTTGGTTGGTTGTTTGTTTTTTTTCCCACATCTTTATTTTCTGTGTATGGGCTCATCATCTGCTAAAATTCCACTTACCATTCCTGTGGTGAGGAATATTTTCTATTTGGACAGTAACTTAAAACCAATTTTTTGTTTCCATTATGCCATTATTCAACTAAATCTCTAAGAAGCTATGAAGTCAACTTTGAGAAATGGCAATTTGGGATTGAACCTGACAAGCAAAAAGTCAGCTCACCAGTTTTTTAAATGAGCTTAGGACAGCCCATGTAATCTATAAACACTTTTGGCTTTTCTTCAAGACTTGTGCAAGCAGTAAATGTTTTAACTCAAAGACAGTTAATATTTAAAATCATACTGCTTGAAAGCAACACATACCCCTCTTGTAGCTTAACACATGGGACAAGGTACACTGCTAAAAATAGGTTGACACATGCAGATAAAGCAGCTAAAATTTCTTCTGGGCCAGGAACCCAGGCAAAATATGCAAACAGATTAAACCTAGTACTCTGCACACATGCAAGGACTACAGATATTAAAAATACTACAGCGTATTTTTATGTCTTAATGATGCTTCAGGGCAAAACCACCTATGCCTGCCTGACTATGGTGTCTTGTTCCTAGCCTGCCACACTTACGTTTTGTCCAGGAAATCCATGAGAGGCCGAAGCACAATCTCAGCATCAATGGCTGCACTGTTCTTGTTGGCTGCTGCATTCCCATTTCCTCTCATTTGACTCAATTCGTTGCTCATTTGTCTTATGCAATCTTCAATAATCAATTGGAAACTACAGGATGGGGGGAAAAAAGAGAATGAAAGAATTCTGTGACAGAAACCAATATTTACCATTTTGTATCAGGCTCTTTAACAAGACTTAAATCTTCTCTGCAATGATGGAAAGTTCACAAATGCAAGATACTGCAGGTGTTACAGACCAAAAATAACACCTCCCTAAGGATTACAGTTCATAGAACTAATTTATGTACTGTTTTGATTTTTTCCCCTTGTTTCTGCTCTGTCACTGTGCTTTTCATGACCTTATAGGTGTGCCAAGTAGTTATTTTCTGGAAGCAATAGGGGTCCCAGAACCTGTAGTTCAGGCTATGACTGACTTAACAACTACCAACAGCTTCCCAAGGTTTTATTTTTGTGTGAAAGGGCAACAGGAACAGCTGACAATAAATCATTTTTCTCTTGATGGTTGGTATGAACCAAGCTCTTATCTTTTTCTTGAGGTCAAATAGAAAACTGCTACTGACTTCACCCCATTTAGCTCTATTTGACCATTTCCTAAGTTTCACAGAGCCAGCACCATCAGAAGCTTGTGTATTCATTCCCAACAAGACAGAGTTAAAACATTTGGGCTGTTTAAAATATTCTTTTGCAAAAACCCCCCAAAGGAACAACCCCAAACCCCTAAGAAGCCAGCAGATTCTTCCTCCCAGAAGGAATCTTTTCTACTTCAAGGTGCGTGGGAACAAATTTTCCCTCCACAAGCTGCATCTGTTCAGTTTTTCTGAAGACTGTTCCATTTCTTAATTGATGTGGTTGAGTAACGTGTCTGACAGTCTTTGTGTCATTGATGGGATACAGTCTTCAGTCAATATATTTAAACAATGCAGAACAGCAGTTCATCAGTCAATAGTTCAGAGGCAGAATAAGCTTCCGCACACATGGTAGTTTGGTTTATGGATTGATTCACAATGAACTGAATTTGTTTAGATTTATTTATGAATAAAAATGCAAAACGGAGGCTGTAAATATACTGGGCCTATTAATGTGAAATAATAAATGGCAGAGATTAACTTGAGGAAAGTGAAAGAGAATTTACTATGAGAGAAAAGAAATGTTACAATTAGGCAGTGAGCTGTTCCAGCTACATGGCTAATCATAAAAAGAGAATCCAAATTTCCATGTGGAAGCACTGGAAACTCTCTGAAGTACATTTGAATGTGTATATGCCTACACACTTCAAAGCCCTAGATAAAATCATCATGAAGTTGGTATTGAAGACGCTCATGTAAATCCTTCTGACTGATTCCTCCAATAAAAGCCAAAACAGTGCACTGACTTTTCTTGTCATTACCCGTCTTTCTAACAGTGCACTGACTTTTCTTGTCATTACCTGTCTTTCTAACATTGCTAACCTCACAAATTCCAGCAATTATCTGACCCATGAGGAGTGTTGTAGCTATCTGGAACATATCCTAGATTGAACTGTTCCTGGTTTTATTTGCAGAAACTTTGTCAGTTCATTCAGAAAGAAGCCCTGGAAAGAAACAATATTCATGCACTGTCAATGATCTGAGAACCAGGGCCTGGGGGCAAAGATAAAGCAAGACAATATGATGAACTAAGCACACTCAGAAAAAAGTGCACAGTGGGTACCCAGCCAGTTCAATGAATTAAAAAAACAACTGCAGACTTTGCTTAATGAATGCCACTACAGCACTAATCCTTCTTTTCTTAGATTCCTTTTTAATTGGGAGCAAAAATATCTTACAGCTTTTTATAGCAGATGCACTGCTGGCACAGCACCATATTTATTCAAGACTGCAGCATGCACTCTGATTAAAGACAGATTTTAAGAATAAGGCTCATCAGACAATTCTTGCAGAGCTACAGGCAAGCTGGTGACCCAAAGAAGGCCTTTTCCTGTGATCACTTGAAGCAGGCTAAACATAGGCGGACATCTCTGGCAGGCTCTCAGCCTCAGGAAGTAACATTGGTCAGAGAGAGAAGTTTAACACAACATCAGACAAGAAAAACTGATCAATTTTTGTTTTCTGAAAAGCAGAACAAAAGCCATCAGCCTCATCTTGTAACATGTTCATGCCCACAGATGATTTTCAGTTTTGTTTACATTGAAGTTACTGCTGTATGTTTCAGACTCTAGACACATACACACACATACACACGCACACCACTTCATCAAGGCAGAAGCAAGCTTTACCTCAGGACATCCAAACAACCACCCAGTCTTAATCAACAAGGTAGATTTTTGATGAGGAATATTTCTCTAAGGTTTGCTATAAGACAGGTTCATTACCTTGCAGCGTATGTTACACTGAGTTCATCCAACACGTTGCTAAGTTTCACCTGAAGTTCTTTTAGAAGAACACTAGCTTCAGGATCCAACTGTAAAGAGAGAAGGAATGTTATATTCTACTTATACACTATGTTTTGGGGTTTTCCATTACAATTAATGAATTAGGGATTACGTGCAATGGTACACTGCACTATGGAACACCAAATGTGGAAACACCTCTTACAACACAGGGTTGCTTTAGTAGGCCTAAAAATCCAATTACCACTTAAAGAAAAATACAGAAGTGAAAAATTATATTGTTAGGAATCAAAACTGTGCCATTAATCAATGTCTTTTTATAGAATGGTGTAAACTGTGTTAGCAGTCACAAAACCAGAACTACTATTACCAGACAAATGGCATTCACAAGGCATACCAAGAGAAAGACCGTGAGAAATTAGTACCTGCATTAATAACACTACATGTCTTTATCTTTTAATTACTTTTTTACATTTCATCACTGTCAGTATCTTTTTTGTTGTTTGTGTTGAAGATGTTTCCATGCTCCCAATAATGCAGTGTAGAAACAGAACAGGAAGCACTGGAGAACGTAGGCTGGAGACTATCCATGCTACTCCCCTTGATGTAATGTGAGGGAGGGGGATCTACAGTACTTCTGTTTCTAAAAGCCATTAAGGCATACATAATTCAAGCATGGAGTAACACACTGTGATGCACAGGGAGAACAGCTCCTGTACATCTGATAGGATGATTTTTTTAAACATAGGAAAGAAGAGAATGCAGGGGAGAAATAGATTTCTGCATTGAGAGGGATGGGGATCCATGCATAGGTATTTAATCATAAAGGTTCTCTGTGATACTGATCTGCAGCTTGTTTATTTGCTAAGTATTCTTTTTAAAATTAAAAAAATCATACGACTTTTTGTCTCCTTGAGCTTAAGCATTTGGGAAAAATAGTTACAGTCAATTATGGGATGTGCTTGATGATCATCAGGATCAATAGCTGAATGTGAATTAACAGCTGATGTTCCAGGTCATTCAGCTATCTACATCACAGTCTTGATTTTCAATTATAATCCTCAAATTCTGTGCTCTGTTCTGCAGGAAGGCCCAGTACAGATCTGGCATTTCAAAGGAAACTGCACATTTAGAATACATAACCAGGTCTGTCTCTATTTGTGTCTTCATACCTTTCATTTCACTAGAGAATTATACTGCCTCTGGTGGGATACATATGGAACACAAATTTAAGACTACTCGGATATTAGCTTTTAACAAATACTGAACACAGAAGCATTCACACTGAACATTGCACACATCAGACACAGCACAAATACCAGGCAGGCAAAAGACTCAAAATTTCTTAGCAGATCATGCATAAGCTGGAGAATTGTCTTGTTACTGGGACTGCAAAGGCCACTGTAGTTACTTCCTATCAGAAGTAGTTGTGATAACCAGAAAACACAATATATTTGCTAAATTCACCTGGAACTGGACTTAGCCTGGCCAAAACTGGATTAAATACTAGTATCAGATTGTGGACATAAGACACATTATAGAAAGGTGCATGCAAGTTCTAGATGTTTTTAGAGGGCTTTGTGCTCACAAATTGCATGAACAAGTTTGTGTGTGCACAGCTGGAGACATCTGGCAGGACATCCAGCCCTGTGTATAAACATGCTCATGCTCATTAATGCAGTGTCATAGGCAGGAGTGGAATATAAAGAGGTATGCGGGCTGACCATCCAGGTGCTAGATACTGAGGATGTTGTGCTAGCCAAGAATGTGTTAAATGCTATTGTTACTTTTATTTAACTACTGGTCAATATGGTAATTTGAGTGTCTCACCAGGACTGAAATGTGCACTTCTCATTTATTTTAACATGTGCTTTCATATGCTACTGAGTTCCCAGGGCAAATCATAGAGTATCAGCCCTTAACTGGCATCATCCAAATATACCACAGCCATTCTGATATGGTGCAGGTAAGATGGGAATTGTTACGGTGATTCTATACTGAGAAGTTCTGGGGGGAACTTCACAACTGGTAAAAATGGTTTTAGGATTGCCTTGTGCAGTGGAGATAAGTCTTTTTTCAGTACCTCTGCACATCACACACTAACTACTGTGGATTATCTTCTGTACAACTTATCTTTCATGTATAAATTAATCTATTGATATTTTAATATTAAAAATATTTTAAGCAAAGCAGCTATGGTGCTTTACTAAAAACCAAAATTTTGTGGAAAACACACTGCAGCTGAAGCAGGAAGGGTTCCTTTCTCCCTCAAATATTCCTAAGGGCTGTGGTTCACAATGTAACAAAGCTGTGGAAAATCATCAGAGTTTTGCAACAAGAAGCTCAAAAGGGAATTTCATTTGTGCTTTAGAAGGCTCTATTATTTCAGCAATGGTTTGAACAATTCCTGTTAACATACATATTTTATACCAGGTTTCCTTATTCTCAGGAAAGCATGGTGTGACAAATGCACTATTGCAACTGTTTGGCTTAATGAAGTTGTCAAACTGCAAGACTTATATTCAGATTGACATCATAGCATTCCCTTCTGCAGACAGTAACATACAGCTTTCCAACCACTATGTAAAGGAGGTAAGTTTTCCAGTGAGGAAAATCAGTGATAAAGAGATTAATTCATTTTTCTAAGGCTTTCAGTGACCAAGACAAGTCATCCTCAGTATTCTTGTCTTGGCTGAGATTAATTACTAGCAAGGGAGCAACAATAAAAACAACCATCTCTGTTTCATGAGCCAACCTGTTTCTGTACAGAGTGCTATATTATTACAGGAAGTGTAAAGAATACAGGTAAATGCAGTCTGTCATTCTTTATTCTAGTTACTATAAGCAGTTTACGAAAATAGATTCAAACATGCTCAGCTGCAGAAGCCTCATCTACCCAGATGTGGTTACATGATGAATTACAGGACTAACCTAGCCCTAATGTTACCCTATTTTGCAATCACCCAGAAGAAAAGGATGAAAGTGAGACAAAAGGCAATGCTGATCAGCATCTAAGACATACAGGGATATACAGACGTGACCATGAAGGATCTACAATATTGGGGATTTTTTCTCTTCAAGTCTCATCTGCTCTATAGAATTTGATGAAGAAAGAAAAAATAACAGGCCATACTTAAACGATTTTTCAGGAAAATAAAAGGGAAACCCCAAAACTAACTGATTATTGGGGGGGGGGGGAATGGGGGTGGAGAGGGGAGCGAGAGAGAGATAGGAGATGAAAGAGAGAAAAAACCAATTATCCCTTAGCTTCTTGGTTTCCATTTATAGTCGACAGCATGTGTGGGCTTAAAAATATATGTTGCCCAGGTATCAAAGTCTGAGGTTTTTTTAAAGAACAAACTTCTTTGGGTAGCTGAAATGTTATTAACCTGTTAACATGAAAATCATTGTCTTGTAGCAATTCTTAACTTTCTTTGCCTCTTTCTTAGATTGATAAGTATTTCTGTTGTTTTACCATCTTCTTAAATAATAAAGTTACAATTTAACCTGAACAGAAATTACTTATAAATTTTTTAGCACACTTCAGAAGACCTGTTGCTTTTGTTTTATTAAATAAAAAATTAGAAATTTGACATTTTCTGAATGCTAAACCTAAGCAGAGAATACTTTTGCTGAATGGATAAAAAAATAAGACATAAGAAATATTTGAACATCACTGTTTCCAAATGCTGCCTGTCTAAAACTGAATGTTTTTATACATACAATCCTCATAAAAGTTTTAAAGATTTGATGAATTTGACTGCTTTTGACATAATGAGTTAGACTGAGCTGCTGCATGCTGTAATCCACTGTGTGTTAGTATGGACATAATCTTTTTAGCTGCAAATTTGGTAGCATTTCTGTAGGAAACTACAGACAAATTCTTTCTGCATGAGTTAAATGGAACCTTTCTAATCTGAATTCCATTTATCTGCAATCTCACAGCTCTAACTGCTTATCATTTCCTAACGGGACCACCTGGTTGCTTTTGTTCAGAAGACAGTTGTACATCTAGGAAAGATACAGGTATTTATCAGATCCGTCACTTCAGTGGCTCTTTTTGTCTCAGACATGATCCTTCATCCACCCCACCATCCTACTACTCCATCTTGAGATGTTTGGCTGCCACTGCTTGAAGTATTAAAACCTCTGACTTTACAGATTTAAAGATGGACACTTTTGAACTGTTGTGCTTAAGTTGGCCTCTGCCTTTAGGACCGTTCTTACAGGAATTCCTAAGCATCACATTTAAAGTTGGAACTGAACTTAACCAGAGTGGAAATATGATTCACTTACAGCCAAGTTAATATTGTTATACAAAAACAACCTGCTCTTGCTTTTCAGCTTTTTGATCCTAATTGCTGTAACTCATTTCTGCCATGTTCCATGATCTGGTGAAAAGCAACAGAAGCCCTAACTTTCTACTTTCCCTTTTATCAGCTTCCAAATTGTCAGACATAAAAGCAGGACTTAGTGTAAATGTACACACTCCTTTTGGAAGAAGCAAACAGCAGTGAAACCACAGTTCTACACTGGGATAAACTGATCCCATCATTTTGCACTTGATTTGTTTTAGAAATCCAGGAGGCTGGGTCCCACTTTACTACTCTTTATTATGGCAGACTATCTTGTTTATGTAATTGTAATGTACCCCTCCTGCTTGGCTACATCAGAAGAAGGCTGTTAATAAAAAACCTCATATTGTTCAAACTATTTTATTTTAATGACAGGGGAGCTGAGAGCTTATTTTTTTCTCTATTTATAGAGCTCCCTGTCCTGCAATATACAATAAGCCTGCTCTGAACATAGGGACTGCTGCCTAACTGTGGTATTTTGACTGCATAATTTGAAAGATGTACTGTTCACAATGTGACACTGAGGAGATTAACAGCATTTAATTTTTCTTAGAATTAGTTTTGCTTCAACTGAATTAGGTCTTATTATTCCACTGAAAATCATCTGACTTTTTATGCCCTCCACAAACAAGATATTAAACTATTTTCTCCCTGCTTACAGATTTTATTGCTTTCTTCTTATAAGTAACAGTTCAATAAGACAAATTTGCTATGAGAATAGCTAGGGGAGTAAGTATTCAATCTGAAGACAAACATTTTAGAGACACTTTGATACATGTGACAAAAATATAACATAAAGGCACTTTTCTTCTAGAAATTCCCCCAATGAGAAGCAACAAAACTTTGACTGTATTTTTTAGACCTCTTTTTACAGACCATGAATCAGGATGCACTTCAGGTAACAAAGCAAAAAGTATCTCCAAATTCTCTCCAAGGGCTGCACACTGCACCACATCTGTAGGAAATGTTGCTCTGATACTGTAACATCCTCATTAATATGAAAAAGGAAAGGAAAAATGATGAGAAGTGATGAGAGATTTTGAAAGAAAACTGCTATGAAAACTCCTGATTATTTTTTGACTGGATTTGTTGTTATGAAGATTTTCAGGAGCAAAAAGAAAATATTTTGAAGAGTCAAGAAAATATTCTAATATGAAAATAGTTTGATAGATATAGACATAAGGTGCTACTCTAGCCTCATCTGCCCTTATCTCCATCACAATTTATAGACACTTAGCTGTTTTTGTGATTCATGACATTTAACATGTAGGATTGGATCCAAGACCTTAATACTTTGAATCGAACATAAGAGAATGGAAGAAAAAAATTATTTGCAATATTTGCAGAGTGAAAGGGGATTAATAGGAACCACAAAAAACAGCCACGACTGGATGATAAATACATCTGTGCAAAGTCTGATATCAAATTTTTAATGACAACAAGGCTGCTGAAGTTCATTTCATGTTCTCTGCAGCAGGAAGCATTTTTGCCAAGGCAGCTTCCAGAAGCTCAGGAAGTTAATGTGTAGGTTCATTTGGCAGGTGCTATTCATTCTCACATGGAACTATCTTACCTCTGCAGCATCTCACTGTGGAAGTGGAAATATGAAAGGATGTATTTTCTATTTCTCTTTGTAACATGATCACATTAGATCGAATTTTTGTGGAACTATCAAACTACAGTCTTAAGAAAAAGAGCTGATGTATGTGTAACTTCTTTTTTAAAGCCAACTACTGATAATAAGGACAGTATATTCATGACCTAAATATTGCTTTTTAAGAAGACAGGTTTCTATAGCTTTAAAAATATGTTAATTTCTTAATTAGCTTTCAAAACAGTCAAGAACTACAATCAGCAAAGTACTAAAGCACACGTTTACATGCTTTTACTGTTGACAGGACTTCAGACACTTTTAAGTCTTCTGAAATATAAAAGGAGATAAAGCTCAGTATGCTCTGGACTGTTGTGTAACAACTCTCAGTGACATGGTGCTAAATCTTGACTACAAGCAGGCCCTCAGACATTGAAAAGTGCACTTACAAAATGTTTTATAGCTTTTTTAGAACCTCTGAAAGACTTTATGCTATCTGCCTAGTAAAACTTTTCAATTTAGAGTGTCAACTGAATGCCCAAGCATAGCTCTTTTTGATTTTAGATCAGAGGGGATTAACACAAATGCATCAATGGAAATTAGTAGGAAATGTGACTGTTCTTAGCCTTAGAGAACATGGTCAGGAATAATAAAAGATGCTTACTATCACAAACCTCATAAGAGAATCTCTCTCCTTCTTTCTTCTGCTCAGTGGATTGCAAGTCAAAGGCACCAGACAAAGACATGACACATTACAGACAAAGCACAAAGCACATATTCTATGAAATTTTCAGATACAGGCAAAACGTACCAATATGTACAAAAGCAAATAGTCCAGTACAAACATTAAAATAAAGCTGGCACACCAGATTGCAACACAAAACACACAGTGCTGACTGAACTTTACAGATCATTAGCATATTTCTGTGAAACAGTGTCAGGTCTCTCAAGTATTGTCAGGGCAATAAATATTCTTGTAGACTTTTGGTTTTTGAACATTTTGATTTTCTTTGCAAGCAGAAGTGAAGGCTGTGAGTAGGTTGCAAACACGGTGCTAATGATCTCTAAGGAACTTTGAATGAACCAGGAAAGAAATACAACTCACCTCCTTTCCTCCCATGGACTCAAACATTTTCTCAAGCTGGACTCTTAATTGTTGAATGTTGTTCATCAGGATACAGGGCTGCAAAGAGAGCACCAAATGTGAGACTGTGCATGTTATGATTCCTTTTATGCATGAATATGCATATTCACAGCCTCTGGGCTTAAGACCTATTCTTCAACAGCCCTATGTTTATACAATTGTGCTTTTCAGAGGAGAATATGAGGTTCTTGATTACCGCTGCCCTCCCTTTAATTCACACTCCTCTCTGCCCAGTCAGCAAACTTACTCTACCAGTGACTGCCCATTATGCTCTTATGACAGGAAGCTGAGAAACTTCTCCCAAATAGCTGAGCAGTTTTCAGATCTGCGTATTTCATGTTCTGGACTTTATAACCCATGTAGTTGCTAGTCATGTTCAATTCAGTTACAGGAGTGTGTTACCATCTCTTGGAGAATAGACACAATAACGATAAAAGTACTTTACAAATGAAAATAAGACCGGAGGAAAGAGATCACCAGATTGCTTTCTAGACTGATTCTTTGCAGACAGCTGACAGCATTGCAACCCAGATAATGGCTGATGCTTAGTATTTGAATAACTCAGTAGGCAGTTCTGTTGATAACAGTATTTCAGAAATGTACAGTTTACATCGCTTGAAAAGTTGGTGAATTCTGCAATAGAATTTTGTAAACATACTATTTCAGTCTAAAAATATCGTTTAAGCTCATTTTTTTAGGGCAGAACACAGAGTCACAGTGTAAAAGACAGCAACTGCTGGATAAATAGAAGGTAAAAAGTAAAACATAAATAAAAGTAAGCCACTTATTACAAAACCATGAAAGAAAAACTCTATTACTATAATTTTGTGTACTCAGATGCCATTGTATGTGAGTTTGGAATGGTGTAGGGGAAGCAATAAGACAGTACTTGGTAAAAGAATTCTAGTTGGCCAAGGTCAGTGTGATCTAGTGCATAATTGGATTAATTTAGACACAAGTAATACATTTCAATAAAACACACATATACTTTTTCCTGACAACAAGAAGGTGATGGAATGATTACAGTGATTGATACTCAGTTGTACATTCCAAGCTAACAGCATGTTAATAGCACTGAAACATGGTAGGATTAGATCTAGGTATTCTAAAGATCAGTAACATGATCTAATTACTTCTGCATTACTCTCAAAGGAATTTGGTGTCAGAGTCCTTCCCAAATAGAGGAAAAATAAACCCTGAAATTTGATCCAACTTTTTAATACTTGCATTACTGCTTCCCAGTAAAGCGTTTCATTTGTCTTCCTGCAAAAGAGCTGCCTTTGTATAATGGTTAAAATACCACCTCTCTTCCTGTCTTTTGAAAAATCCACAAACCCCACTTCTTCTATTTGTTTATCTACCTTCTATTAATTTCTGATCACTTTTTCCTTCTCTCCTATGCCATTTCCTCTCTTCTGATATATTTATTATTTTGGAAATTATCTGCAATATCACAAATCAATGATTATAGAACAGAATCATAAAATCAACTAGGTTAGAAAAAACTTTTAAGATCATCAAGTCCAACCTTTACTCCTGGACTGCCAAGTCCACCACCAACCAATGTCATTAAGGGCCTCATCTACTATGATATCTGATGTGGGAAAAAGAAACTGAATATAACAACCTGATTCTTTTCTTCAAGTCAAGTGCAAATGCCTTTGGCAATACACTGAAGCTGTGAGATAAATACTTCATATTTAGTCAGTTTTCAAAGTTTCCTTTGAGTCTGGCTAAGGCTGCTCTTTCAAAGTCTAAGTTTACCCTGGCTAAATGGAAAATTCTCTGTTACTGTCAGTAAATAACAGAACCAGAGCTTGAAAACGTCCTCATCTTATTATTTCATTATCATCTTGCCCTTCAGAATACTCTTTGCAGCAATTTACAGGAATCAGCCAGATAGAACAACACACAAAAATGAATGGCAAGAACAGTACCTAAACCCAAGTTTGCTTGTAAACTCTGACAGGAGGTAGAGAATCAGAGGATGTTTCTACATTAGATACATATCTTTGTGAAAAACATCTCTGGTATGCTTTTATTTGAACAGTTCATGTGCTCATTTTGTAATGTATAATCAAAATAGTAAAAGTATTGACTTGAAAAAGAATGCCAAATTCTAATAATAAAAAGTATTTTTTAAACCTCTTATCAACTCTAATGCACGAGATGGACTTTTAATAGTTGAGATCCACAGATCAAATGGTCTTTTATTAAGCTAAAGTATGTATTTCAAAAAGGTAGCTTCTGTTAAAAATATTTGTCCCTCCCAAGCATTTGATATAATACTTTATACCATGATCTGATACTTCATACCATGAAATATTATGAGATTAATACCATCTAAAGCCTCAGCAAACACTGGCATACCAGGTGGCTTCAGAAATCAATCACCCCAACAATTAACAAATCCCACTGGACAGGGCAAAAGATTTCACAGTTTGACTCGATGACTCAACACTATGTATCAAAACTAATTTCATGTAGAAAGCAGTAAAATTTACTTAATATTAGCATTAAATTGAGAGAAAATGAAAAAAAAATTCTCTTTTGACATTAAATTTTGAGAATAGTTATTGCTTATGTTGGATTAAATACAGAGAGATTAGTTTAGATGAAGCTTTGTTTGGACTGATTAACATAAAAGTTGAAGACATGTAATGCGTTCACTCCTCCATACTGGTGAGAGAGTATTATGTTCTCTTCAGCTCTGTATTTGCCCTGGTGGTGACAGAGGTAAGGAATATGTAGATGTATCTGGAATGTTAAAAATACATGAAGATTTGCATCCTGCTACATTAGGGAGGAAAAAATGGCAATATTCTGGGGTGGTCTATCATATATCAACTGGTATCCAGTGACAGGATGCTTGGGAATGGTTCAAAGCTGCATCAGGGAAAGTTCAGACTGGACATGAGGAAATATTTATTTATCAAGATGGTGCTCATAACACTGGAACAGGCTTCTTAGAGAGGTGGTCAATGTGCCCCAAGCCTGTCAGTGTTGAAGAGGCGTTTAGACAATGCCCTTAGCAACATGCTTTTGGTCAGCCCCAAAGCAGTCAGGCAGTTGGACTAGATTATCATTGGAAGTCCCCTTTAACCAGACTGTTCCATCCTGTTCCATAACTATTTCCTAGTGCTTCTACAGCTGTAAGACTGATGCTTCTTACACAATGGTATATAAAAATTCTACCTAATAATAAAGTTTGGTACTTTTATTTATTAATTTTATTTTAGAAAAAAATTTCTAAAAGGAACACAATGGTGTCTTTCCTAACAAATATATCTTTAGGCTGAAAAATTGGGAGGTTTAGTCTTTTGCAATGTTTCCTATAAGAGGAACCACCAATAACTGATATTGAGTTGCAATAGATATCTTTTTTATCTCTATTATTGTGTGCATATTGGTAACCCCTAGATTATGACAGTCTTTCACGCTTACAGAGAGCACCTGCAAGAATGAGCACATCCTCAAGCCACACACAGGGATGTAACAAATGCAGCCAAGATCTGTGTATGAGCCATTAAGGGCTGCAGTTTTAAAGGTGAACAGTATGAGTATGGTGCTGCAGTTATTTATCTAATCATAGAGTGATACAACATACTACTAAATACAGCAGACAGTGCTAAATGTTGCCTGCCTTGGGAGTAATAGTTTTGACCGAATATCAATAATTCTGATGAGTAAGTTTAGAAGAACAGTTTTTCTTGCTTGTGTTAAGCTATTGATAATGTCTTGATTTGTTTAACTATATTTTTAGTGTACATAACTCATTTACATCTGAGTCCACAGTAATCTAGTCCTTTGTTAGGGAGACCCTTGTAAGCAGTGAGGCAACAGAATAGCATGAAACAGAATGATTTTCTTCTTAATGCTACATAAAGTACAGAAAGTGAGTGGTAGTGGCAGAAAAGTCTGCACACATTTCCTGCACAGGGAGCAGTGATGTCATAAATTCTCTAATGAATAAATTCATAAAGAAGCAAGCCAATGCAAAATGAAACCTCAACCAAAAATATCTTCTCCTGTTTAGGAAAAAAAGATGAAGATACCTTCACCATACTCACCACTGCACATGGCTGTTATCCAAGGAGTGTTTCTGACTACCTCATAAATTTTTTTCTATTTAACTAATTCCACCCATTCCAGCTTTTACACAGCAATGTACGCAGCTACAAGAACATGCTGACCTTATTAAAAAATGAATCAAAACAAAAATCCCTTCCACCACTCAAGCTTTTTCTCATATACAAAAATTATTACATTTTGAAGAGTACAGCAAGTCATTTAAAAGTAATTTCTGAGGCAGAAACAAAACACAGATTTTTACTCACCACATTTTCTTTATCACAATACGTGCTGAAGTAACTTGAAATAATTGCAGCATACTGAAGAAGCACTTTGTTGATAGTCTAGGAGAAGAGAAGAATCTTTTAAATGGTAAAGTTCATGATGTAAAAATATAATCATAAAAAACAAAAAATTGAGGTTTATAGAAATTCTAGATTTTACAGGTGCTTACACATTTAGTCTATAGCATTTCTTTGTATATAATATCAGCAATCCCATGAGCATATTTTCAAATCCCTGCAAAACAGATGGGGGGTTGTTCTTAAAGGAGTGTAATCTTCAACAGCAAAGATACTTTTAGTCATACTGCTTTTGAGAAGCATTGACAGCTCTACTCTTTGCTATGTTGTGCATACTTAATGGAACAGTAGCAAGCTCAAAAATCCTCTATGGTGACAATGCACAGATTAAAAATATAATGGAAAAATAAGACCAAGGGAACACTGTTCAAAGCCTGGCTGCATAAGTTTACCTTACAATAACCATGTAAATAGGAACTCTGTTTGCAAATGGAAAACTGTTGCAATGGAAGAATGGGAATAAATGTAAGTGCAATTTTTTTTAAAGCTATCCGGACTAAATGGAAATATAAAGCTTGTGAGGAAATGTTACAATCCAAACAGAAAGTCTAAAAAACTGACTTTATCAAACAGCAGATAAACAGGTACCACCGCCTCAGGGCTCCACCAAAACCATTTTATTGCCATACCTTGAATTTTTCTTTCCCTTGCACTGACTAATTAGATCATTGCACTGCATTTCAGAGAATTACTCCATTAATGGAACTGTAATCAGCGTTTAGCAAGAATAATAATTGATTGCATAGCATAAACAAATATGAAATCTCAAAGAAAATAGAACTTTCTCAAATGGGTAAATGATCTTGATAAAATAGATGAAAAATGGTCTTATGCCACAGACACGTCTTTCTAAGGATTCCAGTCAGAGATAGAAGAGATTGATTCTAAATAACATTGGAACTACTTAGCTTTTTAAGTACACAGCAACCCAATGTCACTCTCTCTAAAGCTCAGATAGGATGCATTGAGTTTAATTTACCTTTGCAAATCTTCTCATTAAGTGAGACAGTGTTTCTGGATTAGGACACTCCAGTTTCCTAATAATCTCAAAACTTTGATTGAGCTGTGTGAAGACATCAACCACGGAACAAGAGAAGAGGGCATGATCTGATGTTTGCTGAAACTAGAAAGAAACATTCAAATGAGTTAATACTTGTTCAGAGATCAAGACAGTTATTAACTGATTTTCTTACAGTTAAAAGTCCTCCTAGAGTCATAAAAAGTAATAAAAAAATAAAACCTAATCTCACTAATAATACTGAGAAATGGAGCTTTTCATATTTCTATCACTTTAAAACCTCTTAAAAATAAACCCAAAGTTATCTTTAATGACATCAATATCACATCAGAGTTTAGTGAAATCATAGATTGAAGTGTATAGGGAACTTAGGGAGATGGAATTAGAGCTGGAATTTTTGCATAGGGTCATCCTCCAAGAACCACTACGGACTGTGTATCTTTGAGGTGTAACAAGGATACTGTGGGACCAAATGTACTTCTGGTTTTGCAATACTACATAACCATCTTCATACTTCATTATTTTCTTTAAAAAGGAAAGACTCACCCCGTCCTTCTTGTCTCTTTCTAGTGCTCCATGAAGAAATTCCATTGAGACATCCTCATTTTCATCCAGCCACTGAATGACAAATGGTTCAAACCACCTCAAAATTAAAAACAATTTCGTAAAGTGAGTACATTCCACAAATACCCTGAGAGAGAGATGCTGCACCACGCAGCAGTCTGGCACCATGCAGCAGTCTGGCACCACGCAGCAGTCTGGCATCTGTGTCTTCACATCTGTTCTAGTTGCTAAAAAGTCATCCTTTAAAAATTTTTGTCATTGAAGACACCGTGGCTACTAAAATGTCTTTCAAGTTCCATTTCACGTAGCCACCAGAAAAATGTGCCCATGTTTTGCAGGGGAACATATTCTGTGCAGTATTTTTATTTTAGTGCCTTTTATCCATGTTGGTTCTTTGTTAACATTTATTCTTTAATTTGTATGTGAAATAACTCAGATAAAACTTTGCTTCCACACAACATCAGCTGTGGTTTATTTTTCTTTAGTCTATTTTTAAAAAAATTAATGCAGTAACAGGCCCCAAAACATCTCAGCAAATCGGCAGACTGGCAGAAGATCAAGGAATGAGATTAAGGATAGCTCATAGACAAGGACAGGATTGAATGTACTAAATGAAGGAGGAAATGCGAAATTGAAAGCAGCTGAATAGTAACCCAGCACAGCAAAACTACCTTCAGTAGCATATCCCATTAGCATTGTATCTTTACCCAAATTTGGGTGTGAAACAAATGCAGGGGCCTATAACTGCTTCTGTTCTCACATTTCATGTCTTCCTCAGGCATTTTCTGACCAAAATATTTTGTCATTTATGAAGACCTGCAGTTACAACAGTTGGACCAAGTGTCCTATGAAACAGCTAATCACACTTTAAATACCCAGACTATTTAATTTGATAATATGAAGAACTAAAGAGAGGAAGTGCAAAAAGTAAAGAGCTGTCAGTGCTACACACCTTGAGATCCTGCACAAACTTGAGCATAAACGTTTGACCAAAATGAACCTTGCACCAAGACCAAACTCACAGGAAACTTCCCTGTACACTACTTACAGAGAGTATTCAGGCACCGCATCCTTGAAACCAGAGAGTTCTCGCACATATTCGTTATAAAACCATTTCACTTTGAAGTGCAAATTCATATAATCCGTGCTTTTGCATAACCACTGCTTTTCATGTTCTGCAATAAAAGGAGTTGAAATAAAAGCATTTAATAGCATTCTAACTGTAAATATCATTCTTGTGCCTCAGCCTACAAGTGACAGAAGTATATAGTACTTGTATTTTAGAACACAAGTGATTTCTTTTTAGAGATAATGGTACCTATAGTTTCAATCTTCAGGTTCTGAGGAATCTGAGATTCTTTTTAACTCTCTTCACTGTAGTGAGGAAACCCCCCGAATTTTCTGACTTCCTGTCAGCAGATTCTTCTTTGGTTGTTACAAAATGGTTAAAAAGCTGTGTCAGGTATCAAGTTAGAAGGTGCAGCTACAGTTGTGTGGTAGCCAAATAAAGTAACAGATATATAAACGCCAGTCCTGTATGAATCTGTGAAAACCTGCATTAGTAAATAAGCTGCTTTTATCACATATGATTAAGGAAAAGAAAGAGGGATCTCCACAGGTACCATCTCTCTGAGGAGTCATGTGACTTGCACATTCATTTTTTTCCCAGATCCCTAAAAAGTGACCTAATACAGATGTTCTATAGGAATGACATTCTTGTGTAAATAGTATGTAGTAAGAACTTAACTTTTCCAAAACTCCTTTTTGCTCCTTACTTCTGCTTGCATTATAACAGTATCTCACATTTTTCACATCTATATTTGGATATGAACCTGATTTTTTGCAACAGCAGATGTATCCCATCCTCAGTCATACACACGTGAACATACCATTTGGTTCTCTGTCGGTGTAAGCGTGCTGTGAAATATATATTCTGTGTTTTCAGATCTGAACAGGGACTTTAACAGGCAATGTTTAGTTTAATTATTCTGCTAAATCAATACTCCAGTAATATCACCATGCCATAAAAGAAGTGTTTCAGAAGCATATTATTATGCAGTGAATTGTAGGAATCAGCTTATAAAGGGCCCCTGTGGGCTCTTGCTGCCTTTTTAACATTATGTTAGCATTTTCACCTTCACTGCCTTTTCATCACACTACAGAAAAATCAGTAAATCAGTTTCTGTCTAAATATTGCCTTTATTCATGCCCTGAGCATAACGCCATTGGCTACTAACCTGAAACAGAACCACAGAGAGAAAGGTGTTTGCCTTCTCTCATGGTTCTTTATACAGACCTAAGGAGTCATATTTTTATGCTGGTAGGAGTTTTTCCACAATTTACTATTATAGACAGTTAGGTGACAAAATATTTGCTCAATAAAACGTAGTTCTTAAAAGTGAGACCAGTCTTTGACTGAGAACAGTTACCTCATTGCTATCAAATTCAATGCACACCTACTGCTTAAGTCATTATTAAGAAAAATCTCTTATACTGCAAACCAAGAGAGTGGAAATTCTGAAAGGAATAGCATTTTTGCATTCAAACATTGTATGAATGCGATATTAGACTATACAATGCAACTTAAGGAAGTTTGCTGTAGGATCATGAACTAAGCAAATACTTATATCAGTTTTAGAAATAAGCTGTTGTCAATGACAAGCAAACTTATCCAGGAGGGTACAACATACATAATACCATTCATTGGCATATTTTTTTTTTAAGATCTAAATTGCCACGCATTAGAAATGAGCACAGAAGTCATTAATGAATAATTGTGTTGGTTTGGTTTTAAGTCTCTTGGGATGTTACTTGTAGTTACATAAAGTGAAGCATGCATCCTCAATTCCTAATATTAACCTATGAGAACATCAGAAAATACTTCATATGGTCTGAAAAGTCATTTTGTATCCATGCATACTACCTCTTCAGCTTATATAAAACAAAAAACAAAGAAAAGAGGTGCCCACATGAGTCAGCCCATGACAATTTTACCTGGATATCAGATGGGTTTATCCATAGCAACCATGGATTTCAGTTAGAAAGCAGAGGAGAACATCATTGTAGGCCTTGTGAATTTAGATTAGGACCCACAGATTGCTTTCTGAAGAAATATATAGGTTTGCACAGTATATAGGTTTGCAGTTTGGAGATCTGTGTCTTTTTTTCCTGTAAGGAAAGCTGGCACTATGTTTTCCTATACACATACATCAGTTTTGGACTTTCTGGAAGACAGATGTAGTAGCTGCACAATATGACTCTTTAGTCCACTAGTGCTTTGCAAAATTATTATGATGCTGAGTCAGTCTTGAACTAAACCTGCCAACTGTACACTATGCAAAAGTGCTCAGCAGAGATTATGATAGAAACACCAGACCTCTCTCACAACAGACTCTAAGAACCACCAGTATAGCAAACCTAGCATTATTAAACTTTTCTTATATGCTACTTTTATGAAATGGTCCTTGTAATGCAATATATCCTTATAAGCATCTATTAAATTACTGAGTTTCATGACGAGGATATTTTTGGTTCTATATTCGATGCTAGCATCATGAATTGAAAAAATACTGATAATATTTCTATAAAATGTAAAATATGTAAACCCTAATCTGTGCATATGGGGCACTTCAGATGCTTTTACCTATCACAGCTGCAGAGTATCTTTTTTTCCAGTACTGATGACACTGAAATCAGCTGTTCAGGTGCTGTTTGTGTAACTGAGAAAGAAGAGAGATTTTAAAAAAGACTGTTGTGTGGAATGAATTAATATATGCAAATGTGTTTGGTGTATGCTGAAATTAGCCAGGGACCTGGTAACACTGTATTTAGCAAATAATCTAATTGCAAGCAACTGTTCTTTTAGAGGTAAGTGTATACAGAGACACTGCAGGAAGGACTGTAAACTAAAGTACTTTCCTCACAGGCCTGTGATCAAACAGCAATGCTTTGGAATCATGTTTGATTTCTTGCTCAATTTTCAGCAGGTGCTAAAGAAAGCAGAGAGGATTTTCTTAAAGCAGCAAACACAAAGAAACTGCAATACAACTATTATGCTTTGGTCTGATGTTTGTAGTGTTACAGTATTTTGTCAGTGAAGTCATAATGACTTATTAAGCAGAAACATCTACATGGGATAATGCCTTTTAAGAAGCTGGAACAGAATCTCATTCACTACAGAATCTTTTTTCCTTTTTAACACTATGGCAGTAACATCACCCTGAGTAACCATGTAATTTCTGATATGTATTACTTGCTAAAAAATGGTAATCTAACAACCCTCATAAATATGAACACTTTAAATATTCAGGCAGTCAATCGCATTTTGTTCAACTCTAATTTTCCTTCATTGGGGTAAAAAAGTTAAGAGCAAATTAATTTTTTTACTATAGCAGTTTCCTAGCCACTGTTTATTGTAACAGCATGCAGCAAAACTGCTTGAATGATTCCAATAAAGTGATTTTAACTAACAATGTTATTAATAAAGCCAGTTTCCAGGCTTTAAAGATGTTTCAGAGATGAATAACTACAACAAAGAGTATTTACATATAGCAAATTCATTATATCACAATCTGTTAGCTTGACTGTTACATACATGCTATTGCACTACAATTTATTAAAATGGAAATGATTGGCACTAAGTATAAGGGAATTGTGTTTCTATTAATTGCAAAATTTGCCATTAAAACTCATGTTATTTTTAACCATTGTGCTTTAATTCCCCATTATCTGCAGTAATTACTTAGCAATCATTAGAGACAACCAGCTGCATATTTTGTCTATTTCTTTCAGAACTGCTGTTTCAGAAATCCCACTATTTCCAAACTTTCACTAGTATAAGTGGGAAGCATCTGCACAGCACTGAGTATGGCTAGTGGAAGAAGAGATGTTGAGGAATGAGACTGAGTATGCATTGGTATTACTCCCTGAGTCACTCAGAAACATTACACCAGTAAGATGCACCTACGATTTGGAGAGAAGTAGAAGTAATGTTTTGGGTACTTGATCCCAATGCATTTTCCCTCTAAAACAGGAGTTGGCTAGTTGGCTGCTATGCCAGTGACTCTTTTAATATGGGTATTCCCCTTACAGTGGTCTAAACTTAATCTCTGCACTGTTGAAATGAACTGGAAAATTCCACCTGAATGTAACATAGGATCAGGCCACAGATGAAGAAAAATGTCAACTCAAACAAATTTCATAACCAATTTAGAAGAAAACATTACATTAGATACTTCATCCCCGGGTTCTTGTAACTTGCTAAAGGGAATGGAAGTCACTGGTTATTAACTGAAATACAGAGCAGGACACAACTAATTGATATTTACGTATAATTTACATTGATTTTGGTAATTTGAAACACTATTGGCCTTTCTGAAAGGTCTCTGTGTCATGATAAATATAATAAACTTCCATCATTACTTCCTTTTTTGGATTGTACTTACAACTGGTTCACAAATAACCCCCCACACTTTTCCTTTTAAAAATATATTGTGTCCTCCATAAGCAACTTCTACACATTCAATCTTTCCTCTGCATTTACTTGGAATTTTTCATCAAAATACCTTTGAACACTTCACAGACATTACGGATTACACCTTGAACAGCTCCATGAGGTGATTAAGCTGCCCTATTACATTATACAAAGGGGAAACTGAGAGATAAGTGAGACCAAGAAGATTTATTAAGGGAACATACATAAATTATGAAAGGCAGTCTAGATCTTGTTCAAACATTTCTTAACCACACAGTCATATTTCCTTACTGAAGAGGGACCAGGGAAGGAAGGCAGACTGTCTCCTTCTGAATTGTTAGAAAAGAAGAGATTTACTGTTACTTTGTCTTCTTGCCTGCAGTGGAAGTGGTCTAATCAATCCTTAATGCAGTGCACTTTAAAAGCTGATATGGCATTGCCCTTTATATTCAAGGATGAGCTCTAAAAGTGAGAGGCCATTTGTTCAGAGTGCTCTGCTTTGCTTCATGTTTCACAGCAGATACAAGTGCATCTGTAAAGGCAGAATTTCACCTCACTTTCTGTGCCTGGTAAACCACTTATGGGAACTTGGTAGGCATCAAATACAAATGTTACATACTATCTAACAGATGCAACATGTCAGACCATGAGGGATTGTGTGAACCCGCTCCAAACAGCCCTATTTTCTACCACAAAATGCTGCATTTAACATTTTTACCCACTAGGTTATACTGTCTACGTAATCCAAATTACTTTAAGCAAATTATCTTTGATATCTTAGCATTACTGAGTAGCTTTTTTCCTCCTTATTGAAAATTTAGCCTATTAGTCTCATCAATTAATTACTACTTCACAGCCAAATACTCCAGAAAAGTTCCAGAAAAGTGGATAGGTATATCACCAACAGGGCAGCTCAGGATATAAAATACACAGCTTACATAAACTTGTTCTGTCCTGCTTGCAACCAAGACAAACACCTATACAGCAAACACCTATACAGCAAATAATAAGATCAACTTCTGTATAACATTTACCCTTCAGCACCACATCAGAG
Organism: Melopsittacus undulatus; assembly: GCF_012275295.1. Taxonomy (NCBI): domain Eukaryota; kingdom Metazoa; phylum Chordata; class Aves; order Psittaciformes; family Psittaculidae; genus Melopsittacus; species Melopsittacus undulatus. Next base: position 19,604,712 of record NC_047535.1, read on the forward strand.
TGAAATTTATGTACACAAAAGAAACAGATCAATAATATTAAAAGAACAAACACTCAGAGACAAAATTCTGTCTTTGGATATACATGACTACTATTGAGTATAGATGGAAATAAGGCCTTCCAAGGATTCCAAGGACTGAAATAATCTAAATAGTACTTTATTTCTGTTAATGGAATTTTTGCTCTGTACGTGAATTGACCATGGAAAGCCTAAGAAATTGCAAGCTATGAATGGAGCAGAAGAAATGGTCCATCCTATCAGATACCAGGTCTATGGTGATGACTAAAGCCCCTGTTCTGAAGAATATTATGGAAGTTTCAAGTACTCCGTACAGAAATTTCAACATTTACTTAAAGTAATCATACAATCAGAAAGTAATAAAAGAGGAAAAGTAATCCTGGTATAAGAATCCAATTTACATTGATGAGACTCACATAAAACTCTAATACGTATAACAATTGCAAAATAAAGGCAATATGCATGCTTGGAGACCACTGTTTCTTGAGAAATGTTATCACATAATTAAATGCTAGATTATAATGCTTGAATCTGGAAGGAAAAATAGAATAAAGGTAATAAAGGCAGCCTTAATCATGTTGAGTCTTAACTACTGAATACTCAGCATTGCATCTTCAGTGCAGTTTTTATGACAACTTACTTTCATTTACTTATTGTTTCTTTTTTTACAAAAAGTGTACCTTTTTGTGAAGTAAATCTTTAGACTTAATTTTCTGCTCTTTGCCTTGTCACAAAAGTGCATAATGAGCATAAAACACTACCAAACAGGCATGGTAGCACAATATAAGCAATTAGTAGAATGAAGTAACAGGCAGGAAGAATCAAGAAGCAAGATAAATGTGAGGCCATGCTTTAATAATTACCTGTGGTGTATCTGGCTCTGCCTGTACAGCAGAGCAAGTGCCAAAACACAGAGGTGTTCTCTAATTGTCACCCAGCAAATTGCACTTAAGCTTATTAAAAGATAATGTGGAAACAAGCTTTTAATGGATTTATCCTATTTCCATGGGGGTGCTGGAGCCGGTATCAAATTTACCTTTGTATCTATAGGGTAAAAAAATACAGTAATGAATATCTGTATGTGGAAAAGTCCTGAAAGTAGAAGGCTGTCTTCAACATAATGAAACAGGAGGCTGGGAGAACAGTTCTTTGCTGTATGAGGAAAGCTTTCACAAGTTTCTTAGTGTGAAGTTTAAGAATAGACAGGATTAAAAATAGTACACAGGGTGCTTGTTATTTCAAATTTTGTTTTACTCAAATGTTTTACAGTACCTGACAAATACTTTACTTTGTTTCACTGTTGGTTACTGTTTCTAAAAGGAAGGAAGTTCAAACAGTAAGTGGACTCATAGCTTGATTATCTCACAGAATTCGTGCAGCTTCACTCTGACAGATAAGGGGTTTCCTACCCCTCAAGAAACAGGCCAGGGAAATTCAAGCCCTAGCTGCTGGACTACAGGACTGCATTTGGAGAATGCCCTGCAAGAGGAAAAGGATAAACCTTTTCTCCAGCCAGCAGATGCAGAACTGCACTAAAAATGTAGGTCCTTTAAGTTGCTTTCTGTGGGGACTCAGTCACAGTTTTGCCTGATTTCTTTTTCTGTTTTTTTTTTTTTTTTTTTTTTGCCCACCCATAGAATTATTTCAGACAAAAGACGCATGTCGAATTTTTGTGAATATGTGAGTTGCAATGAAGTTGTATGACCTTACTGGTGAAGAGCAGTAATCAAGGACAAGAAGAAAGAGGCAAATTATTACTCTGGACTGATATACCTAATAAACTATAGAGGAAGTCTTGACTTATGCCCCTTGGTGTAAGCCAGAATTCTCTTCCTATTCCTATAGATGATATACATGCCCTTCACCTGAACAAAACACTTCTCCCTTTCTTGCATATGTAACTCTTGGATTGTGGAAAGGTTTAGTAATAATCACAATAAACAATCAATGTAGGATTCATTTAAAGCATCACTTACAGTCTAATAACCTTTCTAGCATAGTAGTACTATTATATGACCACCAGCAAAATTATTTTACACAGAATTAGGAAACATTCAGAAAAAGTTTATGAACAAACATTTTACAATAACTGACTGCCTGGGCAAGAGCTAGTAACAGGCTTTCAGAACAAGATTAATATTCAGTCATCAAAAGAAGGTTAAATGAGGCCAGAGCTTTTATTTTAAATATATGAGGCAATATTATTAAGCACCAACTTTAAGACTAAATAATGAAGTCGGTCAGTCACTGATGCACGTTTTTTGTAGTAACCTCTCGCACCATGAATACACCTACAATCAGACATACAAAGCATTAACTTATTAAGATTAATGTAGACTTCTACTGCAGTAGAAACACCCATTAGCACTTATTGTTCTGATTATGGTTCAGTATGTAAAAATCAAAGAAAATGGGTTAGGGAATCACCAAATGATAGAGTGATCATGCCTCCAAGTGCAAGGTTGTGGCATGCTAGAGATCCCTGAGGTAGTTCCAAGTATGATGACACACTGACACAGCACAATACAATGCCATGAAGAAATATTAACTTAGCTCCTGGGAACAGTTCTGTTCGCTTTATCTGTCTTAATTATTGGGTCTAATTAACTTCAACAAACTAGTGCCACTTAGTATGGCTACAGTGCTTTTTTGGCAAGCCTGGGAATCTGTGCTGTACATGATAGGTACCCAAGTGGATTCTCATACTTGCAAAGCTCAGCCCTCCAGTTCCTACAGTATATAGCTGCTACTCTTATTAACACCATTGTCTGTTATGCTGACCAAAGAACATTTCTAATTCCCCTCTTCCCCCAATCATGTCACATTCAATCATTAATTATCTGCCAAAGGGAAGTTCATTATTAACCGTAATTGTAATATCTCTTTGTCTTTGCCTTTACAACTTCTCTGAATTGTCCATGAGACTATAGGTGACCCTTTATTCCTCAGGTCTCCAGAAAAATAAGGATGTAATGTGTATGTTGATGTGGACCTGCTGGAGAAAGTCCAGAGGAGGCCACAAAGATGTTCAGAGATCAATGATTTCTCCTAGGAAGATAGGCTGAGAGAGTTGGCCTTGTTCAGCCTGGAGAAGAGAAGGCTCCACAGAGACCTTAGAGCAGCTTCCAGTGCCTAAAAGGGCCAACAAGAAAGCTGGTGAGGATATTTTTTAAAAGGATAAATAGGGATAGCAAAAAGGGGGAACAACTTTAAACTAAAAAAAGGTAGATTTTTATTAGATACAGGAAGACATGCTTCATTATGAGGGTGGTGAGGCAATGGAACAGGTTGCTCCATCCCAGGAGCAGGCCAGGCTGGACAGGGCTTTGAGCAACCTGTTCCACTGGAAGGTGTCCCTGCTCACAGCATGGGGGTTAGAGCTAGATGGTATTTAAGGTCCCTTCCAACCCAAACCATTTTGTGATTCTATCAAATGTGTGAATGCAGAATGAGATTCACCAAAATAAGAAGCTTTCATGTTTGATGCTGATGAAACGCTGCATATTCTGTTGGATGCTTCCCTGTTGTGCCTTCCATAACTGCTATATTATGTCCTAAGGGGAACTCTGTAAAGTTGGAGTGAAAACAGAGTTGAAATCTGCCACCAAATGGCATGACCTTTCTCTGGGCAGCATTAACTTTTTTGGGTTTTTTTTTCTGTGCTGTCTCTCTGTGCTCAGCATCAACTCACAGACCTGCCTCTTCTCTTTCAAATCCCTTTATCACTCTGTCATGAAAGAGGGTCTGTCAGAGAAACAGGAAGATGATACCTGCTTATGCATTGAAGGCAACAAACTTAAAAACAAACCCCGATTAAATGCATAAAATGGTGTAATGATTCTCTTGTTCTTCTCCTATTTTTATAAGACCTGACACTTCAGAAACAGTTCTGCAGGGCTGAGACTGTCTATTGCTGTATTTACACAGCAGCTAATTAAATTCTGGCCTGATCCTCACCTTGACTTCTGCCCACTACCAGAATTAGATTATCATAACAACAGCAATTAGAATGTTCTCTTTCTAACAGACTGAATAGCTCTGGACACTTGATCAGACCTATTCAGAAGATCTGAAAAAAGGCATTTCTGAGGACATAGAATAAAAAAGGATAATTTTGTAATTGCATGTCTAACTTCAGCTCATTACTCTCTCATCATCTTTTAACCTTCATGTCTCCATACTTGGAAAGGAAAAGACTTCTTACCATATGAAGTCACTAACAAATCACTTGCACTGCTGGTGAAATTCTCTCCGTGTTCTTGTTTGTTTGTACCATAAACATAGACTAATTTGAGGACCAGACAGTACAAAAATATTAACATCCTATAAGTTCAGGTATAGGATATGTTTGTGTAAACCAAATGGCAAACAACTATGGATCATCTATCATGCAAATCACTTCTGCTTTATAAATAAAAAGAAGGTGCCAAATCTAATCAAGTCAGTTCTCAAGGACAAATATTTGATACTTTCTCCATGCAAAATCTATATATGAAAATAATCTGAAACTCCTTAGGTCAGAAAAGAATTGCAACTAATGTGAACTTAATCTGTTAGTTTGCATAAAACTTTTATTACTACACAAAGGCTAAGCATTGTTATTAATTTAATATGGCAGAAAATCTAGAATGAAATAATGAAACAATACCAGATTTTAGTACAGTTTTGTTTGCAAAGCACATCAGCTTGTCACAATGTAGCCCTGACCTCGGCAGCTAGAGAGACCTGAACTGTGCTTTCGGATGTCCTTTCCTCCCTTATCCCAAAAGCAAGCTGTTTCCCGAGACAGCAGCCACCCACCCTGTCACATACAAATAATGCTCCTTTATATTCAGAGACATGAAGCCGTTATACCCTTCCCTAGCAAAAGGCCACTGCTGTGGAGGCTGCTGGTCCCTCTATCCTGTCCATGTCACACCAGTAGCCTCCCAACTAGATTGTTCTGAGCAACAACCAAGGGAGAAGACAAGGAAGAGAGGTGCAATGACATCTGGTTCCTGGCTCACTGGGCCTGTTGGCTCCTGTTGCAAAGGTCAGCAGCACTGCTGAAAAGCAGCAATCAGCCAGGTTGGACGAGGTTTTGAGCAACCTGTTCTAGTGGGAGGTGCTCATGCCCATGGCAGGGGGTTGGAACTGGATGAGCTTTAAGACTGGTTCCAACCCAAACCGTTCTACAATTCTCGCCAGCAGCAGCTGCAGCTCCATACATCCTCTGGGCAGGTACAGGAGGCATTCTGCTGTACAGTGAGAGGACATAGGCTGAATAGACATTCCGAGCTGCTCTCAGGAAAAAAGAATGTAAACTGAACGTTCCAGTATTGGTCTTCTGATAGAGAATGGTGTTATGACATACTCATTTCAAGAACTTAAGCTGATCAGAGTGCTGAATATAGTCAAGAATATATAAGGTGGGAAAAACTATAAACAGGATCTCTGGTGCGTTAATCTTTAATCACATCAGCAATACTTCTGCAAAAAAAATGTTGGACTATATCGTAGTTTCTTGATTGAATGCAGAAAGAAATAAACTTCATAACACAAAAGATGCTGCTTCAGGAGATTAGTACTAAATTGAATCAGGAAAGATGGCAATCACAACCCTGGACACTACGTATGAACAGATGGTAGCCTATGTTAATAACTTGGAAGGCGAAACTGGCATAGCAGAATGCAACGCATTTTAATGAATTCCATTAAAACCATGAGGATTGAGTGTGACCATATTTAAGGGCTTGCTCTAAATCTTGTAGAATTTGGATTTAGAAAAACAAATGCAAAAACTTACTGCTATTAACAACAGAAGAATAAACTCAGCTTGTAGAGTATCTATGGAAAGAATTAACGATTTTAAAACCAGCAAAGATAGAGAGGAATAGCATGCTGATCTGTAATTTGTGACTAGGTTTACTGCGGTTCCTGTTTAGAAGTGAAACTATAGAAGGTGAAATTATGTGTACTTATATTAATTTATAATTAATTTCAATTTCCTCTAATTATTATGCATACACAGGAACTGTTTCACTACTGATTCCAGGAGTGACTACTGACAAACATGGGATTTAGTGTCCTCAGAAAGACAGTATCCACAGCAACACAGAGACCATAAGCAGGGACTGGTTTGGAATAGACATAGAAAGTCAAGTGCCTCTAAAAGAGTCCTCTATATCTCTCTCTGCCAAATTAGGATACTACCATTAACATTTGTTTTAAAGTCCTGATCCAGCCCAACCATCCACACTTCATATATTGTATAATACATCTTCCTTAAGAGTTTCCTTTTCTATTCTTTACAACCAAGGAACAAGCCACAGCTTCATCTGAAGCTGCCTTCTGAGTGATCAGCGTGCTCTGACTTAGCAAATAGAGTGAATTATCTTTTGTGAATTATCTTGTTGCAGTACAGAATGTTCATGGTTCAATGGCTAAACCACTACAAGCACTGGGGTGCTCAGAGATGTCTGCATGCAGAGCATAACTCTACATTCAAAGGCATCCTAGAGCAAATAATACAAAAATTAATCTTCAGATATTCCTTTCTTTTTTTTTTATTTTTAAATCCTTTATGCCTGTTGAATTACATCACTGTTTAAATTGAACACATACTTTCTTCTCACCACTGGCAGACTTGCTCTGTTTTCAGTTGCAGGCTTAACTAAAGACAATATGAGTTTTGCTTATTTTAAAATCACAGTTAGCAATTTCTGCTTCTGTGATAGTAAAAAAATAAAAAATGGCTAGCATATAGATCCTTTCTTTCTCTGAATAACAACTTTTATAAAGGGATGAGGAAAAATTCTATTTTGCTTTAAAAAAAAACAGTGCTTTATATTGTAATTCCTTTCACCTCATGTTGGGCTTGACCATGAGATTATAAACTGCACTAATGCTTTACAACTGGTTTCTGATATACTTTTTCCTTTTTGTAGAGAAATACTGTGAAGATTGTACACATACAAAATGAACATAATAGATATTATTACATATCTTACAATTAAGAAAACTAGTTTTCTGATAAAATTCAGATCTGACAGATTTCAGAAATTTTCCAAATTTCAGATTGGAAAATAAGATGATTTTCCAATTCATCTTAGCTATGCTCTTTATGCCTGATGGAAAGCAAGATTCTCTTGCAGTTCTCTCACATTTAAACTTGAAATCCGTTTAACAGATAAAGAAAATTAGTGGAGTTCAGCTAATGCCATAATTTATTATTCTGCAAAAATATGTACTAGTTAGGGAGAGTTTGATGAACTTAGTTTGAAGAGTCATGATTTTAATAATGATCTAAAAGTCTGTGTGAATATGTATGTATGGGCTGGCAATATTTCTATCATTAATTTAGACTATTTCCTTATTTCCTTCTTTTCAGTATTTGTTAAGAAGCTTCACGCAGGTATTTTTACTTGGTTTTCTGCAATAGCCATATTTTAATTAGTGGGTTTGAAGCCATTATTTGGAGATTATCTGCTATAGAAGAAAAGAAAAAAAGTGTATCCTACCTATGGTTATCAACAGTACTATCTTAAAGAATAAAAGAAATAGCATTTGATTATGTTGGAACTAGAATGAATACAACCTGCCTTTTGAACACAAAAAGGTTTAATTTTCTGAGTGTGTTTTCTCCAAGTTAGCAATTTTCAGCTTGTAAGAAAATATGGCATACTTACAGTGCTCTGTAAGAAGCATTTGTGGGTCTCAGGACTTCAATGATTTTTTCAGATATAGATAAAAAGAAACAGCCTTCCAAGTTACAGTTCATTTGTCTCCTTCCACAGGTAACTCATACAGTCATAGTGCAATAATTTTCTTCCTTTAAAACTCTTTTTCACTAATTTAGGAAACATCTTAAACAAGTACTCCAGAAAGCTCATACCACCCACAGAAATCTGATGCCAGGTGTCATTTGCAGTGGAAATCAGTCTCTGTGAACTCTCTAGTGTAATTAATAGTTTGTTCTAATTACCTTCCAGAGCATATTTCATGTCCTGGGCAAACAGAGTCCACATGATTTCAGCACTGATTTTTCCCATGTTCAGCTCTTGAGGGAACCTGCAATCAATCACATTACATCAGTTCACCTGCTGCTAGAAACTATGCTTACTGCTGCACAGCAGAAAGGCAAATATCTCCACAAAATAATTCCCCTAGTATGCACTCAAGGTACACTTTATGTTCTGTACAAGTATATGAACCATCCAAACTGAAATAAAAACTTTCCTTAGTCTAATGTCAGGGGCCTAAGTAATGAGTTGAATGTTGTATTAATTCCCCCAGATGACATTTTAAAATCTAGAAACATCCACCTATTTTGCAGATAACTCCTCAACTTTGGACAATTCAGATGGCTTATTAAAAACTTGAAATAGGTGGCACAGGTGTTTAGCAGCTGTTGCTCCTTAATTCTCTTATTACCCTGGAAAACAGTGCAGCTGTGTCTTGCTGCTATACTGATTTATACTAGTTGAATCCAATTCAGTGAGGAATTTCACCTTGAAGTGTGGATAAAACATGAAGAATATAAAAGGTAGAAAAATGCATACTTTCAATTCAAAATTTTAGTTTTGGTATTATGCTTCATGTCACCTGTGAAAAAGAGGCCTTTTCAGCTGTTTCTTGCTGCTATCAAGTATTTTTCAACATATTCATAGAACCGAGTTGCTTCTTACTGTACGCAAAAGAAAAGCTCTAACTTTTCAGTCACCATCTTCACTGTTAGCTACTAGCAGAAGCTGACATTTTCGTGACAGACACTGTATGTTTCACATTATATTGAAAGGGAGTTCTTTGTCCTTACTCCAGGTGTGGGACTAAGATTAATGTGAGCAGTTCTCAGGCCAAAGAGGCATACCACACGACACAGCTTAAGAGCAGAAAGTACTGCACAGAATCTCTTATCAGTAAACAAGTTGTTTATACTACAGTGGCACTTTACCATGAATACATAAAATCATCGAAGACCATATTCATGAGAAACACACAGAGCTGTGTGGCTTTTGTCTTGAGTTTACTACACCACTTTAGACTAGCAGAGAATTTGATCTAAAGTATTTTGACCTTTTACTGAAGCACTAATCAAATTCAGAAAGTATTCTGTAATAGTATTTGCAAAAATGTAGGAAATTTTAAAGGTCTTGCCCATGAAAGAATGAGAATGATGTGCAACTTTAAAATGACAGCAATCTGATCTAAGTGTCCTATTCTTTCCAGGGACATGTTTGACCCGCATCATATCTGCAAAGAAAAATTACTTACACAGCTCATTAGCTCTGCCACATTCATATGAAATGATTGCTATCGCAGTCACTGATACGCTTTCTTTTTGTTAATGGCTGCTCAATTACAGAACTTTGATTAATTCTATTAACATAAAATTAATTGTTATTCAAAAGGTCAAATGTTGATTTCTTTACCTGCAGTACAGTCCAAGTGCTCTATTAGCACCAGACTTGAATTTGAAGCTCTGCGGACATATTTAAAAGTTGATCTGATATTAACACTTTGTCCATAATGCAAAGCTGGCGGTAAAAGAAGGCTGGGTCTGATAAAAATGCATTTATTTGATTAATGCTATGTTTATGTGTATATATTTTAACTTGTGAAAACATACACACATAAACTGCAATTATCTTTTCACTGTGTTGCTTGAATTACTGTAGTGTGACACAGCATCCTTGATCCGTCCCACCTGACTTTAGTTTGGTATCTGAACTTTACACCCAGAGATATTAATTTCTGTGTCCCTGAGAAACAGAAACTGATGAAATATAATCATCAACTGGACATAACAATGAAATCCTCCTATGTAATGCAGAAGATGTGGATATTTGCAATTTTATCATTACATGGGTACATTTTTGTATGCTGCCCTGCAGGACTGACTGCTATTCCCAAATATCTTATTCATTTTGTTACAACACAGTGGCCTCTTAGCAGGAGGCTACTGTGACAAAAATGATCACACAACAGAAAAACAGCTGTGTTTTAGTACTTTTCTTAGGCAATTAGTTTACCTCATAGTAGCTATCCTACCTGTAAAGTGTACTGGTCAGAGACTCAAATAATAGAATATTAATTTTTCCAAAGTTAGTAATATATAGTGGACAGTTCAGCCAGTGAAATTGATTTAACATGTTATTGAACTAGTACCTAATATGCCTGTAGATCTCACTGTGCTGTGATATTACTCTTAAAATGCACTTTTCCAAGCGTTAGCATCACAGAGCTTACCATAGTTCAGCTATTTTTTTTTTCTATGGAAGTTTCCTACAGTTTAATAGTCTAAGTTCCAGATAACTAATCCTGATTCAGAAAGTAAAACTAATTGCTTATCCCATTATAACAACAGAACTCTGGCTTCAGCACTATTCCATCCCCTTTTCCATACAATGATACCATTGCTTTTCCACTTTTTACATTTATGAACAATACTCATATCAGGGCTGGCAGTAAGTGTGGGGAAGTGAATCTGGTATGGATATGCTATGAACCTCTCCTGCCACAATTTTTCCTAGAGACAGACAGCTTTGTGCACAAGTAGTCACATTTACTTCAATTTGGTTATTCGTATTTCTAGGATTACACATGTAGTAATAATATATAATTTATTATTTGCATTACAGCAGTGCTTAGAGGCTTATGGTATATTTAGGAAATTACTATGCAGGAACCTTGAAGTATGCAATAGAAAATCACTGACTCTCAAAACTCACAGTTTAAAGAGACAAGAGAGAGAATGGGGAAAATGACAAAGTAGAAGTGTCTTGCTCAAGATTTTATGACAGGTGAATGTCAGTCAGCAAGAGAATATAAGCTTTTGAATCTTCCTTCTGAGCCCTCTTCCCACCCAGGACAGGATTCTAGTTTGCATAATATATGCAAATATACATAAAAATAGATATACACATACTATTACATGAATAGTCAGATAAAATGTGAAATACATAAGAATAGAAAATTTCAGGTGATCAATCAAAATCTGGTACTTATCTCCAAGTATGTGACTCTCAAAAGTCATAGTCTTCTCCCATTCCCTGCTTGCACATTGTCAGAGAGATGCATTTAATACCCTGTCAGACATATCTGCCTGAAGTGACAGGCTGAATTATCAGCCTCATGAGAAATGCTCACTTTTTATGAATGTATACAATAAACAGTAATGTAAACTGCAGAGCAGAACATGATTTTATTTTGCCCGTAATTCTTCAATATTAATCTGTTCAGATGGTTTTGCTTCTAAGTATCCTCTTAATTTTCTAATTACACCTACACACCTATAGGTAAAGAAGAAGGAAAAGAATCTAGGCTTGACATTTGCAAGACATCATTAAAACTGCTTGGAGGACCCTAAAAATAGTATTGTAAAAAGGAAGACAGTTTCTTATAAATTCCATGTTATATTACATTGCTTCCTGACTTCATGTTATAATGCTAAAATCAGCACTTGCTAAAATCTACCCTTGTAAGTAGAACTTTCAATTTGTACTATAAATAGTTCTGGCACATCTTGAGTTTGGTTCCAAATGTCATAAGCAGCTGTAACAGTTTTTCAACTGTAATATATCTTTCTGGCTAAGAATAATGTCAGAAGCAGCTATATAATTCTTTTTATTTATCCTAAAAGTGTCACTCACAGTGTACTCAGACACTGCTCAAGAAAGTCTTGTCACAGTTCACAGAAGTCACCACTGACTTGTCTACATTTGTACCACAACTGAAGGCAAATTCTGACATACATAAAAATACAAACACAGCTGAAAGCAGAAAAAAATAATCAAAGCATTAAAATATAAAGAAGAAACAAGTCCCCCCAAAGTTTAAAAAAAAACACAGGCAAATTCATCACAGACTCAGGTAATTACAACACACAAGTTCTCCAATTCTTTGACAACAAAGGCAACAATTAGAATCACATGCATGACTGATTCTCCTTTTCTTACTAAGGTTTGATATGGGGAAAACTTTACCTGCAGATGAACAAGCTCAATGAGAAAACATCCCTCATGGAAGGACTGAAGTTATTATTAAATTCCAAACAAGTTTTTACAGAGAGCTCAAGGATTTCTTAGCATGATTTATTGCTGTGCACAAGATGTTAATAGATGCTAAGGCTGGGGCTTGGATTTAAAAGCTAATCCAAATAAAACCAAAGGGTATACCAAGCACTCTGAAAAGCTCAAGAGTCTCCTCATATTGTAAAAAGAGCTGGACTGCATAAGAAACTAGTCACTGGTTAGTCAGAACTAGGTTGGATAGTCTAGGGTTTATTTTTGCAAACTGAAGACTGAGATACCACCTCTAAATTGCATAAGCTGCAGACAGAAATAGCCTACAGTTGTTTTAAAATGCATAGTGACAAAAATAGAAGACAAAGAGCTTACTGGGTACCATACTTCAGCATAATGGCTCATGTGGTCATTCTGAGAAAGGAGATGGCTAATATTTCTTCTGTAATAAAGGAACAAAGAACCTAGGTATATCTTTATGTAAACAAGTGCTGACTCCTATCACACATGTCTTACCTAATGAAAACAGCATTTCATGTTCCTGGATTTCAGATAAAAGTCTGGGCAAAAAAAAAAGGACAAATGTATTTCTCTTTTTCCTAACCTCTATCTTAACTGTACTCCAGACACACAATTACTGGAGTAAATCCCCAATCCTCCCTCAGGTCAAACTCTTTGAAAGAAACCCTGGAAAGAATTCTGGGACTTCTTTGCATTTAGCAAGATCTTTCACCCTGCTCATAGGAAGGAGATGTATTTGAAGGATTAGATGAGACATGTATTTGAAAAAAAGTATGAATCCCAGAATTTCTTCATCAAGTTGGAGGAAGGACAGCTTTCAGCATTCATATGCGTACTAGTTTATATAAAGGCCTTTTACTTTTGAGATAACTTGTTCTAAAAGGACAATGGTAGCTATGAACTATACTCAAAAGCAGAGATGCTGTAACTCTGGAAGCTGTAAAACAGCACAGAAAGCAGATACCCTCCTTCCAGTCTTCTGCATTATTAGTATCTGCCAAATAGTTATTATTAAGCTCATTTTACTATAATTTGGTTAATTCCTCATCATCGTGGTAATGAAGCACAAGTGTATCAGTCTACACTTGCCGTCCTTTTATGCATTGTTAAGCTTCTGATCTAAGACCTATACATAATGGAAAATTTGGGTTTCTTTCCTGTGTATGAATCCACACAAGAATTTGCATTTTCTGTTGTCATGCAGCCAATCTTCTTTTTGTTCCCTGTGTCTAAGCACTTATTAAAATGTGTGTTTTCATCATTTGTATACTTCAATATAGTATTTATGGGCTACATGTATACTTAACTCAAAGCTGTCCCTGAAATTCCTTTCTAAAACTCATGCTAGTTTCCATGATTGCAACAATTAGAGACTGATGAGTATTATACAGCTATCAGTTATGGGTATTATGAAACTATCATAGTTATTGTTGCAGCGTTATTGTATGTAAGGAGCTAATAAAGCTTAGCACACAACAGAAACATACAAAATTTTCCACATGCTGATGACAAAATGGTAATAGCAGCAGCCAACTTATTAAAGGGAAGGGGTAATCAAAGGTAAAATTCTATAGAATCTATGTAAGTAAGGAATTTTGCATTATTTACATTTTATCACCTTATTTTTCTGTAAAAAGACTTTTCATTTGCAGACTATTTCACAATTTGGTCCCCAAACAGAAAAATACCAGAGAAATTTCCCATGCAAATCTCTACATATTACATTTTCTAACTTTTGTAAAAGCCACACATTTTCACATTTCTCAGTGAAGTAAGAGGACTAACAGGAGACTACCCTATTAATCATTTTGTTTCCTCTTGCTACAATTATTTCTGTCTCTTAGGTCATAGTTTTCCCAATTTCTCTGTTATTCTTAGAGCAATACTACAAAATTTCAGTTTATCCAAAGCATGGCTATTAAAATCCCCTTCCCCATTTGCATGACAGTCTCTAATCCTCAGCTTGTATGTCAGCCATACAATACTACTTGATGGAACTTCTTGATAAACAGAATATACTAGGTTTTCATGGGAAATAAATTAACCAATAGGTTGTCCATACATAATAATTTCCCTGTATTTCCCAAAATACTAAACTGCATATAAAAGGTATCCACCCTTTGTTGATCTCAGTTAAGCAAGAATATAGTGAAAACTGCTCGAACTGCATAGCTCTAGGAAAGTGCTATATATGAAGCCACAGATCAATGGAGTGAAATTGAACTGAGCTTGAAAGAAAACAAGAAAAGCCAATATATGAAGCAAACCATGAATAATTCCTGAAAGCATTTATTCTAGATAATACTGCATGTCTCCAGTTCAATCCTATCATGAAAATTAAAAATGCTTTTTCTAAATTTATGGTGTTAAATATTCAGTTTGCTACTTTTAAGAATACTGAAGTCCCTGAAACTCAGATTGCAAACCCTGAAACTGCCAGCAAAATCTCAGAATAGCTTGTATTCCTTAAATTTGTATTACAACACCACACATGACTGTTCTGAGTGTATGTGCTGTACAATGAAAAAGAAAGCTTTTTACTCAAGATGTGCAGAGGCACAAAGTTGAGATCTTGATTTCCAAATACACAAGCATATTTCAGTTGATGATTTAGTTCTTGATTTGTTATTTCTTTAATTGAACAGATATTTTATTTTGATAGCATGTTTTTCTGCCTCACAGTATGTACAATGCATGTACAAGTGCTGGGAAGTCCTGGATTTGCTTGTGAATCAGATTCCAATCACATTTTACATTGTTTTAGCTTGTAGAATGAGAATTCTACAACTTAAATACTAGACTTCATGCTTTTCCTACAAACTTGTCAATTTTCTTATGTCATATAATTACTGCAGGTTGTTCATATAATCCCACTGAATGGTCTGGTATGGTCTTTCAGTTGCTGCAATGTTTTCTGAGGCAAATCATGTCATGTTTCATCTGGATTTGTCATCTGATACAGTTAAAACTGCTCTATCACAGCATCTTTTTTGCCTCCAAGGCAGATATAAAAACAGGGTTTCCAAAACTGGTCAAGAAAAAAAATCCCGAGTAATATTATACCATTATGAAAAATCCTATCAGAATGCTTGGATCTCTCCTGAGGATCTACAGTAACCTCATTTCTACACCAGGATTCAAATGGATGTAGGTCTGAATGTTCCCCTGAGACACTGCAAGGCCATATAATTCTAATGAGAAGTCGCAGTTTTCCATTATTTTTATGCATTCAACTTACATTTTCCTTCCATCAATTTCCTTTTCTGGGGCAAGCAAGGGGAAAAGGCTGTAATTTTTCTCAGCAGTTTTTACATGCTTCTTTTGTGTTAGGAGAAGCATCTCTTTTAAAATTATCTATCCAAAGCAACTTTGAACAGTTTTTCAGGGTTTTCCACTCACAGCCTCTTCATCTCTTGCTCATCATTTCTATTTCTCAAAGACACTTTCTTCCCTGAGTTCACCCTTAAAAAATGACAGTGAAAATGGGAAAGAAGTCACACACATGAACTCTCTCCCTTAATCTATCCCAGCTCCAGCCACTCCTGATCCTCTTCACTCCTTATACAATGACTCAGCTGTACCCCAGGGAAACTCCTAATCCCCTCAGAGGAACTGTGTTCTCGATCCCTTTCATTTCTCCCTCATATTTGCCTAACTATATAGCTAGACCAATTTTTAGGATACTTAACCCCAATTCCTCCTGTTTCACTTCAGTGAAGAAATTATAAGAAGTGTATTATACAGAGAATTGAGCTTTCACTAACAGAGGAACTTCACACTAAGTGGTATAAATAGAGTAAACAGGAAAAAAGTTCTTTCCTCTGTAGGGTAAGAATTTGTTTCTTACTAAGGTTACTGCAGAAAATTACTGAACAAAGAGGTATTTATTATCCAAGACTGAAACAATTCTTCCTTAATTCAAAGGAAAGGAAGAAATCAGAAAGCAGTAAAATCTCTTCCAACTTCTGTTTATCACCAGGAAGTTTCATTGATAATTATACTTTGGGCCCATAAAAGGTATGGAACCTTTCATCAGCAGCCAAGCACATCTTTCTGTACAGAGTGTCCTTCAGTGTCTAGGATATTTTTGCTGAAAGAAAAAGACTCATTCTCACTCTCCTTCAGACCATTCAATTAAATGCCATTGCAGACACCTCTATTAATTGTTTATAAACATAATACAGAAGTAAATTTAAATTTTAACTTTTCCATACAACATCACAGTTAAACTACACTCAGATTTTCTACAATCTCTCTGTAAAATAGCTCCAAAGAGCGAAAAGAACAAAAAAATTTCGCTAGGTCCTTGTGCGCATTTCAATTAGTGTGACACCAGTTTACTCAGCCTTAATGTGTGAAATAATGTTCCTCTGCACTACTCCAATACTTTTAATTATCAAAACCCAGCGCTCTATCTTTTCTTTCTGTGTTTATCAATTGTCTCTCTCTTCTCTACTAGTATATCAATGATAAGTTATTAAATTTGTCTTGGTTATTGATTGTACCTCTGTTAGATCTTTAATTCTGAGAAGTCAACTTCCACCTAAATCCAGGATATTGATCTCCATATTATAAATTTTCAAATCTACATGGCTAGGCTTTCTCTTGAGCCAATCAAAAACGTGAAGAGGGTATTCTATGAAGTTCTTCTTTTTTTTTTACAAATACTAATCCCTAAAACTCTGTAATAATGTCTAAATAAGTCTCAGCATGATTTGAACATCTTGTGTGCCAAGATAATATCATAACATTAATACTATCACATGATTTCACTGAACTTTCCCTTCCCTCTATCCATTTAGTTCTCTTGCATAATATTTTGTTGCTTAGTTTTTTGGGATGGTTCATATACCATGTCTTTCATGTTCCTAAACCAAAAAACTGCTCTGTTCTTCCCTTGAACAGAGCAGTAAGTCTTCATCAAACACTATCAATGTTATACTCTGCATTTTTACAAATTTCTAGATTATATTTAAAATAAAACTACTGATTCAAGTGCATTTTTGGTCCTTATTTTAATGAACCCATTACCCTTACTTTTTATGAGGCAAGTAATTACTTACTGGTTCAGGACAGGTGTATATGCTGTTTTATCCTCATCTATGATGGTGATCATCAGAGTAATAAGCTGTGCCCAGAAATCCAAATTCTTTGTTGTTGGTCCCTGTTCTTCTTTAGGAACTTCTTGCTTTTTACCCTGTTAAAAAAAGATTTAATATGTTTTTTACTAGAGAAATTAGAGAAAATATTATGGAATTTCCACCAACAGATTCTCACTTGGTTGGAAAAAGTGGCATATTAAGAATCTTCAGAAATTTTGCATGCAGACTGTCTACCCAATTTACAGTAGATTGTGTGACGTACTGGGTCAGCCATACATTAAAAAAACATATGAAATGCACAGACAACCACATCAGCAATGAAGATGAACAGAATCTTGATCTTTAGGGCATTTCCATACTTTAATTAAATACATTCTTAAATTTATTTAAGTGCAGGTAAAACAGTCTGCTGAGGCCAAATGTTTGTATCCTACACAATAAATACTGAACAGATCAGTGATAAGGAACATTTCTTGTTTTCTTTTGGAAGTTACTTGGCCTAACAGCTGCTGTGCTGTTTGCTTTAAATGAAGAAGCAGTTGAATTTCCATTTATTTTTTAATAGCCAAAATGACAAAGGCTATTGCCCAAATTATTCTGCAGAGATTTCCCAGGGACTCATATATTTACTGGCAGAACCACAAACTGTACATTTAAGAGAGGCAGAGGAAAACATCACACAGTAGGAATGGGAAAAAATAAAATCTGTGGACACAAAAATACCAGAAAACGGTACATAGGGATTTCCAAAGAAGAGGCTTGTGAAGGTATTGCTTTGCCAAGGATTTTAAACATATGAGCAAAACTAATAAACCAATACATTATTTGATTCCTTTTTTATCCAGGGAAATGCAATTCTTGTATACTTCTTGTATGTTATGAGGACTACAACCAGTTTCACATCCACATCAGAGAACCTGAGATGCCCCATTACATTTTTGTAATAACCACAAGGAAGCACATGGGTTATCAACATGGCTCTCCAGTCATAAATTAAAAGTTGGTAAGTATAGCAGTGTTTTTTTATTGCTGTTGACAGTCTGCTTTTTGCACGTATTAACATTCAACATTTACCAACTTCTATTGAGAATTTTATGCTTTTTAATCTCACTAAAATATGCATTTATAGCTATATTTTGTCTTCACAGTTTTGATTTATGAATTCTTATTATTTTTCAGTTCTCTTGGCAGAAGTATTGGATTCCTTATCAATGTCAAATAAATCACTGCAGAACCAAATATGAAAAGAAATGTTTTTGTCTCTGTATGGACACTCACATACACACATCATTTCTACCAATCAGAGGTATGTCTGTCTGCATATGCTCTTCAGCACAACTGTCAGAGTAGGAAGGGGTCACCCAGCTAGCAAGTCAGAAAATAAACATGCCTGTTATGCTGGAAGTTTAAATATATATTGACTGTATGTACAAACATACCTTTGCAGTTCAAATATGACCACTTCAGTGAATCCCATCTCTCTTTGAATAGATGACACTAGTCAGACTCATAGTGAATTAATTGTTATCTTAACCTCAATTAACTTTTATCTAGTAACAGCATTTAGAATGGCAGAAAGGGAATTTCAACAACACTTAACTAAAACTGCTTTTGTGGTCACTGTGGAATCATTTTAGAAAAGTACCATTAATCACACTGCTACATACTCAGCTGATCTGCAGATGCTACAGCTCCAGTGTCTAAAGGAACTTAAACAAAGGTGAGGCTCAGAAGAAATTACAATGAATGGTGTGACTAGCATCAGCAGCAATTAACAACCACACATGCAAACATGAGTGTTTTTCAAAACAGAAATTAATATTTGACCATTAATGTCACCCTGGTGTATATTTCACTTTTATTAAAAGACATTCTTTCTATAGCAAAGATTTATTTCTAGCATTTCATTTCTCTCAGAAGCTAGTGAATGAAAGCAAACCAACTGAAAGACAGTTGTGGAAGACAAAGTCAGTTCACATTTAGTTCAGCATCTTATCCAAGAACTGTATTTCACAGAAGTCAAGATAACCTTTTTGGAAAAACAAAACAAAAAAAAACAAACCCCAAACTGAAACAGAGAAGGTATTTTTAAAGTAGTCTCACATTAAAAGATGCAGTTTCATGCACTGAAATGGAAGTGCATACTCTTCCCATTCCCTTATCCTAAAAATCTAATTAACTAGTTAGAAATGCTTGGAATCATTTAAGTTGTTCTTATATAAATTGCTATTATTGCTGACATTGTTATTAGTTTTATATTATTTCTGACAACAGATACCTTCACAGAAGCATTATACTGAGGTAAAAAAATGTTGGCAGTTTGATTACATTGACTAGCTGCAAACTTGCAAAACCAACAGAAGAAAGTTCCATCTTGGAATAAAAATGAACTTGAAACAGTTATTTTTATATCAAAAAATCTGAGAGAAGAAACATTTCGTTTGGCTTGAAAATGTTTCTATTAGCATAACTGAGAGGCACAGTAAACCGCATAACAGTGTAGAAAAACTGAGTGGGAGGACAGTATCACACAATAATTATTTAATACTTTCTGAATGAAACAGTTTTAGAGGCACAAATGCTTAATTTCTCTACTATTTTTCTTAAAAACAGGACTTCTGGGCTAAACACTACTGCACAAATTTATTTCCCACATGGTACTTTTGAATGTGCTTGGAGATCGCAGATCGCACAGTTCATGATTCAATTCTTATAGTATTTCTATAAGAAATTAATAATCTACCAAATTTTTGATATTTCTATTAATGAAGAAGAGATACACCTCTAGAAGCAACTAAATGCCTTGGGTTCCCAAATCCCAGCTGAAAATTGACCAGGTACTTACAGGTAAGTACAGCAAAACTAAGATCTAAGAAGGGATACATCATAAGGCAAAAAAATTGTGTTGCTATGGCTGTGTAAGACCTGGCTCCAGAACTACTTAGTTGCTAAGGTCTTCTGTGACAACACACAAAGCTGACAAAAGCAAAGGTCTCCAAAATCAGATAGAATTTCAATAAAACTCTGCAGAGAAGGTGTCAAACAGAATATATCCCGCTGGGTTTTTTCTATCATACTGGTGCTACCAATCATGAAATGATTTGTACTGATCAAGAACTCTTCTGAGAACAGAAAGAGCTTGATTTGCATTTCATTGCTTTCACTCAGTGGAGAAGACTGCAAAAACAATTCCTGAAGGGACTTTGGTCACTGTGACTGTCAGCCAAGACTTAAGATTATATTTTGTTTTCTCAAGAAAACAGAAAGAGTGACATATTTTAAACTGAGTCAGAAAGCTTCCACAATGCTTCCAAAACTACTTTTTCAAGGCATTCTTATTTTCAACACACAGCAGCTAACTCTTCACTCAGATCAGTGTTAATTAAAAGGAGGAAATACTACATCTGCTGTATAAAGTTCCCCATCAGAGCGCTTTGTCTCAAATGAGGACAGTAATATACAAGTCAGTAAGACTGTCAAGATGTCATGTTTTACTATCTATATTGCTCATTTTTTTGACACTAGCTGTTCTTTGCATTCTGGTGTGAAACTGTAGTACGACACATTTGCATACTGTTAGCATTTACCATGCTTCACTCCAGGAAATAGAGCTGCTCCCCAGGGGTGATATTTTGTTGAAAGATATTTGCTTTATAACAGTGATTGTCTCTCTGACACAAAAATAGAGAGTAATAAAATGAGGCAGTGGGGACTGCTGAGCATATTCTGTAGTTTACACGTTACTTTTCTTATAGTGATAGATATCCCAAAATGCCAGCTTGAGCACCCTCAATTTCATCATTCATTGTCTGATTTTGGGCTGAAAATAGAACAATACGTTCACACACGTTCAGACATTGAATATATTTTCTAGAAATATTGTGGCAGACATCTCTGAGAATTTTGGTTGCAAAAGGTGGTTAACATGAGTTACAAAGATAGCATATATAACATGCAGGAACCTACCACTACAGGCCAGGATGGAAATACTACTGTGTAAGTAGACTGTGTTGGGTTCCACCTTTTCATAACATCATCCACAATATGATTCAGGAAAGAAATGAGCCATGGCAAAACCCTGAGCCTGCAGTGGGGCTCAGTAGGACAACAGCTGCCAGTCTTTCCCCTGAGTGAGAGCAGGTGGTGACCTACATATGAACCACTTCTTGTTGCTCTGGGGTTCATCCATTTCAGTTCTCACTACTCATAGCTGAAATATCAGCTGTGCAGCTAAAACATGAACCTCCTTGCACCACTATGAATGGTGATGAGCTCTTTTCCTCCCTCTGAGAGGAGGAGGCCTCATCTGATAGGGACGTAAGCTGAGAGAACAGCTAATGAAGAAGGCTTAAGGGTGGAATCTGGTGTAATCTGACTATGGGGTTTGGCTAGAAAGTTAATGAAATGTTAATTACAATACTGGTTACTGCTTCATTTTTATAACAGTGTTACCACAAGCCAGTCCACAGATCACCTGGATTCACTGGAAGCCTTCAGAGCTACAGGTTCCAACAGCTGTATACTCAGCTGTTCCTAAAATTAAATGCACATACAGATACAATGGTAGCAAACTGTATGAGGATAATTCAAGGCAGTTTACATGTACAAATTTAGAGTTGATGTAAAATTTAGCTGGCAATATTATCTCTCTATTAAAGTTAGTTAGATTATGTTTTCCCACCTGCTGTGAAACAAAGTTTTACTACCTGTTATTAACTTCATATATGATTGTTGTTTGATTACTGTTAATGATATTTTGAGTGTGGTCTATATTCCTTTATTTTAAACATAGCTTTTTGCACATTTTCACTAAAATATCTTGTACTTGCTAGCGATTGCAACTATAGACACTTGTCTGCTTACAGCTTCTACATACAAACTCACCTGCTGGAAATCTTGCTGAAAGAGAATAGAAGCAGTGTATAAATATAGTGAAATGCAGTTAATTCAGTTTTCCAATGGAGTTAATATATGTGGAATTATTTAATTATTTATTTATTTTATTTATTTCAGGACATACTGATCTATCATTGAGCTGTGTAAGAGAAAAACAAAACAATGACATTGCCCATCCTGCTCAAAAATAAACAAAAAATTGGAGAAGCATTACTTTAAAACTGTTTTACATTCTCTACCAAACACTAAGGCTATAATACCCTTGCAATTTTAAACCATCTACTAAAATAAGACTAAAACTACTTTATGGCGTCAGAGAAAACAGTAGAGAAAATTTTATATACAGGTAAGCATTTGCAGATATTACAGTGCTGTGCAGAAGTAAGATTACTTCACTTTTAAATGTTTACTAAAATGGCTATCATCTGCTGAGGAATGCTGCAAACTTATACAACACCCAGCCTAGCAACAGCTCATATTATATTTAACAGACAAGACCAAATTGCTGCAGAGTAAATGGTAAATGTTAGCAAGAAAACAGAACACCTTATGAGACAAAAAAAAAGATGTGACATCTGGAGCTGCTGTTTCTTCCTTATTGTTATACTGTTACTCAGGTTACAATATAATCTGTTGAAGAATAAACACTTATATAAGCACTCAAGTGTGGAGTGCCTGTGAGTGCTGGTGAGAAACACTTATGTTCAAAGCTTGGGAGAAAGAGGTAAGTTCTCCCATGCAATAGGAATCCAACTTTAGAAAATAAATTCTCATTTCAGAAGTGTTGAATATATAGCATATACTGCCTCTCCCTAAATATAGGAATTCATGTTTTGAATTCAAGTGAAATGTGCTTTCAGATAAAATTAAATGTCTTGTATATCATGTAATATGTTCCTATCTATTAGATACTACACAGCAAATATGCAAATACTTTTCACAGGTGGAAATACATATTTTCCAGTGTACCATCCAGAAGGCAAAAGTAAAGAACAAGAGGTAATGTGATAAAGCAGTGGTACTCATTTTTGACAGTTGTATAATTTTGCACGTAAAGTTCTTAATTTTAACATTACTTCTAGCATAAACTCTGGCTATACTGTAAAAAAATAAATAAATAATAAACCATTCTCTAATTCTATGATTCTAATTATTGTCAAGGCTTTTGCATGGCATTTGGAATACAACAAATGCTATAATTATTTTGCATTGACAGTTAGGCCTGATGGACCAATATTAAGAAAAGTTACGGTATTACCCTCTGCTTTCTTGAGGCAGTTATTTGCTTGGAACCAAATATGAAACACGTGTGTTAAAATATAAAGCTAGAAAGACAATCTATCATTTTTAGCAAATTATAATTCTTCTTTTCTAAAGCTACCAAAATGAAATATTAGATTAAAAAAAGAAAATAATTTCCCATTACAAATCCTAAATGAACAGTAAACAATCTAATGTTATCTTCTCTAAAGCCACTGGACAACTTCATAGTTATGTCCAATGTGATGGCTAAGTTATGAGTTAACATGTTCATTTTGAAACTCATCTTGTTAAACATTTTAGAGTTCCTAACCATCTGTGGGTTTACTCATGAAACATTGCCCGTTCTCACACAAATAAAATGAAAATAACCTGAGTGCTTTGGTATGAAGGACACTGAAATGCTTTGTATTTACCTACAGTAAATTAACAATAACAAAAGAGCAATAGCATGAAACAAGTTAATATATGCCTTACCTGATCCACTAACTGGGAGTAGAGATCATAGCAATTGTCAAAAATGTATTTATAAGTTGAGTCCAGGCAGGCTCTTACACAGTCCTTCACCACAGTACTGGCTCGAGGTGGACTCTGCAATTCAAGTACCTAATAAAGTATTTTAGAAATGATAGAATGTCAGAATTAGATTGAACACAAAAAATCCCAGTGCAGCAAATGAATGTAGTTCTGTAATGCAGGAATGAAAAGTGTTGAAATATAATGATAAAAATATTTACAGTTGCATTGACTTAAGGGGATCAGTTTAAAGATATTTTAAACCACATTCTTAAACAAGTAGATTGTATCACTGTTTTATTTTTTTTGAAATGATTCATAAATGAAAGAAACATAAATGCCCAAGGGTTTACATCCTTAGGTTTTCCACCTTTATTTAGGAAGTAATTAAACCACATAATTATGTGCTTTCCTCTGAATATCAGCCAATTAACACTTTGGTTTTTAAAGCAAAGGGTTCAGTTTTTTACTCCACTTTGACTGCAATTTGAACTTCAATTAAATGTATTATTTTTATTCTCTTTATGTAATGCCTAACAGTGAAATCGGACACTATTGCAACAAATGCCGCTTTGTGTTTCTGTATTTTCATCCAGTAATATTAATGTGTACCATCCCATTCAAAAAATATTTCAGAATTTAACAACCTAGATATCAACATCTAAAGTGACTAACCTAAGTAGATTTATCAAACCTGTTTTACTGTTAAACATGTGACATTATGATACTACTAAGAGAACATTTTATATGATACATGTTCATAAGGAGTTCAACTGAGTTTATGTTATGCAACTTGACTTTTATAAAATAAGTAAATTTTTTGTTTCCTTCAGGAGATATAAAAATAATCATTGAAAAAGAAGACAGTTGTTAATTTTTCAGGCATTGGCTTTTACCTCGCAGTTAAATACAAAGTACGAACAAGATGACTTCAATGATCTCCAGTAAGTTGAGAGATCTAATTTAAAACTGAAGGAGATTATGATTTTCTTGGAAAATAAAAGGACCATACCTTCATTCGAAAAAAAGTAATGCTTGTAAGCAGGTCCACAGTTGATTTCAGATCTTGGAGTCTTTCAGAATTGCTGGCAGGAAAATTATCCTGGTGAATCAGGAAGAGAGGAATCATGGTGAAACTGGAGTTACAAGTAAGATCCTTGAGCAGCTTTGAAAAAAAAACTCTAAGAAAACAAAGATGCTGTTTGGAAGGATTTGAAATGTGCATGTGTTACCTGAATTCTGCCTGTGAGAAAGTCTGTAATGAGTATTCCTTTGACGTGAATAGGAACACTTCTGATAATTCTCCTCTATTTGTAATACAAATGATTTAAGAGTGTGATATTTCAAAAATATTAATGGAATAAAAGATACTACAAAAAGATTGGAAAATGATGCTAATGAAAATAATTTATGGGTTCTCCATGGTACAGAAATCACTTGTAGGCATAAATGCAATAGTAAGCTTAATAAAGAAATCATATATGGATTTTTTACTATGATCTCTACGTTAACAAGAAGACTGATGGGAAGTAGTCTTATTTAAGTGGCTCCATACCTATGAAACATCACTCAGATATCCTCATGCTCCAAAACTTTCTGGATAATACTCTGCAAAATTAAAAGATTCTAGGACGAACATGTCTGCTGCATGAAAGATGCGGTTTTGAAAACTGAGTATGTGCAACTTTTACTACCTCTAATGCCTTGGCTTCTGTTAAATATTCCCTTTCTCCTTCAGTTTTAGAAAGCAGACCAGATGAAGAGCAGAGGAATCCTTGGTTTGGAGGCTGCCAACCCTAGAAGCTGAAAGGAGAGCCATAGGTGATAGACCCCTAATCGTGTATGTATCATCCAGAAGTTCATGATCCAGTGGAACAGAAAAGAGAGGGAGTTCAGAATGGTATGATTAACTGGCAGGTATTCAGTACATGCTTCTTTCCTGAAAGGCTGGGTTTGGAGCATACCTCAGTGGAAAGAACTTCCATGAGGCATAAATGAAACTGGACTTCCTATCATGTAGAAAAATTAAGAGTCAAGTCTCTTTCAACATTCCTAGGATCATAGCATGGAAGTTGCAGCAAAGGTATCAGTCTCTCAGAATAAATACAGCAGTAACTTCAATTTAACTGCAAATTGTACTACATGAGACCGTGAAGGTAGCTCCCAGGTGAACTAGCTTAATCAAGTTACAGATTAATTTAACTGAAATTGGTGAATCCTACTGTTTCTTGAACGTCTGTTCATCCCTTAACCCATTCTTAGCTTTTGGAAATAAAACTTTATTTTCAAACTGGAAAAATATTGTTGTTAAACTGCTTAAATTCTGAGTATCATGTCAGCACCCAATATTTGAAGCTTCTTTGCCACAAAAGGGATTAATCTCTGAAACTTTTTTAAGCAAATAAAGCCTACATGGAATATTTCACACACACACACACACCAACATTTGAGTTGTTGTCTACATAGAACACATTACACATACCCTGTATTTAGATAAATCAATCCTCAGAGAATTGTGCAATTGATCCAGCAGTTTTATGAACTTTTCCCTCTGTAAAAAGAAAACAAGCATATGTTGCATAAAAATATGCAGGTTCCTGTAATTGGTAGGGTTTTAGAAAGCTGCTTTCCATTCTTAAAAATAGATCGTTTTCTGCTGTTTCCTATACAAGTATTGTTTGAGATAATTGTGTTTAAAGGCCAATGTATCTTTTACTACTCTCTTTTCCCTTTTTATGCTATATTGTGATCTACCTGGTTTGCACTCAGCACTATGCAGCTGTGCAATGTATTAGTGAGGTGACACAGGCTTTCCCATGCAGCTTTTTTCTTTTAAAATGACCTATGTAGTGTTAAATAACTCAAAATATCTAAAAATTTAAAAACATTGTCTGATGTCTCTGACCAAAAACATAGTAACAGCATCAATTCAATACAAAATTTAAAGTTTTATGTTAGCAATGCTTATTAAATAGATAAGCTTGTAAAATCTTTATATTTGCCTTGTAATTGCTTACCTCTTGAAGAAAACACTTCCCCCTCCCTTTAATGTGTAATAAGCAATAACTATTTACAACAGAATCTGGTGTAAAAGTATGACTGAAAAGTATATTTCAGAAACAATGGCTTTTGTAGGTATAAGCTAACCAAAACTATGCAGTTAGTTTCCCCTTTCATATGTGGAGATTAACATGCTAACCTGACAGATGAAGGTGAAGTGTAAGTATTTTGTAAGTATCTTGCTGTGAGATACCCAACTGAATTATGCCATTCTCAAGTAATACTAATGAGTTTCTAATTAGCAATCTCCATGTTAGAACGTTTTCCATAGCCCATTGCACAAAACTGTGCAGAAATCCTTGCCAGCCTATGTGGAAACAGCAGACTTGTAGAAGTATCAAGATCCGGTAGCTCTCGGAATGTGTAACTGAATCTGAACCATTCCTGATATATGACTGGCACTAATATGAAGTAGGGTTCCTTGCACACTCTCATCAGTGGAGCCCTAATCTACACCAAAAGCCACTAATCTAGCACAGTTCTCAAGCGATCAAAAAGGAACCTTTTTATCATGTTATAAATCTTTACTGAAATAGTCAGCCAAATCCTTCCCAGCTGAGCGTGAGGACTTGAATTTGAGATGTTCTTTTTGACGAATGATGTGTAGCTATCTACTAACAAATGCCTTTTGACCCAAGAGAAAAATAATCTAATATTTTGCCTATAAGTCAACTGTTTTAAAAAAAAAAGAGCTACATATTATATTTCCATCCATCTGTTGAACTAAGAATTGGATTGAAATTTGTGTCAAAGGTAAACTGGCATTAACATCAGGGAAAGTATTAAATTTCCATCCAATCTGAGGATAAAAGTAGTTCTGATTGTTAGAAAAATGGAAAAAAGAATAGAAAGTATAGTAAAAGCATTCTCAATTTAAAAATCTGGATGAAATCCAGAAGTCTAATAGAGCTTGAACACTGAAAGAGTAGTCTTCTTTCGATGAAGATACAGGCTCATTACATAATAAACCATCAATTAGCTTAGAAAACTTTAATGAGAACAGAGTAATATTCTACTGTCATCATAATAAAATCACTAGATCACATGTTATATATAGACCTATTTGTTTTATATTGTATATATTGTTATTGTATTATTGCATATATTGTATACACTGTTATATATAAAAATATTTTAATTTGCAGTACTGGAAGAATGTTAATATCCCTCTTTCAAAGCAAATCTCTAGTATTAGGAGATAAAGTTCCAGTTCAAGAACATGCTGTCTCCAAACTAAAGACCCATAAACTATTATTATAGTAAATATTCCTCTATTGAACAGACTTGAAAATTTTTGTTTTGTTTTCAACAGACTTATCCCTTAAATTTGAAAACGTGTTTCTGTTAGCACTATTTCAGGTGTACTGAGAATTAATTTACAGCTGTAAGCAGCACCATCAAATTCTAAGGACATTCAGATTCAGCAATAATAAGAAAAATCAATCTTTGGCATTACTGCTACACAAAGTGAGCTTTATAGAGATAGGTTCTATCTCAAAAATGAAATGCAAACTAATATTTAGCTTTATCTATTTGACACCCCATATGAAAACATTATGAAGAAATGCTATAAGCTGTTTGCTACAAATCAAAATCGGTTTTAGCACCTGGAGCAAGTTTTTGTTACAAAACTAAACATTTACACCGTTTCCCAAGCATGGATTAAATTACTGACAATATTCAGACAACTGTGTTTCTGACTTCCAATGGGAAGACAAAAGCAAAAACAGAATTAATTCTTTCTTGGTTTACTAGGCCCAATGTATCATTTCATAGTGTTGTCTTGAAAATCCCCAAATTCATACTCTTTCTGTTACTCCTAATACTGGAGAAGAGCATTAGAACCTCTAACACTACTTCAAGCTATAATTTATATTGAATACATTTTAATTATGTTTAATAATTTATTTCATGTCAGGAAATGGTATTTTAGAAAAAAATTATCATGCTTTTATAGCTACTGATAAATGAAAAATAGCTTTGATATCAGCTATTACCCCCCCAAAAAAAAGTGGAATTAATGCATTTTTCAACATCAAATTGTGTTTGTATTCTGACTACATCATGTGTAAGAGTAGAGAGATGAAAGCCACCCCTGAATATTTGCTCTCCCTTCCTGTTTTCACCTCCCCAGTGTGGATAGGTGTACAAATTAGAATAGAGAGTTAATGTACCTTTATATGTTCAAGGACTAGGACGTCTGCACTGAGAGATACCTACCCACAGAAGGGAAGTTAGCAACAACAAAAGAAATACCAGCACATCCTGAGATGCTGATATTCCTCCTAAAATTTCTGATACCTAAATCCAGGACTTGGCCACTGCACCATTATTTTATCAAAATAAGTGTTCTTGTACAAAGAACAGTATCTATGGCTAGACCCATTAGGTTACTATGTGTTCACTGATGGCACAGCCCAAGAAAGCAATTACAACCAATACTTGATCTAGTGCAGTTAACTTTTTGCAAGCTCATGCATGAGTGCCCATACTTTCCACCCTATATGCATTACATATAAAGAACTGAATAGAATCTTCTCTGCTTTTTATAATGATTGATTGCGAAGACTCAGAGTAAAGATTTTTAAAAGCTAAGAGCCACTCTTATTCCTTTTAATGACCAACTTTCAGAAAAATATTTAATTTAGAATTTAATACAGTATCATATATTTGACATAGAAAAAAAACCCAAAACCTAGTATTCTATTAAAAAAGAAAGTCTACTTACCCCAAAGTTAGTAGCAGCAAACCGATCTGAGGCAGATACATTAGTTGCTGCTGTAGTATGAGCATAAAATGCATTTATATTGGCCAGCAGTGTACTCATAACTGCTGGAACACCAGGGCACATATATTTAGAAGACAGACAGGAAAAGTGCCTATAATTCAAAAAAACTGACAGTTATTTTAAATGGCAAAGATTTTGCTCTTTCTCTCGCCACAACTTCCTTTCAGCTCCAATGATAGAACTTTCAAGCTACCTCATGGACAATTTTCCACATATATATATATATGAAAAAAATGTAGACATGTTTGCTATAATTGCCACTTGTTGCACACTGATACTTTTAAACTGAACACACATAGGTTCACATTTGCATCTTACTGTAAATACAAACCCATGATTTAACTATCTTAACTGCTATTAAGCAAAACATTCATTATTAAATACAAACTTAAAATCAAACACAAACTTAGCATAAAAAGCTACAAAAGCTACAAGAGATCTATCTGTATAGTAATGAAGAAGCATTTAATCGACTACAACAAAGATTCAAACCAGCATTTTAGTGTTGCTTTTTAGACTATGTTGATAATGAAAGGTGAGGCAGCAAGCAACTTTTTGGTTCACCTTGATCTGATATAGGCCATAATTGAAACTGTTCCACTTTGATTCAGGCCAGTAAAGTTTCAGGTAACTTTAAAACTAAAAACAGGTAATCAGTCTGTTAAAACTGAACCAGCAAAAACCAGAGTTGCAACGTAGCAGCAGGAGATGCCTGCTTATTATGTACAAAGAGTTTATAACATAAGAAAACATGAGATACAATATGGATGAAAGATCTAACACATGAGAGTGAACAACATCATGCAAAACCTAAAATCTTAATTTCAAGGTCTATAGTAAGGCAGGATTAGGAGGAAGATAAAGGGTAAATGTATAGAGACAGGAAAGAATGAATGGGATTAGGCAGAGAAGACGGCAGTGAAAATGAGTATAGAGTTAAACAGAAGAGGATGAAGAAACTCCAATTGCTCTGGAGCTCTCTGCATGTCTGAAGGTCCTGATTTGGCAGCGTGCTCCTCTTAGCTGGAGTCTCCGGCTCCACTCTACTGTTTCATCATAGGAGCATAAGGCACAGCAGTGTGCTGGGCATAAACCACCTGGGCTCTAGTGCCTTTTCAAGACAAAAATTAACACAGGGTAGAACTGAGCTCACTCCTGCTGAACTTAAGCCAAATACCCTTAACTGCTGTCACTGCCCATTTTTGTGGGTTTCTGAAAACAGCAGCCAATAACATGACTTGTTAACGATTCCTAATAGGCACATGTTACACCAACCACTGCTGTCTCACATATTTTAGAGTAATAGTGGATTGTTTAAGCTAGAGTCACGTGTCTAAAACCACACCTACTTGCTTCAACTTTCTTATTGCCATTTGCTGACCAACATGCAGTGCCTGTTCTTCTTTCTTCCAGCGTGAATCAGCAAAGAAAGAGGGCTAATTAATGTGCTGCACCCAGTAAGCATACGCTATCAATGAATATTACTTTAATGGGTGATTTGTGTGCTTTTTGCAATGCAGCCACATTAATTGAAGACTAGGAGGGGAACAACATGGCATAATTAATGCCCATTAACCTGCTAGAATAACTATGTCACTGATTTAGAAACATTAGATTCTACCTACGGTGATTCTTGCCAGTAAGAAGCAAAGATCTTAACAGAGCTTTTATGGCACTTGTCTCCATTACACAGTAAATCCAGGATGCTGACATTATGTATAATTTCAGTGTCTAGTCAAAGACTGCTTCAATACGTGCTCTGGGTTTTGCTGTCTAAAGAGAAATAAATTACTTTGAAAGATGAGAGGAAGAAAATTATTTTTTTCTTGGTGGTGGAGAAGTGGCTAAATAGACGTAGGTAAATAAACTTCCAGTACAATTCCATGAAGTATCTACAGCATAAATCACCACCCATCACTGCAGTCATCAAAATAAAGGCCAGCTGGATCACTGAGCTGTCCTATTTTGTTAATCTGTTTTCTGTCTTACCTATATTCTTTCCTATTCTCCCACACATATGTGCTTTGACTTCTGGGATCATAGCCATATCATTTGTGCAGCAAACAGTGTCTATTTGGCTATCCACCTATTCATCCCTAAAAAAAAATAAATCTCTTCTGACCTACATAAGAATAGTTAAAATTGTTTTTCATTTCTTTGCCCAATACAGACTCCTTGAGGAACGGAAGAATATAATTGTAAGAAAGAAGAGTGGATTATGGAAGCTCTATAGTAAAGACTTTTCAAAGAGCTGTAGTTACTGAAACACAGGCATGCTTTTTGTTGTGTTTTGCATCAATGCTTGTTTTTCACATGAATTCCACATCTGGTTATGTAAAAGCAGATTTTCTTGCTTAGGAACTGGAACACGTGTTTTTATATTAAGACACCCTTCTATGTCAGCATCCTTTACAGAAGAACTACCCATGTTAGTCTCATTAAAAAAAGCAGATGTGTCTGTCTCCAACAACAGACTTTATATAAACTTTGTAAGTTTAACAGAAGGTCTCATTAGAGACAATGACTAAAGCAGCTAAGTAATCACCCATGCAGTATTTTTTGTATTGATATCCACATTCCAACTGGTATTCTGGTGGTGCACAGGTAATCTCCTGATCTAGAATCTAACATTGTCTCAAACACCATATGTTTTAAACCACAAAAAATGCAAAATTTTTTTGCTGATGCTGGTTGAGGAAAAGAGCTTGAGTTTTTTGTTTTTAAGGAGTTTTAGTTGGTCACCTGTTGGGACTGAGTTTCTCTGAAGCAGTCAGGCACTGAAACAATAAACTGAAAATCTTGTTTATCTTTGCTGAGCTGCCACAATTGTGGTTGGCAACCATACTCAGTCTGTTTGGAAAATCACGGCTTTCCTTTTGAAATATTATTTCTGTGCTCTAAAGGAATAAATATAAATAAATACAAATTTGAGAGCAAGAAACAAATCTCCAGGGTTTACGAAGGGTATCATAGATGACAAAGCCACCTGTTTTTCACTTGTGGTTGTTCATCAAAAACCAGCCATGTTGTACCAAGATAAACAACTACTGGGGTGATAGTTCAGAAGAATCACTAAAGAAATGCTACATCAGTCCTGAGCAAACAGTAATAACAGCACTCCCTTAGCCCTCCCTTGGCACTAACAGCCCTTGAGAGTTCATCTCTGTCGTGGTTTAAAGCCAACCACACAGTCTCTCTCTCACCACCCATTTCTTCCTTTCTTCCTTCACCCCCCCCACCCCCCCCGAGGGATGGGGAGGAGAATCAAAAGAATGTAAATCCCACAGGTTGAGATAAGAACAGTCCAGCAACTAAGATATAACACAAACCACTGCTGCTACCACCAATAATAATAATGATAAGGGAAATAACAAGGGAAGAGAATACAATACCACCCACTGAAACGAGCTCGACCCAGAAGAGAGTGAGCCCTTCCGGATAACTCCCTGTTACCTCCGCGGGCATGACGTGCTGTGGTATGGAACACCTAGCCTGGATCAGGTGTTCTGTCTATGCCTCCTCCCGGCCTCCCCTCCTCCCTGGAAGAGCATGAGACCTACAAAGTTCTTGGTCAGAGTAAACACCACTCAGCAGCAACCAAAAAACATCAGTGTCATCCGCTCTGTTCCCAGGCTGCACCAGCTACTAAGAAGAAAAATTGACTGCTACTGCTAAACCCAGGACAATCTCATACAAAACCTTGAATTCATTTTGATGTATAAAGCAGGATTAACTCCATCATTTTAGAGATTAACATTTTGGTAAAAAAAGCATACCAATTTAAATCAAGTTATAAAACTAGAATGCCATGCTAGCTAATAAGCAACGTAACTTAATCAAGATGTGAAGACTTACATGGCTAAAGAGAAACTAAACATGAAACCCCAAATACTCATGAAACTCAGTGCATGAGTTCCACCATATGTAGTACAGATATACACCACCACAGGGGAACTGTCAAGCTTACTTAATTATTCTGTGCAATGTTGTTTAAAGTCCTTGGAGGAAGAACATTAAAAACGTATGTATTACAAAGGCATCTTCTACCTTTCTATTAGATGCACAGCATAATAATTCACACTGAGCAATAAAGTTTCACTTTAAGTTTACGTGCCTTTGTACTTACATTTTATAGAATGTACTGTAAAGAAATGGAGGAAGTAGGATACATGTCCTGAATAAAAATTCCATAATTCTAGCTTTCTGTAGGAAAAATAATCTGTGTTTCAAGGACTCATTTCCTGCAGCTGCAGTAGGAGCAGAATATAGCCCTTTTCACTGGCAAAATTTTTACTGAACATGATGGAGCTCTTGTATTTCCAGGCTTCTGAACTCAATGGTTCTGTCTTCTAAAGTGATCAGACAACTGCTTTAGTCTGGACAATATAGTAACAGGTTCTACTACAGTTAAAAATGGATTGTATGAATTATTTACATGTACTACAGAAGTTTACTGTAGCCACTGCTGGTGTTCTGTGATGATTTCTGTACTCCTTGAAAGGAGGTAGACAGCTTGGGAAAACCTGTTCTACTAACCCATTCCCATCTGGAACAATGGAAGTCTTTCTGATCTTTGCCACAGATCAGTATCAGAAGAATTAAGAAAAGCATTAGTGGTAATAAAAGTAACAGTTTATAAAATGCTTATATCTTAATTCCATTGCAGATGAGAAGCACTTCAATGAAAATCAGATAGACAAAAATGAAAACAAGAAGTTTAAAACAGGAACAGGAGAGAACAGAGAATGAAAGCATAAAGGCTTAGAACTCATCACCTCTATCAAACACATTCTTGACAGTGGAGTAGGAAACCAGATGCAACAATACTTACGTCATAGCTTGATAAATATATTCAATTCCATAGCGCATTGCAAATTCATCTACAATTTCTTGTGCAGCGTCATCAAAGTACACCTTCCAGGCTTCATCACCTCTCACTTCAGGGATTTTTACAACACCATTAGATTTAACTTCCGTCAAGTAATGGAATAAATTCTAAATATAAGAAATGTTTCAAATAGGAATTTTCCACTTTTAAGTGGCATTCTGAAAGTATATTCTACACAATAGTCATCAGTATGTTGGTTGTTGGATTGTGGGGCTTTTTGTGGTTTATTGTTTGAGGTTTTTTATTTTTTTCTGCAGAGTGGCACTAACAAGTCATCATTTGGTAAACAAAAAAACCCTAAAACTCTGTTTTTTGTAATGGAACTCTGGTAGCACAGGCTTGTGATGCAGAGCATTGATCTACCTCCTTGATATAAGGTCATGTCAGCTAACTGGCACAGAGAGACTGCAACATAAACTTATGCATAAACTCTCTTTGTCATTGCCTAAACTAATGAATGAAATCGTGATGTTATAAGGGTCACTACATAGTGCTTCAACTTTGAAGGGACCTGCAACCAATAAATTTCAAATTTATTATTTAAGATCTCTAAGTTGTAGGAAACCTATCAGAAATCTTGCTAAAGCTTCTCAAGTAGTAAAAGGCATGCAATAAGGTTTAGGTTTAGCAACATTAGGACCAAAGCTAGTATTTAATCTGCTGTTCATGTCAGATTACACAGCTCCATATGTATCCACAAACAGCAACAGATTTTATTTCCTATTTTCAGTGACAAAAAAAAGAAAGCCCAACTTTGAAATAATTTCCTTTTTGCTAACAGCCCACAATTGTCTTGTGGATTATCTTAAAACAACAGATTTTTGCCACTTACTTCACAGGTCAAAAGATTTGCAATATCAGGTCAAAACTTATGAGCACATGTGCCTTCAACACTTAGTTTTACAAATGGTGAACAGTGGGGCTTTGTGGATATATACTAGTGATGAACTTTCAACCATGTATTATCTCTCAGCTTTCAGAAAGTACTTGAATTAATTTAAATTAAAAATACTTCAGAAAATATCTTTAGAACAGAACTTCAATGTGGGTCACTGTTAAAGGGAAGAAGAATCTATTCCAAAGAAAAATCATTTGCAAGACACACTGGTTTAACAGTTATGAGTTTTTTTCAATATTGACAAAAGCAATCTACATGATATGAGAATAGAATTTTAATGGTATTTTATATTGTGCTCCTCCTGCTTTTTCTCACTCTTTCCAAAATATGAATTAATGTAGCAGAAAATAAAACCTTTAGAGTTAATAGCTATATTTCTGTAATATACAGAATGGTTGTATCTTCTTGATGTTAGCAATCAAAATGCTAAAATAACGTACAGTACAGGGAGAACTTAGCTGACTCCACCTCTTTTTCTAACTCCTACTGGCAGGAGCAGGAACGATGTATTGGCATTTGTTCTGCCTTGTCTCTGAACCCGACATGCCATCAGCAATGAAAAGTGGGAAATTTAAAATAAACTTGTCCTGGGGTGTAGCAGCAGTTACTTGTTGCATGGATGAGCAAAAAAGGCTACAGAGCACTAGAACACTGAAACAACTGAATAGTAATTTCTGTATAGTACGTTTTCTTTAACTTCTCCAACATACCTCATGTAGACAGGTGTACTGCACATGGTAGGGAGCAACCTTCTCCTCTCCTTTTATTTCAACATTGATTTTCAGTCTAATGGCACCAGAGACAGCTGATTTATCTGTTCGTTTTTCTGAAAAGCAAAAAAATAATGTATTAGTAACTAACAAGAATACATATATGTCATGTGAAAAGCTTTCAATAAATTTTTCTAACTTAATAAGAATGTTTTCTTTTAAGTCAGAAATTCCTGCTGTTGAGAATAAGATTTTTTTTTACTACCTCACACATGGTTCAGGTCATGAAGCAGAATCCCAAACTCTAAAGTAAAGAATTTCATTTTATCTGCCAAATTCCAACCAGCCTGCACAGAACTTTATTTAACAATTTTCCCCTTTCAATAGGAATTATTTCAATTTTCTAACCCGTATCTGTACTAATTATTATTTTCACTATTGATATTTTTCTTTAGTTATAAAGACTTTAGCCACAACCTGAACTATGCCTGAGTAAGGTGGATTGACCCTTCCTGGATATATTGAAAAAATCAGTAAGAATCATACCTAAATTATACCATACATCCATTTCTCCACTCAGTGTTCTTACTTCAATGATTGTTTGCCCGAGGAAGTCATCTGATTCCTTTTTGAAATGTTGTTTTACTCTAGATTTTATGTCATCATCTTCATCCCATACTCTCACTTTTATTCTATCTGTAGAATTATGGCATTCACTGTAAAAATAATAAATACAAAATGTAAATGTTACATAAGCTATATACATTTGTACTTCTGTCTAATTCACTGTCCTAAATTTCCATACACTTGCTTAAATGCATAAAGTGACAGAATAAAAACAACCTGAAACATTCAGTGGAATGAAAGGCCACACCACATTGCCAGGAACAAAACTAAATTACTATATATATAAAAGAGAAATTATATGTATGAATTATATACACATATGGATTGTATTTTGGAATGCTATGAACTTTTCATTAGAATTATTATTAATTTACAATGTGTACTTCTCAGTGTTATTATTTAACAAATATCTTGGAAAGGTACAGTTAAATCAGTTTTTTCTTTATTTAGAAATGCTATGTAGTACACACAGTAGACCATAAAAGTAATAGCCTAGAATATTATAATAGAAAAAGTGAGAAAACCTTAAATAATATTTCCAGTATGTGGCAGGAAGTTTGGAAACCAAAACCAAAAACCAAATAAAAAAAATCCCCCAAGAACTATGAACAAACAAGATTAGGCAGGCAATCAGAAAAATGTAGAGAAATAAGTACCTGGTTTGCCTTTTTTTTGAAGAGGTATTACTTTCCTCCAAGATTCCCATTCCCTGGTAAAGAGCAGGAGTAGGAAGAGACCACATATACTAAAAAATTCCCCACAAGTTTAAGTGGCTTACTAACCCCTCATGAGTTCAATGGATTTGAGAAACTACTGGTTGTATGAGAGTGAGGTGGCTTCACTTGCAATCTGCAGAGTTCCCAGTAGATAAACTTTGTACTTCCAGGTCCTACATATATCCATATGCATTTTTACTTCCATATCCTGCATATATTCACACAGAAATGGAAAAGAAACGCTACTGCTGAATATTCCTATAAGCCACAATGAGGAATGTTTACTGTTGGCCAGGTTGGCTTTCATGACTTCACTGGAATATCCTAACATTGACTCTAGAAGTTTGCAGTGGTGAAAAGACTTTCTGATGACATTTAATGGTTAGTACAGATCTGGCATCAGTAATAAGCCATGTCATCCTCATTCATTCATACTAATAGGGTTTTTTAATATATTTGTTTATAACAACAAAATATTTTAATTAGTAATAATCTTTGATTATTTGTAAATATACCTTTTAAAGTGTATCAGCAAATTTTCATCTTCAGCAAGGTCTTAGTATGACACTAGATTCTGAGTTTTTACTTGAATTCTATTCCAAGCACTATCAGTGCTCGGTGATCTGTCTCAGCATTTCCAGCATTAAAACAATAGTACTGTAACTTATCTCCCAAGTGGCACCCCTCAGGGGTGTTCTAGGAATTAATTAGTGGTGGTGATGAGTTTTGGAAGTATAAAGTGCTTCAAATGGTACTATTACTGTCAAAGCAAATTGGCCACTAAAAATGGCATACACAGCTTTTATTTTGCCTCACTGTGACATCATTCACTATCACAGAAATGCTTGTGTCCAAATTTTAACACTGCAGATATCTTTGGTAATTAAAAACAACATTGTTCTGTGATTAGCAAAACTAATGAAGCCTAGTTTCCTTCTGTCTTATGACTGGCTTCCCTGGCATCTAACAAACTGCAAACACCTACTCAAACTTCTCCCATAATAGAGATTTTCCTAAATTACCCCTTTATATGGGCTATCTTGTCTCTATCATGGGGTGAGCTGAAATTGAGGAAACTGTTAGGATCTCATCTCTGTCTGACCACCTATTTTCATAGAACATGATGGACATAGTTAGGCAACCTGTGAATTTTCTCTGACTGACCACAAAATTAAAAAGCCATTGGCCAGGATACATAAAATACAGGAAGATACAAAATGGATCAAATAAACACCCTTTGTGTTAAAAACCTAGGCTAAACCCTTTGATTTTCCTCATACACAGCCCTGAATTATTGCCTAAGATTGCTAGAATCCTGATCTGCATTTAACTGTGCACCTAATAGAAATAGTAAACAGAGGATTTCTACAGTGGCATAGGCAGACCTGTCACTGATGTGCACTTAGTGACCCTCGTCACTGTATCTGTAGATACATTAGTATCTAATCAGTATGTAATCGCCATTTGTAGAAATCTTGTTACTGTTTTGCTTCTCAGGGAGATACACTTCAGTGCAAACACTCTATTTTTATTCTCCTGAGACACCACCAGTTTTCCTCAGATGTACACTTGGCTGATTAAGGGACAGTTATTCAGATGGTCAGGAAAACTGCACTTTTCCCTGATATCCTCTTTTGTTTCTTCCACATCCTGCTCTCCTTTAACCTTAGGTCAGTAAAACATGGTGAGACCTGTCACAACTGATGGGTTTACTCCCACGCTCATCTGTATGTCTAAACCTTTAGCACAGAGTCAGCTCTGCTACATATATGCAATGCTCCCATGCAAGACTCCACAACTAT
Source organism: Melopsittacus undulatus (assembly GCF_012275295.1). Taxonomy (NCBI): domain Eukaryota; kingdom Metazoa; phylum Chordata; class Aves; order Psittaciformes; family Psittaculidae; genus Melopsittacus; species Melopsittacus undulatus. Next base: position 19,644,016 of record NC_047535.1, read on the forward strand.
CATAGATCTGTGATGCAAAAACGGAAAGCTGGATGAACACGTATTTCTACTGGCCTGCCCTGTGGAAGGGAGAACTACTGTGAAAGTTACTGAGTTGTCTCTGTATTCTACTTACCTGCCTGCCTCTCAATAACAGCACTACATAATGAGATGCACATTCTGCTTTTGTCACTGGTAAAATCGCTGCAGAAGCTTTGTGGTTTTGCAGAAAGCATTGGGTGGGATTCCTACTTCCTACTGTCCAGGAAAACCAGCCCACCGAGATCAAGGCAAACCACATAGACTATTTTCACTGTGCCTCTTTTGGCCACTCCATTTTACATGCTCAGTAAAAATATTTAGGAAGGTGTGAAACAGAAAAGTGAGAAGTGATTTACTCTTTAGCACACAGAGAATGAAGATACTGATGATTTTGAAAGCTGGAACAATTTCAGTATATTTGGAGATGTTAAACAGAAAACATAGTTTTGATAATTAATAAAACGTCTGGTGATGCTGCATCACTCCTACATTTACAGAATGAAATACATTTACATAGACATGAAATAATCCTCACAGCATTCCTGCATGTTTGCATGGCTACAGTTATAAAAAAAGTAATAATAAACTATCTTTACTACAGTAGCTCAATGTAAATTCAGTATTAGGTGCATTGACACAACCTGACTGTACACCTCATCTAAGAGATCTCTACCCAGTGCTGAAACAACAACTAACTGATATTATGCTACTTTCACTAAAGAAATAAATGAATGGAGAAGCTGGTAAAGAATATGTGGAGACTAATTCCCCACTCTGCCAAAAAGAAACCCATTCATCATGATAGTATTGTTTCCTTGTAGTCTTCAGTAAAAACTCTTACATCCACTAACAAATCTGCATTCTTTGATTAGTTAAAGTGGAGATTTTTTTCTCCTACTACTTTAAAAAACTGTTACTTCGAGAGCTTAAAGAAAGTAACTTTTTCAATAAACTATTTTGGTGAAATTCTGTAAGCAATCAGCACTCAAATTCTCTTATGCCTGAGATGTAGAAAATTACTGCGGAGCCTTTGTAACAGCTTTGCCTGCAGTTTTGCATATTTTGTAGCAAGTAATTCTGGTTGTTGATGGATAAACCTGAGGATCTAATTTATTTTCAACAGCGTGCTTCAGCTGAAGACTGCCAGCCTATCTCGGAGCACCTGCTGAAGAATCACTGTGGTCTCTGGTAATTGAAGTACACAATCTCCTTTTTTCTGCTGTTTTTTGTTTCCAGTTTCTTTCTCTGGTAGCTGCTATTACTTTTTATCCTGTTTCAAAAATACCTGAATTCTTTCCAAACATACATTCATTAAGACATGTAAAGAAAACACCATATATACCAGTTCGTGATACTAACCACAGATAAACTTAGTATTCATATTGTTATTTCAGATGGATATTGCTTTAGTTGTAGACCATTATATGTACCTTAGATCTCTTCTACAAACTAAAGGAATAGATTTTGGAAGATGATATTTTGCTCTTTTAAGTGCTATATTCACTTAGTGCCTTGACACTGACTTAATTGCAAAACAGATAAAAACACAATGCCACTTGGAAAACAAAAAACCACCAAACAAAACAGAAGATCACATGCTAAATGAGAGATCATTGTTCTTGTGAAACCCCCTCATGAACAAGCCTAAGGAATACATTTTGCATAGCAGGTAACGTATATAAAGTAATCAGAGAGTTGAACCTTGCCAAACTCCTACCCAGTTTTGTTCCCTTATACTAAAATATTTTTGATGCCATATTGTCTGTTGTAGGGAATGGAAGGTCATAACACAGATATTACCCTAAAAGTATACAGAAACCACATGGTCACAGAAGACAGTAGTAGAATAAAGATCAGGAAGCTATTTACTGCTAATGTTACCCTCAAGTTTATGATTATTGCCATTAATGCAACCCTTACACTACTTGTCTCTTCTCTAGTCTGGACAGTCCCAGTTCTTTAACAGAGTGGTCATGAGGCATGCTTTTGATAAACTAGAATGAGACTAATTATGCCTTTTCTTGCATTAGTTTACTCTGTTATAACAAAAAATGAGCAGTATAAAATTAAGCTGGATTGACAACAGTTTGAAAAAAAGACTCAGACTGAATATGCTGTAATGTGAAACTGAAAAACATTACTGCTGAACAAACAATTTATCATTTGAATTTGTTCTCAGAGTCTTGTGTTTTGGGCTGCGGCTGTGAGATACAGTTATGTTAATTAGCAGGGCATCTCTCAGGAACTTGGCTGCTTACTGAAGATTTTTTTGAATGGATAAATCCAGTAAACTAATTTGTGGGTTTCTATTACCTAATTGCTTTTGTGCAGTATAATCCTCTGTTATATACTCTTCCTTATTAAACAATCCTTAAGATGTTTCAACAGTTCTTACAAGACTGTTTAGTTATCACTGGAAACTGGAACACCACGTGGACATTTAGCCAACCATATTGTCTACAGGTACAATCAAGATTATACTTTTTACAAGTCAGCTTAGTTGATCTGTATAAAACAACAGTATGAAAGAACTTTGGCAAGGTCCCCTCATATCTATTTCCTATACATGGCTGATTATAGTAAATATTGCTTTAAATGCATCAGAGAATCAGTTCTTTGCAGTACAAACTGTGTGAGTGGTGCTCTTTAAGTTAGTTTTAAAGTAAGAGCATCCATGCTGGATGGCTGAAATAGCTGCCAGAAATTCTCAGTTCATCAGAAACTCTAGACTGAGACATCCAAAATACAAAGCAGTTGAACAGTTTCTCTGACCAACACAGAAACTTGAACTATCACAGTCTCTAATCTACATTAGTGCTGTTCGGTACCAGGGGATACTTCTCCCCAGTATTATCTGCTGAAATACATAGCAGTACAAATTCTCAGCAACATTCTACATGTTTAACAAACAGTTGGGGGGTTTGTTTGTTTGGTTTACCTGTAAACAATTGAAATCTTCTCTCTATATCATTTTATGTCTGCACTGATATTTTCAGTATATCACCAGGAAATCATCAGGAATGTCATAGATCAGACAAATTCTAACAATATAGTAATGACCATTAAAAAAAAAAACAAACCACCTTTCTCATTGGTCTGATTTAAACAATTAGATCAAATGTTTTCATGCACTGAAAGGAGTAACAGATACCCAATGAAGCTATTGATCAAAGCCATATGGTGGCCTAGTGACAAACAAAATCGAAAGAATATGTAAAATAATCAAGTTATATGAAAGAATTCTATATTAGACAACCATATCTGAGGCATTAATGAGTGGTCAGAGGGAACATTATGCTTGCAAAGTCTGCAAGGCAATTTGGAGGTGTACGCTTCCTAGACAACACTGCCAAAAAAAAGCAGATTTCCATATTTCTGCAATCAACTGTTGAAAATGGCCAAGAAATGAATGAGAGTAGAGTTTTATTGCAGATTTTAAAGTTTGTACAAAGCTGAAAATTGTACAGCCAAAATATGTCTTTCTTGTAACTGAAAATTAAAAAAGCAGGCCCCTTTCCCACATCAGATGCCAAACTCAACCAGAAAAAGGAAGGTGACAGAGAGCTGCAGGACTCTTCCTTTGCTGTCATTGAAAAAGCTCTCATATCACTGATGTATTATTGAAAAAAATAAAACCTGGTCTGTTATCACTGACTTAATAACACCAACAGACAAGATCAAAGCCCTTACCCACCTGTATTACATTAATTAAAGGAGCATCTTCTGTCCTATTTATTTCTCTATCTTGTGTATAAAAAATATATACATTTGAAGGAAAGATGTATTCTTCCTGTGATAGTCTTGGGTTTCCTTGCCGAGATGCATACAGTTGTAAGATCTAATTTGGTTATGGATTATGAGTTCCCATGTTAAATCTATGCCAGTACCCCTTGGTCATTTAACAAAGGGTTACATTATTTTCTGTTAGAAACATTCACTCTCTGCTTACCATTCAATCATATTAGGGTTACGTGTGATCCTGCAAACAGAAACACTGCTCTCACTCTATCTGCTATGACAGAGCAAATGCACAGTGGGGAGCCAATGTTTTTTCCAAGTCTCTGTTTTGGAACAGATGGGGATATTTAAATGCATGTTCTGGTATTATGAGTCAATATATGATTGTGGGATCTTGAGATGTATTTTATTTTTGCAATTTATCATTTAGGATGTATAATGATAATTAGTATTTTATTTTAAATAGGACTATCAAATATCACTAGTAGAGACTAATTTAAATGAAACTTCCTGAGTCAATGGAATAGTTATATTGATCTATTTCCCTTTTAATCTTGTGGTTAAACATTTATAATTTATTCAATATACTTTACAAATTCTCATAGACTTTCAATTGAAATCCAATGCATTAAATAAGGAGATTATTTTAGAAAGCACAAGTGCTACAGAAGTGATTGAAAATGTATTCAGTTCAAAGCAGCTACTCAGGGGATTTATGCTGTAGTAAGGTTTGGGGTTTTTTTATTATTAATGTTATTGCTAGAGCAGCAGATGACAGTAATACTTAATGCTGAGTGAAAAAAAGGTATCATATTTTCACGTTCCAGGGATTTAATGGTAGCCCTGCTCATATCTTTGAGCAAATATATTTAAAACTTCATATCAAATTTACTGAATTGCTCATCCACCTTTTAACACTATCTAACTCATACATTTAAATGCAAGCAAGAAACTAATCTCTTACCTTTGGTTATTCACAGTGATACAATGAGGTATGAAATCTCAACTGTTACTGGAATAATACAAATAACTCAAAAGAAAACACAATCTCTATAGTGATAGCCTGTAAAGTTTCTGAGTGTGTGTTTTCTCTGAATTAACTATTCTAGTATTGGCATTTGAATCTGTGAAAGGAATGGGCATCCACTGTTTAATACAGTTGGAATACCTACTACTTTTCCAGGCAAACAGAAGTGGCATCTGGGTCATACATCTTTCAAAGTCACTAGTGAATCATAACCTCCTCAACAATAAGGTAGCAGATTTTAGTCAGAAGAAACAAAACCATCCAACCAACCAACCCCCCCCAAAACCGCGCAAGTAGATGTGCTACATAAGAAGGTAACCTCTCATGTTACGGCATTGCACCTTCTTGAAGAAAACAGATCTATTTCAAATTGCTGAACCCTAACAAATTGTTTCAATTGTTTACACAGATAGTAATAATGAAAATTAATGTGTTCCTTATAGGAGGAAAGTAAGGTAAGAGAAACTAAACAATATTATGGCTTGAAGACAATTATTTTACATTGTGATGAGTGGTTATTTTGAAGTTGTCTGTTGCACACAGTGACTAAAACTAGAGATTCTGAATAGTAACTGGGCAATCTGCAGTACCCTGAGCTGTTCTGCTACTGCTGTGTAAATTCAGGGTTGCTTAAAAAAAATGACATATCACTTTTATCATCACTGATACAGATTTTCACCAGGGTGTATCAAATTATCATACAGTTTTGAATAGCATTATTAGGCACAAACATATTTGACCTTTATAACATAGTAGTAAGGTTAGATTATTATGTGTCAACAGTCTACATATATTTTCAGTAAAAATGCAAATAATTCTGTTGTATTTAACAAACACTGAAGTTGTATATCCTTATTTATTATAATTTCTTCTTTTCATAATTTACTATACTACCATTTTCACACATCTTCCATAAAATACCTACTAACTTCATGTGATAACACTGTGGTAGGTGCTCTCAAGGTAGACTGGAACTTTTCTGAACAATTTAAAAGATCTCACTAAATAAACAGTTCTCTTTCACTTAAACATTTTCAAAGGAAATCTAGGGTTTATATTAGCTGTTCAGAAACTTTAACTGACTTTAGTAATAGTAGTTAAGGGCACATCATATACTTGAGCACCTGGTAATCAAGCTGAATAAAGAGTAAGTGCTGAAATACTTTTGTTACCTATAGAGGAATAACACTGAGCAAATTGATACTATTATCAGATTGAACACCTCAGTCAGGAATGTATTGTATCCCAAGGCAGTATTTCCAAGAAAGTAACAGTACAGTTCCTGTGAGCTGGAATTTCTTGTACTGTAACATGTGTTTCTGAAAGAAGTTCCAGGAACATTGCCAGAAGTTGAACTGGCATGAAATCATACTCAAACTGTAGTCAGTGTATTAGAGACTTAAACATCTGCTTTGCAGTCAGAATTGAATTTCTGTGATATGCTGACAACAAACTATGCCATATTCAGTTCACAGGCTGTGGCCAAAGAAAGAAGTCAGGAGAATCATACTCTCCACAGACTTCTGGACAGCTGTTGGTCATGGAAAGATTAGACACACAGCCCAGAGCCTAAAGCATACCAGTTACTATCACATTCCCCAGTTTCATCTAAGAAAGTCATACTGAATGAAAATGCATTTACTTTGCATGGCGAGTATCAGAGACTCTTACCAAAAGTTTGCACTATAAATGCTTTCCTGTAAGGTTTGAGTATGAAAACTATTATTGAAATTCCTTAAAAAAAGAAAATAAATACCACCAACAGATGCCCCAAAAGACATAATTATGAGCTGTATGATTACTATATCATAAACTCACTTCTTCAGAAGTTATTTATTATTGCTACAAACATGCATAATATAGACAACAAATATTTTCCAATTGAGTAATTATTTTACTTGGTAGCACTATGTTACTTAAATGGAAATTCACAAACCAAGGAACTATATCTTCTATACTTACAAGTAGAATTTTTCATCCCATACTGGATTCAGGTTTCCAAAAATAGTTTTTGTTCTCCGCTTGGTTTTGCCAACTTGCACAGTAACATATGGGTCACTTGAGCCAGTTTTGTCCTTAGCCTGTAAGCCCTGAGCACAAAGAACTGCAACAAAAGGAAAGAAATATGCTTTGGACCTCATAGCCTTCATTGCCAAGAAATAAATGAGACACTAACAACAGCAATAAGAAACAAAACCCTCAAACTGAGGTCTCCTAAAACAAAGCTTCCTGATGAAATTTCTCAGCAAATCTAGAGATTGACAAGCCTTGTCTAACTACCCTCTGGACTGTATAAAATCCACAAGTACGGTTTAATAAGGTAATAAATTTAAAGATTCACTACAGAACACAAAACGAATACTTTTTTTTTTTTGCCATGCATAATTTAGATATGCTTCTCAAACTTTTGTTTAGCCAGCACTGAAAGTAATGCAATATTGTTGTATAATTTTGAGTCTAATCATCCTGAAAATTTCCACCCCTCATCCCCAATAAAAGAATCACGATTTTCAAAATTTCTCCAAAGATACAAACTAAAATTTCCAAAATAATACCTCCCATTGGCAAAAATCTGCACTGTGGATTATGAAACTAAACATGAGAGGCACGGTTATGACTTTGTAATTCCTATTCTATCACAGACAAGGTGACAGTTCAGATCAATTATCATTAGCTGCTTGTGTATTTGTTAGCCTGACAGTTAATGTGGGTGTATACTTACTGTATGTGCATTTTGTGGAAAACAAAAATACACACAACTTGATTTTCCGTTATAATTCATAAAACGAGAAATCTCAGCAGAAAGGAGAGCTATCAAGTAGCAGCCTTCCAAACCCAGACAACTGCAGCTAAAATACATCCATGGCTCCCAGCATCAGCAGAGCTTGGTTTTATTTTTTTGCATGTATTTTAATTGTCTCGGTGGCAACATTTAGTTAAAATTCTGTAATGCCAATCATTCTGGATAATGAAGCTCCCCCAGTGTGCTCAGAAAAAATGATTATATAACAATGGTACCTTCTTAGCAGATCAGCTCTCATTCTTGAAAAGACTAACATTTTAGGAATAAGCTGCAACATATTTTGTCTTTCCTGTTCACTGCAAATCCAAAGGGAAACTTTTAGAAGGAAAGGAAATATTCCTCTCCTATTTACAGGAGAATTAAGTGCCATTGTCTTCCAGAATTGCTAACTATTATACTGGTCTGAAAACAAGGCAGCCTTGAGTATCCTTTCAAGGCAGAACTAAAAGTAAGAATGAATTAACTATTTTCCCTGATGTATCCCTCCATATCCCCTGTTCTTGGTGGCAGTCCTAAAACTCAACAGCTATTCTTTGTGTTTCACACACTGTCCCACAACCTTCAGAAAGTCCTCCCTTTTTTCTAATCCATCTAACTCACAATCTCAGATTTTCTCCTGATTTCTCCTGGAACATGTTTGCTATTCTCAGCTCTGTGTATGCTTTACATATTGCCCGAAGTGTGACTGGGCTTTAGTTGGACTACAGAGCCATGCATAACTAATAACACACCTACCAACTCTCACAGAATAATTCTTTCATGGTTCACTTAACAGATGCTTTTCTCCTTTCCCTCCTGAATGCCAGCTTTAAATTTCAGCACTGCAAATGGCCATTTCATCTCTCAATGACCCTTCCTTGATATATTATAAAAGTGCCACAGAGTGGAAAAGTACTATGGTAAAAATTTTGGAGCACACAACCCAAATACATTTATAAATTATATACGTCTGTCGTGGTTTAAACCAAGTCCCCTAACTCCCGGAGAGTTAGGAAGGAGAATCCAAAGAATGTAGCCCCCACGGATTGAGATAAGAACAGTTTAATTGCTAAGGCATAACACAAAACCCCTACTGCCATTTACTACTACAAATGATAATGATACAGCAAACAGCAAGTGAAAAGAATACAACACCCCACCAGCCACTGACCCATAACTCACTCCACCCTGCCTGGCCGAGCACCGCGTGCTCCCTCCTCCATTTTCCTCTAGAGCTCTACCCTCCAGCTTTCTCTTTCCCAGTATGCATCCTGGGCATCACGTGCTATGGTATGGAATACCTCATTGTCTAGCCTGGGTCAGGTGTCCTGTCTCTCCTTCCTCCCGGCCTCCCCTCCTCCACCTGGCTGGAAAAAAACCTTGAACAAAAACACCCTCAAAACATGCTCAAACCATGACAACGTCATAAATGTACCACTGTACCAATAAATTATGTACGCTGTAAAACATATACAATATCGGAAATGAAAAGAAAAAAAGAGAATTTCATTTTTACATAAAGAAACCCCCTTTTGGCCCTCACACAAAAGAATATTATTATTATATTTAGTGAGAAAAAAGTGATTGACTGTGCTTAGTTTTGAAAATATTGTTTTAACACTTTGTGACACAGTGATTTGAAGATGTGGGTCTACGTCCAGTCTATTTTTGTTCTCAGGTATAACAGCTGCCTTAGCTGAAAAAGATACCTTAACAAAAACATGTAGATCCAAATGGCTGCAGTTACTAAATCACAGCTGTCATTTTTTAATCCCATTAAACGACAATGCAAAGATTTTTGTTGCAATTCAGCTTGTAAATTTCCATCTCTCTTGATGTTCTTGCAAACTAATTGCAAGGTGTTTCAACAAACAGGTTCAAACCCCACTGGAACTCCTCATTTGGAAGTCTTTTTAAAAAGGTGGAAAATTCAATTTCCAAGTTTTTTAAGTGTACAGATTAGAGTTTTTTGTAGGTGACACACACTGGTTTTAGCAGCAAAACCATATAACAATGGAAACACTTCCAAACATTCATTTTCAGCAAACAAAGAATGGATGATGAGTTTCAAATAAATGGGGTTTGAAATTGTAAGATGCAGTGTTCTTAGCATCAGAGTAATTAAATACCCAGAAACGAAATCGTGAACTCTTGCAGTTGGTGGTAAAAAGCTCAGCACTGGCACAGAATACATTGTTAGGACAAAGAGGAGACAAGAAGACTATTTATCTTCCTTCCTAGAGCAGTGGAATATAAAGTAGTTTTGCCAGCAGCTGTAACTTAAAACTCTTCCAGCTAGCATGCTATAAATTCAACCATTTATGGATGCACCAAGTACGCAACTGAACACAGTTCCAGGTCTAATAATAATAAATTTTATTCCCGAATCAGGAGACTAGGAAAGAAAGGACTCTTAGAGCAAACAGTTCAGAAGAAAATTTACCTGTGATTGTTATTTTTGCTGACCACTTGGATGTTCCATCCAAAACACTCTGTTTTGCTGCTTTTGTATATTCTACAAAGTCTTCTTTGGAAATATTAAACATCTCCTGGATCACTTCAAACACCTCTGGTCTATTTTTTTCTCTGATCTTCATTCTTTCCTTCATAGCACTGATAATGTTCTGTGTTTTATCTTCTGCACCATGTTTGGAACTCTTCTCAGCAGCTCCTGAAATAAGAGAAGAGGTCAAAACTTTTTTACAAGAATTGTTATCTTAGCTCTTCTTTAATTCTCCAGACAATTGCTAGTACTGCAGTACTCAAAGATGTGTGCTTTATCTGGATGGTATCAATCCTCTTATATTTATTCTTTGCAATACTTAAAATTAACATGACATGTTAATATTCAACTTCAATAAAGTATGTTTTATACCTAGAAAAATTAGTTGAATCAGTATTATTCAGTGCTGACCTGCACTGTGAAAACAACCAAACATGCAAGCAACTTTTCCTAAATAATTATGCATACTGACTCCTCCAGAAGGCTGTGTAAAAGTGTGCAGTATCTAGGTCTGTCTGCTCTGCCTCTTACTTGTTACTAACTAAGATTCAGTAAAACATATATGAATAATTCTTAAAAAAATTTTTAATTTCCTTTCTAAGTCAGCATAATGTAACAATATTTTAATTCCTTTTTCTCCGTTTGGAGGAGGATGATACAAGAAACTGTATTTGTCTTGTTAGAACAAAAAACTCCCCCAAGTTAACAGAAACAGTATTTAAACAAGATAATATTTCCACTGCATTTTTTTAAGAGAAGTTTTAGTTTGACAATAAAGACATTAATCTAGACACCTGGTATGCTCTCCCACAGTGGAAATCTAATGAACAAGAGAAAGAAATAGACATAGCAACTTTCTTGACTGTTTCCAGATACATCTCAATATTTGCTGATGATGCCTGACTCATGGAAAGCTTTTCAGTCCTTCCAGGAACAGTGTTAATAAAAAGTTAATGACCACATAAATCCATTTAACAAAGCACTCAAAATCTATTGAATGTAAGCATTCCCTGGATTTAAGCATTTATATTAATTTGGGACTATCCTAACTGTAACACTAACTTGACCTCCTCAGTCTGGATCACTAGTGCACTCCATCCCTTCATGCATCATGCATCAACATTGCATGCATCATGCATTCAACATCATGCATCAACAAAGGAGAGCTTCACAAAGCTCAGCGTTAGGAGTGGAGTCTTCTGATGGCTATTAAAGCCACTCTTCCATGCTCTGCTTACCAAAGTGTAGACATGTACTTAGCTTTGTACTCTGGTTGCAGCTGTACAGATTTAAGGGAGTGCTTTTCCAAGAATTCTAACACTGGAACCATACAGGGAATTTCTGCAAGCAATATTGCACCAGACCCGTGCTTGTGTGATATTAAACTTAAGGGTCTAACTTATAAATTAAGTCAAAAAACAAAGAAAATACTCAGGTGGTTTGCTGATTTATCTGGGACATATTAGATGTTTTATTCAGTTTTTCCCAGAACTCTGGAGAGATTTCTCTCTAAAGTTCATAACTGATTTCAGAGGCCCTTTAAAAGCCAAAGTGAAGTTCTCATAAAATGAGGAAATGTTTCTGCTCAATGTCGCTGCTATACATATCATACTGGAATAACCCAAGTGTACTATTGAAAAAAACAAATGTCCATCTTGCAGCAGGGCATGAGAAAAGAATCATCAGTGTGGTTAAAATGGTATTACAAATCTTGGAAGCAAAAAGATTTCTGCAGTGCTAAAGAAGTTATTTCAAGTCTTGACAAGACTGACATATTAAGCAAGATGCAAGAAGACTACAAATTTTGTAATCAATGACACATTAACCACTTGCTACAGGTATTGCTGAATTTTAGCTCATGCTGTTAAACACTACTCAGGGGCTCAGAGCACTGAGTATGACAATCACCATCACACATTGTCGCTGTTATCACAAGCAGCAGTAAGTACTTGGTCCTTCCAAAATGCTGTGAAAACATCACCCAGATAACCATCCTCCATGCCTGGGAGGATCAAAGTATTATTGTTCCCTTTAAATGGGTAGCAAAATTAAGACAAAATTATGTTGAACCACTCACCACACAATTAGAATTGAGTTTTTTCAATAATGATGAGGAGCACAGTTCCTTCTCTACACTACTGTCAAACATCCTTCTCATCTTTTGATGACATTATTTTTGTTGAGGCACTCTCAGCTTGCAACGGCTAAAGAAGATCTTGATAGATCCTGCAAATCTCTTTGAATAGCTAAGTATTATTTTTTTTTTAATGCAGAAGACTAAAGTTCTAGCGATTAACAGTTTTACACACTTGGTAGAAAATGAATTAAATGCTACCATGAAACCAAATATCAGTTAAAAATTCCCTAGGGATTTTATCACAAAATAGAGGATTTCTGAGCTGCCTGGAAAGAGTGACAGGTACTTCTTGCAAGATGCAAGAAAGCAACATTTTTCATTTTCTTGTGTTTTCTGCCCTTACTTTAAAAGTACAAATACAACATCATGATGAAATTATAAACCATGGACACAATCCAAGTGGCAATAAAGTATTCCCTAATTGAAAACCTTGCTGCTTTTTGGGATAGTGCAGATAAAACAGAAATTTGCAGTAAAAAGAGATTTGCTTTAAGTTTTACTGAAAAATCAGAATAGGCTTCTATTTATAATAAATTATTTATTGCAGCTATTTTCACATCCTCTACTGCTGACAGTCTATCAACAGCTCTTTTCATGCAGTATTGATCAGACTAATTAAGACAATATTCTAACTTATATTGCAAAGGAAGTGAACAAGCCCCTTTTACCCTAGGGACTGATACAAATTCAACATGATTAAAATCAATTCTGATTTAATACTACACCTACTATTAGAAAGGGTATCTTGTTGAAGATGAGAGGTCTAATGAAAGTACTACTGATTTTTCTTAAATCTAATTTAGAACAAGCTTTGATATTGATGTTTAAGACCTTGAGTTGTCTACAGTCTACATTAGCAATCATTAAGCATATAAAAAAAGGAAAATTACAGAAGCTTGGAGGGCAATATGTCCTAGTGATTATGAAATGGCCAAAAGGATGACTTCAATAAAAAAAACCCATTGAACCACATTCATTTCACTTTATGATACTGTTAATGTAAGCTTTCTTACAGAACCAACTACACTGCTTAATTCATTCTTTTAGTGAAATGCTAAACATTTTAACTTAAATGAAACAAAGCACATGAAGTTAATTTTCAAAGTAATATAACATTCAAACTTGCTGAACAATTAATCTGTTGCAAAAATATGTGACAGGATTCTCAAAAACATTTGGAAAGTAATGGGAAAATTTGGATCCCTTAGGTGTGTCTGCAGTTTTCCTCCTAGAGGTTTACTCTTTCAAGAATCAGTTGTTCAATGCTTTCAAACTTGACACCATAGATGACTGCCAATCCTACTTGTTTTTAGCAGGCTCTCTCTCAGCATTATCATTTATACATTTGTAAAAATTCTTCCAAGACAATATGGTTCTTTGATCCATTTGTTATGTTTTCTGGGGCTGCTGTTATGGGCCAGTGAACCCCTGGGCTGAGTATTTCTTCAGATAAGTGAAAAGGAAGGTAATAAAGATACTTTTAATCTGTATATATTTTGTAGCTTTTCAGTTTTAGGTTTTAGCCAAGATTCAACTAATACAGGGATGGGTACATCTCTCACGTCACCTCCATGGTTGTGGCACTATGAAAAGCAGCTCAGCTGTTCTGTAGATAACAGAAATTATTTGCACTTACTGAAGAAGCTGCTTACAGATACCTTCTTTACTTGATAGACTTCTGAAAACTCACCACCAACAATCATATTAATGCTGCACAATATACTTTCATAATACTTGATTTTCACAGGAAGCATTCTTTTCTCACTTGTGAAACTATCCTATTTACTGTTTCATATTTTTGTCTATTTTATAGCACATTAATGTGAATACAGTAAGTATTAGGAATATTTTTTATCTATTTTAACATTTTTTGTGTTCTAAATTAAATAAAACAAGGAGGGTTTACGTCATGTAACAAATCTTTCTGGAGGTTGACATTGGCAGGAGAAAGTAAATAATATACTGGTGCTGCCAAAGTTTATTTTGTAAGTGACCAGCAACATTCATTAATTTCCAAGGACAAAACCAAAATTAAAAGTCAATATTTCATGAAGTTTCTGGAAAGCTCCTTAGCCAATCAATACTAACATGCTTTCACTGATTTATGATGATCTGGCTCTTCATTTTGGGGAATATCTGAGCCTACACACAAAACTAAAAGGTGTTAAGTACTGCAAAGCTTTAGCTGTCAGGAAATACTCACTCTGCAGACAGTCAGCATTTAGGAGGTCTTGGCACTTCTCATGGCATTTGACACCACATTCAGTACATCTCATGCCTTGTCTGGCTATGCCCCAAAGTAGACCTTCACATTCATAACAATATGTGGGAGTTGTAGCTGTCCAGACTTCAAAGTTATGAGGTGTAGTTGATGATATTGGATAGATCAAAGCCTGCAGTGTCTTCTTGAAGACATGTATTTTCTGTTGAATAAATAAAAAGATTTAGGTCGAAGTAGTGGTTAATATGAGTGAACTGGAGCTAAAGCATATGCCTTTACATTTAAAATGTTACAAAATATCAGAATATACATAGAAGCATGAACTAATTTGCAAAATACTAATTAACTCATTTTACCTTGTACTTTGAAGATAAAAGATCCCTAGATGACTGTCTAGTTGTACATCTGGCAAACATGTTGGAATTTGTGTGTTTTTTCCACATGAGCTTTAACATTACTGCCACCATTCTGATAGTATAGAAAGCAAGACTGACTTGCTCGGTTAAGCATGTGTTAACACTCCCATAATTTTAATATTCCCCAGTGGTACGTATATGACAAATGCAAGATATTAGCCTATCTAACAACACACTGACATGCTCTTGGTTTTATGTATCTGAGTCTCAACTAAAACATTTGAGATTCTGCTAATAATAAATTGCCCAGGAAAAATATTTTTGTGTGTGTGCCTATCTGCATAACATTGCACAAAACCATCAACTAAAGCATTTCTGCTACCATGGGAAAAAACATATAGCCATAAATCTACTGATTTATAGGTTCAAGCACCACAAATAACAAAACCAAATGTTAAGCAGCTTAGGCTGCAGCAGTTCTTATTAAAGTTCATAGTTATATGCTAAAACCAACATCTCTCCTGTGAAGCCTGGTGAAACAAATGTAGTCAGACTTTTCATAGACATTTTACCCTAGCACCCCTACGAACACTGTAGAAGGAAAAGAAGTTGATATAGTAGGAAAAACTAAAACAAATACAGAATTCTCTCCAGAGTGCTTTCTTAGCCTACTCTAGACAATGAGCCATCTCAGAATTCCCCTGAAAGCAAGCAAAGGTTAGCACTGATCTGATCTAGCAGAGGGACTGGGCTAATTCATGGCCACATAACTCAGCAGACTTTATCTTTGTGCATTTCTCCACCCCCTGCCCCCACATCACAGTCTACCAGCTACAGGTGTCAGAAAGAAAACTTCAAAACCAACCTAAAGGGAAGTTATGCAGCTTGTTGAGAAATCATGTTTCTCAGAAACCACCATCTTTGAAGATTCCTTTGCAGATTACACTCAGTCCTGAGCTGGAGTAGTATCAGTACTATCCTTTTACCCTGTTCAACTTCACTTGGTTTTTCTTTCACAGTATAAATAATTTAAGAATTTTGCCAGTAACTTGTATCTATTCCTGAAATAGCACTAAGTAACAAATGGCACAGCTCAATAGGTCTTGAACTAAACATCTGAGGGTAAATGAAGTTTTAAACTGAAAATTCAGTTGTTAAAGCAAACTAGAATTGTAAAGTAGATTTTTTTTAATATTACTGTCTAGGAGCTTTCATTCCTAATATTATTCCCTGTTTAAATGTATCTATTATTCACAGAGCTCTGGGCATGGCAGTATTTAGCACTATTAATATAAAGGAGGATTATTTAGTTATCTGTTTATCTTCCAAGGTGAAATTTATTTCTGTCATACATGACTACAGATACTTTTTAAATGTCAATAGTGTATTATTTTCACCAACTTGAAGCTCTGTCTCTTTGTTCAGCAAAGCAATTAAATGAACGCTCAACTGAAGTCTTGTGTTTAAGCATCACTGAAGTGAATACTTTGACACTGTTTAAAATATCTTTGGATCACTGCCTGAGAACCTACAAACTCACTGTATCATGAATGGGTTTTATCAGAAGGATAGCAATGTCAGGTGGCACAGCTCAAAGCTCTGGTTTTAATTTTTCTAGTAAGTAGCATTTGATTTTTAACAAAAGACATTACCTCAAAGAATTTCCATACTGAATCTAAACAGCCAAATTACCTGCTTCTGTCAGAGTCACTAATATTCCCTCCAGAAAAAGTTGAAGGAGAATAAAAACCAAAACAGCCTTAATCGGAAGAGTAACTTGCCCAAAGGGACTTTTCTTCCTTAACTTTCCTTGGTGACGGCACTTATTCTGGTTTTGTAGAGAGTACCTGGAGAGTTATTTTATGCCTGAAAACGTCTGCTCTTTTTGTTTTCAAATCTTGCTCTACTAAGTTTTAATAATGCCTTAGGGCATTAAGTTCTGCTGGCTACTTGCAGATCAAGAAGAAAAGTATTACCTTTTATTTGTTTTAGATATCTTGCAAGTAGCTTTACCATTACATTTATCCTGTAGGGAAGAGTACCCACTTCCCTTTAGTATGTTTAGTGAGAGCTGACATAAAACAGGCTTTTCTTATTCACTTCTCCTTTCTACATTTTCTCAAATCAACTTTTATGTATCTAAATTATATTTGTTGTCTGCCTTTGGGCTTATGTTTTTCTTTAAGGATTTCATAACAAATATCTACTTCTGGTACACAATTTTTCATTTTGCCTGGTTGAAGTGGAAGCCAAAGAGTATAATGGCATAAAAATACAGTCAGCTTATTTTCCCTTTCCATTTCTCCTGAACCATAGTTCAGTAGTTTCTCCTGATTGACAGCAAGCATTAGAGAAATGTTTGCCCTCCACTGGGATTTACTGCTGCCTTTTTTCATCTGAACAGTACCACTAAAGTCAGAATGTGAAAATACAAATTATTCTCTTTTCCTGCATTTGTTGGCAATTTACATGGCCAACTAAACTTGCACCTTTAGTCCTCCAAAGTCATAACTTGGTAGTTTCTGCAGGAGGGGAGACAAGTAAATGAATATTTAAACCTGTATTTACTGTCATAAAAGGTAGTAATGCTTATTATAAATGGTTTACTTGTTTGTTTAGCAGACACCTTTGAGTAAAACATATGGAGTATCTTAGGGACTTCTATTGAACTTAGATGGTTTTATAGCAGCCATAATATAAATGGAAAGTCTCTATTTTGCACCACTTACATAGCATAAGTTTGTTCTCTATAATTTTCCTTCAGCCTTTAACTCCTTTTTCACATTCCATAGTTCTCCATTCTATCTACTTTTGTTGTTATTTTGACATAGCAGAACAAAATAACTACTGCTCCTACTGAAAGATCATTTCAAATACCAGCTGTTTCCCATCTCATCAATCCATCCCTGAGCACTACCAAATTGTTCCTTCAGGATAACCGTATAAGCACAGAAAGTTCACAATAAATTAGAGAAGAGGAATGGGCGTGTGTACTTGTGTTATGTGTTTCAGCTCCCAGAATACTTGTCAACATATTTTGCTCTTCCATTTTTTCCACTATCGAGCTTAACAACAGTGTAAGAAAAATTCAATGCTGCTTTTTTTTTTCCAGTGTAGGATGTATTCTAGATGTCAATGTTTTCACTAGCAATATAAGGAACACAAAAGGGGCCTTTACTCCTTCAAATTAGTGCTGTTGCTTAGTTTAGCCACATAAATCTGCTTGCATCACACCAAGTATTGCTGAAGAAGATGGTGTGTGTTGTGTTTTTGTTTAAAACAGATTTCTTTTGCAAAAAGTAAGTGAAATTAATAATGGAAACCGACAACACACGTGTTTTACTAGCTATGAGAATATGACTTTTCAAAATATTCTTCTGGTCACTTGTATGAATGAAATACTTCATCTTGATCCCATGTGTTATTAAAAGAAGTTACATGTACAAAATCACATAATGTCCCAGCCACCCATAAGGACTTGGGAAAAAAATTAATAATCACACAGAAATCTTGCAGAGTCCTGTCATTCTAATTGTACTGATGGTGTGATGAACAGAGAGAGATCCTGAAAGCCTGCAGGTAAAGTGTGGTGCAGCTGGTCAGTTTAAAATAAAGTTTTCCAAAGCAACTGGTTTTTTAAACAAAGGTTTTCTGCTTAGTTTATTCTAACTGTCAGCAGAAGAAAACCTGTTTCTGTCACTGTGGATCAGGCAGCAAATTCTGTTAAGATCCCTGAAAGTTCCTGCAGAATAAACAGGATGCTTATACACTCAGTTTTATCCAGTTTGGAATGTCTAAGGCTGAAATAATTTCTGAAGAACTTTGAACAAAAAATTTCTCTATTATTTAAATTACTTAAACCTGTCATTGAAAACACTTACCATTTCATCATTGTTTATGGAGGTCCGGATGAGCATTGCCATGGAAATACCAGATTTTCGAGCTGCAAGTGTCTGTTTAAGGCAAAATGCAAAACTGTTAAAAATTATACTAATTTCAGTTACTGACTCTAATGGAAGGCAAGTAGTACTTGATTATGCTATTGGATTAAAGCAAAACTGCAGGAGTTACGAAAGCTTTTAATTAATGTTTTCCATCACAAGAACCTTTCAGGTTTCAGTACATAATGCAAGCCCACTTTTCATCACCATCACTGTTTCTTTCAGCAGTGCCTAGTTTAACTGCCATTCCTAATATAAAACCTGGTATTCAGAGGTTTTTTGACTCGTTTTTTTTTAAACCACAGGCTGTCACTGTTTTTCCGCTTTGCCAACCAAATTAATGTGGTACAAGGATAAGTATCCTGCCCTAATTTGGAAGCTGTCTGTGCCTTCAGCAACATGGGAGATCATTTTGTAATAGTCTTATCATTCAAGTTGTCAGTCCAGATATTTTTTTCTTAATTCACTGAGCCTTTTTAAACTGTGTATGTTTATAAAATGCTTTTTGTCTTCAATAAAAAAAGTCTGGGAAACTGAAATGTGATTTTTACCTTAAAAGAAAATATTCATTCAATACTATGTATAGCTATGTAGACAAATACTCCGGTTCTTGGAGAGAGGTAAAAAGGCTCAATCTGTCCTCTTTAGTCCACATGATGTTATGGGTATTACACAAATATTTCCCAGTTCTTAAGACTACATCCTTGGTCGTAGAGACAATATAATTTGCTCTAGCATAGTACACACAAGGGCAATCAAAGTATTTTTAATATACACATTTTATCTTCCATACTGCAATCCCTGCAATTAAATGTGTCCTTGAGAATTAGAGAGCATAATGATCAAAAGGAAAAAGATCCCTGTGGAAAGGAGTTCTGTGTGTTTTCCAAATAATATTTCAATTCTGATTATCACTTCTGCTATCAGCAAGCCTTCTGGCCTGACAGAGACAGGTAAGATTTATTCTACTGTACAAGATATTAACCGTAACACTCCTGTATTACTGCATTTTACCCACAAAATTGGTCTTATGCATCCTTCCCCCTATTCTAAATCATTTCAAGCTTGCCTGTATACTTTTGCTTTATCTCTGATTTCCTGTAATCCAGCATCAGTTTTGTCATGCTTGCTGCCCTCATAGTCTATCACTGTGAGGAGGATCAATTATATCACCCACTAACCATAAATTTGTTGTTGCCTTTGTTGTGAGGATACAGATTTTCACCTTACTGTGAAGTCTGTCTTTGTTGTCCCCCATTACAGAGCTGTTACAGAAAAAGATTCAATGATATTTTGCATATGACATTCTTATTTTTGTGAAATACATATTGGGTCAGAAGTAACTTAGGTTTACATCTGCTGAATCACATCATTAATCTTTGGATAGAGAAACAATTCAAACTTCTTCAGATTTTATAATTTATAACAATGACATTTTAAATGTTGGTGGGTTGGGTTTTGCTTTAATTTATTTAGAGATATTAAGGCTGTTAATATTAATTTTAACCAATCACTTTCCCCTGAGAACATATGCATGCAGTTTTCAGTAAGTTTCCCTTGATACTAATTAAACTTGCAGATAGACACAGAATTATTAATATTGTGAAAACAGTTATGGAGTAGGAAGTCATCCTTGGCACAGAAACATTTGATTTATTGCTGTCCTATTACAGTTACTATGGGATGCAAAGAACCTTCCCCCTTTTATTTTAAACTTTGAGCAGTTTACCAAGTCCATGCCATTAATTTACTCTCAGTTTTCCCACTTTGTTATTAATAAGTAAATAATTCTGCTTCTCTGTGACTGTATTTCCTTCTATTTCTGAGAATGACAAATTCCATTCGTGTGCCCCACTGAGATTAACAAAGTGACAAGAAAGATGAAACAGAAACTTTTTGTGACAAAATCTAATGCTACAGGACCCACAGCCACACACCAAAGTGAGAAATGGCAAAAATGTGTTGGAAATTTTAAGAAACAAGCACTGAACAAATACAGAACTGTGTCTGTGCTTAAGGACAGAAAGAAGCAAACAGGAGTGAGTATTTTGGAAAGAGGAAAATTGCTGCCAGACTCATTTATGGGAAACAAGGACACAGGATATGAATGTAGCAAGAAAACTTTTCTCCCTACTGCCCTTCTGTTTTTAAATAGTAGCAAGGAAGAAGGGTAAGTGCTGCTTATTATCTGGAGCCTCCAGGAAGGAAGACCAAATAGCCAGAGCCTCAAAAGAACAATGTGAGCCAAAGGAACCTGAAGCCATTCACCAATTTCCTCTAACAGGAGACAAGATTTGCTTACCCTCTCAAACTGATGTTCGGATACTAACTCATGTCTTCAGGCTTATGAGAATTCTGCCTGCAGACTGTGAAGATCTCTATGTTGGCACTATTGTATCATGAACATTTGGGCCCCTCATAACAGCACAAGTCTTATGGAGTAGCAGCTGAGGGAACTGGGGTTGTTTAGCCTGGAGAAGAGAAGGCTCAGGAGGGACCTTATCGCTTTCTAGAACTACCTGAAAGGCAGATGGAGCAAGGAGGTGACTGGTCTCTTCTTCCGGATAACAAGTGGCTGGACAAGAGGAAAGGGTCTCAAGCTGTACCAGGGGAGATATTGGATATTAGGAGAAAAATTTTCACTGAAAGAGTGGTCAGACATATAACAGGCTGCCCAGGCAAGTGGTGCAATCACTGTTCCTGAAAGCATTAAAAACTATGTAGATGAGGCCCTTCATGACATGGTTTAGTGGTGGACTTGGCAGTCCCGGGGTAATGGATAGATTTGATGATCTTAAAAGTCTTTTCCAGCCAAGTTGATCCTATGATAAACTTCGGGGGGGGGGGGGGGGGGGGGGGGGGGGGGGCTGGGGGGGGGTGGGGGGGGGGGGGGGGGGGTGGATAAAAAAATAATAAAAAAAATCAACCAACCAAACCTCAAACCAATGAAAGGAGGTGCCAAAGCAGAACACCATCTGTTTGATTTTTAAATGTTTCTCCAAATCCCTGATACATTATTTAAATTAACTTAGTTTACTTTATGTTCAGGTCCTTTTAGACCCCTGCATTAACTTGTATCTATGCTGTGTTATGTATCACCTCTCAATTTGCCTTAGTAGCTTCAAAGAATAACAAAAAAAAGTAATACTAGCAAAACCATTGAAAAGTGGTAACTGTAAGTAGAAGAGAATTTGACTCAAGCTACAATTAAATGTTATATAAAAAAAAAACCCTGTAGGTGAAAAAAAAAGAGCCACCTGCAATGCTGAAATAAAAGAAAGCTCTGTTTTGAGCAATAAAAGTAACAGCAAAGAAGCAGCAGTCAGGGTAATGTTTTGCAGCTGTTCATGGATGCTGGCTGTGTCATGAAATACTTATTCCTTTGTTTTTACAGAGGGTTTCAGGTTTCCTGATAATCTTTTCCTTCACTTCATTTTTTTTTTTCCCTCCATACATGAGTCTATAGACTATTACAAGAGGGCAGTGGGTGTGTGTGGGATGTTGAAGATAAAATATTTGTTACCACTTGACAAACACTGCTTTATTTGTAATGTAACGTAAAAGTTACTCATTATTGTTTTAGCTGGAATGGGCAGTTGTTTCATCCTGTGTGTTCTCTTCAACAGTATGAACCAAGCAAACTGTTTTAGAATAGCAGCAAGGAGTCACAAATTATTCTGTGTTTTTATAATCAAATGATAAAGCATAGTAATAACACATTCTTGAATGATCAAGAGAAGAAATCTGGCTGAAGTAAGGACTAAAGCATAGTGAAAGAAAAACAGAGTTAGAGACCTTTGTCTCTTGGCAGATCAACACACATATTTGGCCATTGTGGGTTAAGTAATTCTAACCCCCACTATATATAGTTATATATATATAGTTATTTCTACCCCTTTGCCCAGTTGTAGTCCCACCTCAAATAATAATCTCGAACTAGTACAAAAGACAGGATACATTTGTTTAAAAGTAGAAGTTATAGCAATTACATCAACAAGCGCATTCGACTCTTCTTTCTGACTCCACTTTCGACAGAGGCCTGTTCAAATGCTTTGTATTGCTATTCAAACAGTTGTATTGTTACTTCACTTGAATGATGATTTCTTCTTTCATTCTCTTCCCCTCTTATGTCAGATACATTCCATAAGAACTAATAATGATCCATAGTGAAATACCTGATTGCAGCAAAGAGAACTGTTCCTGTAGATGGACTTTGCTTTATCCTCTCTAACGACTCAATCCGAAACAAGCATGGAAAGCAGAAATCCCAGAGCATTAATGAAAGCACTTGTCTTAGATATTTAGGAGAGAAAGAATGAAATCAACACAACTGCTGTTGAAAACTAGATTTTTCAAAATGTGAATTTATGGAAACAAATGGGAATCAAAGGTATCTTCTTAAGAAGATGTACATCATTTTGTTACATTTTATATTGAGATAGGATGATGAAAGCATGAAAACTAATGCAGAGAAACTGGAAGTGCAGAGAAGGAATAGGAAAATAAGAAGGGACCTTTACAGGTACCCAAAGTTGTGGAAACAGAAATTATTTCCATGAACCACTAATAAAGTTATCAGAAAAAATTACACCATAGCACCTAACCATCTTAAGTTGCTTTGGGAAAGTCACCTCTTACAAGACAGATCAAATAGTTTAGTTGAAGAGGCTTTAAGAGTAAGGAATACTTTCAGCTTCTCTAGATCTAGGAATCTAAGGCTTCAATTCCACAGGAGAAGCATCATGACTGGGTCCTCAACAGTCTGCTTGTATCATTAGAAAGGATATTTGGAAAATACAGATAAACTTTTTCTAATAATTTTGGCATAAATGATGCAAAGGACAACACATTCACATAAGGCAAAACTTCACTTAGGATTAAATTCTTGGTCATAAAGAGTATTTATATTTTCAAAAAAAAGTCATCATAAAATACAGCATTCATAAAATCTCTAAGTTACTAACATTTTAGAACACTTATCAGTGTAAAAGCACTTACCATAGCCTGAAAAATGCAGCCAAAATAGGAAAGAAACCATAATTAATATTAATAATTTGCCAGCTTTATTAGAAAAAAAATAAAATCAACTGATACCTATTTCAGTCAGTGTCAGAAGTAGATATTTAAAGAACATACAGTTACACAGCTATACAGTAAGTCCATAATTAATAAATTGCAGAACAAATTTTGGTTTTAAAATTCTGCAATGTGTACTTACTAAAGGTAGAATACCTTCAAGAGAGTTATCCTTCTATGACTGGACAGTAAAGCAATAATCATTGACATATTTGAATAATAATAATAAAGTTTCATTGTACCATTCGAAATGTGAATTTTCTTTTTAGATACACTTTGATAATTATTATGCTTTTCAAAGTGAACAGTTACTATTAAGATTCTGATGTCTTAATCTGTTCTGAGCTCTGTCTGTAAACAGTTCCAACAATTAAGAAAAGCAAAGTGTTATTTAATATACATAAAAGCATCATAACATGGCTGTAAATTATATTTGTGCAATACAAATTACATTAGAGTGGCTAGTGTCAAAACAAATGGACTCAATGAATGCAGACCCTAGTATGTCATATATGGCAACTTTTCATTGATTTCAGAAGGAGTTCTACTACAAAATTGTTGCTGTAGTCTCTTTGTGATCAGATACTGTGGTATGTTGCTGTGGAATGACTGAACAGAGAAGCTAAGAATACACTGAGCAAAAATCTGGCAAAGATTGATCTTTTAAAGACAACTATATTAGTCAGTTACTTTGACTGACTCCCCATCATTTCTTTACAACAAGAAATGAACTGGGGGCTTGCCACCACCACAGACTAAATATGTATTTTATTTAATTACGAATTCTACACTTTACAAGAAGAAAGAGAGAAATGTGAATGGCACTTGAAATTCTTCACACAGAGAGATTCTACTTAATGTGGTTTAGACTGGAAGTCAGAATAAATCTCAAAGGAACTGCCATTCTTTTCAGTTTTCTGAAATTTGTCAAAATTATTATTGTCTACAATGTCTGCTAAAATAACATACCTGGTCTTGTACCATAAGTATGCACGTCTTTAAAACATTCATACTGAAACAAGGTTACTTTTTAAAAGGAACTTCCTTTTTCAGTATCATAATAAATCAAGTCAATCAGTATATCCCAAGCACTCAAAAACAGCTGTCTTCACAAGCTAATTCAATACAAAAATGAGTAGTTTATTATTGCAGGAAATTCACATTACTTGAATTCACAAGTAATATCCAAATATTACATGAAATATTCAGACCTACCTAGCACATTATAACAACTGCATCATTGCTTTTTACCGCCTCCATCCATTTGCTCAAGATACTTTTTTTCCACAAACCAATTGTTGACAAACTATAATTCACATGCACAATAGTAATTACAAGTAAGATCTAGACAACTAGAAATAAATCAAGTTTCATAGCCTCAGAAGTTACTTACCACATCGCGAACAATGGGAAAAGATTTCTTTCTGCGCAGGTCTGGCATGCTATCGATTCCATACAGCCCACGGCCAACACTGTAGAAGTTGAAAAGGCAGAGACAAAAATAAAAATCAGGCTTTCAAGTCTGCATCCTAAGAACTACTTAAAATATCCGTATTTACAGTTAAAACCAAAAATTAACAGTTATCAGCTAAAGAAAGTGTTCTAATTCTCATGAAAATTAATGAGAGTGTTCTTCGTGTGGCTGTCTTTTTCTCCTCGCATTCACTCAGAACAAAGTGTAGCTAAAAGGTCGCTCAAATACCTGCTAAAGCTTTGTACCATGGATTTAAAAGTTGTAACAGTAGCTTTCCATCAAAAGGACTTGTATATCTGGTAGTTAAGATGGAGGCCAACACTGTACAAGATTATCTCTGTCATACATTTGATACAAATAGCAAAATATCTAACTAAATACATAATCCTTTCCTCTCACGAGTCCTTGTGATTATGGAAAACAGAACTTGTCACGTTTTAAGATATCTCCATGGCAACCATCGTTATTTTCTCTTGCCTGGTTTACCTTTTTCATTAAGCACACTTTTAAACCACATACTAGATCTGACATACAATGTGAAAACAACAGCAAAGAACAGCTTGGAGCCACTTCAAAGAATAAAAGGCTGACACACTCATCCAGTAACCATACGCTCCATTCTCCCCAACTCTTCAGAATAGGTAAGACAGGTATTATCCTCCTGATTTTTTTCCAGGGTGGATGTTGCAAGATTACAAGGAATTGTCAGATTTGTAATTCAGATATATTTAGAGGTTCTCAGAGAAGAGGGTATAACTTATTTTTCAAGATCCAACATACTCCCCTCCGTGCTCCTTCTGTTTGACATTGTCTCAAATATCCTATTCAGCTGTTTTTTACATTTTTATTTCTCTGCTTCTGTGTATAACAAAAGTACATGTTACAGTAAACAGTATATCTCTAGAAATCACAATTATTGGGTGAAAAGAGATTTAACTGAAATTAATGACAGAATTTTCACTTCCTTTTGAAGGGTCAGTACTTTGTCCCAGATACTCTTTTGCTGACCTGAGGATTAAAATCTGCTGCCACTAGTAGAGTTAAGAAATTACGTATTTATTTAAGCCAGGACTCTGGATGACGATTCCTGTTGGATATAGAAGCTACAGTTCCACAGCTGCAGCTAAATCCAGAAGGAATTATGTATCAGAGACCTCAGTTGCCATGATTTACAGCCTGGCATATTGTTATAAACTGAAATCAATTCTGGGTTATGCTAATTCGCCAGACTGTAAGCAGTTCAGGGACAGACATAGCCTTCTACTCCAATATCTCCACTTCTAATACCTTCAAGATGAATCAACCAAAGCCAACAGAACTCATAAATCACAATCCAAATTATTTAAGAGAAGTGAAATACACCAATGAGCATTACATAAAAGGACACCAACTCTGACTTAAGCAATTGTTGAATTGCAAACCATTAGAAGACTAGGAAGCAAGGAGACTATACTAAGGAAATACCATCTTATCCTATGCATACACTTTTCTGACAACTTCTAGGTGTCTGCTTCTGGCCACCACCAGGAGAAGAGGGATTCTGGGCTAGATGGATCTTTGCTAAGACTGTGTCACTGGGGTTTGTTTTTTATTTTTGGTTGGTTTGTTGTTACTTTGGGGTTTTTTGTTTGCTTTGTTTTTAAGGCAGTCTACAGTATTTTTCCCCTCTCTCACTTGGAACAAAATTGAGTTCTATTTGGTCCCCTTTCTATTCCACAGGCTTGAAGAAGAAATAGACACAACAGTAGATTGCCACTATTTATTTCCATGCTTTACTTTCAATAAATGAAGAGCAACAAACTTCTTAGAATGTGTTTGACAGGGAACTTGAAAATTTCAGCTTTGGTGAAGCTTAACTGAAAATCAGATGAAAGTAAAATGACATAATAGAATCTATATTGTCAGGGGTATTTGTTCACCTTCTGTTCAATAATTCCCATACTTTGAAGTTCTACTTCCTCAAATAAAAGCTCAGTGCATGTATGATACACCATCCCTGAAATATTGTAACTTCCTGTAATGTTAAAAAACTGGCTAAGGCAGCAGCAAGAAGTTTTACCCTAGAGCTGAACAAAAATTCTGCTTCACGGTCTTGAGTAAAAAAACAATGAAAATGAAGAGGTCACTCAGTATCAAAAAGACATTTTATGTCACCGGGATACTTAATTTTCTTAAAGTTCTTGGGATTATATGATATTTTATATTAGATGAGCCTGGTTTATAACATAATTAAATTTATGTAGTCAAATGTGATACATAAAACATCTAAGCGTCTTTAATAACTCAAAATGCTGGTCTGATCCCATCAAAATTGAAATGAGTTTTTTGAAGACTGAACTAGGGGTATGGAGGGGAGGAAGAAAAACATTGTCGCTGAATATTATAATCACAAAATGTAGCCAGTAGCTTTTGTGAAAACATAAAAATGGAACGATGCAAGTTAATGAAAATAGTTATGAGGCAGCCACACTGTCTGAAGATCCACAAATCCACACTTGGGTAGCAATAAATGATTTTTGCTGGAGTAGAAAACTGACATGGGAGAAAATACCAGCGTTACAGAAGTAATTATAGGAATGGATTTATAACTTTCCCTGGTCCTTAGTATATTAAAATGCCACCAAAGAAATACCTAGCACTTTCTTTGAAAATGAAAGCTGGATTAGAAGTGTCTTAATATGAGCTAAAAATACCACGTTATAAGAAAAAAAAATATTAAAAGAGCCAAATCTCACCATGGAAGCAAACCTATTATCCTGGCCAATGCAAGAACTGGGGTAGACTAAGCTATATTAAAGGACTATAGCCACTCAAATTTGACAGACCATGTACTCAAATGACTACGCATATTAATGTAATGAAAATTCTGAAATTATGCTTCTTACTCATATTTATACAGTAAGGATATAAATTAATCACACATTTGGATATATTGTCAACTGCTCGTTCTAGCTGAGGCAGCAAAACAGATTTTATGACTACAGCTTTGAGCCTCCCTCTGCCTTCTAATCACAAATCTGTTGTGTGCTGCATCCCCACGTGCAAGCCAAAGCAGACCAATAGATATATATTGTGGTAAGAGGCCTCTGGGGCCATTTCAGCTTTAAGAAAAAATAAAGTTGCTTGCAAAGAATTTCTGACCTAATTTCTTTTTCCCATCATGCTTCTTGTCATGTTACAGGGAGCTGATGCCAGCCAACTTTGTTCTAGCCTCAGGCAATGTGGCCTCAAAGTGCCATCATTTCAGCTTGTAAAATTTGTCCTTTATTTTTTTCAATATTTTGAAAAACTAAGCAAAACAAACAAACAAAAAAAAAACCACACAAACCCCCTAAAACACTATCATGACTTCCTAAGGGACAAACTAAAAATAAATAAAAAAGTTGTTAAAACCAAATACCAGCAAAACAGCATTAAAACTGCACTTGGTAATATTCTTGATCCTTACAATAGAGGAAATCAGTAGTAACACTACAGAGTATTCACAGTGCTGCAAAAACTCTCGAGAAGGCAGACCTGGTCTCAATATTTATAGGGATGAGAAAAATCTGAACATCCTTCTCAAAATTAACACTCCCTTATCATAACTGTTGCAATACCATAAAACCAAGGACTCAGTTTGAATTCCTTTTACTATCCTTGAAATCTGTGTAAAGGGCCTCCTTAGTATCAATATGGCCATAATGAAAGAAACCAACATGGGGTAAAAAAGAACCCAGTTTGCATAAAGCTTGTGAGAATTTATAAGGTGGAGATAGGAAGTTCTACATGACAAATTCATTTGCAAAACCAGGATGGAGACTTTCCTGGAACCAGGGGAGGTAATAACATGCCGCACTGAGTTTATCTTCGACAACATGCATCTCTGGTTGTCATTATTATAAGGTCATAAGATCTAATAAAAATAAGAATATAAACCTCCTGGAGCAGAAAAAGGTAAAACCCATCAAAAGCAATATTGAAACATCAGTGGCACCCTAATGAAGGTGGTGAGAAATTACCTTACAACTTAAAACCCAAACCCATCACAAAGCCTTTTAAGTTCTCTTTTAAATCCAGGTGTTTATGTAGCTGTCAACTTTCATCCTGCTGTATCATCATGGAATCATGGCCAAACAGCTTTACTAGATTTCCACCTCTGGTTAATTTCTGCAGACACGATACCACATGGATTTAGAAATATATCTACAGGAACACGTAACTGACTGTTCTCAGCTTATACACGAGTCTGGGAAGCATCCACATTAAAAATACTTCAATGACAGCAAAGACAATTTATTTAATCCACCAAATGCTGGATTAGAACGTATTTATTAAGATACTTCAACATGAATCAAGGAGAGTTAAGTCAATATAATAAGTCAGAAAACACTGGATCTGGGAGGCTGAGAGTTCCTTATGGGTGTAGATCACAACTAGAGCACACTTCATCTGAGGGTTAAGAGGAAGAATGAAATGGAAGAAGTATAGAAATCAGCAAAAGAGAAAATCTGAAACAAGAGAAACAAGAACAAAAACTTGAAAACTAAGAGGACAACTTTAGTTGGTCTGTAGTAGCTAGCAAGCAGGTGAAAAGATTGAACCTCTCAGAACTAATCTATGCACATCATTTCTGACTGGTAAAATTTCAATCAGGGACTCTTGAAAAGCTGAGCAAGGAGTAAGCAGTTTTACTAACTTCAAGTTATTGATGAAATCTGAAGATGAATAAGGAAAGACAATCTTGTTCAAACCATTTGTGTACTTTTTTGAAAGTCTTCAGAATTTTGGTCAAATTCTTCTAATGCATCAAGTACATATTAACTTCTCACCCCACCCCTCACAAAAATTGCCAAATTGCCTCTTGGCCATATTAAATCCCTCAAATTCGTCCCTGTTTCTGCTTGTTGAGTTCCTTACAGTTACAAGAGAGAAAAAAAAAAAAAAAAAAGTAATCCTTTTCATATCTTAGTTGAGTGGGTAAAGCCCTTACTTGAAGCATAGGAGAGTTTATTTCAACCCTTAAGAGCAAGCACTTCAGTTTCCAAGCACTATCCTAACTCTTACCCTATAAACTTAAGAGATAACCCATCTCTCCCATGCTGCCTTCTAATCCACCTGCACCATTCTGCAAGAAAGGGAAAGAGATGCACAGGCTGTTTATACATTTCCTTTCTATTTTCACATAAACAGTCTTTGGTGTGCAGGGTTTTGATACTAGAATTTTCTTTTCAAGAGCATAATGATTAAGGTAGACCTAAACTGCAACATCCAGACATATCTACAATTCTCAGCAAAAACATGATAGAAATAAGATTTCTGAGGTTAGAAAAGTAAATGTATAGAGACTAAGAAATAAATTCAGATGCTCAGATTGTCAGGGCTCTTTGGTACCCAGCAGCAGTTCCACCAGCAGTGAATAAAGCTCATCACATGTATAAGGCATTCTTACACCACAAAGAGCTGCTTCTGATAATTAACGTCTATAAAAACACTTCCATTTTTATTCTGCTCTGTAACACAAAATTACAACTAAAATTGAACTTCTTACTGGATCCCATTTACCAACCAAGTACACATATACAGAGCAGCATACACCAAGGTAAAAAAAAAAAAAAAATAAAAAAAATTCAGGAATGACTGAGTCTTTTCCAGGGAGAAAAAAATATGTCAGAATTAAGAATGATGATGAAGTTTCCAAAGACAAAAAAGGATGACAGGGCTTGTGAGGGAATAGTAAGAATGAAAGAGTCAAGACAGAGGAGTACATAACACCAAGATATTTCATCATGACATTAGTGCTGTAATATGAATTCTGACTTTATGAGGGGCTTGTGAATCTTTTGTCAAACTTAGAATTCATCTGGGTCCAGCAGCTGCCTCTGCATAATTTGGAATAAACAGCAACTGTTCCTCTCCCTTTGAAGATTGAAGTGAAACAGGGTTAAAGCTGCTTTAGCCAGAGCAGGTAGTGGTGGCATTGCAGTTGTTTGGGATGTCAGGAGTGCATGAGGGGTGAGGTTGAAAGGAAGATATTGACAACAACAAAGACGACCCTATTTTTTAAACATGGAAGGAGCTAATAATATGAAAGGCTGGAGTAAAGGAACTTGAACAGATATGAGCCTGTGTATGTTTTGGGTCTGGTGGTAAGAGAAAGTGCATAAGGTGATATACTTAAGGGCTATATCAGAAATTCCAGTCACTGCCACTTAGGCTGCAGACTGGTATTCTGTGCATGCAAGCACATACAGAAGGATAAAGGTAATAGCTACATGACTCCTGCATATATGGAGGGGTGGGAGAGACTGTAGGCAAATTATTTCCATGTTACTCCTGGTAGCAGAGCAGGTATTGTATTTTAGATTAGTTTAAAACATTTTTCAATACTGTTAATCATTTTTCCCCAATATGAAAACTTAGAAGCACTGTATAAAGGAAAAAAACTATACAACTAATTAAAACAAAAATTAAATACACAGACAAAACTAAAAGGTAACAGCATAAAGGGAATTGGTGCACAATAAGGTGAAAAATATCCAGCAGAGACATGGAAAGCCTGACCCACCAAATTCTCATAACTCAGAGATAAATAAGCAGTAAACATACACTTGCAGATACACTTCATTTTTAAATGGAGAGCAGGACAATCCACTAGGAGATCCAGTGGAAAAATACAGTTCAGCTAACGTGTGCTGAAAACACACATCTTAATCTTACTCTTGGAGAGCTAGATATTTAGTACTTTTTCTTGCATCTTTACTGAAACAACACTGACATTGGGAATATGAACCAGAAATTCTTCTATATACAAATTCTCTGTACAAGAACAAAATTTGATCTTTCTAATTGTATTTAAGAGAATCATGTGCAAAGATTGGTGGCTATCAGCTGGATGTAAAGATCAATACACAGATCTGGATTACGGGATCAAATTTTATTGAAAGCCTGGAGAATAGTTACATTATCAGAACTATCAAACTGGGCAATGCCATATTGACAGTGAAATTCTAGTCTTTATGTATAGTCTGGAATATTAAACACTACAGCGTTAGACAAACTGTACCTGTTACGTAGCTTATAGATTGAATTCTTCACTCCCCTCCCTGACTCCAGTAACAACCCAACAACAAAGTGACACAGAAGATGACAAAACTGATGGCACACGAGTCACTGTTCAGTGCAAGAAAAGTAACTGTAATGTTGACTTTTTCGTGTGCTTCTTGAAGACATTTTGCACAGCAATAATCTATTTGAATTTGCCAGAGTACCCAAGAAAAAATAAATTCATTTTACCATTGAGAATGTGCCACTGAAGGAAGTGAGTAATCATGTGCATGCAGCACCATCTGTGTACCATTAGCAAATTTCACAATGGATTAGACCATGTGGTAAAATTATCAGTCTCTGACATCACTTCCCTGGGGCAAGCAGTGAATTAATACAGAACAAGTCTCTGGAAAAAGTAAAACAGTTCTGGGGGGCCGAACATAAGAAACACATGGACCTGCTGGAGCAAGTCCAGAGGAGGCCACGAACAGGATGCACCTCTGGAGCACCTCTCCAATGAAGACAAGCTGAGGGAGTTGGAGTTCAGCCTGGGGAAGAGGAGGTTCAAGGGAGACTTCTGAGCAGCCTTCCAATACCTAAAGGTGTCCGTAAGAAATCTGGAGAGGCACTTCTTACAAGGCCATGTAGCGACAGGACAAGTAGGGAATGCCTTTAAGCTAACATACAGGAGATTTTGATTACACATTTGGAAAAAAAAAAAAGTCTTCACTATGAGGGTGGTGAGGTACTGGAACAGGGTACCCCAAAAAGCTATGGATGCCCCATCCCTGGAAATGCTCAAGGCCAGGTTGGATGAAGCCTTGAGCAACCTGGTCTAGTGGGACATGGCAGGGCAGGTGGAACTAGCTCTTTAAGTTTGGAAGGGTCTTTAAGGTCTCTTCCAACCCAAATCATTCTATGATTTTATGATTCATATACATGATGAAAAACCCATCTGACCTTCATGTCATTGTCAAACATATTGAAAGGATAAATTCTAAACTTTCTTCATCTTATTGAAGATGAGACAAAATGAAGAGAATATTATTTGGTACTGGCATAGAAAGAACAGGGAAGGTGGAGCTTTTGCCTTTTAACAAAGAAGCAGCATGACAAGCTACAGAAAAGCTGTATTTGGTTTTTGCCTTTTCTTTAATCTTCTGGCTTTTTTCTCATTTCATGCAGCCAAGTGAAAATCACGGCTGAGAATGAAGAGCTGCAGTCTTTGTCATGGGCTTGGGATGTGCTTGTGCATGTAAGGTGATTTCACAACACTATGGTATGAGAAAGAGGGAAGAATAAAGCAGGAAAAGAGGCAATTGAGATATTTCTATATGGATAAAGCAAAGTATCAAGGGTTGTGAGGGAAAGAATATCCCCTCACTTCAAACAGAAACACCTTTTGGGGAGAATTAGATGGCAAAGGAGTCATATCTAAGGCTGCAGCCTGTTAATTCTGGCAGTGAAAAGGCTGAGGGGTTTTAGTTTTTTAACACTTTAGTTTTTACATTCAGGAGTAAAGTGGAAAGTGTGATTAAAACAGAGTCACATCAAGTTTTAGAGATGTCAGTGTTCTTCACTGAATGAGAAGTTAAATGAAAAATACTGTTTTCAGGAAGGCCTGGTGAACCAGAGGCTTGCATTAAGATACTGCAGACAGCAAAGGGAGTAGAGGCTCTTTCTAAACTTTTTCAGCAAAAGAAGTAAGGTTTAATCTAAAAACATGAGCTAGTATTGAGATACTGTCAGTCATTTGAAGTAGTCATATGCAGTGGTTATAGGATATCACACCTTACTCTTAGAGGATACAATATTTGAATTTTCCACCTGTGAATGGAAGAAAGGGCATAAAAAAAGAAACTTCCATCTGTATAGTCCTTGAGTGGCAGAAGGTCTCCTTATGTCTATGAGATCATTTTCTGTGTGCAACCCACACAAAATAAGAATTCTATGCACTCTTGTACTTTATGTTTCTAAGTCCTACACCTATTAGGAAACTGTAATTAAGTAACTGGCTATGGAAAGCAGTGCATACAACAAAACCATATGGTCCAAGGCAGGTTCCCACATGCACAGATACCCACACCTGATTGTCAGAACCTACACTCACAGAATCCTCTAACAAAATGCTATTCCTAAACTATATAATAACTAGATGTTAAACTGTTTCTTTTCTGATTTTCCAGATTGCAAGCAATATGACTGAACTTTCTAATCACACTTACTCATGTGAGGGGAAAACAATAAAATTTAAGAAAGCAAGAACTACTTTCTTTAATAACCAAATAAAGGAAAATTTAAAAAAGGAAGAAAAATCACATGAAATGGAAATTTTTCATGACAATTTTGGTTATTTTAAGAAATAATTCTCTAGCTTAAACAGTGAAAGCTGAACCATGTGTAATGATCAAAACTGGGTCATTAAAAACCACAGATGGTAAATTCGCAAGAGTTTTGAACTACCTATATTTTCAGTCTTGGTTTTCTGCTTTTTCTACAGACATACACCCCCCTCCCCCAAAATTTCTTCTTATTCTAGAAACATGGCATTGAATGTAATATACAAATCTGTACTGAAGAGCACCCATAAGAGTATCTGAGAATGTTGATTTTTACATTGTATTTCAAGAATTTGAACTTATTTTGACATTAAATATTGTTCTCTTACTAGTTCTGAAAACTGTGAGGTGACCTACACACCAAGCTTCTCAAATACAACTGTGCAAAGATATGAACAGCTTCTTTTTTTTTTTTTTAAAGACACAAAACTCAAAGTTTTATTCCAAACTTACACACTAATGCTTCGGGGTACAAGAATTCTTAATTTCAGTAGACCACATTTTACTGTGTTATAGCTTTTAAGACAGCAGGTTTCTGCTTTTCAATGATGAGTTACATTACTATTAGTGGTGCATCAAACTATAAATTACTGAAATCTGGGGTCATCAAAGCCTATGAGTAAAAACAAACTGACATTCTATAGGACAAAACAGAAAAGAAGGATATACTTTCTTTGCAGATATGACAGAGAATTTGAGGCAAATATCAGAAGCTGTCCCTGTGACACCTCTGGCTCTGATATGCATTAGCATTTTGAACAACAAAGCCACAAAATATAAATTGTTATACCTCAAAAAGTTATTGTCATACTTTTCTTGCACAGTTGCAGTGGATCTGATCAAAGCCCTCCATATTTTAATTAGAGTAATAACACTGGCATGAGCATAGAGAGTTACAGGAAATGTTTTTGTGGCTAACACCTTGCTGAAAAAGTATTCAAGTTAGTAAACAAAAGAAACAAAGTTGCTTCAGATGCACTGTCGACAAACAATATAATTCAAACAGAAATACTAACATTCTGCATTTGGAAGTCAGGAAAGAAAATTCACAGCACTAATCTTGTTCTATTTTTAAAATAGAGAGAGATACAGTACTTAGAAAATCCCATTCAACAGGAGTAGTTGTTTTCGCATAGTAAGAAACATGGCTGATCAATATGCAAGGCAGGAGCTTGTATCATTTTAGTACCCAGTTACTTTCGACCTTTGTGACCTTAAGAGAAAGCTGCATCAAAGTGAAAGCAATTTGTGGTTTGCCAGCCAAGAGAAGTATACTACAATTTCATCCTAATGCCAAAGACACTGCTAAGAAAAAATCCACATGAATTATCTTTTATAATACTTCAAATGTCTAATGTTGCATTCAGCAAGTAACCCTGCACAATGTCACATACAGCCTTACACTTTTACAGCAATTCTGAAGTTTCCATGAGCTGGAAAAAGAAGTAATACAACACTTCGAAGTATGACAAACTATACAGAAACTATCTAAGCTACTGAAAAGCTGGTGAGTGCTCTTAAATTTAAGGTTTAGCTCCATCCCTGGCAGTGTTCAAGACCAGGCTGGATGAAGCCTTGGGTGATATAGTTTAGTGTGAGGTGTCCCTGCTCATGGCAGGGGGGTTAGAACTAGATGATCTTAAGGGCCTTTCCAACCCAAACTATTCTATGATTCTATGAAGTCCAAATGTTACCTTCCATAGCAGCAGGTGAATTATATTAAGAAAATCAATGCCATTAGTTTTGTTTTAAGGGGGAAAACTCCCAAATATACGAATCTATATTGGAAAACTTCATTGTGTCTAACACCTATTGAATAGCCTTTAAGATGTGCAAATGAGAAGATGGAAGATTAATTCAATCTCATCACCTCATCTTTGTGACAAACCATAACTACACCAGATAGTGCTTACATAGTGTACCAGCAAGAGGGTAATATCCCTTTTAAATAGATAAATAATCTAACTGATAAATTTTACCAATGTTTTTTACTTTTTCTCCTTTCAAAGCTGAATAAGAATAAAGTATCCAAAATAGGAAGAGGAAGTTTTCCCCAAAGGAAGGAATCCCTGGAACCAGATGTTAGATAACTCCATCTGGAAACAATCAAACAAAATGTACACATTTCTCTTACACTCACTCTCAGCAACTATATGATCATTTTCCCTTGACCTGTTAGATTTCACATCTTAGATTGATATTGTATTACTGCGCATTTACCAAAATTAAGAGAAAACCAAACTACAGTTTCAAAAGGCATTTGTTTTGTATGCAAAGAAGTAAAAAAAAAAATTGTCTTTCTGTTGGCATCTGCAACAGAATTTTGGTTATTAATTTCTTAAAAATTAAGACTTAAAAAAAATTAAAAGATGACATACACAATGAAACATTATATTCCTTTTAAAATAATTCAAATTCTTGTAAGAACAAAACTTAGAAATAATACTATAACTCTATGACACTAACTTGTAAATATAAGTAACAGAATTCACAGTCATATTGGTACTTACCCACTAAATGCCTGGACTGCATAAAGCTTGGAAGTATCCAAGGAACTTCCACTTACTATCCGAGCCTTTAGTAAAGACCAAAAAAACATTAGTTACTCAGTGGTTTTTAGTAAGCCTTAGACAGAATTTAACTGTATAACACACATAACACCTAATATGAAAATGTTTAGCAGGGTCAGCTCCTGGCCAAAGCTAGAGTAACTATTGCTTTGGAATACATTTTGATAGCATTCAGGATTTGATGAAACACACTGGAAGAACCCATGGGAAGATAAGATATTGCTTCCCAAATATTGTTGTCCATTATGTCCTATAGTGTATGCAGTATAGATGATAATTAGAGACAAAAATCCCAGATAACTTGTTTGACAGTAGCAGACCCCTGTGTTGGCAATTATGATAAACACAAGATTGACAGTTATCCTGTTCATAACTGCAACACATTTGCAATACAATCAAAGGAGAACAAAAGAGTGAAAAGCTGGGAAAAACATGCAGATATCACAACTAAAATGAAGGAACCAAACAGGTCAAATAAGTCACAAACATCAAAATACATGATCCCTATAGTAAATACGTGATTTTAAACCTTTTCATCCACAGAAACGCTATCTGGAAGAGAATCGGGAAGAAGGGGAATATAGGTTAGACAAAAGACTCGAGAAAACTTCTTATGCTATAAAAAGCTGTCACTGTTTTAATCTGCTAATGAAAAGCAGAATCCAAGTAACACCTGTGCTTAGCTGTACCACTGTGGCAAGACCATTGTCACCATATTTTAACCAAGAAAAAAAATGTTTTCAGTAGATAAGAACCCCTGCTACTTCTGCAGGACTGTGCGGATACCATTTAATACATACTGTAACCCAGCACAACATGATTTTTAGGGGTTTTGTTTTGTTTTAGGTTTTTTAATATTATTTTATATAGTTGCAGTGTTAAAAAAAATAATGCTCTGTTTTTAAGGAAAACGAAAGTGTTTCTACTAAGGATACACATATATTAGAAAACCCAAACAAACACCCAAACTTCAGAACTGTAACTATTCTATTCTACAACAGCAATTCATATAATAACAGAAATTACCCCCAAATGCAAACAGAATTAAAATTGTGAAAGTATAAGATATACATTTATATATAAAATTATAAATTGCTTAACGCAAAGATGTGACGCGTTCACATTTACTATAAAACAGAAAATATATGCTGAGAAGGAGCATATTATACACAGGGAGCACTACCCTTATTTTATCAGCTTGGCAGTTTGATGCTTTATGGTACAGTGCATACATGAAACTGCATTCTTTTAATTGTCACCTTACTGATCTTTACACTTTTCCTCCCTAGTTCAGGTAATTTTCAGATGTTTGAAACTATGTCACATTAAATACATTATAAAATTATCATATACACCTTAAACATCTGCCACTTTTAATTTTTAAACTGGTTTATCTACAAGAAAATACCAAACACATACATGAAAAATATACTGGCAAATATAAAGGTGCATACATTTTCATGGTGACAAGCCAAGGAACTAAATGTCTCTATTGTGCCACTGATTTCAGAGTCTACTAATGTGATCAAAGTAAAGCACTGGTACAAGAACAAGCAATAGAACTGAGACTGAAGCTAAGCTGTTCAAAATGTGTTTTACCAGTCAGATTATGTTTGATTTTGTATTATTAAAAAAAACTTAAAGAGGATTGAGATACTAAGTATTAGCAATATCATAACACCAAATTTGAATCCACAGAAAATCCAACTATGCAACAGCCTCCTCTCCTTCGTGAGACCACCAAATTTGCTATTTTCTTATCCTCTGCTACAGATCTTAGCTTCTCTTTCACAGTCACTGTGAATAATCCATTTAGAAAGAGTATGCCTCAGAATGAACTATAGTTTACTGTTCCAAGAAAAACTTACATTTTAAGTTATACAGAATACTAAAAACTATACTAATAGTAAAATACATTATTTAGTAAAAATAGAGCAAGACAACTTACTCTGTTTTCTCACTTCAAAATCCCCCCCTTCAGAAATACTAGAATTTTTATATTGCCTCAAAAATTGATTTGTGACTAAATTAAGCTATAGTGTTGTAGTTGTCAGATTACCCTCATTTGACTGGATAGATTTTTAAAAATTAGTTTAGTCTTTATTTTTAATTGTGAAATTTATTTGTCTGACAACATCAGAAATGATGGGCTACTCTTTTCTCACAAGCATAACAAGATTTGGAAGACAATATCATCCTACTTTCCCACTATAAGAATATTACACCATTTTCATAAGCAGGCTAAGAGCAGAGTCAGGAGCACCTAGATGCCTGTAAACTGGGCTGGCTGTGGAAACAAAATGGGATATGCTTTTATGAGGGCTAAAGGAAATAAAAGGAATAGTCAAACCAAAGTGCTGGAGCAGCATATTAGCAGGTGAATGAGAGGAAAGGCAAGAGAGGATATATCAACAGGACTCTAAGTAGGAGAGAATGAGCCTGAATATATTTTCAAACTTGAAAAAAGGCAGAGTCTAAAAGGTGAAGAGAAATACCAGGACTGAGGGAAGTTTTAGGCAGAAAATCTCCTGTAAGGTAAGAAGCCTCACAATCTGTTCATGCAAACTATAACTTCTTTCTACACTATCAAATCATAACAATATTTTTAATACTACTATTTAAAGATGTATAATGAATCTCAGTATTATAGATGTGGAATACAACTTTTAAACAGTTTGCAGGTACTTTCCTACCAGCTGCCTAAAGAATCCCATCAATTATATGTTTAATTCTCTTGTTTATAAAATTATATTAGAAAAATACAAAATCGTTGAGACTTGTTCTCTACATTAAATGGAATTTTGTATTTCAGAGCATGATAGATGAACATATGAAATTTTCTTTACCTCTCTTGGGTTTCAGCCAGCTTCATCTAATTTCACTACATTTCCTTTACTGGAATCTAATTTTGCCTAAATTTAGGAAGGAGAGCAACAATCAAAAATTAGAAAGAGAAAAAAGGTATTAGGTTTTTGGTTTAACTTGTTTTGCTTTGCAGTTGCTACTTAGGAAAAAAAAATTATAACCCCAACAATGCAGCAGCCTAATGGCTTCTTTGCTTAATAGACATTGCATAAAGCAGACAACTGACTCAAATTTCCCAAAACAAGATATTGAGAACATCTCTTCTGTCACAAATGACTGCATCTTGAGAGAAAAAATTGATTTGAAAACTTCTTTATTGCTTCTTCTGAACTCACCATGAGTGAAATAATCTGAACTGTGGAAGTTTTCTCTGTACATATGAAAGCACCAAATCAGGAAGCATAGAGTCACCAAGCAATTCACTTTAGTAGTCATTAGACTATGAGAACAGACAGCAACATTCCTTGATGTAGATAAGAAATGAACTGTGATTATGTAAGAGCCCACTGAATGTATTTTTAATTCAGAGATACAAGGTTAGACATCTCAGATTATACTGCTGAATGACAACGATTTACTTAAAAGAGTTTATCTTCATACAACTCATTTCCATCATTCACATGTACTACAACAAGACACACAGAAAAGTTGTGAGTGTATTGAGAACAACATAAATGGTGGTTCGTTAACCATATGGGATACTACTTAGATTTTTTTTTCTCCTTAAGTACTTATTTTACAGTAAAATTCACTATAGTGTGAAATACCTGTAATAGCCTTCAAGTCCTGTTTTAGAGAATAAATCTATCTTCTATACCATGTGCATTTTTAGGTAACTGGGGATTGTTTCACTAGGATTATAAGAAAAATCCATGGAGTGCTCCATAAGCATTGCTATTTTGCACCTGTGTAGTGGAACAAAATGTGGTCATCTATCTACTTACTACTGAAACTTGTATTGACAAATGTCAAATAATGAAGGCAAAACTCAATATCTTTTAGGCAGTCTGATAATTTCAAATTCATATATATTTAATTAGGTAATTGGTAAAAAGAATAAAAAATTTAACTTAGTTAAGGATACCGAGGTAGAAACAATTTATATCACTAGACAAGGAAGCAGAAAATGTATCATATCATTAATTACAGCAAGCAAAGCATGATGGACAACTATTATATCACATTTCTCCAAATAAGCTTGTTGTCTATGCTGAATTCTTAAGCTTTGATGACAGAACACAAAAACTTTCGGAAAGAGAAGACAGTCTTCAGTATTTAGCAAACCATATTTTAAAATACACCTGCTTAGCTACAAAGCTCTCTCCAGCTCTCTACCATTCTTTACCACGTTGAATCCTCCCCTCCTTTTACTACCACTCCCTGAACCTCCCATAAACAAACATAAACCTTCAGATAAGCATGAAGTTAGAAATATTCACTAGATAAAATTAGTCTTTAAGCTTCAATTAATAAAAGGTTCAAGGTATTAAAAGGCTGTATAACTTCAACGTATCAACTAAATCTAGGCTTCTGTTGACCACAGTTCACAAATATACAGAGGTTAGACCCCAGATGGGGGGAACTGTAAGGGAACGGAGTGAGAGAGGTTTATTTGGCATTTTTTCATCCCCCTCAAATAAGTTCCTAAGTTGATTTCTATACACATATATGTTTAAAGCTTTTGAGAAGGCTAACTAAAATTTCCGACAAGTGTTTATTAATGCTTATTAATACCCTAACCCTAATAACTATTCAAACTCAGTCTGAAAACGAATAGATCTTATAAAAATCGAACTTTACAGTACTGTCAGCTGCTTTCAAATTCATGGTCTGACATCCATTCCTAATAGCAATGTTGTCACCTGTAACTTACCATAAAACACAAGAATTCATCATACAAGATAACTAGTTTCTATACCCAAACTTCTCAAAAGAAAAAATAAAAAATCTTGACGGGATGCTGATTAAGGCAGAGCCTTCTTGCATGAAAGATAAACTAGTAAGGAAGATACAGAAGTGAAGACAGACCTTTGCTTTTGTAGCTTACGATACTATCAGAAATACAAGCGGTCAACAGTCTCATCAGTCAGCAGATATATTCAGATCAAAGAAGATCAGCAGATCCCCTGCTCCCCAGTCACAAGTATCCTTTAAGCCTTGTGTCATTATTTCTCTTTTGCATTTTTCTGAGCAGCAAAGCATCATCCTAATACATTTTCTTTAAAAACTTCAAAAGTATAAATCATCGCACACACCCTGTGCTATAGCACAAGAATGGTCGTCAGGCCCTAAAATCTACACTTCCTAGGAACTATGTATACTGCATTGATTTTCCATTCTTGTATGAGTGCATAATTGTATAATTGTATAACACTAAATTGGAAACAGACTTAAAATTCATTATTCTCTCAAAGTATCATTTTAATCTCTAATTCTGCAAATTAGTTGCAAGAATGTCAAACTGACCGATAATTCTTGGAAACAAACCCTTTAGACATAATACCTGCTGGAATTAAATAACAATACAGCTGATCCATGGAAAACACGTATGTAAAGTAGCCATAGTCAGGAGTAGTTTGTAGCCTGAGCTGAACAATTCTAATTAGTATGCATTGCTAAAAATAGGTTCAAATGAGAGCAGCACATTAAAGAAGTAAATTGTCTGTCCAAAACAATAACTGAAATTAAGTCATGCTAAAATAATAAATTCTGTATCCAGAAGCTAATATCACTACAAAACAAAATATTACAGTATGTAAGCTTAGAAGATGTGTTTCTGAAGCATATTCTAGGAAAATATAATGTATAATGCTTCAAAGAAAATATTAAAGCTAGCATATCATAAGAGATGAGTGATGCTTGTCTGACAAAGAGAAGGTCAAACTTGAATAAAGCTTGGTTGACAGGAGAAATAGAAGAATTGCTGCTAGCAATTTACCAGCAGTGATGTAGAAAAATTATTAGCGCATACACTGAGAACCAAAACAGGAG
The DNA here is from genome assembly GCF_012275295.1 of Melopsittacus undulatus. Lineage (NCBI taxonomy): Eukaryota > Metazoa > Chordata > Aves > Psittaciformes > Psittaculidae > Melopsittacus > Melopsittacus undulatus. Next base: position 19,687,086 of record NC_047535.1, read on the forward strand.
GTCATCTTGCTGAAGATAAAACTGCATTTCTGTATTTATTAATAAACTAGTCTGCAAATCTGAAACAAGAGAACATACTTAAAAACATCTCTGGTGTTTAGAAATTGAGTCCTGTTGGGCTTCCAATGGTTCTTGTTACCTATTGTCTTTCAACAGTTACTAAATACCTCTAAAATAATAAATTATTGACTATCAAGAGAACTATTTGATTATAGAATGTGGTATGATACTAGATCTTTTCAATTTTTGGTGGTCTCAAAAAAATAGGAGTTGAGGTTTTTTTTGAGATGTATAATAAATCTCAGTATTACATACACAGAATGCATTTTTTAAATAATTTGCAGGTACTTAGTTAGCAGCTGCCTAAAGAATCCCATCAGTTGTATGTTTAATACAATTGTTTATAAAGTTATATTGAAAAAAACAAAATTGTCAAGACTGGTCCTCCACATTAAATGGATTTTGCATTTAATCAGACAAACAAAAAACTTCAGTTTTCCAGGCTTCTTTGACAGTCCCCAGTTTGCCAGAATAATGGTAAGGAGTAAAATGCAGAGTGCATTTTAAGCATTCTATTCTGACTCCAGAACAGATCAGAGAGGTAAATCATACCATATCCATAAAGGGCAGAGGCATATTTTCTCTTTCAATACAAATGATAACAGTAAATGGAACCAAGTAGTTAATTATAGGCTATGAAAGCAAGCAGGTAATTGCAAGTCTTTCCATATCTCATCACCACAAAATATTTGACTTGGTCTTATCATGGTGTATATCACAGTCTTACTTGCAAGATTAAGTCCCACTGTGTTTCTTCCAAAAATTGATTTTCATGAAATTCCCTATGAAAACAAGATAACTACATTAAAGTTGAAATTGGTAGAAAATAGTATATTACTTATATGGTGATATTTGGGAGTAATTCTTTTGGCAGAATTATCGTGCTGGGTATCAAACAATATGATACAGGTAGATTTCATCAATGTTCTCAGCTACTTGGAAGAATAAAATTTCACAGTCTGCAGAAGACACCAGTCTGGAATGGGTTGCAAATATATGAAAGGATGGTGTTAGAAGTTAAAGTTCTTCACTTATGACCAAATTCATGTCATTGCCTTCCCGTTATTGTAAAAAATAGTTCTACATTTGGAAGAAAAAAATGAAAAATGGCAAAAAATTATTACATAGCAGAATAAGGTATATAGCATATTTAAATTAAAAGCATTGCTGTTGTAATATTAGTACAAGAAGACCACTGTCATTCTAGAAAATATGTGAAGTTATCTTTCCAGTTTTTGAAATCACACTGAAAGTAAACAAATAGAATAGAAAGAAGATGACAAAAGCCAGAACAAGCAGAAATACGTAAAACAATCCATGAGGACAGACAAAAAGGATTTGGTTTGTTTTGTCTATTAAGAGGTAAAACTAAGGAGGGAAGTGAGTACTTCAGATTCATTAAGGAGTCTAAGAGAGTAGTATTTTTTTTTCCTCCACTGCTTATAAAGTCAGTTACGTATTAGATGTCAAAAGGCAAGAAGTATGCTTACTCATCATTACAAAATCCACAAGCAGCATTTGTGTAGCAAATACTTTAAAGCTCATCATATTTTGTTCTGTAATAGCATTACTTTTTAACTGAAACAACTCGAAGTCCCAAAATAATTCTCAAAGTAGAGACTGATCTTGAAAAATTGTAAAAAAGTTATTTTCTCCACTCTTAGCTTTTATGCTATAGGTAGAAACAAAATCAAATTACAAACTGTTTGTTTCAGCTCTGCTTGAAAGCAATAATAAGTTGGAATAATTTACATAAACACCAAAGAGATACATAAGGTGTTAAGAGCTAGACCAATGCAATGGAATTCAAAGCACGATTTTCGGACTTCTTCCGCCTGACAGGACATTTGTAAAGCCTTCTGAACTCCACAATCCCTTTTCAGAGTTAATAGAAAGAAGTATGTCTCCTTTTCCTCTGCTTTTATTTTTTCATAAAAGAAAATTTCAACCATGCCTTTTACAGTTCCCAAACAAAATTCCACTACTTAATGTTTGCAGTATAGGTGCAGATAATCAACTCTATCCTGTCTGTGCTAAATGGAAGAGAAAGACCTACAGGTTAAGATTAAAAAAAATGTTTTATTTCTTACACATCCATTTTACACACATTCTTCTCCCCTGGTTTATTTTTGACTTGATAAGGAGTTCATCATGTCTCTCTCCACATTCCATCTTGGTATATATGCAGCTGATGGACAAGAATTTCTTTAATGAGGCTGCAATTACACTAATGATACGTAGAGCTATACATAGTTTATAAATCTGTGACAACATTGACAAATCACTTGCTGCTGTTTGGCCTCTGATCAAGAAACCTCAGTTCTCAAAGAGAAGAGTAAGTGTCAAAAAGATGTTTTGTTTCATCACACTTCTGAGATTCCAGTGTAACACAAACAAGTCCAAATAGTTTCAGTATTCTGCCCCAGAGAAGCTATATCAGAAGCTCACTAGTCAATGACTTGCTCTTTACAACTACTAGCTTAGTGAAAACAGATTACTGTCTTTCCTGTGTTTAACAGGGTTTCCTTTTTTTTATCTTGCTAATTTAAAACTTTTAATACACCATATTCTTTATCATAGTATCAGGACATTTTTAAACAACTCTATTATTAACACACGGACTTCCTGGAAAAACCTCTCTTTACATAGGTTTCAATAGAAAATGAGTAAAATTTTCAGTGGAGTGAGCAATTACTTTATGTGAGACAAGTACAAAAAAAACTCAACGAAAAATGGTACAGGTGTCTATAAGTAAGTATCTGTGGCTTTTGTTAGAATTACATTTATGTTAATCAATCCTGTCCTTAGTTTCACGTTTACTAAGACTCCTGGTCTTAAAATATTTTAAAAACACCTTCCCTTGGAATCTCTTAAAATATCTTAAGAATCACTTCTCAGCTTCATTTCATACTTTATTGTAATGTTCTACTTCCCCAGTAGAACAAAAGAAGATTTAAGCATAATTATGAACACATGTTTTCCAAGCCATTACACTTTTTAAGTGCACATCTAAAAATTTTTCAGCCAGTTGCTGAAAAAAATTTCTTTTATCCTGAAGCTGCACTATAAAATGATGTAGTGTTATTTCTGCTTCTAGAACATGATAATCTAAAGGAAAGGCTTAAATGTTTTAGAAATAAAAATGAAACCCCTTATCTTAGTCTTGGTAATAAAATATTGATTTCATTCATTTTAACAGCAGAACCAGTAGAAATAAGTCGTCGGAACTGACATTTACACTCAGGTTTCCTCTTAGCTTTAGCAAATTTATTTTAAATTCATTTAAACACAAAAGGAGCAGACAAATTGCATAAATATTTATCATCTACTCTCAATCAATTAATCAATTATTTCTGAAGTCAGTGAAAATCATGTTACGCAGTTTTCTGTTTTGGTAAGGAGCAGTACAGACCTTTCATAAAAGAAAGCAGCAGTTTTAATGAATCCGTTTTCATAAAAAAGGAATTCATTCTGAAACAGAAGTGTTTTGAGGTGATTTGGATTTTTGTTTTTTTGTTTTTAATAAACAGTCAAAATCTGGATTATTTTTGCTAAATCTTATTGATTAAAGATATGGGATATGGAAGGATTTTTTGTTTGGGGATTTTTTTGTCAGGGGCAGGAAGAATGGGAGAGGATGGGAAGTTTGGTAGTTATGTGTGTTTTGTTCAGGTTTTTGGTTTGATTTTGAATTTTTTTTTCTGACGAAAGAACAGGTATAGCTATTCTAGCAAAAGTGCTAACAACAGATTTTTTTTGGGGGGTTCTCAGATACATGGTGTATTTGTGACAAACATTTTCCTGATGTAATGAACACCAACTCAGCAAGTATTACTATGCTAAATTAAACTATTGATCTTCAATTTATTTGATTACTATCCTGCAGCCCTACAACCTAATTTTTTTTATAAACATAAAGCTTGTAACTACAGAATTAAAAGGCAATCAGCCATAAGAACACTATTATGTATTGTAAAACACATACTAACCAGTTTTTTTGGTCACTTAAGATTTCTAAATCTTGGATTACTTTTTTTTAACAGGTCCTGGAACAAAAAACTATAGCTTCTTATTAATCTGGGTTTGCCACAGAATGGACTCAGTCAGAGATCAATATGATCAGGCAAAAAGCCATTTATTGCAAAGCATTAACTCCTTACATACTATTGCTTACACACACCTACAGCAATTTGGCATATCATGATTGGATACTTGGCTTGAAGACCCTTAGTGACTAACATATAATTGGTTAAGCACAGGTGTGAGAACTTGACCTCAAAAGCTTTCCAACAGTCCACAGTTCTCAGCACTCAGTGAATTCCAGCTGCTTCTTATCTTGCTTGCTTAAGCTTCCTCAGGCCTCTCACGGCCTTGATGTATCTTTTGGAGTTATTCAAAGCTCATGTACCAAATATTCATTCTCCTGTGAGAACACTGTCTCCACAGGGGTTTGCTTTTATTTGAATGCTTAGAAGTCTCTAAGATGATGACCACTACTCCCAGTATAAATTTCCCTTACACTAATCCCTCTTTTGACAGACTGAACAGGTAGTAGTATTCCTGCATGGAGTCCTACTTTATAGTAAATGGTGAATGTAAGTACTTCCTCTTCCTTCACACAAAAAAGACAGATGTATCATCTTTCTAATTAACTGATTGGATTTTCTCACATAATTTTTCTACATCAACTTTTCTACTATTTTATTAATCTCAAGATGAACAGACTGGCATTCACTGTCTTAAATCTCTAAAATTCTTTTTCCCCAAAGGACAGAACAGAAGCAAGGAGGGAAGGATATAATATTTACACCCAACACTAGAGTAAAACCAGTGGCAAGAAAATAAAAATGCATAGACTCTTGAGTATATGAAACACAAGCATATGCAAGAGATAGTCAAATCGAATATTGATTCATTTGCAATATCTTGACTGAATTCATGGAGTTGTTATTTTTTCAGAACTATTTTATTTTCTGTAATATTACTGGAAGATTTCCAGAGTGCGCACACACACATATAAATGGGAAAAATTATATCCTAGAATTTTAATTAAACACTTTGAGTAAGGAATAAATTGTATTTATCAATCACTGTATTTATCAATTCCTACCCACATCATCTGAAAATGTATTTAGTTTCCCCCTACTTCAGATTCTTACCCCACAAAGAAAAAGACTAAGATATCCATTGTTTTACCTGACCAAAAGGCAGACAGAAACATGAAGTGAGGAAATTAAAAAAGAAGAGACAGTTGGAAAAACTGGGTTAGTAAATTTTGTAGTTTTCTGACACCTCCAATACAGCACCAAAACAAATACAATAACTTGCAACAGATATGTTTTCTCAGTACCAACATCTAGTCAAGTGTATGGCAAGGGTAAGGAAGGCAGAGGTGCTGAATGTCTTCTTTGCCTCTGTCTTTACTCCTGCAGACTCTCCCCGGGTGCCCCAGATTCCTATAGCCCCAGGAGGAGTCAGGACAAAGGAGTCTGCTTTGGTAGATGAGGATTGGATTAGGGATCAGCTATGCAATCTGGACATCTATAAATCAATGGGTCTGGATGGAATGCAGCCACAGGTGCTGAGGGATCTGGCGGATGTCATTGCTAGGCCACTCTCCATCATCTTTGGTAAATCGTGGGAAATGGGAGAGGTGCGTGAGGACTGGAGGATAGCAAATGTCACACCAGTCTATAAGAAGGGCAAGAAGGAGGACCCGGGTAATTATAGACCGGTCAGCCTTACCTCCGTCCCTGGAAAGGTGATGGAACAACTTATTCTTGACTCCATCTCTAGGCATATCAAGGATGAGGGGGTTATTAAGAGCAGCCAACATGGTTTTACCAGGGGGAAGTCATGTTTGACCAACCTTATAGCCTTCTATGAGGAAGTGACTAGGTGGAGGGATGATGGTAGAGCGGTAGATGTGGTTTTTCTTGATTTCAGTAAGGCATTTGATACTGTCTCCCACAGCATTCTCATAGATAAGCTAGGGAAGTGTGGGCTTGATGATCAGGTAGTGAGGTGGATCAAGAACTGGTTGAAAGGAAGAAGGCAGAGAGTTGTGGTCAATGGCGCAGAATCTAGCTGGAGGTCTGTGACTAGTGGAGTCCCTCAGGGGTCGGTGCTGGGACCAGTGCTGTTTAATATTTTCATCAAGGACCTGGATGAGGGAACTGAGTGTACCCTCAGCAAGTTCACTGATGACACTAAATTGGGAGGAGTGGCTGACACACCAGAAGGCTGTGTTGCCATTCAGCGAGACCTGGACAGGCTGGAGAGTTGTGCGAGGAGAAACTTGATGAAATTCAACAAGGGCAAGTGTAGAGTCTTGCATCTGGGGAAGAACAACCCCATGTACCAGTACAGGTTGGGGGTTGACCTGCTGGAAAGGAGTGAAGGGGAAAGGGACCTGGGGGTCCTGGTGGACAGGAGGATGACCATGAGCCAGCAATGTGCCCTTGTGGCCAAGAAGGCAAATGGCATCCTAGGGTGCATTAGAAAGGGTGTGGTTAGTAGGGCAAGAGAGGTTCTCCTCCCCCTCTACTCTGCCTAGGTGAGGCATTTTGTGAGGAATATTGCATCCAGTTCTGGGCCCCTCAGTTCAAGAAGGACAGGGAATTGCTTGAAAGAGTTCAGCGCAGAGCCACAGAGATGATGAAGGGAGTGGAACACCTCCCTTATGAGGAGAGGCTGAGGGAGCTGGGTCTCTTTAGCTTGGAGGAGAGGAGACTGAGGGGTGACCTCACCAGTGTTTACAAATATGTAAAGGGTGTGTGTCAGGATGATGGAGCTAGGCTTTTTTCAGTGATATCCAGTGGTAGGACAAGGGGCAATGGGTGTAAACTGGAGCGTAGGAGGTTCCACGTTAACATCAGGAAGAACTTCTTTACTGTAAGAGTGACAGAGCACTGGAACAGGTTGCCCAGGGGGGTTGTGGAGTCTCCTACATTGGAGATATTCAAGGCCTGCCTGGACAAGTTCCTGTGTGATGTACTCTAGGTTACCCTGCTCTTGCAGGGGGGCTGGACTAGATGACCTTTTGAGGTCCCTTCCAGCCCTTGGGATTCTGGGATTCTGCGATCTGTTTCTTTCCCAACCTGGTTACACAATACATCTGTTCCATTGTCATCATCTTCTGACATGAACATAGAAAGGAATTTACAGAGACATAACGGGTCTGTAATCTACTTGTTTACATTATTTACATATGAAGAGCAACAGATGAGTAAACATTTGTTGAAAAGTAATATGTCCCCAAATCAAGCTCTTTATATCTCATACATTGGGTGAATATGTATTAAAAAAACAAACCAAAGAACATTGCAGATCAACTGTATGAGCCACACAACATGCACAGTCAGCCCTTGTATCAATAAAGTCTTTTGTCACTGCAGGTTGAGAAAGCCAAACAAACAACAAAGAAAAGAAAATAATCCCCAATAACAAACAAACAATTAGGGATATGGTAGGCTACAAACAAAACCTTGTATAACTGAATACTTCAGTTTCAATATTTTGAAGCACAACAGAAAATTCTGGGGCTTGGTGTTGCTCTTAACTTTTTAACTAAAAGTGTTTAAAGCTGTATCAACTTAAATCTACATTAGTTCAAGATAGATTGTTTAGATTTAATTACACCTAAGCTTTCAACAGTCCTACTATGCCATTATTCATGAAAGGATAACTTAAATTTAAACTTAAGTTTGTACTTAATTTTTAAGCAACAAAATACTAGTAGGAATATTAGCAATGGCAACAGCAGAGTTCTACAGATTTCAAAGAATTCCCCCAAAATGACCAACTGTTACTTTTGTCATGACAAAAGCAGACTGATTAAAAAGGGGAAAGCATCTAATCTTATACAGAGATTGTACATGCAAATGTTTTTGAATTCACATATATGAACATGTTCCTGTACAAACAAGACTGGAATTAGCTCTTACTACTGGTCAGTGAAGGAATTAGCAGCTCAGCTCGATATAATACATGAAAATATGCACATTCTACTTTTGTTAATTCTTGTAGTATTTTACACATTAAACTAGAATTCTGCCATCTGACTAGACATCTTTCCCTTACCAAATCTGCACCAAATCTGAAAAGGGACTTTAAAGGAAAAATCCTGCAAACTTGAACACGATTCACACAATTTTATTCAGTCAACATAGTTCACAGAATCAATAGGGTTGGAAGGGACCTATGGAGATCATCTGGTCTACCCCACCCACCAAGACAGGGCCACACACAGCAGATTACACAGGAACGTGTCCGGGCAGGTCTTGAATGTCTCCAGAAAGAAAGAATCCACAACCTCCCTGGGTAGCCTGTTCCAGGGATCTGCCACCCTCAAAATAAAGTTCTTCCTCATATTGAAGTGAAACTTTTTGTGTTTTAGTTTATGACCACTGCTACTCATCCTGCTGCTGTGCACCACTGAAAAGAATCTGGCACCACCCTCCTGGTAACTGCCTTTGAGATACTTATATGCATTCATGAGATCCCTCTCCATTTTCTCTTCTCCAGTCTAAACAGGCCCAGCTCCCACCTCTCTTCATAAGAAAGATACTCCAATCCCCTCACCACCCTTTTGGCCCTCTACTGGACACTTTCCAATAGCTCCTTGTCTGTCTTGCATTAATGAGTCCAGAACTGAACACCTCAGATGTGGCCTTGCCACAGTTGACTAGAGGGTGAGGATCACCTCAAGCAATTAAAAAATAAAATTACTTTTTGTTTCTCTTTCTACCAACAGCAGTCCAGTCTTTGAGCTAACTTCCCAACAGAGCTAATGTAGACTATAGGAAAAAGGTTTAATATTTAAAAGCAATTTATCTTTTAATAGGCTTCTTATTTCTCCTTTACAGTAACAACCAACCAACATGCAGTTTCTGTAACCAAGGTAATGGTTAACCAAGGCTGTTCAGCCTGGAGAAGAGAAGGCTGTGTTAAGACATCATAGCAGCCTTCCAGTATCTGAAGCAGGCCTATAAGGATGCTGGGGAGGGCCTCTGCATTAGGGATTGTAGTGATAGGACAAGGGGTAATGGGTTCAAACTTAAACAGGGAAAGTTTAGATTAGATATAAGGGAGAAATTCTTTACTGTTAGGGTGGTGAGGCAGTGGAATAGGTTTCCCAAGGAAGTTGTGAATGCTCCATCTCTGGTGGTGTTCAAGGCCAGGTTGAACAAAGCCTTGGGTGATATGGTTTAGTGTGAGGTGTCCCTGCCTGTGGCAGGGGGGATGGAACTATGTGTTGTTAAGGTCCTTTTCAACCCTAACTCTTCTATGATTTTATGATTTATCTTGTTTCCACCTAAATACCTATAAAATGACTGATTCATTTACTAAACAATACCAGATTAATTGGTTTTCATCTGGGCCACAGTACTGATCTTTTTAAATCCAAACCCAAGACACATAGTCACATAACGATATTGGCACAATACTATTAACTATAGTTATTAGTTACTAGTAACTGTAAACCTCTACAAGTGTATCAAAATCAAACACGATGCAAAAGCCTGAGTACCACAAGACAAGTTTAAATTAACTTCTACAGCCTATAGTCTCTGGGAAAATACGGCTGACTCTGGCATTTCAAGCAAACAGCTATTATAAACAGACTAGAAAAGCTGTCAAAATAAGAACATATATACTTGTTTCAAAAGACATAGTTTGAATAGACCGAGTTTGAAATATGCATTAATAATATACTGATTTTGCCGACAGCTTTTCTTAATATGGAACTAAATGATGATCACATTGCAAGGTGTGAAAAACTAAAGAATAAGGTATTGTTTATTAAGATATATGTTAGGTATATATATATGTTAAGCCCAATATAAAGGTTAGACAACAAAAGATATGAAATTGCTTATGCACACAGTTAACGGACACAGTTTATGCAAGATAAGATAAACCACAATCGCTTACACCAATTAAACCAGAAACCGTTTATGCAAACATAAGATGACCACAAGGTGTTACAGAAACTGGCTTGCAAGATGTTCCAGGAACTGGCAGAAATAAGACAAACCACTCCATATAAGGACATAAATGAAGGGTCAACTATGGAACAAAGGAGGAAGACTTCTTACTTCGGCCTCACCGACCACCGGGAGGCAGAGGTCGACCCCCTAGCAACAGCTGAAGCATGCGCAGAGTACCTCAACTACGTCATGAACACGGAAGTAAAAGATGTATAAGGGAGGGCTTTTTGAACTGCTCAGCACGGCAGTAGGCGGAGCGCAGACTCCCCTGCCGTCCAGCGCTGTCTTTGCTCATATTCTACTTGCTATAATTAATAAAATTCTAATTGGATTATGATCCGTTGTGGTCTCAATTTATAACAATTTCTGGTGCCGTGACTCGGATAAGGAACGGTGAGCTTTGGTCCTCCGGGGAGGCGCCCCGCGACATTTCGCGGCCCCGCGACCAACAGCCTACCTCAACCTTACCGACGAACCTAAATTCTAGAATAATGAGCAAAGGAAAAACCGGTAAAATCCCATAAAAATTCTGTGCACGGGAGTCCGGACGAAGAGACAGGACGCGTAAGTATATTGCGAAATTCGCAGAGCGGAATTGTCCGCGGCGAAATTGTTCGCAGGTTTGCCGTTCGGGCGGGATTGGGTTTCCTGGAATATAACGAATGAGAGGTTCGATATACTGAACCAAGCGAGTGTGGACCCTTAAGTACTGCGTTTTCCATCTCCCGCGAGGGACTGGGCCAGGAACAAGGGGGAGCGAGTGAGTGTATATTTGTGGATATTCCAGAAGATGGGGGGCGAAGGGCAGCAAGCCTTCGACTCACATGAATACCCCTTAGATAATTGGAGAGATTTCCCTGAAACCCTAGGGAAAGATAAGCAAAAAAATGATAGAATATTGTACTAAGATATGGGGAGGGAAGACGGGGCCCAGGTAGAGGTCCCCGGAGTAAGACAATGGGTCAGAGTAAGAGTCGTAATTATAACCCAGAAAAGGATCCAAGGAGAGATCCTAAGAATAAAGCAGGGAGCAGCCCACCGGATGCACCACCGGACGGTCCCCTGGGGTTAATGATAAAGTACTGGGACATTCAGCCGTCCCAGGAAGGAAAAAAGAATAAGGAAAAAATGGTCCATTACTGTATGAAAGTATGGGCAAAAGAAAAAAAAATTCGACCCGATATTTGGGTCCGCAAGACACAGTGGGTGTCTTGTACAAAAAGGTTTTATGCACAAGAGGCAGCGGGCGTCCTATGGTTTACAATCACAGGAGGCAGTGGGCATCTTGTAGTTAGGATCCTGCAAGACACAGTGGGTGTCTCGTAGAAAAAGTTTTGGTTTTTAGGCAGCAGACATCTGATGGTCTGAATCCTGCAAGATACAGTGGGTGTCTTGCAGAAAAGGTTTTGAGGATTTCAAAGGTATGTGCTGCATGAACGTAATCTGACCATTCTGAATCAATCCATACTAAGCTGGGAAAACTGCAGGAGAATATGCAAAAGCTTAAAATTGTTGGAAGTGGATTGGATAAGGAGTTACTGGATGGTTCAGAGATATACTTAACCAAGGCCTTCTCCAGGTAACATGGATAGGTCTGTCATAAATAATAGAGTAAAAGAATTTACTCACTTTATAGAAAAAGGGGAAACTGATACACGGGTAACCAATGTACAGGGAGGTAATACAGAGAAATTGTATAAGGGAGTTAAAGGAATTCCTATGCTTAAACAAAAGTATTGTCTGTCCTAAATACCTGCCATTGCCATCTTGCCAAGGCATTGATTACTGCTGGAGGGGAAGAAGCAGATGCTAATTCTATTGACAAAAGCAGATGAAAGGTCCTGCTGATAAGCCGGGAGAGGCAGACTGGGCGATCAAGCCTTAAGACCATGACAAAAACACAGGTGTTTGGTCCTATTAATAAGCGGCAGGAGAAGCAGACTGGGCGCCGACTAACCCTAAGTCCATGTCTGGAGATTAAAAGGTGTAAAGGTTAAAAAGAGGGAGACTCATTTACTTCATCCTGAAACCCCTGCCCATGATCAGAAGGGGCACTGCGCAAGTGCAAAGGACCTTCTGGCTCATTATAATACGAAGCGGGGATAGATAATACATATGTATAGGCGGATCGGGTGAGCCCAGGTTTTCGCTGTATCCCAAGTTTTGGGAGCCAGGACGGACCTGCTAGGGGGGCAGGTGAAGGGTAAACGAACCCACCAGGTTTCTGCTGTATCTCAGATTCTGAGAACCGTGAGGAGAGTAAGCGGAACCATAGTGTGAGTGAGGGATCCCATGTGTAACTTTGTGTTTCTGTGTGACTGAGACGTAGCATAGCTACAAAGCGAGTGTGGAGTCCCGGTCCGCGGTTCCGTGTCTCCGCGGGGAGAGCGGCCGGAGACGGACGAAGCGTCTATATTTTTTTGGACCTGTGTATCCTGTCTGTGAGCGGGGGCCTGGCTGCCCTCCCGCTGTCCTGTCTGTGTAACCCTGTGTGTGTCCTGTCTGTGAGCAGCTTAGAAAAGGGCGGAGGGGGAGTGTCCGGCTGCCCCTCTCGCTGCTTTTTTTCTGTCCTGTGCATCTTCTTGTGTGTGTACAGCCATTAAATTATAGATACCCAATCGGTAATTCTCTGAGAACAGAAATAAAATGATTATTTTGTGGAAAAAGCCACAAAAGTTCTGGGAGGTTAAAAAGAAAAATTGGGAAAGGGTTTGTAAAAAAAAAAAGAAAAAAAAAAGTATCAAAGAAAATTTGAAGAGGCATGATTGTAAAGGAAATTTTGCTGTAACCGAAACTATGATCTAACAACAGGGGAGCCGATCTTCAGAACCCAGAGATATTATTGTACTGACCCCCTTAAAAATATCATACAACTTGTGTGTAGGTGCTCTCATTTTCATAAGTGCATTTGCAGAGTACTGGGAAAGAGAAGCTATAGAGATTTGTAAAAGATTGGCTGAAATGGGAGCCGGTCAAGACAAGGAAATTCTGAAGAAAAGCCCATTGGGTTACATTTTGGCACATTGGAAAGAACTGGGAGGGTTTTCTGGGGCCTCTGTAAACAAGAAAACGTTGGTAAAATATTATAACCAATGCTGACATTCATACACTTTAGAAGATCAGGAAAAATTACCTAAAATGGAACTTTGAATTATTATACATTGTTATAATTAATGTTGTTTTTGAGGTGATAAGGAAAATGGAATGAAGTAATGTATGCAGATATGACAGAGTGCAAAATTAATATACCTCTTCCTGATCCCTTAATTTTGGATTTGGAAAAGGACAGGAAAAACTAAAAGCTAAAGAGATGTTGTTCAGATTGTGATACTGGGGAAAGATGTTAAGAAGTTAAGATGTTAAAAGGAGGAAGCTCGAGCAGCTCCTGTGTTTGAGCATGGGATGGGTGCCGGGATAGGCAAACAAATGGAAACAGACATGTTGATAGATGGGACTGAAGGGTTGTTGGATAAATGTGGACTGGGAGTAAAGGAGGAAACATGGAAAGTGGATAAAAAGAAAGCGGTTGCTTTAAAACTGGTGGAGAAGGAATGTTGAACAGAGGTGGGGGAGTAGGCTCTTCTGTGGAACCGGATCTGTGTGTGTGCTATGGGGAATCTGGACCCTGGAAGTGAGACTGCCCTGGAGGGGAGTGCCATGGGGCTGCTGCAGTGAATGAATTAGAACTAGAATTACATAAAAGCTGAAAAGAAGAGAGTTTATCCCCTTGTTGGGAGGGACCATTTCTTGTTCTTTTAACTACAGAAACGGCGATAAGAGCTGCTGAAAAAAGGTGGACACACGCGTCTCGAGTAAAAGGACCCATAAAAAATGGAAAGTTGTGACTGAACCCAGAGACGCCAAGCTGACCCTCTAGAGGACTTGGATAAGTAACTGAGAGAATTCATATTGACTCCTGTAAATCTGATATGGGAAATGAAGATATAGTTGAAATTATTTTAAGAAACCATAGGATAAGGGCCAGTATTAGTCCATGTCCTCCTATATGCAAACACTGCAATTTGTATATTAGAGCCAAGTGTCCCAATTGTTTGAAGCATATTATTACTCATAGGAGAGACCATGAACAATTTTTGAGAAATCTATTACAGTTCTTTTTGCATTCAGTGTGAAATTACCACCTCGTTGGAACAGTTGTTGTGGGTCAAATACTACTGTCATAGTAGCCGACTGGGAATATACCTTTAACCTACCAGAGAGGGCAAGACCGGAGGGAGTCGGTGCTGCAGCTGAAAAGGTCTGCCGAGGGCTGCAACCCCTGGGGCTGTGACCGCTGAGCACTATGATCCTGACCGGACCTCTTTTGGTGTCGGTTCTGATAGGAACCATATGGGAAGATGCGGTGGCTTTTAAAAACATTCACAACAACTATAGTTGAATGTATTACCACAACTAGATGAAGGAGAATAAACTCTAAAACCTTGGTATATCACACTGTTTATGAATGCAAAGGAACAAAGATAGGCAGTTGCATATATAATCAAACCCAGTATGAATTGTGTCAGGAAAAACAAGCAAAACTGTGTGTTATGATCCAAAGGAACTTCCAACCTTGTATTGGGGTAGAAATGAGAACAAATTCAGAAGAAGGGAAATTAATTGGAACAAGTGAAGTTATAACTAATTTGAGTACCTCACTGTCAATAATTTTTGATGCATGTGATATTATAGATGATGATTTAGATACTAATAGTGGAAGTTCAGAGTGGAGGCAGTACTACAGTAGCCAACCAAAATATATTTGCCCAGGTGGATACCAATGTCATATAAATCCTGATTATGTACCTAATCAAACAGCTAGGTATCAGTCATCACACCTCTGTGGAAGAAAAGGATGGTCTTGTGTATGCTGGGATACTGCAGGCTAGGGATGTGATTATCAATGTAAGACTTTACAAGCTTCAATAGCAAGAATGCAAACAAACAATAACTGTACAACCCGTGCCTGCAATCCAATAAATTTAACTCTCATAGATTTAAAAAAAAAAAAAAAAAAAAAAAAAAAAAAAAATGGAAACAGAAGCAAGTAACTAAAATTGGACTTAAAATATATGGAACTGGGGAAGACCCAGCTGTGATTATTAGTATTAAGATCAAAAAAAAAAAAAAAAAAACTGGAGTCCAATATGAAATTCTCACAGTTGCTAAAAATCTCCTTGTAAATCTTGCTGAAAATATATCTAAAGCATTGAATGTAACTAACTGCTATGTTTGTAGGGGAACTAACCAGGGAAAGAGATGGGCCTGGGAGGCAATGGAGAGTAATATAAGCGACCCTACAATCTGGAAAAATCGAAAAGGAAACAAAAGGAGACAACAATGGATCTTGCAAATGGGTATAATCGGAAAAAGTTGTTGGCAAAATTTAGAAAATGGTGTAAAACCAATAGGAAATTTACTTTGTGAAGGGGGTTATATGTGGAAGAGAGCAAAGAAAGACTGGGGAAGATGGGGAAATCCCATAGAAATAAATCACCAATTCAGTAACTGGACTAATGAAACTAACATACCAAACAGTTGGCCTACTCCAAATGGATATTATTGAATCTGTGGTAAAATAACTTTTGCATTTTTACCCCAAAATTGGACAGGTTCATGTATATTAGGAATGATCAGACCTAATTTCTTCTTATTAAGGAGAAAACAATATAAAAGAGAGTTACAAAATGGAAAGACAATGAGTGGCCACCTGAATGAATAATCTATTATGATTTGGCAACTTGGGCAGAAGATGCATCCTGGGGATACAGAACTCCTATATGTATGTTGAATAGAATTATAAGGTCACAAACTGTGGTAGAAATAGTAGTAAATAAAACAGAAAATGTATTAGGATTAATTGCAAAGCAAAATACTAAAATGAAAACTGCAATATATCAGAATCGTGTGGTTTTAGATTGCCTGTTGGCTCAAGAAGGAGTGGTCTGTGGAAAATTTAATCTTAGTGATTGCTGTTTAGGATTAGATCTATTGTTCTTAAAAGAAGGAGGGTTATGTGTAGCTCTCAATGAAGAATGTTGTTCTTTTGCTGACCATACTGGAGTAGTCCAGGACACCATGTCTGAACTCCGGAAAAGGTTAGATCAACGTAAGAAAGATCGTGAGGCGGGCAGGTCATGGTATGAAAACTGGTTTAATGTTTCACCTTGGCTAACCACTTTGTTGTCCACTTTAGCAGGACTGCTTATCATGTTGATTTTGGGACTTATATTTGGGCCTTGTATATTATGCTATATTTTACACTTTATTAGGGAACGATTTGACATAGCTAAACTGCTTATTTTAACTATGAGGTCTGGGGCAAATTATAAGAGTGTATCTATTGATGAGGATGAAGATTGTTGTGAATATATTATGTCACGTAGGGGCTACACTGATTGTAATTGTGAGGTATTACCCTGTGAGTGTTCTGATAAATGTTGGGATTGTAGAAAAAGGTTTATTTGCAGTGCTGAGAATGAAAGCAGCATCTAATAAACAATAATAGGATAAAAAGAAAAAGGGGGGATTGTGAAAAACTAAAGAATAAGGTATTGTTTATTAAGATATATGTTAGGTATATATATATGTTAAGCCCAATATAAAGGTTAGACAACAAAAGATATGAAATTGCTTATGCACACAGTTAACGGACACAGTTTATGCAAGATAAGATAAACCACAATCGCTTACACCAATTAAACCAGAAACCGTTTATGCAAACATAAGATGACCACAAGGTGTTACAGAAACTGGCTTGCAAGATGTTCCAGGAACTGGCAGAAATAAGACAAACCACTCCATATAAGGACATAAATGAAGGGTCAACTATGGAACAAAGGAGGAAGACTTCTTACTTCGGCCTCACCGACCACCGGGAGGCAGAGGTCGACCCCCTAGCAACAGCTGAAGCATGCGCAGAGTACCTCAACTACGTCATGAACACGGAAGTAAAAGATGTATAAGGGAGGGCTTTTTGAACTGCTCAGCACGGCAGTAGGCGGAGCGCAGACTCCCCTGCCGTCCAGCGCTGTCTTTGCTCATATTCTACTTGCTATAATTAATAAAATTCTAATTGGATTATGATCCGTTGTGGTCTCAATTTATAACAAAGGCAAGTATATTACTGGTTCCTCTGGTTTCGAATCTTAGCACCACATTTTCTCCTTCAGGCATATACAAAATAAAGTTGTATTTATACTGTTCTCCAAGTTTTGTTCTTAAGCACTGCTAAACATAATACAGCTCCTTCCTATAAAACAATAGAACCCCCACTCTCATCCACTGTTAAAAAAGCAGCTCCCATCCCTGGCCTGTGTAATCTGGCTTGCTACTCTATGTACGTATAAAGTAAGATGAGTTCACACATCTTAGCACCATAAGCAATGTAAGCAGAAAACTCAGACCAAAGACTTTTTAAAATCTGACCAGTCACCAATCAATCAGTGAGATCTTCATCAACAAGATCAAGAAGCTATTTTTCATAAACTACAGTACAGAGTCTATTATTAGTAATAGCAACTCAGAAGAATGCATGAAATTCTGGAAGCTTGTCCAGAGTGATAACTTCTCCAGGAGAGACAATTATGGTTATTCTAAGGCAACTATAAAAGACAGCAAGATAGGGATGTAATGAAAGAAGCCACTAGGGAAATAGAAGACTAAAAAATAACAGGTGAGAACTGTAAGAATAAATAAAAGTGTAAAAGCTGTTCTTGATTACACTGTAAAAAGAAATAAACCACTGGCTAGCATTTCACTGATATTTTTCTAAAAAGCCATCAAGCCTTCCATGCATCATCACAATGCCCCTATGTCCTTAAAGATCTTTAAATCTGAAGATTACTCATGTACTGCTCACATCTCCTCACATCCATATACCCTATTACTTTCATTCCACTGTGTATCTGAAACCATGCTGTAATAAATAATACATTAGAAATAAACCCATACTGTATTTTTTTCCTTTCCAGCTAGATACAGAGAACAGAACTACCTGATGGGGCTCTTGTGCACTAATAAATTATTTATCAACCAAAGTTTCAATGACCTTACCTCCTGTGTTACTAGAATGAAAATAATGCCATTCTAAACCTTGGTATTTTTTTTTGCACTAAATTGGAGAAACAATGCTACTGTGACTATCTGGCTGTATCTCTGGTTGGCCAGATTGCTGTCTATCAGCTCCTGCCTACATGGAGATATGAAACAATTAATTAAACAATAGATCTACGTTAGTTATATAACAAAGATTGAGTCAAGGAACTTACTCTGCAACTAGCATTTTTCCACCCACAAACAATAAATCAGAATTTGACTGTGAATCACAGGGGCCAACCGATTCATAAAAATCAAATCCTAGATCAGCTATTAGTCACTTTTCTTTAAAGTTAGTACTGCTTCAGCAAATAGTAAAAAAAAACCAAAAAAACAAAAAACCCACCCAAAGTACTATTTACTTAAATTATAGAAGTACTGTCTGCACAAGAACCCACAAGCAAAGAAAAGGAGGTAGACTGTGAAAACCGAGAGGCTACAAAGTGTACTTATATGCTTTGCAACACATTTCCATAAACTAGCCTTCGTGTCAGTTGACTTCTCTGTAAACGTAGTAGAAGAAATGATTCAGTAATTCAGAACAAAAAAATGTCAGTAGACTAAGAGACTGAAAGAGGCCTTTCACCTGCTGTGTTAAAAGAGCAAATACATTTAATTCATAGAACTAACTGCATGAAATGTAACACTGAAGTTAGCTCTCGTTTTCTAACAACCTATTCTCTAATAGTAGATAACAGCCTGTTATCTAATAATGTATACAAATACACAGACTTTAAATAGTGGAAACAATTTGCATTTCACTATTTTGAGTGTCCCCTCTGTGCATTCTTGAATTACATCCTCATACCTCTATATTCCTATTGTACAATAACAGCTAGATAAAATGACTGCGGTCCCCTTCTCCCATGCCTCAAAATCATGGAAAGATCATGAAAATACTATTGCTAGGTGTCTCTTTCTACATACACCATCTGGTGTCTAACACAGTACTGTAGAAAAATACCTGCAAAAAGGAAACCTACAATCTAGTGCAATTATTTAAATGTGGAAACAGAATTTCAAATAAGCTTTCATATTAGCAGTATTTAATTGCTTGTGTAACATATATTCTACTTGGCTATACGTTTATTTTAAAAGCAGTCCATGTACAAAACAGGTTTTATAGTAGCTCAAGGTTTGGATGCTCATTACTACTAAGCACAATCTTTGACTAAAGGCATATTTTTTCATCTTTAAAATTAATGTATTGGGTGATTATTTTTTTGAAGGCAGATAAAGAATGAAAAGATTCAGTCAAGGTGACAATTAGCACTTGGCTAGCTATGGTAATTACATGCTCCCAATTCAATGCACATGCAATATTATAGCATATGCACTGTAATTTGCATTATAGTGTATATTAATACTGAAAGTCCCCATATTTGTGTATTACTTGAGATATTACAAGTAACATATACGACTGTCTGCTCTGAAGTCTGTTAGCACAAGAGATAAAGACAATGAACAAATCTGTGTCAGCACCTTCTGCAATTCAAGCTGTTTACTACCACCCCTTCATACACTGGTGCTATCATTTACACTTCTTTTTCCTCCACACCCATCTTCTCCCTTTCTTGGGGAACGATTACTTCTTTGAGGGCTTACTAGGAGTACAACTAAGACCAGATTTAAAAACAGTTTAGATTTGCACTCTCACAAGTACTTAACAAGTTACAGTTTACATACTGGATGCAGAACACTGCTAATCAGAATGAATATAGAGCAAACCATGCCTTGAAAACTGTTAAAGAAAGCACTGTAATATCTGAACAGTCAGGATTACTCCTGTGAATACAATGATAAAACTATAAGAAAAACAAGAACAGTGTACCATTTAGTTCTTTTTGTAGGATAGAGATCTTATAAAATTTAATTTTCAAGATACTGAAATTCAAAGCAATGTAATTGATTCCTAAACATGTTCAGAAAATTCCTTCAAAACAACCTTGTAAAATTTTAGGTTCTTAACTTCCAGGGGACTAGTTCACCCTATGAACAAAACCAGACATACGCAGAATTTTTGTCACCAAATTCAACGAAAGCAGAACCAGGTACCATCCAGAAATTAATGTCCAACTCTAGTGAGAACAATTACTTTAAAAACAATAATAATAATAAAACACTATTACCTCCAGCAAGGATCTTCTCTTCCAAATCACTAATTCGTTTCTTGTATGCTTTTAAAGCTGCTTCCTTAAATGACGGCCGTATCCTTTTTTTCTTTGGCACTTCAGTAGCAATCTCTGGGACATTCTGATTTTCATCTTCCCGTACTTCTATGTCAGCAGCCATGTCACTTTCAACTTCCAATATCTCTTCACTGACCACACTGTCAAACTGTGTGTCATACTGCTCCCCTGGTAGCACTACATATGGAGTATCATACAAAGGCTGCTCTGGTTCATATTCTTGGACCTGCTCACTAGTTTCACTACTATTAGTTCTATTTTCTAGTTTAGCAAGGACTTGTTCCATTACTTCTACATAGTCTGTTTCATTCTCACCAGGTGGTTCGATTAAGTCTTCCCCATACCCTGCTTTGTAGCAATAAGGCTCAGCATAAACATCAGAGTCAAGTGTCGTACTTGATTCATTTGCAGTAGATTGAGATAAAGTTCTGAATCTTTCCATGAAAGATGATCCACTGTCTTCATACCCACTTAAACTTTGTGTACTTTTATTCCAGACTACTTCTAAAGCTGACTTAGCTCGTTGAAGTGTAGATCCAAATTTTGGAAAGCTGAAAGTCTTATCAGAAAGATCTATGCTTAATCGGCTATGCCACGATTTAGGGGCTGTTTCTTCTGAGTCGTTGCTTTGTAGTTCACTCTGACTTCGGTACATCACAGGCAACCTGTTTTGATTCTGATAAGAGGAAACAGAACTTGTTTCCTGATAATCATCATATTGAGAAGTCCACTGACTTTGTGATTCGCTGTCAAGGCCTGGACATGATGGGGAAGTACCATCAAGAGTAAAATCATAGCTTTCAGTATCATACTGGAGGTCAGAATTTTGGCACTTTCCAAAATCTGTCTGTTGATCTGAAGGGCTGCTCATATCATACACAAAAACTTCCTGTGCAGATGAGTCTAGGCCCAAATTTGCCCCTTGTTCCAACTGATTCCACTCTTTCCATGGGGAAAGATCATCATGTAAAGAAAGCTGAGAATCACTATAGTGGCTTCTATCTCCTGTTGCACATATTCCATTGCTTAGACCACTGTCAACAGTTTCTACATTTTCCACCTCATTTTGGTCTGGATACTGTTGCATATCTTGGACAAAAGTCTGCTCCTGAGAACTGCCATACCAGTTTGTAGAATCATCTTGCCTTCTCTGCCAGAGTTCTCGATCAGAGGAAGACAATAATGAACTGCCATTTGTTCTGCTAAAATACTGATTTTCTGAAAAATCCTCAGAATAAGACTGACACAATTTTGAGAAATCTGACTCTGAACGGCTAAGTTTTGGTGTTGCAAAATCATTGTGTAAATGCCATAGAGGATTCACGTCTGAATAATAGGTCTTTGACTCTTTTTCCATGTTGTCGAATTCTGGTGACTGACCGTCGTAATTTCTTCTGTTTGAAAAGGTGTGGCTGTCAACAGTTCTATTAAGGTCTTTAGTATCTGAGGACTCAATACTCCCCTTTGTAGTGCTTGTTTTTATTTGAAATGCGGATTTGGATATCCTTGCATAACTGTTCTTATTTATATCTGATTCCAAGTCTTTATCACTGTCAGGTGACTCCCAGTCATGCATTTTAGTTTTTGTATCAATAGTTAGAAGCTTCATATCCATACTCTCATATGTCTGAGAGGAAGGTAATCCTCTTTCCCTTCTGTCTTTTATGTCATGGGAAAATATGTCTGTAGAAATTCCAATGCCAGTTCCCTTAAGTTTATATGACTTTTTTAAAATCAAATCTCTCTGTTGTGAGGACTCAAAGTAAACAAGAATGGGTCTTGGCTTTGCATTTGGACAGTCCCTTTGTTGCCCCAGTCTTTGGGCAAACTCAATTTTAATAGTGCTTTGTGCCTCTGAGAACCCCATTTTACCTATTAATATTTTGTAAACTATGCTTTCAGTTTTTTCAAGCCTCTCTTCAGGCACGTTTAGAAACCTAAGACTTGCTTTGTTTCCTGGATGGCCCACCTGCTTAATGTAGTCATGTATGTCCCGAGTTTCTCTCCTGGACTGTACAAATCCAGTTCGCAATTGTTCAATTTCATTTTGTACAACTTCTACACTACTTGAAATTTCATCAATTGATTGTTTCAGAGCATTCACATGCCCTCTTAATTCAGACAGTTCTGTTTCAATTTGGCTTATTCCCTGAAGTTCTTTAAAGATCATTTCCATAACATCGTGAGTTTGGCTAATACAGCTTGTTGAACTAAAGCCAGGTTCAAAAGTATTTGATTTCTGGTGACGGCCAGCTCTGTCTAGAGATTTACTTCTTAAGCCCCATGTTTTCCTCCATGTACTTAGTTCTGAGTCAGATGAGACACATTCTTGACTCTTCTTCCATTTCCTTAGTTTTCGTAAAGCTCCCAGCTTCAGTGTATGTAAAGTGCGTTCTCCATCTGAACTTCCATCAGATGGTGCCAGACTGCTTAAGCTTTTTCTGTTACGTCTCACAGGCATTGTGTGTGATAAGTATTCGTTTTTCTTGCTACTACTTTTTCCTTCACTTAGTGACTCAGAATATGAACTATCATTTGAAGATAGATCTTGAACTATATCTTCATTATTACTGTTTCTTACCAAAATATGCTTTTGCAGTCCATTAGCAATAGCAACTCTGTAACTGAACGTTGGAGAAAGTGAAAATTCTCTATTACTTTCCTCTTCTTCAGTTGACAAGTTGCGAGCAGATGGACACTTGGCAATCTTTTTCACAGTGCTTTTTAAAGTATTTGAAAATTTTGGGTTCTTTGTTTGTCCAATCTGAGTTAAGTCTTGTTCCTTTTTGCTCTGACAACTCTCTTTTCTTTTTGTACTATTTCCCAATTTCTTTGTAAACATTCCTTTGCAAAGCTTATATATGTAAGATGAGATCAGGCTTTTTAAGAGGGCAGAAACCATGGAGTGTAATTTCTATTAGGCAGTTTCCATAAAACACAATTTTTGATCCAGACAAGTGTTTGTATCTCCAACAGGATCATCAGGAAATATATCGTCCAGACACTATAAAGTACTCTGATGCTCTGGCACAATTTGACAGAAAAAAAAAAGAAATTAAAAATCTGCTTGTCTGAAATCAAATCCTGGAGGGGTTTTGTACGTCTCATGAAATCTCACTTTGTCGCACATGGTTTCTTGAAGCGTCTAGAAAGGAGGGAATGACATTACAATGGCTGCCAAGCAAACTTATCATTTAATAATACTAGTATTGGTTTAATGGGGTTACAATTGAAACACAGAGGACTTAAGCATTTATTTATATTTTCCCCATAATTGTTTGAATAGAATTTTTCATAAACAATTGAAGCTGAAAGCAGGTTTAAGAAAA
Source organism: Melopsittacus undulatus (assembly GCF_012275295.1). NCBI lineage: Eukaryota > Metazoa > Chordata > Aves > Psittaciformes > Psittaculidae > Melopsittacus > Melopsittacus undulatus. The sequence goes on from NC_047535.1 coordinate 19,710,753, forward strand.
TATTTTTAACATAAATTAATAAACTATAGGTATTTACAGGCTTTTTTGTCCAGTTCAATTCTCCAACTTTTAACTGAGATATTTGGTATTAATGCTATCTGCTTTTTCTTCAGGGTAATGACATTTCAACTTAGATCCATATGATACACAGCAGTGGTCAAAAAACTGACTGGGGAATGAGCTACTACAAGCTAGTAAAATAGAATTTTTCAAGTGCCTCTTGGTTCATCTTCTGGAGCAAGGTGAGATTCTGATAAAAAACAATACTGTATTCATGAAGTACTATTCTATCTTGAAATAGAATTATGCACATGACTATGGTTTGCAAAGTAGATGTTTTCTTTTTATAGGAGATTTTAATGCATGTGGTGATAAGCCAGAATTTAAAGTGGGCATACCTTCTTAGTTTCTCTTCTTTAAGAAATAACAGAAAATCATTATGACAACTGATGGAACATTCTCATCAAGCTTACTAAGTTTTACATTGTTCCACTCACAGAAGAAAAAACAAAAGCAAACCACAAAACCACACAAAATGAAAGCAAGAGAGAGAACAGATATGATTTGTGAGTCTCAGCACAAAAATAGATGGCAGTACAACAAGAAAACAATTTCATCTAAAATATGGAAGAAGAAAAAAAGATTTCATAAGGTATGTGGAAGCTTCTATTCCATAACATAAAAGCTTGCATTGCATAGAAATGTAGTCCATACATTTTAAACATATAAATGTATTTTTTTTGTGTAGCACACCATTCACCTCCCAGTCTCATAGCTGTAGAATGAAAATAAGACTAATAGCTCAGAAAAATCCAAGAATTAGTTCTTAAAATGGCCATTCCTAAATAAGCCAAAAATTCTTTGGCAAAATAAGCAGTTTATTCAGATCCACAGTATATGAAAGGTTAAAATTTGCTTTGTAGTGTCTTAAGAGTAAAGGGTAATAAGAGCCCTCCCTATACGCAAACAGCATGGCACTGTATGAAACATTACGGCCTGCTCAACCACCTCAAGATCTCATCTTTTCATTACAGTTTTTCTTCACTGAGCTTACTATCATACTTATGGTCAATAATAAATATTAACTACTGATTCATACTGCAACAGCAAAATGCACTATGTTGAAAAGAACCCAAGCAAAGCTGGTAAAAGCCTGCATGACTTCTGGAATCATGGAAGAGAGGATGCAGTCAAGAGAAGCAGAACAAGCATAAGCAACAGTCTTCATCCTTCCCAAAGATGCTGCCTGTTATTTTATAAAAAGTGAAATACCTGTGGAACATGAATCACATTTTTAACATAATCAGGATAGCTCTTGGGACTTCTTTTCCTTCCAGGCTTATGCCTGAAGTCAGAGTATTGAGTGAACTAAGAGCAAACAAATTGGAAGCAAAAGAATGCTCGGTGAGACTGAATGCAATTTTCAAGGCATGCAACCAGCATTTCTCAGAATATTACAAAGCTCTCACTGGAGCCAGTGCTGCCTTGTTTTCACATATTATTAATAGAGGAAGGAACCATCCTGGGACATTTTTCAGTATCAAAGGCACATTTCTAGATGCAGAAACACTTGTTAACCATTCAGCTGTTACACTGCATGTTTGTAACCATTTATTGAACAAGATTTGAAGTGTGACTGCCGGGCTCCTTTGCTCACACAATCACAGCTTTTTAAGTGCCCTCTTAGCTAAACTTCATGCAGATTACTTGGACATTTTTGTGATTTAAAAGACTTCAAATCACCAATGCATAAACAAGCTAGAAGGCTTTTTACTGGTTTAGTCTACAAAACATTATGAAATAATGAAGTTATCACTGGAATCTGGAATATTTCCATTAATTTTTAAAAAAGGTTTAATTCTTCTCTGTAGAAGAATCCTGATTTCATAGTCAACAATATTTTTATCCAATGTCTAACCTATGCTTTTCATCAAAGATAACTGAAAATATTATAAAGAGTTGCAAATTCAATACTCTATTTAAACCCAGTTTCTGACAATGCCATAGTAAATTAAAAGTTGTACTGTTACAAACACAGACATTTGCTAAATGGAGCAGATTTATTTTCTCTCATGTGAGTTCCATTCCATCTCAGCTATATTAGTCATGATCTGTTCATCAGTTTGCAGCCTATCATTGCTCCATCAAATACTCATTTTAGAAAATTGTGTATCTACACATGGAATTAAGTTTGAGTCATTACAGGTCTCACCCATTTCTTTTTGTAAAGATTTGCAAGATTTATCACCATTTCATATTAGTGTAGGTTAAAACTCTAGGAAATAAGGAGCAGTCTATTGAGAAACACATAGGACTAAATTAGTTATCTGAATGAGCTGGAGGTTGTGATTCAGTGATTTTTCTGGTTTTATCCACGTCTCCCAATAAACTATCAGGACCCCATTTTTTTTGTTCACCTTGCTTGTTTATTGACTTTAATTTATATGGTAAAGTTGAACACAGATGGATTAACCCATTTTAAGCATAAGGAATTGAGCTCAACTGTTACAGCAGTGAAATGTAGACTTTCTGCTGGATAGTTACAAGGCAGGAAATTGGAAGATGTTAAAGATTGTGAGATTAGAAATAAAATGAACTGTTAATGGGTTCCTTCTGTAAAGAAAGGACACAATAACACTTCCTTCAACTTTTTACCCATAGCAAGTCTGAATATAGACCTCTGACAATCAGCTTGATGGTAAACAGGTAATTTAGATTGATTTCAAGGATACTGTTGACAACAAGGATTGCCAAAATAAAACTTGTCAGTTGGAAGCATCATGTATAAAGGATTTTATTCCCAAGTCTAAAACTAATGTGTCAGGTAGAAGGGGGGCGGAGTGGGCTGGGTTAAGTATGATAATGCAAGCAGTGTTATTTTAGTTATATGTCTGAATACCAGATTCCTCATTTATTTTTTCATTTTAATAAACCTAGCCTTCTATTTTTATAAAGAGAGAAAATGGAATAATCTTAAAAATATAATTTCAGTAACAAAAAAAAAGTTAGATCACTGCAGACCTTCTGTTCATATTCTAGTAAATGCAGCAGAACAACCCTCTCTATTCAGAAGTAGCTTTATGGATGCATACTGTCTCATAAAACAAAAAAAGCGAGAAACATGCAGAACCATAGCCCTGCTTAACCTTTACACTATCAGTCAACTACAAGGGACCTGTGCACATTGGAAGGGGACAGACAGGGAAGAAGATGAGACTAAAGTGCAGTCTCCCTCTATAAAACGGCATATAGCAGTTTGTCTTCACAACATCAAGATAGTAGGGAAAAATAGAACAAACCCAGAAAGTCTTTTTCTGCAGCAATACCACTCTGAGTTACTGCCAAAGCAGTCGCTACCACCTACAGGCAGCAACACCTATTTGTGATATGCAAAATGCTTCACAGAAATTAATTAATCACACACAACAAACTAAATGCAAACAATGTACCTCCCATATGAAGACAGGCTGAGGAAGTTGGGGCTGTTCAGCCTGGAGAAGAGAAGGCTGCATGGAGACCTCATAGCAGCCTTCCAGTATCTGAAGGGGACCTACAAGGATGCTGGTGAGGGACTATTCATTAGGGACTGTAGTGATAGGACAAGGGGTAATGGATTGAAACTTAAACAGCAGAGGTTTAGATTGGATATAAGGGAGAAATTCTTTACTGTTAGGGTGGTGAGGCACTGGAATGGGTTGCCTGGGGAGGCTGTAAATGCTCCATCTGTGGTGGTGTTCAAGACCAGGTTGGACAGAGCCCTGGGTGACATGGTTTAGTGTGAGGTGTCCCTGCCCATGGCATGGGGGTTGGAACTAGGTGATCTTAAGGTCCTTCCCAACCCTAACTATTCTATGATTCTAACACACTTTACAGACACAGAAACTGAGGCAAAGAGATGTTCTCTTGCTATCAGGAACATAAGGAATACATAACAGAACATCTAGATTTCACATCTACAGATTTCTTGAGTATGGTCTTCTACAAGTCTTACAGTCACCTGGGAATAGAATGTGCTGCTAGGTGATAAATGTTTCCCCCCCTTAGTTGCTCCTTGGGTGACATGGTTTAGTGTGAGGTGTCCGTGCCCAATGGCAGGGGGTTTGGAACTAGATAATCTTAAGGTTTTTTCCAACCCTAACTATTATATGATTCTATTTGCATTTCTGTGAGAAGTCTTGTTACAGCAACCGTGAGGGTAAAGTAGCCAACCAGTTATTCATGAACTACAAATAAAATTGTTGACATTTTGAACACAATTTCTTTAAAAATAAATGTGTAGAATGTTATTTATACTTACAAATATTAAAATTATATTTGAAGCAATTGTCCTTAAAGTACAATGGCCTTAATTAGAATGAAAAAAAGATAAATGTTCCAAATATAGTAGATACTTAAATGTAAAAAGCTGTTGTAATGATACTTGAAGTTGAGATGTGCTCCCTTTGGAAAGCAGTAGGCAGCTGAGTATAGTGCAATTGACTATATACCTAAGGGTTAAGAGACTGGAGATGATTTGGAACACATCTTCAGTATTATTTGACTAAATGTACTAGCCTTTTTTTCTTTAAAGTTTCTAGCTGTTTCCTCATATTCTTAATGAAGAAAAAAAAGAGACTGCAGTATATAAAGAAGGTGGCAACAGTGAACCTGAGAGTCCTTTTCCCCTGCTTTGCAGCTGTGTATATGATTTATGCTGTCCTATATAAACTTATGTTTAGTCAGTCCAAAAGCTGCTGAAATAGAAAGAATTCCACTTAACAGTCCATCCCTATTTAAATGCAGATTACAAAAGGAATGGAAAACCTGGAGAGGGAAAAGTTATTTGCTGAAAATATAGGGATAATTTTATTACTAAGTCAGTAACAGGCATATTGTCTTCTGATACGAGTTAGTCTGTTATATGCATGTTACTATGTCAGATTAGCATAAATACACAAAAAAAAATCCTGGATAGAGTACAGAATAATTAGAACCTATTTAATGCTTTTTAAAATAGAAAGTATCAACATGCATTTGACCAAATTTTAGTTTTGTCCCTAATTTTGTCTGCTTTCAACAGTTTTCTTTAGAGCATTATATGCTGAGAGCACAAATAATTTAATGCACACCAAAGCATAACACATATGCAGAGAATATATGCACAGTAGACTGAGTGTATATTCAAAGTCTGATATAATTTTAACATTTCAAACTTTCCAGCAACTTTAAGGAATCTCTAAAATAATTCCATGAGGAAAAAAATATATATATAAAGAACCCCTCAAATTTTTTTCCAGCTATAGAATTTTAAACCCCTAATTTGGGATGGGCAATTCTCTGCCCTGAATTAGATCCCTTTTGGATAAGAGACCACCATGGAGTCTGTGACCATGCCTGCACTACATTACTCTATATAACACAGATTATTTTGGAGTGCTGTGACTTTTTTTGTTGGGGGTGGGTGAGGGAAGTTTTTCTTCTAAACTACTTTGAAAAATTATCTGTGAAATGTTTAGATTAAGGGAACAACTTTAAACGGGCAAAAAGCTACTTGCATGCACTCCAATTTCACCCTTCCCCCACAAAAACATTTTAAATATTTTCTAAAATGTGGTAAACTAATAATTCCACTAAATTCTTAGAACATAAAACTATGAAATGGACAGGTTTAGATAAAGGTCTTTCATGTGATAAATGGTAGCAAGCATCTGTGACATTTACGTTCGAAAAATGCCACAAGCACAAACCACAACTACTACTGTGACAGCAACGTAGAACGAGTAGGCACGCATAGATAGAAGCCATGCTTGCTAAACACCCAAAATGACATTGACCGATAAGAACGGTAGATGTTAAACCTAATTCTAAATTCAAATCATGTAAGAAAAAATTCCCTACTTTGTCTGCTCCAATATACTGTCTAACTATGGAGTGATACTTAGATTTCTACCCAGAAGTAATAATCTCTCTTTTACAGCTATCAACTTAATTGAATGACACAGATCAGAAAAAACCTGTACAAGAACCTCCTTATATGCCAAAGAATTTTCATGCTTCAGAGCTTCTGTTTTCCTGTAGCGGTCTCACAAGGCAGAAGTTAGTATACTACTTCATTCTTCATAGATTTTCACAACACTACAGTTAAAAGAAAGTTTGGAATTTTCAGTCTTCCCTGATATTTCAAGGAATTGGACATATTCTGAGCTATCAGTCTTCTCCTCCTGGAAACTGTTCTGGTATCCCAGTACTTCATCTCTGATTCCTTAAGTGTTTCCACAGCAATATATAGTCATTATGATAACATGCTGACATCACTACAGGATTAAGGAAATGGTATAGTGACAGAAAACCTTTATAAACTCTCTTCAGGTTGAGTAAATTCCTCTGAAAAATCTAATCTGTCTTGCACCATGACTTCATTCTATATGAAACGTCTTTGAGATGACAGCCATAATTTCTCTCATAATATCCTTTATTTAAGTAATTTATCAGGCAAGGATGTTTTAACCTTAAATACTACCTTTCACGCAGTACTTTTAGACTCAACAGCATTCTTTAAATGGTTTTCTCAGTGTTTATTTATGTAGTAAGAATTAGCATCAATTTTTACAATACTCTCATGTGTCAAGTAACCTTAACTTTTCAATTGCCAAATCACAGTTGTATACTACACTAAATAGACACCTATACTGTATAATCACCAACAGCTTCATTCATCAACAAGGCATTTTATCACCTCCTCTGTGAAAAATAACAACTTCATGATCCAAGTTTATTTTCACACCAGAAAGCAGTTAAATAATGTTGCATCAGTGACTGCTTTTAAAACACAAGAATTCCTTTCAAGCATGGGTTAACATTCGTATTAAGATGCTGGAAGTGACATTAACCCTTTCTGTATCACCAAGTTAAAAAAAAATCCTACTTAAAACTGGGCTGCATTCAAATCAGAAATGCAACAGAATGTTTTAAGAGATTTCAGGACTATAGAAAGATCAGACGCGCGTTTTTTTTTGGTGTCTTAAATATTTGCGATACATTTTACTAGACATGACTATTATAAGACAACTATTACTGTCTTTAGTTTAAGGACACATAGCTTTATGTTCTATTTCACTTATTACATTGAATCAGTAGTCAGCTGAAGAAAATGTTAAGATAAAAAATTCAATAGGTCCTAGGTAACTAAAAAAAAAGTTGAGAGGTAAAGAATACAGTCACATTTTCATAGGTGTATAATTATTTTTCTTAGAGCAAACGGAACCATCAATCTCATATTAAGAAATTAGTTTCAGCTACTGCTATTTGCAATTACTCTGGAATTGCAGAAGGCAAAATACTGTCTTTCTGAACCTAAACAAATGGACAGAAAAAGTATTAAATAGCTACGTTCTATTTTGAGGTCATGGATTGGGGGAGGTAGATGAGAGAGGGTATTATAACATGTAGGTTTAGCTGAGGAACAGAATCAAGCATGTATTCTAAGCAAGCTGTCTCTTCAAAAGAAATCTGCAGGGTGTTCATCTTCAAGATTAATCAAGACCTAGAAATACATAAGCATCTGTAAAGCTCAATTTATTACTAATACTATCACAGTCTAGGAAAAAAGTACTGGCAGATATAAACAAAACATACTATATTTTCACCATGTATTCATATATGTATATTGTCTTTTTATACCAATTAAAATGTTCCAACTCATTGTGAAATCAAATACTATACTGTCTTACTTAACTTACATTGTGAACTTACCAACATTACAAAATAAACCCCTACTTTTTAATGAAGTGTTGATTCTTAAATCCACAAGCCTAGACATTTTCATCAGCATTATAGCATTAGAAATCAAATCAGTTACAAATCAATGCATTGCATTAGCTGTAACAGTGGGGGGTACATCCAGAATTAAAATAAGGAAAGGAAACAAAGGAAACATAAAAATATATGTAGACAAGAGGCAAACATACAAAGAGGATACATACCTGTATTAAATCCTTCTTAAAAATAAAATACAAATTACATACCACCATCTTTATAGTATTTTCCATTTACGCAGAAAAACTGCACACAACTCCATTACTATTCTGCTGTTCCTCCTTCAGCTTTAAAACGGTACAATACAAACATGAGTCTGCCTCTCAGTGATTCAACTCAAGTGCAATCAGGCATGCTGTTAGTCCGCAACGGTGTCTGTTCTAAATTCCAGCGTATTCCCCAGGCAGCATGAAAGGTTTTTTTTTTCCTCCTTCTTCTGTTTTTTCTTGCTCCTCCTACAACTTGTGCTAACAGCTAAGAGTAATCATGGTGTTAGCTACTAATTCATTCTACAGCTCTTCTTTATTTCTCCTCTACAATAGCAAAACAGGAGATAGTATCCTACTCCAGCTCAAATACAACATCAGCATGAGAGAACAATAATCATCCTGCTGTTTTAGGTGCTGGTAACTTCACCCATTGCTGTTTTCTGCTGCTGCTTCTGAATGCAGTAGTCACTGCAATAGCCACAGCCCTTCTGCATGGAAGGCAGCCCCTCTGCTTCACTGACAGAGTAAAATAGGCTTACTGAGAAACCTTGCTCACAGAAACAACATATGCAGTGCATCGTGAGCGCTAGCAGGTGCACCAGTGGCCAGAAGGATAACACTGTGAGACAGTATCTCTTGCTTGGTAGGGCCATGTTTCACCTAACCTTTTATTTATCAGTCTGACATGACCCAGAGGAACAATTGTATAGCTATTTCTTTCAGCAGTGCTTTTATCGACATCTGTTTATTTTTGCTAATGAATCTGCTAAATAGTTTCATAACTATTATAATTCCATGATTATTTAAGGATGCTCTAGATAATAAAAAGCATATCACACTGTTTTCCACTAAAAGTATTTTGTATGTTCCCAGTTAACACCTAGAGATTAGGATTCAGTCATTTTACTGGGATTCAAATAGCAGAATTTATCATTATTGTGCATGTAGTGAGTAAACTATCCTGTACAGAATACTGTAGGTGATTTCCAAATGTTAAGTGATTTAAGAGTGTGTAAAGCCATACTCAGTCCTACATACATATTGAAGATATATTTAAAACTCCAACACATGAAGAACTATGGGAGTACATACAAAAGGATGCTATATAAAGCCATTCTACATAAAAAGTATACACAGAATCTAAGCACAGAAGTTTCACAAAATGTGTTCATGCATAAAAACAGGTATGCTATTAACCCCTTTAATCTTGGGAGACAGCAGCACTAAGATGTCATATAAAACAGTTGTCAGCTAGTAAATTATGTATGTTTCCCATATAAAATAAACAGGACTTCGGATTTTCTGGTAATAGCTGACACTTTGTAACAGAGGAGCGTGTAATTCAGTCATTACTTCAAAATATGTTAAGGATATCTTGAATAAAATGAAACTCTTAAAAGTATTTAACAGTTTATACTAATGCCTATTTAAAGCTTATCAGTTGTAGCTTTCTCTTTCTGCAATCCTTGTACCATTAGTAATGCAATCTAGGGATACAATGCTTTTTAAGTACAATTTATAAACTGAACAGTTCTAGAATAAAATCTCTTACAGTGGTAAAAATAACATTTTGTATATTTTTTTATGTATCATTGTAAAAATCATTACAGACCATTGTATTTTTTATGTCCTGCTGAAATGAATGTAATATAAATACTCCATAAATTAGATTTATAGTTAAGAACCAGATGAATGCTTTATTATTCAAATATTATTGTAGTTATTAGCCTGCAGCAATTACTTTTCTGTCTAAACTTTTATATAAGTGCACAATAGAAAACACTGCACTGATACAGCCCTAATTACATGAAATGTGACAATAATGTCCCACTAAATCAACAGGGCTGCCCATGTAAGGTTTATAAAAAAAAACAAGAAAAATCATGCAGTCTATTCAAGCACAGCCACCCACAGCAGACAGACCCAACAGAAATAAACTGTGTTTTTATCAAGATCAAGAAAATGGTCTTGAGGCTACAGACAGTAAAAGCAGTAAATACTGGGAGTGTTTTGCAAAAATATAAGGTTCTCTCATTTAATAAATAGCTGCCTGCAAACAATGTTAACTCACAGCACTTAATGTTGTAATCTTCAAGCAAGTTCCTAAGTACTGATCCTGTTTTACTAATCTGTTACATTACCAGATGTTGAATGTTTCAGTTTGAAGCCACTTATTTGATAGACCAGCATAAACAGGGAACTTTGCCAAATGTATCGAGTTATTTCAGAAGGAAAACAAAAACCAAAATGAAACCCTACACCAATTCAAAGACCCTCAAACTAATTATGGCATATCTACTTTGGAATTAAATTTCCACATCAAACTTGCCCAAGCCAGCAAAAGTCTGGCTTTGCTTGTAATGATACTGACCAATCAAGAATCTAGTTTCATGTATAAGTACATACATTAATTACTTGCAGACAAATACCACAACAAGTTATGTTGTATCTCTTAACATATATATGATGTTAAGAACTTTCTATAGTAAACATATGAATGGAAGTTTTTATCCTCACAGTTCTGGTAGCCCAGATACTTGTAAGCCACTCGTAAGTGGAATGCAACTGCTGTGCATCTTGAAAAGGCATCCATGTCAGCCTTAAATAAACTAGCACAGAGGAGCAGTTCACACTCGTGGACCATGTCCACCTTCGCAGTTACTTCCCAATAACCTCACATCTTGATGAAGTTGGCCTTCCAGAACCACACCATTAAGGGCTCACACTGAGTTACCTTACCTCACAAACACAGTGCTAAAGATACAACTCTCACATGTAGAAGGAAGAAGAGAAATAAAGACTTTTGTATGGAAATGTAGCAGCTTGTTATGCAATTCTAGCCATTCCCTGCATCTTAATGGAAAAAAAAAAAAGCCTCACCAAACCCAAATACCACCACCCCCAGAAATCCAAACCATACCCTAAACAAAAAAAACCAAACCCCAACAGGCAGCTGTAAGACTTCAGAGAGAAAACAGCTCGTCTGTATGCCTATTTCCAGGATTATGTGACCATGACTTTCAGAGATCATTCTTGGAATTCTTTGGAATAAGTCCATCCAGTAAAAACATGTCATTAGTTTTCATCACTATTTATAAATAATTAAACCAGGGTTAAATAACATATAATTAGTCTAGATGTTGATTATTTCTATTTTTTAATGTTTATATTGAAATGGTGACACTTATAAACTGACGGAACAACTTTTAAGACATTTATACTTCATGATGGATTTCAGAGCGACAACTGGAAAAGCTGTCACAGAATTCAGCTACCTTTCTCAATCATCCTCTGCGGTCTGCTTAAGGGGTGGATTATTTCTTCCCTTTCATTAAACAAAGGCAGTAACTGTGTCAATTCTTATATCCCGTCAATCAAAAATCAATCAGTTCTTAAATCATAATATACTGATCTAATCCTATGGGAGGGTGAGAAAGGATGAGTGGGAAGGCAGCTCCCCCAGCCGGTCCCCGCTCCCGGCAGCAGAGACCATCGGCAGCGGAGCGCGGTCAGGCCGCTCCCAGCGCGCCCCCTGCTGTCGATACCGGGAAACGGCTGCAGAGGCGGGATCGGGGGGGGTGGGGGGAGGGTAGTTGCGCCACCGGAGGTACCGATACGGGACGGGGTGATCATGGTGCTCTTACTGAATTTCATAGAATCATAGAATAGTTAGGGTTGGAAAGGACCTTGAGCTCATCCAGTTCCAACCCCCCTGCCATGGGCAGGGACACCTCACACTAAACCATGCCACGCGAGGCTTTGTCCAACCTGGCCTTGAACACTGCCAGGGATGGAACATTCACAACCTTCCTGGGCAACCCATTCCAGTACCTCACCACCCTAACAGGAAAGAATTTCTTCCTTATATCCAATCTAAACTTCCTCTGTTTAAGTTTTAACCTGTTACGCCTTGTCCTGTCACTATAATCCCTAATGAAGTGTCCCTCCCCAGCATCTCTATAGGTCCCGGGAAAGATGGCACACCTACAGCTCTTAATAGAATTTCTAATCTATTAAAAATACAGAGAAAGGTATAAAATGTTTCGGTTTTGCCTTTTTTTTTTTGGAAGCCCACATACAGATTTAAAGCTGTTCTTTTCTATACAAGGTATTGTTTTTTATAAAATGCTAGTGGCTCAGTGTTGTCTTCTAAAAATAAGACTTTATAAAAAGAGGTGAAAAGAGCAAATAACCATTTGTGAGATACAAATATTCATCATTAATAAGTGCATGGAATCCACCTATGAGCTGATTTAGACTTTATTTCTGATGACTATGAGAAGTGTTTCAAAGTCTCTGAAGATATGAAGGCTAAAGCTGTCTCTTATTCTGCACTAAGACTCTTTCAAGCACTGGTTTCCTTTAACCAATTGCTAGGTTTACAGAATAAGGCAGTCTGAATTCTGTCAAGTGAAATAAAACCACTTTTGAGATTTTTTAGTCACAATTAACTAGGAACAGGCAAACCATTTAAAAACATGATAACCACTTCTTCCCAGCTGCAATTTCAGCAAAGCTTGGCCCTGATTTCAAAAGGAATCACAGGATAGGATCATAGTGAGAAGCAAATACGGGGTGAAGCCCCAACAATAACTACAAAAGAAAAAGTCAAGTCAAACCAATAACTAAGCTTATTTCAGGAGGAAAAGGGGAGCTTTCTCCCCATCCATATATATCAAGGACCCAAAGTCACAATGTTATGCATTTGAAGCAGTAACTGAAGAACATGTATCACTCCTGAAATTTAATCCTCCTATTATGCTCTCCCTTATGACTACTTTGTTCCTTGTTGTCCTCTAGGAATGTACCCATCCTAGAGACTATCTGATTTCCTTCTCTAGGAAAGCAGATTGTTTGCTAAAGCATTTTCTAAAATCAAGAACCTGACTCAGCTGCTACTTTTAATTTCAGGGTCTAGTCTGATGCATTAGTTTGATGCTTTGCTATTTTGGTGTCAATTTATATTTTGTCATAATTACATTTCCTGCAGTAACTGATCTCTTACAGATATTACTATTAAAGCATTAAACTCTTCATTAATAACAGAAAATATAGTATTGCTGTTTCTAAATATTAAGTCAGACTATTCTTCTACTAAACTGATTCTGGAAGAAAACAAGGAAAGTTTCATTGAAATATGAATCGTCATTATTTTTCCACAACCACAACATAACTAATTGTGCAGCTTTGCACTTAATGCACAAGAATCTGCTGATATTTGCATAAATTAATATAACTTGGCCTATGACTCACGTAAGCATTGTATTTCTAGAATATTCTTACTTTTTAAATACAAAAATTTACAATATTTTTTATTACTGCCTCTAAAAAGTAGTTTATTCCTATCAATTCTCTACCCCTTGGTTCCCAGATAAAAATGACACTTAAAATATTCAAGTGCTGCTTCAGATTTGACTGCATGCATTAGGCTTTCGTGGACCCTTCCTGTCTCAGGTCTATCACAGAATCACAGAATCCCAAGGGCTGGAAGGGACCTCAAAAGATCATCTAGTCCAGCCCCCCTGCAAGAGCAGGGTAACCTGGAGTACATCACACAGGAACTTGTCCAGGCGGGCCTTGAATATCTCCAATGTAGGAGACTCCACAATCCCCCTGGGCAACCTGTTCCAGTGCTCTGTCACTCTTACAGTAAAGAAGTTCTTCCTGATGTTAACGTGGAACCTCCTACACTCCAGTTTACACCCATTGCCCCTTGTCCTACCACTGGATATCACTGGAAAAAGCCTAGCTCCATCATCCTGACACACACCCTTTACATATTTGTAAACACTGGTGAGGTCACCCCTCAGTCTCCTCTCCTCCAAGCTAAAGAGACCCAGCTCCCTCAGCCTCTCCTCATAAGGGAGGTGTTCCACTCCCTTCATCATCTCTGTGGCTCTGCGCTGAACTCCTTCAAGCAATTCCCTGTCCTTCTTGAACCTGGGGGGCCCAGAACTGGACACAGTATTCCTCACAAAATGCCTCACCTAGGCAGAGTAGAGGGGGAGGAGAACCTCTCTTGACCTACTCACCACACCCTTTCTAATGCACCCTAGGATGCCATTTGCCTTCTTGGCCACAAGGGCACATTGCTGGCTCATGGTCATCCTCCTGTCCACCAGGACCCCCAGGTCCCTTTCCCCTTCACTCCTTTCCAGCAGGTCAACCCCCAACCTGTACTGGTACATGGGGTTGTTCTTCCCCAGATGCAAGACTCTACACTTGCCCTTGTTGAATTTCATCAAGTTTCTCCTCGCACAACTCTCCAGCCTGTCCAGGTCTCGCTGAATGGCAACACAGCCTTCTGGTGTGTCAGCCACTCCTCCCAATTTAGTGTCATCAGTGAACTTGCTGAGGGTACACTCAGTTCCCTCATCCAGGTCCTTGATGAAAATATTAAACAGCACTGGTCCCAGCACCGACCCCTGAGGGACTCCACTAGTCACAGACCTCCAGCTAGATTCTGCGCCATTGACCACAACTCTCTGCCTTCTTCCTTTCAACCAGTTCTTGATCCACCTCACTACCTGATCATCAAGCCCACACTTCCCTAGCTTATCTATGAGAATGCTGTGGGAGACAGTATCAAATGCCTTACTGAAATCAAGAAAAACCACATCTACCGCTCTACCATCATCCCTCCACCTAGTCACTTCCTCATAGAAGGCTATAAGGTTGGTCAAACATGACTTCCCCCTGGTAAAACCATGTTGGCTGCTCTTAATAACCCCCTCATCCTTGATATGCCTAGAGATGGAGTCAAGAATAAGTTGTTCCATCACCTTTCCAGGGACGGAGGTAAGGCTGACCGGTCTATAATTACCCGGGTCCTCCTTCTTGCCCTTCTTATAGACTGGTGTGACATTTGCCATCTTCCAAACCTCAGGCTCCCTTTTCCCACGATTTACCAAAGATGATGGAGAGTGGCCCAGTAATGACATCCGCCAGATCCCTCAGCACCCTTGGGTGCATTCCATCTGGACCCATTGATTTATAGATGTCCAGATTGCATAGCTGATCCCTAATCCAATCCTCATCTACCAAAGCAAACTCCTCCTTTGTCCTGACTCCTTCTGGGGCTACAGGAATCTGGGGCACCCGGGGAGAGTCTGCAGGAGTAAAAACAGAGGCAAAGAAGACATTCAGCACTTCTGCCTTCTATAGATCCTCTGTCGCCAGGGCACCCACCTCGTTCAACAGTGGGCCTATATTGCCTCTTGTGTTAGTTTTATTTGCTATGTATTTGAAGAAGCCCTTTCTATTGTCCTTAATCCAACTAGCAAGATTAATTTCCAAGGGGGCCTTAGGTGTCCTAATTGCCTCCCTACATCCTCTAACAACTGTGCTATATTCCTCCCAAGTGGCCAGCCCCTCTTTCCATAATCCATAGATTCTCCTTTTCCACTTGAATTTGCCCAGCAGCTCCTTGTTTAACCACACTGGTCTCCTAGTTCCTTTACTTGATTTCCTACTCATAGGGATGCTCTGATCCTGAGCTTGGAATAAGTGATCCTTGAATGCTGACCAGTGCATGCATTCCAGTCCCAGCTGAAGAACTGATTGATACCTTCAGCCTAGATGTTCAGATATCTTTAATCCAAAGCCTCCTCAAATACAGTACAGACGTATGGCCTTGGCTGATTTTTACTGAGAAAGTTGTCATTGTGATGTGAGCAAGACAAGATGGCAGGGATGGAGGGTGCAGGCAGACCAAAAAGGAAAAAACAGTAGCTCAAGCTGTTTGCAGAAGTAATAAGCTTGTATGAAAGCTTTGAGAGGGAAGAGGGAGGAGGAAGAGAATCTGAAGATGGCAATTTAAGTATCAGCAAGGATCAGCCCATTTTAGAGGGTGGCACAGCAATCCCCCTTCCCCGCTTTCCCAGCCCAGTGGAACATAAAAATGGAAGAGAAACACTTGGTCTCATCAGAGTGATGCACATTATCAGTGATTAGCCTAGTAACTTCCTAATCCTTGCTTTCTGTTGTTCATATTAAGACAAATAGTTTCTCAGGACTCTTAAGTCACATTTATCCTGCTTGCAGAGTTTCTTTGCATATGGTAAATGTAATTGGAGTCAAAGTGACCTAGACTTTGAGAGCTACAGCATCTTCATTCCATACAACCCTCAGTTGTATACTTCAAGTATATACTTAACAGCATTACTAACAGGACTAATAAAGAGTCATCTCAACACTTGCCATCTGTGGCAGCAGCATGGAATGATTCAGGATTAAAGAGCACACTACAGAACTGTAAAAGAAGAATTTCTTTGTAGTGAATTAAAACAACCAACTCCACTAATCTGTAAATGACTAAAGAGAGTAAATCACAAGAAAGATCCATAATGATGAAGTAGGAACTCTAAGGCAGATACTGCAAGGGTCCTAGAAGTTGAATGCTTGGAACACGCCTGCTCACAGTGCCAGGATTGCCTGAGCAAGGGGTTACACCATTTATCAGAAAGCAAAGCAAGGTAATCTGCTCTACTGGAACTCTTCACCCTTCCCCAAGCTTCTCTCTCTAGACATTGCTTAGATTCCATCAATATAATTCCTTAGCTTTTCAATATCTGAGCCATCATTCTCTTCACCAGGATTCTGAGTTCATCCATTTGGAGCTGCTCTCAACTCTGCTATCCTAGATTTCCTACTGATATGATTGTTGGTTGTTCCAGTGTTTCTCTCTCCTCACCCTGGGACTTCTTTCCCTTTCTTGCCATAAAGACGAGTATTCCATCAATCCTTATAATTAACATAATGGATTCTTGCCTTCACAATCCTGATTATTAATCTTTAGTACCTCCAATGCATTCCAAAAGCCAGCTTTTGCCTCCACAGAATGGTGATTTTAAGGACAGCCCAGAGGATTCATATAGAATGGGGAAAAATAAACCAGTTAATCTGAGGCACACATTCTCACTTGTGAACTTTGCCCAATAAAAACCCTGTTGAGTTTCAGAGTCTTTAAAACATTACCTTCCAATGCTACAAAATGCTCTGTGATTCAAATACAAATATGGTCCAGGAGCTGGACATTCTATAGCACACTGACTTAACCATAGGCTACCAATAAAACCAGTAATAAATCATTTAACGCGTTCAAAGACAACCCGCAAAATGCTATAACATACTTACTCAAAACAGATTTTGAAACAGGGGAAGGGAAAGAATGGTCCCTTTTTGAACTCTGAAGGAAAGGAGAGAACTGAAGTTTAATTTGGTAGAGAGTGTTACATTCTTGTTTGTTGATTTATGACAGCCAAGAGAGAAAGCTTAGGTTTGTTACCCCTTATTGTGAATCATGACTGCTCACTTTCTGAAGAGCAAAGTGATAATGCTTTTCCCGACCTTGCCTAACAGAATCCTCAAATAATGGTACAGCAATTCATAAAGGTTTCTCTCAGGGTCGATCATTTTTCATACCTTCAATTAACTGAAGAAAGCAATTTTTAGCTTTCATATTGATTTAAAGGAGGGGGGAAGGGAATAAATCATAAAATAACTCAACAATACCATAGGAAGGTCTAAGCTAAAATAAACTCCATTAACTGTAGCTTTATTCACACAAAAGACATCACCATTTTCTTTTCTTCAAAATCCAGACTTTCTAATACACTCCCTTCCCCACAGAACTTTCAGAGGAAGTCATTCCAGAAAAAAACAAAACAAAACAAAACAAACAAATACGCTATTAAGTTTACTTAAAAAGATAGAAAATAAAAGAAACAAAAGCAGTTCTTTAATCAAAGTTGACATCACACATCAAAGTGTGATTTTATCTTTTTACATAGTAAATATCCTACACAAAAGCCATGGGACATGGAAGATAAGGTCATGGAATAAAATTTAACTTAAAACATATAATGCAATTATAATTAATCTGTGCTAGATAGTTTACCAACAGAGCAGCATGAAACTTGCAATTGCTTCCATACAACTGGCAGCTTTATTTATTGCTCTTTATGACTTTCCTTCATGTCTCAAATATGACAGTTGTTACCATGACCCACAAGCTGAATTTCTAATCCATTATCTCTTCTTAGAGCCAAGTATTTTAGGTTGCAACCAGCATCAAACAATGCATGACTTTTTGAAGCCATGAAGGAAGATCAATCCATCTCACATGAACTTATTGTGGAAATAACCGATGCTCTTTGCAAGCACAGTACTCCTTTGTTGTGTGTTAACAACACAAGGGAGATATGTTCTTGAACTTCTGCCTTTATCAGTGAATCACTTTTTGTAAAAGTGAACTTTCCAAATTTACTTTTTGAAAGCCTCAAGGGTAACTATGAAGTGGTCTTAGAACTGAGCCTTATCTCCCCACTTTGACCTTTTACCTTCTTCATGCAAACTCAAGCAGTTCAGACACAAGATAGTTGAGATCATTTGCACCATAGAATTGCTTGATATACCAATCAATAATTTTCTTTACATAATTAATAACAAAAAAAGAGTGATTAATAAAAACAACCTGGAAAGTCCTTTAACTCCTCTGGTATTTTGAGCTTCCTCTCATAACATGAAGTAACATTCTAAACCATTGTCAACATGTCTTAAAGTTAACAAACTCGCACTGATACTAAATCCACTTAAACAAAAAGAAAATGCACTTCAATATTTCTTTGTTTACAAATTCTCACTATTTAAATATTTCATCTTTGAAACAAATTCACGAAACTTTAAGAGAAGCAGTTGCTGCTGACAGTCATTTAGCCCAACCAATATATTGTCACTTGAATGTTATAATTACTTTTTTAATTACATAAGAATACAAATTATCTACTGGTAACACTTCATGCAAAGGAAATACCTGTTCAGTCCCAGTTTAAGAGACACTTGCATATAAAATATTACTTGGAATGCAGGTTAGAAATTTTTCAGCTGAAAGATTGATTTTGAAAGATTTGTAATTTCTTTGGGACCGCTGAAATCTTTTAAAGGGAAGCTTCACATTAATCTCATAGACCCACGGCTCCTAAACAAAGAATGGTTTCTGCTTACCCTAAATTCCCATTGCTGTCCCTGTGTTATACCTGCTTTAGTATTAGTTTGTCAAGTTTTGTTTCTGAATAAGACAGTAAATCAATAGTGCTGACAGAACTGAACTACTGATAACTTCGCTGTTAGTGAGCATTCGCATACTGAACATCACACTACATCCATCATATAGTTAACCATGAATCACAAAGAGCAGCATAAGAACAATCAAGAGTGAATATTTAATTCTATATAAGCTTTTTTCTTATATCGAACTCCTCCAACATTTTTTTTATTTAATGACAAACTGTGACATACGGATGCGCTGTGCTCATTTTGCAAACTAAGAAATCAGGCATGTTGGCAAGACTTGCCTACACAAATCTGTGTCATTATCACTGTTGATCTCCCAGTTATATGACCAGTCGATATAGAGCCACTATTTCACCATTATCACTAAGCACAGATGTGGAATGATACAAGGGGTAACTTACAATGAGTAGTCTCCTGCTTATTGTGAGCCTTAAGAGTCAATTACTATGTTCTGTATTGACCACATAAACAGAACAAGTGATCATAATAATTTCTTTTAATTATTACATCTGATTAAGAAAAATATCTGTTTATGCAGTGGTACCATCAATAGAACTTTAAAGATTTTTCTAGGAAAAATATTAGAACTATTTTCTTAAAACCATTTTATTAAATATTATTGAAGTATTGATATTTCTGAATATCAAAAATATTCAGAAATAGATACCTGAAGCTGTGGTTTATGGATTAATATGAAACACAGATAAGATGGCCAAACTACATAATTATTCATATATCTAAAGGAAGTTTCAGAATCTCATCCTTTTTCTTTTTCCAGAAGAAAAAATCCTGAGGTGAGGGAACCACACAGATTTAAGAACCAACAGAAGGAATTGTCTCTATTATCAAAAACTCATCAGCCACATCCTCAGATCTTGCTGAAACTGAATAGCAGTTTACATGAACTAGAAATGTTATGCTAAAGTCTCCCTCCATCTGCGATAAATCTTTAAATTACAGGAATAAATCAGCAGGTTTAAGAGCAGCTCTTACCTTCTGAATAGCCCTTGCCCATCTTGCTTTTGCAAAAATACTTCCATCATCTTGACCTCTATTTTTCCTGGAGAAAGGGGTGGAGAGAGAAGTACTTGTCAAAACAGCAAAGCAGGGGAAAAAAAACCAACCAAAACCAAACTTAAAGAGCTCTAATAATTCTATGGGCAAGCAGATTTAAAGTCAACTAGAATCATCTCCCATTTCCTCTGTATTTTCTCTGTACATAGCATCCTCTCTCTATATACTAGAAAATATTAGCTCTGTTCAAGTTATTCTTAATTGAAAGTTATGATAACTTATCCTGGTAATTAGCTTAGGGGTTACTTTACACTTAGCAGGAGAAGGGCTGATCAAAACTCACACTCTTGTCCTGTTCAACAAGATAAGCTGTTCAGTCAGGGGGTTCACAAGTGGCTTTGCTTTGTCAATATTAAATCCAAACCAGTTATGGAAAATAATGGAGGAAAACACTTCACTATATACTATTTAGCCCTTAATATGGAAGATTCCAGAACTTGCTGACAGCACACTCAATCCCACTGTCCATGTCATTGATAAAGATACAAAACAATATTATTCCCAACACAGACTCCTGATGGATGCCACTTGTCACTGGTGTGCATCCAGACACTGAACCATTGACCACTACCCTCTAGATGTGATCAGCCAGCCAATTCCTCACCCCAATTTAGAGACAGATGTCATGGGAAACTGTGTCAAAGACTTTACAGAAGCCCAGATAGATGATATCTGTAGCTCTTCCTTTGTCTACTGATGTTACTCCATCACAGAAGGCCACTAAGCTGGTCAGGCAGGACTTGCACTTGGTGTAGACATGCTGGCTGTCTCAAATCACCCCTCTATCCTCCACATGCTCTAACATAGCTCCTAGAAGGATCTGTTCCATGATCTTCTCAGGCACAGAGGGGAGGTTGACAGGTCAGTAGCTCTCAGGGTCCTCCTTCCTACCCTTTTTAAAGATGGGTCTGATACTGCCCTTTTTCCAATCACCAGGGACCTCACCTGAGTGCCACGACTTCCCAAATATCATGGAGAGTCGCCTGGCAACTACACCAGCTCAAGACTCTGCATGGGATGCATCTTACCAGGTCCTACGATGCCCATTTTCAACTCCAGCCCACTTTTTCCAGTGGGGAAATAAAAGTAACAATCAAAGAAAACCTGATATTTTATTTCAAGCAGCTTTGTCTCTCTCCTAGGATTTGAATGTTAAAATCAAATATAACAAATTCAATTATTTTTCTTGAAGTTTTAACAATTAATATTTTGTCTTATTTTCATTACAATTGAAGATAAAGATAGAGAAACATTTCTCTCTGATGTCTCCCCATCTATTTCAAATTATGATGCCACTCTCTACTTGGGCAGTCAGTTGATAAAATAAAACAGAATGTTTATAGTGAAGATTCCCCAGACCCTATGGTGATTTGACTGTGTAGTTAGAAGATGGCATACGTATCCCTGATTCAGTATACAGGATAAAAAAAGCAGATGCTGAACAGTAACTAGAGCAGACCACATGGCAATATCTCTATATGCTGATTTTCTCTAATATAATATTAAAATGCAGTTCCAAAACAATTCCCATCTATCCAGACATTTTGATGCAAGTAAAACATGTTCAAGCAGAGATGACTGGCTCGCAGTATCCCCTTTGGATTACAGGGGGTTCCATTAATTCTAAGAGTATACTGGCTTGAAAAGATGTGATTCCTGTCCCCTGTATTAATAATAAGGTAAAAAATAACAATGCTAAAAAGAATACATTTCCCAATTACAGTGCTTCATAAATCAGGATTACAAGTTCTTTGATATCAAATGGCAGGAGGAGAGAAGAAAATAACAACAAAAAGACAACCAAAAAACAATCAAACCACCAAAAGAGGAAAAAACAAAACCCAAAAGCCCAAATTCACACGCATAAAAAAACCTCAACCAAAAAAGACCCACCATCCCCCCCCCAAAAAAACCCTTTGAATTTCCTCAGTAAAGGTATATCCTTGTGAGACACAGAGCTAGCACTATCACAATGTCTTTGCAAACTGCACTAAAGGAGTTACTGAGAAGACAGCCTAGAACTATTTCTGTATCTGAAGACCTGAAATAAAGCTCTGCAAGAGAAACAAACCAACCAACCAAAAAACACACACCCCACCCCCCCCCCAAAAAAAAGACACCAAAAAGAAAATCTTACATTCATCAGGTAAGCATCATGAAAAGAACTCTATCAAATCTTCAAAACAGCAATCTGCTGTGCACTTAGTTGCCCAGACACAGGCCAATTATGAGTGTTCATTATTCAGGTACTTCACCACACCTGTGAAGAATGTTGGCTCAAGCTCAAAAAAGCCAATTCAGCTCATGGCTGTTAAGCACAGGTGAAAACACTCACTACAGACTCTACCAGTCTTGCAAGAATACAAATAATTGAAAAGATACTGCCTTCAGTAGCAAAATAAAGTTATACAGTAAAATTCCATAGGTACAAAGGACAGTAGCAATCTCTGTACTACATAAAGTTGCACAGTATTTATATTATACTTCTGTGATATCCCTAAGTTCACACATTAGTACTTAATTATCTTGGACTTTTGGAACAGTGTGCTTTTATTTGAGGAGAAAAATGTTCTCCCTGATATGCACAGCTGAGTGCACATGATGCAAACTAAGTGTGAGAGAGGCTTGTCTTCCCATGTCCTCATCTCTGAGGCTGTATGTTTTCAGGTTCTGCCTTTTTCCTTTTCACATCTATTCATTTCTTTTTTATTGCAAGGTAAATCAGCCAAGTGATACTAGTAATGCACCTGTCGACTAGACTGGAAATACTAAGTAATATTTAACCTTAGGAATGATTAAGATAATCATCCTCAAAGTCAGTTAGAGTTGGTTGGCAATTTTGATTCAGAAGGAAAAAACAGATTTCTCTGCCTTAATTGAAAGTAAGTAGGAGAGTTGAGTATTCCGAAGGTTTGAGGCATAATGTACACAGGCAAATAAAAACATACAGCTTATTTGGAACACTTCTAGAAAGTCATTGATCTGATCAGACTCCTAGCAGCACAGGCAAGTAAAGCAGTTCAATACGCTTCTCCTTAAGCCACAAAAAACATATGTTGGCAGGCACAGTAGCAGAAGGTTTTACCTGCCCACTTCCTGCTGACACAGTGATTGGTCCAGTTTATACAACAAATGATGGTTAAATTTCTAATTTGAACTATTAAAACTAATTAGTTAGCTGGCAGAAAACAATTTCTCAATACTGAACAAAGCCTCCAGATGCAGGAATTCCTGTAAAGCACCAGATACTGCTGAGAATGATCTGTACTGCTAACTGAATGATGTACAATGAACATACATTATTCCAGGCAAATACATTGCTATATTTTTTTAAACAAGGAAAAAAACCTGTAACACCTGATTAAGACGTCTTTACACAAGCATAAACAAAGGAATCATAGCTGATAATTAGAAAAGCATTAGTTCCCCATGATAGAACAACCAAAAAGCTTGCAAGCAAACAAGTGCCTTCGGAATGCCTGAAAATCTTGCTGATTCACCATTCCTACAACATAATGCCCAGCTGTCATCTCTGAAGCAGTAAAGTTCACAAGAACAATGAAAAAAGGAAAACTAGAAGCTTCATAGTGAGAAGTTTGGCAGTATTCAGATATAGTGAGTTGAGCAAGCAACTGTGCATCAAACTTAGCAGACCTCCAAGTCTCCTAGCCATAAGGATCAAAATAACTGATCTTGGTGCAGTCAATTTACCAACAGAACCCAAACAACGCCAAAAGGAATGCATAGGCTAGATAAACATGAGGGCTGTTCAGCCTGGTTTATCAAAATCCAAGGATTTTTAATAGAAAACAGAAGTTACACTGACACTTTTATTTAGTAAGTGTTTTGCAGCTCAGTTATGTTACCCAAACACATTAAAATTGGCCTAGTATTTCAATGACAATTTGCATTTTTTTGGCACTTCCCATAACATTAAATCTCCCTACAGCCTTCAATGTAAAGCAGTTAATTGCATAGCAGTTGCAGTGTGGTCACATACAGACAAATAATGACATTCTCTGAATGCTTACTTGCAACAGGCAGCCCGGAACATCTGCATTGATTTCTAACTGTTCATCATTAATGTTGATTTTGTCAGCTTTGAATATAGGAAATAAATATAGGAAGAAAAACTGAAATAATTACACTCTACTATAAGGTTTTTTTATTTGGCAATATCCACTCCCCACAAGCAACAGTCATGCTGGAATCAATTTCTTGTGCTTAAATCAATCTCTAATGGACAAATTGAGCAGGGTTGTACTTGTGTAGTATACTACTACAAAACTATGATTCTTTATGTTTTGTTTTTCTTCCTTTAAATATGCTTTTCAGGAAGTTCTGATGATTATTCTTGTAAGAATATGGGATATGGACGCTGATGGTAATTGTTAGTTGTAGTGTGCATTTGTCTATAGCTCAGAAGGATATGGAAGAATAAAGATGAAAACCAGCTTCTATGCTCTTCAGAAAAAAAAAGCACTTTCAAGTACTAAGTTTCTGAACCTGGAACTTCTGAAACATGCACAATTTCATGTGCATTGGAAGTATATAAGTTCATTAGATACTTGAAACTTTTGGGGGAAGATTTACACATCTGTTACTTATTTAGACTCCGACGGCACAAGTTCTTTGGGCATATCTCTGTTTGGGCAGTGAAGCACAACATGAGAAGTTGCTACCACAGCCTTGTGCATAAGGTCAAAGTGACTTTAGTAATGTTACATACATCTCTGCTACAATAAGCTTGGCCTTGTTAAGAGATTATCTAAAGCTGACTGCACTGAAATAGTTTCTACCTGAAAACAAGGTGATTTTTGACTTACCTCTAGAGAAAATGAAGTTATAAGATAGGCATTTATCCCCACAGCTGAACTTATGTTTTTTCAAAGTTCTAATATTTCCTCTGCTTTTTCCCCTTCAACATTTTCATCAGCATAATTCACATCGATGTTGATTTTCATATTTTGCTAAAGGAATATGCCTCCTCCTGCTTGCTTTTAAAAATACCCTGAGCCAAGCCCACTATCCACACAGCTGCTTTAGGTAACTCATCAGTAACCGCAGCTGGGTTACCCCTCCTCTTCCTGGGCATAATTAACTATTTGTTGCAAGGAAAGTATTTTCTGCTCCCTAGTGTGTTTTCACCCTTGGGACTACATATGTGTGAGTTGTTGCTGTTTCTGCTAAAGCTGATCTGCAAAGTTACAGCTTGTTTTAACAATTATTTTCCAGAGAGGTTATTTTAGTGTTCTGACTTACACTATGACCTGATAAACTTTAGCTTCATCTCAGATAGAGAGATAGTAAACTATTCTGCATAGCTGAGAATTGGTACTGAGGAAGGAAGATAATAACTACTTAAACTTCTATATTTGACAGTGTCATTAATTTAATACACTATGAGGTTAGTGTGTAAGTGGTCCTTGACCTGAATTTTACTAACATAACAATTCAATTAATAAAAAACTTTTCATTTAATTACAATTAATTATACATGTTTCACTGCCTTATTTTGAGTAAGAACCATCATAGCAGTATTCAAACCTCTTACATGGGCTTTGAGCCATCTTGCGACATACCTACAGTTATTAGACCTGAATTTAGTGCTCTAAGCAACTTCAAAAGACCAACTGATGTCTAGGTGAAATGCAAGTTTTGTCATTGATATGAGAGGAGGTAAAATCTCACTCTAATACAGCTTTAATTAATGGAGCTGGGCAAATGACATGAGCTCAAGATTAAAGATAATTTCCATGTATGAACAGGACAGCAGCCAGAATAAAGGGTCCAACAAAAATGAAATCAGACAAATTCTGTTTATGATCCTAAAGCCAAAAATTTAACTGCAGCAATAGAGGAAGGAGAGGGGTAAAATCAATCATTTAGCCTGGTGCCTACATGTGTGAAAACACATATGTACAGTGATCAATGCCTAAACTATTTAAATTCCAATTCTTACCACTCAAAGCTATGAACTGGACTGTCATTCGGACCAGTCAAAAACACAGCTTCTGATTTTGATCTTAGTAAACTTACTGTGGTGCCAGTAAGTGGTAGCTCATTTTCCCCTACACTGCTATAGAACAGAAGATTTTCAAGACAGATTTTAGTTGGAGTGTGTCAAGACAGTAAAAGCTTTTCTGATGACTACAAGGGTACTACAAAGTAGTCTTGCTACTTGAGAAGTCCTCTCAAGATATATTACCTCTTCAGCACTGCAAAGGTACCTTCATAGCTTCCCCAAATGCAAGATATTTATCAGAACAAAAGAATATGCAATTAGGACAGAAACTCACTTATAAGACCACAGGTTACCATGGAAGATAGGTGTCACAAAGAAACACATGTTGGCGTGAATAAGACATTAGCAACACACTGTTCTACTGTCCAGTGAGTGTCAGCTTCTAATCAATCTTGAATCTATCAAAGTATCACCTTGGATCACTTATTTGTTCATCACCTGTTTAACACCTATTTCATCACCATATCATCAAAAACACTCTTCTAATAGATCCAACTGAAAAAGTTTTTTCCAAATTACACTGGAAAGACATTTTTCTTTATTCAACTGAACTTGATCTCTCTTGCACACTATCAAGTTACTGTATTAATAACCAATCCCTAACCTTTCAAACTTAAAAACCCTCAACATCAGTGTTGTGAGTCTTTGATTGTATATGAACTCAATAAACAAAATATGTGATCTTCAGAAACAGAATGGGCTATAGAGTATATCTCGTTTCACATCTAGATCTCTCCCTCAATTTCTAAATTGATATCAGAAAAATATCCAACATGCAGCTTGCCTTCACATCAGACTCTGTGAAACTCCTACTTGTAAGAGAAGTTTCACAGAAGCTGTACTGTTCACTGAACTTGGCCTCATACATGAAACTGTATCTGAGTATTATGAATTTATACCTGAAACATCCTTACATAGACTCAATCTGTCTCTACCTCTGAACTAAGTGAAGCATAGAAATACATAACTACTGATAATCCACCACGTTGAATAGTTGTAAGATTTTTTTTACTTACTTTTTTAGCTGATGAAAGGATGTAAAAGTATCTATGTAATAGTTAAAAATAAGAACAAACTTTGAAGGAATTTTTCTTCAAAAACTCTCAAATGGTTTAAGAACAGGTGATGTCATTGTCCTCCTCCTGCACTAGAATGATGAATGCTTATCTAGAGTTTTACCATAATTTTTACTTTCTGTAGAAAAAACAGAATAGGATTTGCATTAGGGATCTAATGCTGTTTCTATTTTCTCCTTCTACCCTGGTTGATTTGCAACAAGGAATAGGAATAACAGAAGAAGCTCTAGTGCTCTATACAGACTTCTTTAGCTTAAAGCATAAGAAAATTTTATATGCAAGCACATATACTTACATGCTGTAAATTATATCTAATCTGCCTATCTGCCTGTATTTAAGTCCTCTTTAAAAGACTATTGCACTGCAAAACATGGTTGGGCTTTAGTACGATCTTAACCTGTACCTTTAGTGTCTGCACATACACAATCAGTGTTTTCCTTGACCTTCAGATAATGCTCCACCATGACACACAAAAAGCTGCCTGCCATCTCTCCACATTATAGACTTACATGGCTAAACTGGAATCTTGATATCCAAGTCAGAAACGAAATTGTTTCCAAGAGAGATGATTTTATTGTTTGTGAACATATTTGAGACTACTACAGTAACACACAGTAGCTATGAGT
Organism: Melopsittacus undulatus; assembly: GCF_012275295.1. NCBI lineage: Eukaryota > Metazoa > Chordata > Aves > Psittaciformes > Psittaculidae > Melopsittacus > Melopsittacus undulatus. Next base: position 19,738,630 of record NC_047535.1, read on the forward strand.
TCAGGGAGGACAATTTGTTCAGTGAATCTGTTCAGTCATTTTTCCTGATTGCTAGGCCGTGGACAATATGCTAGAAAACTCTGCGATGAGAATCCGCATCTATATGTGAAATTCCATTTGAAAAATGCATACAAATAGGCAATGAATTAATGAAAAAAGGAAAAAGAGTAATATGAATTTCTAATAATTAGCTTACTGCTTTCATTGCAAACCAATCAAAATTCAAGCAATGAGCTTGTAACCAAACGATCCCTATGCAAATGTAGTAAATTAATTCAAGTGGTATTTACCCGGCATGTGAATGTGTAGGATCTTTCAGAGAAGTGGTTTAAAGATGAAATATGGCACAGCACTCTGAGCCTAATGAATCTTTTCATAAACATTTGCTCCTCTTCCCATGGGAGCTCTCTTTTCTCCTATGTTGTATATCTCTTTCTGTAGAGTTCTTGTGCCTCTACCTGAAATGTTTGCATTTTGCAGGAATTTTGCTGTGCAAGAACTGATATCTGACTTGATTATTTTAGCTTTTCTATAAATGAACAGCATTTTTAGTACCTTCAAGGGAATACTTACGGAGAATGAATATACATCTACACACCACTGTAACTATCACATAAACTAATTCTCAGAAGCTGACAAGGCTACTTACTTAAATAAATTACTACTTATGTAAGTGATGTCTAAGTAAACTGTGTTAACCTCTATGACACGTCAACCTTTTTGGAATGACATGAAATAACTGCACAACAGTAAAGTTAAAAAAGTTATGTGAGAACAGAAATATCTAAGAAGGCACAGACCCTAATTAACATAGGACAAAAAAAAAACCCTAAACAAACAACATCCAAAAGCCTTTCTTATTCCATTGACATGTAAATAATTCATCATAAGTAATGTTATTACACAGAACCTTAGAGGAAGTCAATGATTTGTCATTTATTACAAAAGGTTCTCACCACAAATAATACAAACCCAAGAATGTTAATAATGAAGTTAATTAAAGCTCAGTATCAGCTCATAACAAAAGAATCACCAGAACATTCACAATAGCCACAAGCAAAATGGACACTTGTGAAAAGATTTAAAGAAAATAGCTATTACATCTAATGATTGGGAGGAGTGAAATAGTATGGACTGATAGGAAGAGATATTGGAGGAAACTAATAGTAATGTCTGCCATGTGATAAAGATATTTACATTTCCTTCTAATGCACAACCTATTTTATATTTTGTAGGGGTTTTTTATATATACTTCAGAGTATCAAACTTGGCTGTGCCTTTTGTGCCAGAGCTAGACATTATACCTCTTCTCCTACAAGAATTTTCTCCATGATTATCTTGTTCTGAGACTGAAATACAAAGTCATGTTCAAACATAAGGAATGACCTGAAAAATTTGTGTATTTAACAACTGTGCTGTATTAAGTCAATTATCCAAAATACAAGACCTCATTTCCACAAGTTATTCAGAGTCCCCAAGCAAAGCTGCTGAACAGTTTGTCTAATAAATTCCTTTTAATTCCTTTTAATTACTGTTTTTGCAGAGACTTAATGGGGATATATAAAATTCTTATATCATTTTTAAATGAGGAATAATTTGGACTATTAAAATTAAAAAAAAAACAGTTTTATCAATTCCATTTATCATCATTAACTCACTAATTAAAAGAAATCCACAGCAGTAATTTCCAATCAATATTTAGTGTCTCTGTCAGGGCCCTGAGTATACCAGTAGACTTCATTAGACTAGCTTCCATGGGGAAAGGGATCAACGAGCCCTGCAGCTCCATTCAAGTTCAGTCCCTGCCCAATGTTCTGCTCCAAGAGTGACAGTCTCTATAAAGTACAGTTCTGCCTATATACTCACTGATCTAGACCCTCACTTGTGGACTAGCTTGAGCTTGGCTTTGCTTTTTCTCACAGAATCATCAATTCTCTAAATGCCTGTTCTCAGTTCTCTCAGCATCCATGTTCTCAGTCTTTCAAGTTTTGGCTACATACTGCTAACTGCTATTTATCTTCTTTTCCATGTTTTTCACTCAAAACTTTTTAACATAAGAATAAATTATATAACAATTGTAAAGTTGCTAATTAAAAACTAAGTAAAGGCATATAACAAAACCCATAAAATCCTCTTAAACTTCAGATTCACTATATTTATGATATTTAGTACTCTCCAACCCCAATTGTAAACTTTGTCTATTCTTTTCCTGCCATAGAGAGCTACTGCAACATTATTTAAGATTCTTCAGAAGCTTTCCTGTTTGTTTTTAAGTAGATTTTGAAAGAACTGGTTTTGTTCCAATCAAGAGCAATAGTTTTAGGCCACAGAAGACCTAAAGGAAAAAAACACATCTGAGAAAAGCAAGAGGTGAAACTGAATTCAGAAAGGGCAGCAGAGCAGGAAGGATCATCAATGATCATGTTAGCTTGACTGACAGATGAGAAAAAAGCCTGAGGAACAATGCAATGAACTCTCAGCACTACAGTGCTATTCTAAAGGGCTTAATTTTACAGAAGACAGTAAGCCACTATTGCGGCAATTTGCTCTTACTGAGAAAATCTGCCTTACTGTAGTAAAATAAATTTATATTACTGTTTATTTGCAGTTTTAAATGACTGATACATAAAACTAAACCAAACATCACCTGAAGCAGGATGCCTTTCTACCCACATTTGCTTTCTATAAATTAAGCAGAGAACAGCTGCCCAAGCAGTTAAAGACCTTAGAGGAAGCTCTTTGATATGTGAAAATGGTTTATATTCAGAGAAGTCAAGTCAATTGATAGGTGCCTGATGTAAACAACCATTTTACCTTGCCTTTGGAACACAGAAGTACTACACGAGTTGAACTGTTATATAGAGAAAAAATGAAACAGCAAATTAAGGAAGAAATAGTTGCAGCAGCACTTAACAAGATTCACATTCTCTTCTTTTGAACTATTCTGGACATCAACTGTTTCTTATGGTTTTCTGCTCTGAGGGTACTTTCATATAGATAATGCTTTCAGAAAATGCGCCAAGTGCCACATACTATAACAGCAGCTTAGAGAAAGGGTGCAAGTTTAAAGTAGACAAGTTTCAGCTGAGATGTCCTACGTTCAGCTAGTGAGCAAGTGGTTGCATGGTTCTGAGTTACTGGCGAGGCTTAAACCACGGCAGTTGTATAACAGTTTTTGCTAACATTAGGTCTTAACATGATCATTTAGTTAAAAAAAAAAGAAAAAAGAAAAAAACTCTTCTAATTGTCCTTTATATATTTTTTGTATAGCTAAGGAAAAGTCAGGTTGCTTTACCTACCTTCCTATAGAAATAAATTAATATTTATTCAGTATTTTTATTTGCATTTAAAACAGACTAGAAACCAGTAATTTGTATGGTAGGAAATAACCACATTTTGTAAAAGCATTACTTATAATTAAGCAGTAGCACAGTTGCCAGATAGAGATTCTATCATACAGGATACTATGAAAATGAGAAAACAATATTGTTTTCTGTCTTAAAGACCTGTATGCTGTGCTATTCATGTAAACTAGAAGATACCATGACAAACTCATTTTGTCTTCCTATGTACTGTGAAGATTCACATATATTATCTACAACTTCTGCATCCAGGCTCAGTCATCTTGAAATAGATTTGATGCAGCTCAGTTATAATTGTTTTATTTAGAGTATTTTTCCTCATCAATAAAAGGTTTGAGGAGCAATAGGAGAGTACTCTATCTATTTTAATTTATTATTAAGTGTTAAATTCTTTTTAGAATCTGGTAGTTCTGTCCTGAAGGAATTACAGGGGAATTTCAAACCATACTGGACAGTTAGGCTTAGCCAAACTTGAATTCTACCCAAGTCCCTGCCTGAAAATATTCCTTGGAGATGTCCCCCTGCCAAAATCAAACCAAAGCAACAAACTCAAAACAAACACACCAAGACCAAACAAAAACCCAACACACACATACACAATAACCCCAACCCAAGCAAACCATAAAACCCTGAAACAAAACCACCACAGACCCTAGGTACAATATGTCAGAAAGTGCAGTACTGTGTTGGCAGGAGCAGCTTAGCCACTTGGAACATGCACCTGTATGAAGTATCATACTACGAAATGTTCCTTGAAGCTTATCAGAACAAATCAGGCTGCTGCACTAGAATAGTAGTTCCTTTCGTCAAATGTGTGGGAAAGCACAGTATCATAAGGAAGTAAAGCACAGTGATACAACTGAAGTTCTCTATAACAATGGCTCAAGGACTGCAATCATGTAACATGTGGCTTCATTGTAGAGAGAAACCACAGGATAATAAATGCAAAAAATCCCACCAATTTCAACACCAATTGCTTTTTATATTTTAAAAGAGATATGCCAGTTCTAAAAGGCTGGGAACTGGTGGACAGTCATAGCCAAAAGGCTTATGTGTGACCTACATTTTTTGTTAGCCTGCTTTTTCCTTTTTTTTCTTTTGGATCTTATTTCTTTTTGGCAGCAAACATGAAAGGAAACATTATCATTATGGAAGGTCGGTTATGCTTAGCCATTCTATAATATAACTTTGAGAACAACTGGCCATTAAAAGATCACATTAGAAAAACACCACATCTATGAACAAACATTATCTGCTTAAACAGCTATGACTACATAGTGGAAATATTGTTTTGGTTTCAGGAGCTCCTCACCTGTAGCCAAGAGGTGAAGGTGGAAATTTTCATGGTTTAGAAATAACTTTATGCCTGCCTATCAATTTTTCTATTATCTGTGCATGAGTAATTAAACAGATTTCTGGACAAATGGCTATAAGGTGTTATCTTAAAAATTAATTTGGACCTTAGCACATGCTTGCTTCTGTGTATTTAAAACCAGGGAAGACTAATTAGATTTGTTAAGGGTTCATTTCACTTTCAGGATGTCTCAAGCATTAAGGAATTTCTAAGCTTTCTTTTCAGTTTTCATCTATTAGAAAAGAATTGCAAATTGCCATCATACCACTTTAATTTATTTAACCAGTATCAGTTTAATAACTGTTACAATAAAATCAGCATTTCTAGTGGCTGCAGATCACTGAGTCCGATTTTAGTAATATAACTAAGCAGTTACCATCACCCAAAATATTACACTGAGGGAACTCTGTCAAAGCCAAATACTTGAGAACCAAATACTCAAAAACAACTTTGTCCATAAAATCTATACAGGTCTAGCTGATCTATAGCTCTGCAGAGAAGTATCACATGACATATCAATATTCTTTGAAGGAAATTTGTGGTTTTTAGAATAATAACTTTTTTTTTGCTTAATTTTGCTTGTTTTGGAAATGCCCCTAACCAATTTTATGCCATTCAGTTTAGTTTCTCTTTGACAGGCTCTTGTGCAGTACTTACTTTGTTTAGGTGCTGTGGATGGCAACATTAGTATTTTCTAATGATTGTTAACATTTTTAATGTATTTCATTGTTGTTTTTTAAATGCAGCAAGCATTTTTAATACAAGACTGAGGGTTACCTTTTCAAAAGCTGAGTGACTTAAGTTCCTTTGAAAATGGAATACAAGAGCTTTCTGCATAATTTTTTAGAGTACTTTTCCAGCATAATCCTTCTTTTGTTTCAAAGAGTAGTTATTCAAAATAGCCATTTCACAAAATACATTTTGTTATTCAAAAGACCTAGATTAATAGATTCGCTTCAGTCATTAAAAGTATTTTCCATTTAACTTTCCAGTTAAGTGAAGTATTTCAGAAGAGAAACTATAAACTTACTGACAATACAAGCATTGGCTGTACTATTTTAGTATTTGTGTGTTGCAAGTTGCAAGAACAAGAATTGCATAGATTAGTTTTTATCCTAATGTAGCCTGACTGTAAACAGAACAGTTTTCATTTAACACTATCTGTTACTTCCTGAGTATTGCAACACACAAGAGGCACAAATGAAAAGTATGATTTTTGTCAGGAGGATAATTCAAATATTTATATACATATTTTCCCTGACACAGCAACATATAATCATATGCAGTACTCATTCATTTATTTACATCATAATTTATATATTTTAAACTATAATGCACTTTATTTTCAGTCATTCTGGTGTTAATTCTGTACATTTCTGCTACTCTGGATATACAACATGCAACTGAATGGTACCAAAGAAATTAACTATGAAATTTTATTCTTGCAAGTACTAGCATTCAGCACTGGATGCTAATAATGCATACAAGAATGCATTTTTATGCATTCTGTGTGATGAATGCTCCATCCCTGGCAGTGTTCAAGGCCAAGCTGGATGGAGTCTTGGGTGACATGCTTTAGTTCAAGGTGACCCTGCCCATGGCAGGGGGGTTGGAACTGGATGATCTTAAGCTCCTTTCCAACCCTAACTATTCTTTGATTCTATGATTCTATCACACACAAAAACAAATTGATTTATTGTATGGTTACAATACACAGCCAGAATGAAATATGTACTAAAAAACTTGATTGCTGATTTACAACAAACAAACAAAGTCATTTGCTCATTAACTATATTAATCAGAGGAAAACTTAGAGGTTGTTTTATATTTTGTAAACAGTATTTTCCCCTTCTGTTTCTATTGGGGTTTTTGGAGATTTTTTTTAAGACTGGGAGAAAATATATTGCTCTAATAAGAATCCACTTAATCATTTACTGCATCCTTCAAATACTGATTAATTTATGATTTATGAAAAAGTTAATCAGTTACACTTAATTAGCTACTAGTCTACATCTAGAGTCAACTGCTGTAAACACCATTTATGCATAAACCAAAGAATTGACAAATAAATATCAGTGTAAACAGATTAATGAAGAAAATTTGTACACATTAATATTGAAATATTTAGAATTAAATTTAAACACTTATAATATTTGTATCAGTCAAATATTAAGTATTTAGTTAAATTTGGTGTTTAATACAGCCATTCAAAAGAAGTGGTCTAATCTACTTCCCTAACTTCAAATATTTATGCATTTTTATACTACAAATGCAGTCATTTTAAATAAATACACATCTCTACCTTTAATTAAGCTTTGAAACAATCATCTTTCTCATTATAATCTTTGAAAATTCCTAATATTAGATAAAAAAAATCAGTTTAAAAGTATTATCATTCAGTGGGGACCCTCAATTTAGTCATACAAAAGTTCATTTAAATTCAGTCACATTATCTAGGACAAAGAAGCAAAGGAAAGAATTCCATAGTCAGGTTAGGTTAATATCTTTTGGTTTAGCTTAACCTGCTCAGAGGCTCAGATCTCTGTTGAGAAAGACATGTCAGCCCAGATGATATGCTGACGACTGGATGTGTGCTTTGAAAAACATAGAGAAATAGCTCTTGAGTACTGCCATTACTGACAGACAGCTCTTGCCTTAAGGAAGCAGTTGTACTTCTCTGTAAATACCCTGCAAGAACTTGCTAGTAAATGTAAGCAGGCCAGGGATCACAGCAGCCAGAACAATGCTATAGCACCTTGTATATGTGCAACATACTGGGGAATTGCACTCATGAGCTTTATGATCTTTTTGAAATATTCATTTACTTCCTAGTAATTCTGTGGAAGCTACATGCATTAGGATTCTGCTTGTTTTACTGCATATGGAAAGGTCATTTTAAGTGCATACGCAACATATTATCCCCTCAGATTATACATAACTTAATGAAGTAATAATCTTTATCATAATTTCTTTCAGGTTTGAGCTATTTTTCTGGTTCCACTGCTGTAAGACATAGCTTAAACATGAGCCAAGTGCCTGACGCTCCATATAATTCTTGTTGCATTTCCCAAGAGCCTGTTCCACCCCTCATCAGGACAACACACCATTTTGAGTGCCAGCTGCTCACAGACCGTGTCTTTCCTGAGTTACTGTAGAGTACACCATGAATCAAATGAGTCTTTGACAGCAAGTATGAAAGCCAAAATCAACAGTAAAGAGAGATGGCTCCCCGCACACTACTCCCCAGTTTGCCTTTGCAGGCAGATGGGAAGAGAAGTGATTATACCAGCATACAGAAAGCTCTTTCTGCTCAGACCACTGCTGAGTGATATTGTGAGAGGCTGGCTGGACTCTCTCCCAAGCATTCATCTCCACTTAACAAAAGTCATGAAATTCATTTCTTCAGGGAAGAAATACAATTGTTGCCACTTCATTCCTTACCCCTTCCACCCATAAGGCATTATTATCTTCTCCTCTCAGGGAAGCAAGGAGACACTGATTATCTTTCCCTTGTCTCGCCCGGCCACCCCAGCATTGTTCCTTGCTCAAATGAAATTAAGGAACAAAAATAACTCCCTTCTGGAAAAGTTCCAGAAAGTGTGGTAGTCTGCCTAGGTAAATACATTAGCTTCAAAAATGGAATCAGGTGCTTTTCCTGCTCTCCAGATCCAATCAATTAGTTATAATACCCAAATCAAGTCAGGACTTGCTTCCCTTCCTCTCTTATGCTTTCAGAAAGTCACTATTGAATAGCTGAATCCTATGTAGACACACACCCAAGGGGGATAACAGGAAAGACATGCAAAGCCTTAAGGGTCAACACTATCATTAAGTCCAATTTAATTTAAAAGATGTTTATATTGTTGTGAAACACACTTCTTTTAACCATCTATTGTTAGACTTAGTCATGAAACCCATATCACCCAAGACCTGTTGGATAGAAGATTTTAAGCTTTTTAATCCTCCAAGAGGGGACATTTATTTCACAATATAGAATCATAGAATAGTTAGGATTGGAAAGGACCTCAAGATCATCTAGTTCCAACCCCCATGCCATGGGCAGGGACAACTCACACTAAACCATGCCACCCAAGGCTTCATCCAACCTGGTCTTGAACACTGCCAGGGATGGAGCATTCACAACCTCCCTGGGCAACCCATTCCAGTGTCTCACCACCCTAACAGTAAAGAATTTCTTCCTTATATCAAGTCTAAACCTCTGTTGTTTAAGTTTTAACCCTTTACCTCTTGTCCTGTCACTACAGTCCCGAATGAATAGTCCCTCCCCAGCATCCCTGTAGGCCCCCTTCAGATACTGGAAGGCTGCTATGAGGTCTCCATGCAGCCTTCTCTTCTCCAGGCTGAACAGTTCCAACTTTCTCATATGGGAGGTGCTCCAGTCCCCTGATCATCCTCGTGGCCCTCCTCTGGACGTGTTCTAACAGTACCATGTCCTTTTTATGTTGAGGACACCAGAACTGAACACAATACTCCAAGTGAGGTCTCACGAGAGCAGAGCAGAGTAGAGGGGCAGGATCACCTCCTTTGACCTGCTGGTCACGCTCTTCTTGATGCAGCCCAGGATACAGTTGGCTTTCTGGGCTGTGAGTGCACACTGCTGGCTCATGTTAAGTTTCTCATCAACCAACACCCCCAAGTCCTTCTCCGCAGGACTACCATGAATTTCCTTTTTGCCCAACCTGTAGCTGTGCCTGGGATTGCTCCGACCCAGGTATAGGACCTTGCACTTGGCATGGTTAAACTTCATGAGGTTGGCATCAGCCCACCTCACAAGTGTGTCAAGGTCCCTCTGAATGGCATTCCTTCCCTCTAGCATATCAACTGAACCACACAGCTTGGTGTCATTGGCAAACTTGCTGAGGGCTCACTCAATTCCATTGTCCATGTCAGCGACAAAAATATTAAACAAGACCGGTCCCAACACCAGTCCCTGAGGGACACCACTCGTTACTGATCTCCAGCTGGATATTGAACCGTTGACCACAACTCTTTGAGTGCGACCATCCAGCCAGTTCTTTATCCACCGAGTGGTCCACCTATCAAATTGATAACACTCCAATTTAGAGACAAGGATGTCATGTGGGACAGTGTCGAATGCTTTGCACAAGTCCAGGTAGATGACATCAACTGCTCCACCCCTGTCCATCACTTTTGTAGCCCTGTCATAGAAGGCCACCAAATTGGTCAGGCAGGATTTATGGTATTTTTTTGTTCACACATTCTTTTGATCTCCTTATTCTAACCAATAGCTGATGTTCCTCCAGTCCAGCTTTCTTAGCACAGTATCGGACCAGATTAAGCTGGTCATCTCACAGAAGTCTTAGGTTTAGATATTAATATTGCTGATTAAGAACAACTGATACACAGAACTTCTCTATGGAGTCTGTCTCTGTCTCCCCTCCCATACAGAGGAAGCTGAGCCTAACAGTAATCACACTAGGCAAAATGGTCATCTCATGAGCATTTATGAATTTATTGATTTTCATGGCAGGCTGTCACAGATGAGAAACAGTGAATGACGGGAGAGTGCTGTAGCAGAAGATGGTCTGTTGGCTATCACTTTCACTCACCAGTATCTCCAGTTACACACTGTTTACTTTCTACCTCAAAAAGGCAATAGCTAAATATTTGTTTCAGTGTTTTAGAAGAACAACACAATACTTGTGGTTGGCTTCTAAATACTTTTAAATCAAGCAGGATTCTGAATTGCTGAAAATACATAGGAATATAAATCCACCACTGTTCTGTTTGTGCTTTTCAAATTTATGCTGCTGTATTATAATTTAGTGTCATTAAGCATATTATTTACAGAACATATAGCTATACAATAAACTTTTTCACATCTCATTGCTGCCATTAAGAATTTTCCTTTGATGTGTTGGTATCTAGTTTTCAGTTTGTGGCAGTGTCCTTGAATTCTTTATTTTTGGTTGTAAGGTGTTATTCACAATCTGTACAGCATTTTTTTTCAACTTTAGATGAACCAGGATTTGCTGCATTCGTGGCAATGATTTCATCAGAGAAGAAGGAGCCTTCCTGCTCCATGTTGAGCCATGCTTAAAGGCTACTAGAGAAAATCAGGGCTCCTCCCAGTGAGCTGCTGAGGTGACTTTCTTAAATCCCAGCAATACAGATTTTCCAGAGTGTTTAAAAGTAAAACAGTCTAGATCCCCCCAGTCACAGCTGCAGAGAGAGAAAGCTGCAATTCTTTGCACTTTCATTACCACTGAGGTGCTCTCAGTATTTAGCCACATAGAATTTAACGCATATTCAGAAAGACAGTAACAAGGAATGTTATAGACCACTCATCTGCCAATTTTGCTGACCTACTCAGCACTCTAATAAGGGTTACTTATTCTATCGGTCTCTCTAATTTATTCAACTTTAATGTCCAAAAGACATCAAAATATCATGCAGGCAGCACAATGCTTGTGAACTACAAACTGGAAAGTCATTAAAGATCATGCAAATACCAGTAACATCAGACATTCTAATGCCTCACGTTGCAAGATGAAATTCTGTTGTTTGGAGCTGTCAAAAACTTTAGATGCTCCACCATAGTGATGGAGACATATGCTTCTTGGTTTTATATGTTTATAAAACTTCTAGTCACACATTTTCTTAAAATGATTGTATATTTATGACAATATAATTTTTTAATAAATAGTCAATGAATATTATGATAGATGTGTGATGTCAATCATGTCAATAGATGACAAATCACAGATGACTTAAATAAATAATAGAATACCTTAGTTTGCTTTCTTGTATGCTGAAATCACTTTCCATGAATGACAGGCTACCATATGTATCTTGATATGAATGTCTTGTATCTTGGAGGGATGCCCCTCTGTGCCAGCCTCTGAAATCTAAATCTTTGTGGGTATCTGCAGAGAAGGAAAAAGCCACTAGAAATCTTTCAGTCCATTTTACAAAAGAAACTTCTAAAAGAGGAATTACACATTCAATTAATGAAATTAATTAATTGAATTCACAGTAAAAGGGAATTAATACAGTCAATTACAAAACATTATTATAATTAAATCACTTTTTACAAGAATAGCAGAAACAGATTTCCTAGATCATCTTCTAACTGTTGCTCTGAAACCTTGAAGAGACCTGAACCAGTTGCCTTTTTGTTACACAAACCTGGAAACAGTTAATTTTACAAATGAAAAGTGGACTGGCAAGAAAATGGATCTCTCAGTTTTCCAGTTCAACTTCAATTCTCAACTGGCCATGAAGAGCATGTAAAAATGTGGAGAGGTTTTGGTTTGAGTGTTTTGGTCCATTGATTTTGTTTGGGATGTTTTGTTTTTCCTATCTTTGCTTGTTGTGGTGGGATTTTTTTCTTTTTTTTTTTTCTTTGGTGTGGGGGTTTGTTGTTGTTTGTGGTCTGGGTTTTTCATTTGTTTTGTTGTGTTTTTTTGTTTGGTTTTGGTTCTGTTTTTTACTTTTTTTTTAAGTAAGGAATCAGGGTTTACTTTTATTCCACATCCTATTAGCCTAAAAGTGACTTTTTTCCAAGTTTGTATCTCTTTGGAGAAACCTGGCAAGTCCCATCTGCAATTGGAGATAAAAGCTGCTATCCTGCAGAACAGTTCACTCCAGAAATCATTCTTGTATTTCATAACAAAGACTGATTATCCTTTAAAAAACCTGACTTAGAAATATAAAAATGTTTGCAATTCAGCTGCAGTATTCATCTAGAGCCTGTATTTTATTACTGGGAATTTGCTTGCGGAATTTAAGTTACATGAGATCATTATCCTACTTAATGGCCTTTTAATGGAGCTCAGTCTAGATGGCAATGGTGAAATGACAATCTTACTGCTACCACAACTAACATTAGATAATAAGTGTAAGGAAAAGAAAACCCACTCATGAATGAAATAAGGATGGTTAAACACTCCCATTATTATATGCAGTGGTTCAAGTCCATACTGTTAAACAGCATGGAAGGCTTTTATATTTCTACTAAGTATCTGGAATTCTTAAATGGACATATTTCAAGAAATGTGAAAAATAACTGCAGTCTTCTACCTTTCCAATGTAATTTATCATAACAAAGATGCTGTACTGATTTGAATAGTCAAGGTCAGGTTCTCAGCTGATCACAGCTAAGCTGAGCATCATTCAACAGAATAAGCAATCAAAATGTAATCCCTTAGTCAAACTCCAGGCAGAGAGTAAGGGTAAACACCTAGCTTTCTCAATACCCAAGACATAATGCTTTTGAATTCTTCCCTCTGCACAGAAAACTATAGTGTAAGAGTGACCTCTACAGGGTTTCTATAGTGCCCCAAGACTACAGACCCCGAAACTGTCTTTAATCAAAACAGAATACAGGCATCAACCTACAGACCAAAAATACCTCCAAGAAAGAGCTTGAAATCAGCAACAACCTGAATTTCCAGCTTGTAAAAATACAATTAGAGTTTCTATAAGAGACTTGTACCAAGTTTCTAGATATGAAAACTACGTAAGGACACACTTAAAACATTCTGCAGATTCAGAGGTTTCAAGAATCATAGAATAAAAGGAAAAACAAAATGTAGGCCCTGCTGTGGCTCATAAGCATCTACAACAGTTCACAGTTACCCCCCCTCAAAAGATAAATAATGTCTCATTAACATTTCTTCACATTTTTTACTTTATTCTTGTATAAATTTTAGTTCATTAAACTTTTTACAGAGTATAATATTGAGCTACTTTGCAAACTTATTTGGCATATTGAACCATGGTCTGAATCTGGAAATAATGTGACATGATGCATTATTTTATGATCAGTTTCCATTTCTACCTTCAACTACACTATTTTCACAGACATAGCATGCATTTTCTATCCGCATATGCACTATTCATAAAGGCAGACAACCTTTGATAACAAGATAAAACAGCTGTGAAGCCCTGGGTTTTTCTAACACTTGCTTTGCACAAACAGCAGGTCAAAGCTAACATGATGCAGAGCTGTAACACACAGGCTCTAGTAGATTGAGCTCTACAATCCATGTGTGGATGAACATGAATCAGTGTGATGGTTCATCCAGCTCCTTGTGGGAAGTGGCTCTTGATAATTTAATTACTCACCAGTACTACTTACACTAATGCTGCAGTGATGAATAAGCATTTATTCATCAGAAAAAAAATATTATTTGCCACTAACTTCAGGAATTTGATGGAATAGAATATGGAATAGGAATGGAATCATTGTAAAGCTCGAGAGAAACCTCAATGTATAACTCACCGAATGGTAACACAAAGTAGACATCCAGTAATATCTCATGTGAAGTTGGGGTTTTTGTGCCTTGAATCTCACTTCCATTTTTTATTACTTCAGAATGCAATGTCCACCAGGAACCTGGACCTTCCTACAAAAAAACATTCTGAATGTTGCCTGGGTAGGATTCATAGCATTATCCACTTTTTCCTGAATGAAGGGCCCCCCCTAAGTCAATAGGAGTTTTATTATAGCACCAGTAGGCTCAGGATCCCTTGTAGACTCTTCCAACTTCTGTTTATGTAATAGTTAGGTCTTCATCATGTTTTCTAACAGGCATGAAATAAGAAACAGGAAAGTATTTTCTCTACAATATAAACAAATACATACTAAGATAATCAGATGATTAAGACCCAAGAAACACAAATACTCGAAATTCCTGTTATGAACTGGGATTTTCCAGTTCCCCTTTCAACTGATGCTGAACCAGTACATTCTAGAAAGACTGAAGCAATCAATATATGTTAGTAACAAAACCAAAAGAAAGCTTCTGAAGTAACTCCCTTTTAGGTTATTTCTGAGTCATAAAGCCCAGAGCAGAGATGCAGGGTTAAGACGAGGAGGACAAATAATCAGGAAAGTTCCACAGTGGCCTAATTATAAATGAAGGCCTAGAAGGTCTCAAGAAATTAAGAAGCAATCTCTACTCCTGAATCTTTGTTTAGCATTTCAGTATTTATTGTTAATCTACAATCTCTGTCAGAAAGCTGTAACTCAACAGCTAGGGTAGCAGAACAAAACAACTCGTCTTATGCCCTGAAATGGTAGTTGGCAGCTGTAACATGGAGAAACTTCTAATTCAGGCAGGAATTACTTTATTCCCTTGCTTCCATGCTGAGTAGAATTATTGAAATGTCAGATCAATGTATATATGAATATTTATTAGTTCCTATAAAGAAATGGCTACAGAGTCTGATGGGAGATGCTGTAGGAAGAAGTTTTTCTGTTTCTCTCTACCTCATCATCAATTGCCTTTTGCATTTTTTTAAAAATTTTAAAAAGGCAAGCTTAATTTTATTTGCAAGGATTCAATTCACCTTTTCTATTTCATAGTTACTCTGTTAAAAAAAGACTATGTGTAGGAAAGCATATTTATGCATGGGAGAATTGTGGAGTATTAGCATAAGATTAGCATAGAGCACCATTTACTTTTTCCAGTTTCAGACAATTTAGCAGCACTTGCAGATTGCTTTTAGTATTTCCAAACTCCCAGAAACCCTTTTTCTTTGTTTTCTAGCCTAGTGAGAGCAAGCATGCTCATTCTGGTGATTAACTATAACTACACTGGATACATAATAACCCTTGGGATTGATCCATTTTCTTCACGCATCCTTCTCTATGTACTCGTACTATTAATTTCTTTCACAGTACCATGGGGCAAATTTCTGTTTTCCAATTTGAGACAACAGCTGATTCCCTAGACAGACAGAACAGTATTTTGCCTATTTTAATAGAGATTTACCCAGGGTCACACAACGAGGAACAGACCAAGAACCTCAATTTGAAATTCCCTTACTCTTATCACATAAACCAAACTATCCCTACCTCCCCAATAATTTGAGAGTGCAGATGAATTCTAACTCATTTACTGAATTATACTTGACACAGTATGTGAGACATTTCTCTGGGATATATGGCTATGCGTATCAGTTGTCAGAGTCACATGTGTATTATGCCTCAATATTGCAGGCTGAAACAAATGAGATAGAAAATACTGAGTAAAATTCAATTAATTTCTGATTCTTAGCTTCCCAAAGACTGTAATGACATTTATGATTGATGTGTATTTCTATTTCCACAGAAAGTCAACTTACATCTGTTGCATGTTCCACAGTTGCAAAGGGAATCCATAAAATTCCTAAAATGCTATCCCAAAGCAAGCCTTTCTTCCACAACTCGATAATGAAGCCCTTTCCATCATCACAGATTTCACTAAAAACAATGAATACACAAACAATTAAACTGAAAATGCAGACTCAAGTGCTCAATAACCTATCATAATAACTTGAGTTACTGACTCACAGCAGATATAGAGGTGGTTTATTTTCAATACACTCATAAACTGCAAGATAGCAGGCATGATACAAAGATTAGACTGGACAGGTCAAGTCCCATTGTTCAGGACTGGTCTTACAAACCGGTGAGGACAATTCTGCTGGAAATGAGATACAGAAATTCCAGTTGTTGGTAGCTTTATGTTTCCTATGAGGGTTGTTGGATATAACTCAAGGAGAAACCAAGAATAGGAAATGCATTTAGCTCTGCTATAGTTTCTTCTGAGCAGCTTCTGCATAGGGAATTCCTCAGCTGTCTCTGCAGGACACTGGTCTCCACAGGACAGCCCTGAATTCCCAGGTTCCATTGTAGCAAACTTGTTAAGCACAGGAATAGTGTAAAATAGCTAGCCTTTTGTCACGTATTTTTAGGTAAAACTGGGATCTACAAAAATGATCAGTCTTCTGAACATAAAACTCAGAACATTTCACTGAAACAGTAAGAGTTAGCAATGTCAACTCTGATGTTACTGTCAATCAACATGGATTATCAGCTAAGAATAATTTATAATGGTATGGGGAAGGGATTCTATCTTCCCTCCCAGAAATCTAGAAGAGGAAGTGCGAGACTAATTTCTCATTCCTTTTGTAAAGAAGACCAGATACTTAGAGATTATTTCTCTCATTGAATTGAGAAGCTGCACTATAAGGCAACAATACAGTGTGAAAACAGCTGTCAGCGTCAACTGCTGCAGATCCAGGCTCTATTTTAGTCCTACTCATAGGATGCATGCATTTGATTACTAGCTGGTTTTGACAAAAAAAAAAAACCAACAAAACAAAAAAACCACCCCAAATATACCACAACCTTTTTTTTATATTGTATTTAAAATAAAATTTTACATGGTCATATGACTCACCCATGACATTGAACTAAAATTAAGAGAGAATTTATTTCCTCATGGAATGTCTGACATTCCTTTGTATATTACTATAAGCAGTTACAGACCAGCTCTGTAAATATGAACAGTATGAAAAAATAGGCATTAGTGTCTCTGCTGTAACAGATTATGTAATCTTCATTTGACTAAAATAATTTTAATCACTAAAATTAATCTTCAGCTGCTTTGTGTGGAGTC
This sequence comes from Melopsittacus undulatus, assembly GCF_012275295.1. Classification (NCBI taxonomy): domain Eukaryota; kingdom Metazoa; phylum Chordata; class Aves; order Psittaciformes; family Psittaculidae; genus Melopsittacus; species Melopsittacus undulatus. Next base: position 19,755,780 of record NC_047535.1, read on the forward strand.
ATACAGTGAATTATCACGTACTTCAAGGTACCAGGAAAAGGACAGGTGAAATGTGAGAAGGGCAAAATGCTACCACCCCTGGGACAGGTACTGAACTCATCGCATTGCTCTAAAAACATTATGTTGGCTGCCTCAGTGTCTAATTTTCTGCTGTTACTCATGCAGTTGAATAGATATAGTGAATTTGTGTTTTGTTCAGCTTCTCCCTTTGTAAATATGTTATGGAAGATAGACTGTAAATTCTTCTCTTCTGGTATTTTCAGACCCCAACTTTGAAACTGTTGCACTGATAAGGGAACAGTGACGCTGCACACTGAAAGCTTAAATAGTACTCATTTTTAAAATGAAAATTGGTAATAGCTGTGTAGAATCATAGAATGGTTTGGGTTGGAAAGAACCTTAACATCATCTAGTTCCAGCTCCCCTGCCATGGGCAGGGACAACTCATGCTAACAAAACCTTGCTTTTTTTTACAGGCAGAGATAGAAAGAGCCCTTTAAAAACTGAACTACAGTATGACTTACAAGGGGCCTATAAGAAAGGCGGGGAGAGACTTTTTAAGCAGGGCCTGTTGTGATAGGATATGAGGTGATGGGTTTAAACTAAAAGAGGAGAGATTCAGGCTGGATGCGAGAAATTGTTTACAATGAGGGTGGTAAAATACTGGCATGGGTTGCCCAGAGAGGTGGTGAATGTAGAGTCCCTGGAAACATTTAAAGGCAGGCCAGATGTGGTTCTGGGCAATCCGATCGATGGGCAGATGTCCCTGCCAATTGCAGGGTGCGTGGATTAGATGACCTTTAAAGGTCCCTTCTAACCAAAACTATGCAGTGAATCAATGACTTTACAAAGTCTATATAATATATTTGTAAATGCTTTTTAAGTCTGCTGTGTTGTATAGTTGAGTAGGTAGTAGATGGAGCTGCATCAACCTCATAACATACTTGGTAGAAAAGTATGTCATAATTAGTGTTCTCTGCTGTAAAATTTTAATTGCAAACTAAGAAAAGAATCCTAATAAATTGCTCCCATTGATGTCATGGAACACTTTCATTTACATACAGTAGAATTAAAAGGAAAGCACTTACACAACAGCAAAGCTAATGTATTAAATATTTTAGCACATTCCACAGGTGTCCTGGTTTCAGCTGGGGTAGTGTTCATTTTCTTCCTAGTAGCTGGTACAGGGCTGTGTTTTGGCTTTAATATGTGAATAGTGATAACACACACAGATGTTTTAGATGTTGCTAAGTAGCGCTTACTCCAAAAGCAGGGACTTTCAGTTTCTCATGCTCTGCCAGTGAGGAGGTGCTCAATCAAGACAGCTGACACAAACTAGCCAAAGGGATATTCTATACCATATAACATCCTGCTCAGTATATAAACAGGAGGAGTTGGCCAGAAGCCACTAATCTGGGACTGGCTGGACATCGGTCAGCAGGTGGTAAGCAATTGTATTGTGCATCACTTGTGTTTCCTGAATTTTGTCTTTTTTTCCTATCATTATTATTATTGTTATTATTTCTATTATTATATCTTACTTAATTGCAATTATTAAGCTGTTCTTATCTCAACCTGCAAGTTTTACCATTTTCCAATTCTTCTCTCCATCCAGCCAGGGGTGGTGGAGGGAGTGAGTGAGTGGCTGCAGGGTATTTGGTTGCTTGCTGGGGTTAAATCATGGTATTGGGAAAATTCAGAGGATAGGTTACACACACTTAAAAATGTTTTTAATTGCCTCCTGCACTAAGGTAACGGATTCGCCGAGTGCTGAAATTTAAGTTATCTACTTCCTGATATAATGATACATTGTCATCAAATCCACACCCAGTGTTTTATAGAACTATTATGTCTGGATTAGTAAAGTGCTAAGAAAAAAATAATCTTCTTAACTCAGTGTTATCATACAGCAATGATTCCTCTACACTGAAACATGACAAACAAGTCAAAGCTGCAGTATAGGAATGGTATTTTAAAAAGCTAACTAAGCTAACTATTGGTATTAGTTTCTTTTGCATTTTCAAGCACAGATACAATACTCCTGTTTGGATAATTTTGGCCGTAGCTCTTAACAGTCTGCTAGAGAAGCCTGATGGCTGGGGATTGGTGGAGAAATTAGAGCTAAATTAATCTTATGTGGTCAAGAGTCAGAATTTTTCATTACTTCTATATTATATCATTACATCTAGACATATGATGGCATGTAAAGAACGTATGTACGTTGGCTTAACATACACCTGATTTGGAGCAATCCCAGGCACAGCTACAGGCTGGACAAAAAAGAGATTCAGAGCAGCCCTGTGGAGAAGGACTTGGGGGTGTTGGTTGATGAGAAACTTAACATGAGCCAGCAGTGTGCACTCGCAGCCCAGAAAGCCAACTGTATCCTGGGCTGCATCAAGAAGAGCGTGACCAGCAGGTCAAAGGAGGTGATCCTGCCCCTCTACTCTGCTCTTGTGAGACCTCACTTGGAGCATTGTGTGCAGTTCTGGTGTCCTCAACATAAAAAGGACATGGAACTGTTAGAACAAGTCCAGAGGAGGGCCACGAGGATGATCAGGGGACTGGAGCACCTCCCATATGAAGACAGGCTGAGAAAGTTGGAACTGTTCAGCCTGGAGAAGAGAAGGCTGCGTGGAGACCTCATAGCAGCCTTCCAGTATCTGAAGGGGGCCTACAGGGATGCTGGGGAGGGACTATTCATTCGGGACTGTAGTGACAGGACAAGAGGTAAAGGGTTAAAACTTAAACAACAGAGGTTTAGACTTGATATAAGGAAGAAATTCTTTACTGTTAGGGTGGTGAGAGACTGGAGTGAGTTGTCCAGGGAGGTTGTGAATGCTCCAAGGCCAGGTTGGACTAAGTATTGCGTGGCATGCTTTAGTGTTAGGTGTCCCTGCCCATGGTAAGGAGGGGTGGAACTGGATGATCTTAATGTCCTTTCCAACTCTAACAGTCTATGATTCTATAACAGGCCCTTCAGTCATTCAGACTCTTCACTTAAGTAAGATAGTAGTCTGCTACAGTTATCGAAGAAACCAGTTGCACAATACCAGAAACATTCCAAATTCAATTAATAACTAGGAAAAATGTGTGATTACGTCCATAATTGAGATAAAAAGGACTGTGAAATAAAAATAATTTATAGGGAGTATTTATGAAGAAAAAAAAAAATCAGATTTTCTGCTTTTAATACAGAAAAAAAATTACATGAAGGGGGTGTATTTCAATCACAATGTCAGTTTCAGCATATTCAGTCTGTCAGAAGATGTTAATGGGGGTTTTGGTAACCAGAAAGTATGGAAAAATAATTTCAACCACCCTCATTCTTCTGACTAAATACTAAAATACTTGGTTTATGGGAAAAAAAAATAGTCAAAAGGATATTTTTCTTACAAATAAGCAAAGCCAATTAAATGCTTAATTCCGTAAAAATATTTCAAGCTCCTCTAGATGTCCGGAACAAAATCTATGTTCCCACAACAAGGATGTGGTGGCAGAGGAAGATTTGTGCAGGGAAAAAAGAGAGACCAAAACCAATACGGAATCAACATATAATTTCAGCATTTAATGAGGCTACATATTCATTGGTTTTACTGCTTTCAAGTGGACAGCTGAAAGGGGGTTTCCTCAGAATGTCAGTCAGTATCTAAATTAGTGTCTGGACCCTCTTGATCAGTGAGGTGTATATAAGGTTCTAGAAAAAAGAGGATAACAAAAACTGAATAACAAGATGGAGAGTTGAGTGAAGTGGACAAAGATCTGCAGACAAAACTGAGACACAGTGTAAGTTAGTAAAAAAAACCGAACAAAAAACTACCTAAACTGGCAACTAAGTAGATAAAGGAATGTATAAAATATGAGTCATGCAGAAAGGAAACAGTAAAACAAAAGTTGCATGAGGATCAATTCAAGTTCTCCTTCTCATTCCTGTATTTCTAAAACATTACATGAAATTAAAGATACTGGAGACAAATACTTTCTCCTTGTTGACTGCTGTGCCTTGATCTGAAGCAATCTGTTTGCAAATTAACTTTTATCCTGTTCCCAAGAAATAGCCTGGCACCTTTCTCTGAACTGGGTACTTTTTCCTTACTTCTGTGGTCTGTACATTATCTCAGGTGTTATTAACTGCTCTAAACAATCCAAACACAGGAAAGACAACAAAACCAATTGATAAGAATTCCCTGTTACTTACAACATGAAGTCCTGTTCCCAGCAAGGTTCACTTCCTGTTCTGTCTACTGTAGCACTTTTTAAATTTTGAACTTTTAAAACAACATAGGTTTTCAATGCATCTGAAAAAAGAAATAACCAGCACATTAAAACCAACTTTATTTTCACCTAGAAGCTGGAAACTTTCAACCCCATGGTAGCAGGGATTTAACTCTTTTTCCTTAAAAAAAACTTCAGAGGTATGGCTCAAATAAGCGTATTTTAATGACAAAATTCTTGTTAATTCTAATGGGATTATGACAGGAAAAACTCTGCCCACCACAGGTGGGAGAGGACATAATCCTAATGCAAGCAAGTATTTTAAGGATCAGCTTCCAGGCATGGCTTCTCAGATTATTTATCAATCTCCCTGACAGCTCCTGCATCAAACAAGTACATGCTCCCTTACTGCAATTTAGGATTTTCTTTGCTTTTCAAACGGTGTGATAATATTGGTGACTGGCTAATGGGGTTTTATATCCAATTAAGGCAAGTTCATAGACTTCCAACATGTAATTCAGTCTTGCCTTTGTGTGGGAATCTAGTTCTGTCTAGCAGCAAAATGGATCACAAATGCAGTCCCAAATGAATTCAAACATTTTCATAAACAACTTTAATTGCAGAGTATGAGTACTCATGCAACAATCAGCATGAATTACTCAGCAAAAAGAGTAAAATAAAATAAAAAATAAATCAAAATGCTTGAAAATATCACTGAGAGAAAAAAGCACAAAGAAAGAAGGAACAGCTCTATAGGAATCTAAGGCAGCAAAGGGCCTATTATATCATCTCAATGAATGTGGCTGCTCAGGAAAGCTTCTTAGCTTGCATGCATACAACACATCCTTCATTAGCCTCCAGCATCCCACATCAATACTTACATATGGTAGGAAAGAAAAACCAAACCAGACCTAATCAACAAACCGATTTTTATTAAAAAACAGAATTACTGCCAAAACATACACGAGATACAGCCAAGAGCAGAAGTAATGTTGAGCTTTCTTTGTTGACACAGGTCAATCAACCAGTCTGAGTTAGAGGGAAGTTGTCACTGTCTACAACAGCCTGTTGAATAGGCTGTATCAAATTACACTGCATTTAAAATATGAGGGAGAAGAGTTGGCTGTATACATCCTGCACGTAGATCTTATTGATTAGGACTGATGATTATGCTTGACAAAAGGACTGGATGTTATGTAATCTGAAGTATTTTTTTCAATAAACAAAAATCAACAGTGATCAATGTTATTCATTATGCATAATTCAGTGCAACAGCCTTCTCAAACATGGCTTTGTTCTTAGACTGAAAAAGCTTGACAAAGTCAATACAGACCTAGGAGTCTGGTGACTTATTTGCAGGGAACGATGCCAACAATGCATGATTTACATACCTTCCTTTTGCTTACTCTGTGTAACCAATACAAACAAAACAAAATTTGTGAATTTGTTTGTCCTTTGGAGGCTTTCAACTCAAGGATTGAGAAACTTTCAAATGAACTCTCCGTTAAAGCACTTGGCTGAAAACAGCAGCCTACAATGTGTAACTCCAGCCATTTTGAACACTCACATCTATACCTACATTTAAATAAAAATACAACAAACCTTCCCCTGAAATTAAAGCTTCTTTAAATAAAGCCATAACTAAAAAGACAGACCTTAAGACACATTTTAGAGGTACTGTTTCATTGCTCTATTATCTTGATATTCAACTATAATCTCTTTCTCAGTTGAAAATTTCATGATCCTACATATCACACCACATGATCAAACCTAACTGCCTTCTATTTTTCCCCATCAAATTATGTAAATTTTCTTTTTTAGTGGAAATATTCTTTAAATACCACTAGTTTGAGAGACAATGATTCATACCTGAAAATTACAAATTGTCTGAGGCCACAATTTTCCTTCTTAATTTGTTCTTTTAAGTATACATATTTCTTTAAATTCTTTCATCATTTGATTTGTATTGTTGATGAAATGCATGCAAGTAGTCCCAGGCTTAAATATTCTTTAATGTGATACACACATGGATACCCAAGAAACAAAAATATAAAACCTAAATTAGAAAGGAAACCAGACTTACCAGCTGCTTTATCCAACCTTCCTTTTTTCACTATAAGGAAAAAAAAAAATCATATTCAGATACTAGCTTGACAATGATTGCCAATAAATTTTATGAAAATAAATCTACGGGATTTCTGGGGTATAAAAAGCCCTCAAAAATGAAAACAAGAAAAAAAAATAAATGGAAGCACCTTAGTGGCAAGATAATCCGATTACTCAGAATTCTTTGAGAAAGAAAACATGTGGAAAGTCTTTGCAGTTTACATAAACTTAATAAATACATGGATACAACACAAAGGGCAGAATGGAGATCAGGTGACCAGGCAGTATATTATGCTATCCATCACCTCATAATGATAATTCCAAAGTCTTCTCTGTTGAGAAGTCACAGAAGTCTCACAGACTTCATAAAATGTACCTTCTATCATCTTACAAAGAATCCTTTATTAAATTATATTTTCTCTGCATAGTATAAAAGACATACTGCAGTAAACACCTTTCCAATTAAAAACTGAACATTTGAAATCCTGACTTTGTTCAACAGCCTTAAGTTCCTTGCTATGGTGCCACTTACATGAATGAAAAATGCCCTGAAGCTACGAGGACTAGTTCAGACAGTTATCATAATCATAAAAAAAATCTAACCTGGTCATAATTTTTTATGAGATGCCTGACTACTAAAGTTCACTGATTTTAAGACTTGAAGAATATAATTAAATATTTTAAAATATTTAATATTTTAAATTTTCCTGCCATATCAACACATATAAAACAGTTCAATTTGCATGAAATATCACTGCAGTATACTTACATATCCCTCATATTTCACTATTTTACTTATGACCTAGTAACTGCCAATAAAACAAATGCTGGGTCCATAACTTTACATTGCAACAGTTCCCAAAAGCTTCCCACTGCTTTAATGTTTCCCTTCCCACTTGTCTAACTTCATCTACCATCCTTTTCCTTATTCTTGCTTTCATCTATCCCTAAATATCCCTAAGTATTCTATGGAATTGCATCACATTTCAACTGTTAGACATTCTGCAATAATTCCATCATGTCTCACACTGAAAAAGCTTTCACTTTCAACAGAAATGATAGAACAAACTGTCTCTGAGCTTCAAGCAGCTTAAACACTGCAGCAGTTAAAACTCAAGATTGCAGAACTGACACACTGTATTTAGGTGGCTTCCCTTGAAGGAAATACTGCAAGAAATATTCCCATTCACTTAAATGAGCAATGCACATCTGCAGTCTGTCAAGTTTCTCAGTTGTCTTTTACAGCCACCTAATAAATATGTCACACTAGTTAAGAAGCTTGAGAGATAAAAAAACCCCTACCTTTTACAGAGAGAAGTTCCATTCCAGTAGAAAAATATTTTAAAGAACATAAATTGAAATTAAGCTTTTTTTACAAATGAAGAAAAATTTGTTTCGCTTTAAGACTAAATTACTCTTTTCCTCCTGTTTCCTCACTGCAAGTGTTTCACTTTTCCTGCGTGCTCCTCCCATATTTCACATGGAGGAAAGCCAGCCAATTGATGCAGCAGTGAAAGACCAATGACAAATTCTTTCTCCCTCTGTACACACTCTGAGATGGAAGAAGAAGGGAGAAACTATTTCCTCACCCTCATTTCCTCAACTTTTATCTGCTGTATGCAGCAGTTCCTAGTCTAAACACATTTCTGAATGCTATCTTTGCCAGCAATAACAAACCCAGCGCAACTATTTTAATAAGAACATACTTCAGGAGTTCTTACACTTTGATTTTAACACTTGCAAAGCATCTGAAGTGGAAGACAAAAAGTTATCTTTTTTTCCTTTTTTAAACACATTCACATTGTCAGAACTTACTACATTAGCTATCTCTAAGCGTAAGTAGACTTCATTTTCTAAAAGAAAGTGTGAATAAATATTGCACAAAGGCAAGCTGAATTTAATACACCTCATGAATTCCTAATTCTACTGCAGCACTTCACTGGATAGTAAATATTCTCATACCACGTTCAAATATTTTACAATACTCAAAGCACTGAATTATAAAACCTATGGTGTTTATGACTACTTGTTCAGATTAATACTGGGGTTTATTTTGGGGGGGGGTTTACTTTTTGTTTCTTCCAATAAACAGGATCTGGATGATAGCTACACCTCAGAAGAGGTGAGAGCCAAGACTGTTTAGCCTGGATTAAAGAGAGTTCAGGGAGATTGGGTGGTTTATCAATATTTATCAGTACCTGATGGGAGGGTGTAAACAAGCCTGACTCTTCTCATTGTTACCTAGTAACAGGTAAAGAGGCAATGGGCACAAACTGAAACTCAGATTCACCTGAATACAAGAAAACTTATTTTTACTGTGAGGGTAGTTTAACACAAACAGGTTGACTGGAGAGGATAGGGAGTTTTTGTCCTTGGAGCCAGTCAAAACATGACTGGACACAATGCTGGGAAACCTGCTCTTGCTCACCCTGTTTTTTAGCTGGGATGTTGAACTAGATCTCAAGAGGTTCCTTCCTTGTGATTCTGCAATAGCCCACAAGGTCACAAGTCTGTGAAGTGTGGCAGTGAAGAAAATTCAGTGCAGGATTTCATGAAAGCCTATGGTCACTTGCATTATGCATGCCAGGTTTCCACCTTATGCAAGCAAGGGCGTTGCACCAAAGCGAATATAGTTAGGCTGGTGGACACTGAGAATCTGATCTCAAGTGTGCATTTGGGTCAAATGAAAAAAAAAAAAAGAAATTAAATTTACTTGGAAAAAAACCCCTAATCACTGCTGACTTGCAGTTCAGTAAACAGAGTCCACAATAAGCCTTAGCACGAGTCAAAGTTACACAGCTGTATTTCCACATCCTTCTGAAAGTGTGCAAACTTGCCTATTCCTTTGTTTCACTCACCTTCTCAGACATCAGGGCCCTTGACGTGGAATACTGATTTTCTCATTGAATACTTCAGTTCCAGCAGTCACTGTGGTTCATTTACTTTGCTGTGATGTGATGTCACAATTGTTTGTTACATCTACAACTGATAATTGCATATATAACAATTTGTTATGACTTTATGGTAAGAAATATGCAGAGAATAATTAAACATAAGCAGAAGGTTAATGTGGACTGACAGGGCACATGCAAACACTTTTTCACCTGGAATAATGAAAAGAACTCAGCTGGAATAAGCTGCCAGGATGGTGTTTGCCTAAAGGGCACAAGAGTAGAAGCTGCAGAACAACCCTACTACTTAGTCAAGTCTTTCCCAGTATTTCTCCTTTTCCATATTACCATTTCTACTATAATATCTGATATTACTACATTTCAGTCCTATAAGCTGACTTCAACTGAGAGGTCCCATCATTTTGGATCTACATGCTGAGTCAAGAATTTAGAAAGACATTGAAAAAAAACCTCAAAGCCAAAAGGAATGTTTTATATCATATTTTTATCTAAACTATAGCACAGCTGTCTATACTCTCATTCCACTCTGTTCAATAGAAAAAGATAATCTAGTACAATGTTGCTGCTCAGGATGTGCCTGCCACCTGATACCTGACACAGTTGAGTGATCTGCTTCCAGAAAATGCATGTAATTATTTTTCAATCCAAGTTCTCCATCAGTAAAAGGAGGATATGATTTTTTTCACTTGTGAGAATACATATTTATTTTTTTTAGTGAGAATCCTTTTTTTTATTTCTCTTTCTTTTTATATATTTATATAGCACGTATTAGCAAACTGAAGCATGCCAGCATCTTTCGGTTAATTCATTACAAGCAAGGAGATTTCAGTCTTTTTAGTTACCTATTTGGCATTAAAACTACGCATTGTTCTTCTCAGGAAGTTCCTCCTCAACAGGATACTTGCAATGCAACAATTATGGTCATGAACTCAGAGATTTTAATATAATATGTTGTGCAATGAAAACAAGGAAGAGAGCACATTTGAATACTGATTGCAGAAACATGTGAAAGAAACTCAACTTTCACAAGGAAATGAAGACACAGCCTACTGCTGATTTAAGATAACTTAATTACAGAAGAGATTATTCAAAAGTAAACTTAGGAAAAAAAACAAGCTAAATTTCAATTGATACTACAAACACAGAATGCACGAACAGTTTCCTTGCATCTGATACATTTCTATCTTTGATCAGTATGAAGCCATCTCTTCTTGGCTACTTTTATGCTTACCCATGTGTATTTTTAAAGAACTTTTGACCTTTGAACACCAGCATTTTAACTAGCTTTCTTCTGAAATTCTTCCATTGAGAAGAAAGGGAATTTGCTCCTCTGAAAAGTAATACAGTGACTGAAATTTCGAGCTGATCCACATTCATGAGTATCTCCTTACACCAACACATGAAGAAATATGCCAGTCACCTCAGTAGGTTAAAACAAATTTTTTTCTTTTTTTCATTCCCCTCTGAAGTCAATCAGTGGCTTAAAACAAGAGCTAGAGGGAGAAGATGTTTGTCTATTTTGGGGAAAAAAGTACACACTCTTCAGATCAAATTCTAAGATAAACACCTGTATTATCATTGTCATCATAACAACACATAAGGCTGAAACTGATGAGAAGGAATTCAACCAGGAAAGCAAGAGAGAAAATAGATCTGTTTTTCCAGACAGTTCATTCCTACCTTTCAGAAATATAGATTCTGCATCCCCAGGTGTATACTATAATTTTCAGTAGACTCAATAAGTGATAAAAGGCAGAAATAATTAACTCTGTAAAAAAAATATTCTATCAGGAGATATAACATAAAAGCAATGGATAAGCAGAAAAAAAATAAAAAAAAAAAAACCAATCAGCTGATTTCTGACCCTAAAAAACTATAAGCAATATTGAAAATAGAAACTACAAAATAGATCAGTTTTGTCCTTCCATCCAAAAGATGCAAAGTTTATTGAAATATCCATTCATTACTAATATCCAAAAAGCCAAGCCACAGCAATAAAAAAATAATCCTGCAGTTTTAACACAAAGAAAAATACAATAACTTATCACAGGTCCACATTCCACCTGTCATATTTGTGATAGTCACAGGAGCTACTAAGTTATTAGACTAAAACCAGATTTATCTCACAGGTGGTTTTCCATTCTATTCCAGAAAAGTTTATTCCAACTTAAGTATGTGTCACAAATTTCTAGGTTTAAAATAATTAAATACCTGGATTTAATGAGAAAACTGTGTAATTTTTAATTTGGTACTAAACTTTATTAAAAATAGATTACTAAGTCCACAGACTTGAGACTTCTGTATGCAAATTTTGCACATCACCTCACGTCTCCTCCCTTGACTCCAGTAAGACTGACAATGCAATCACTTACCTGTCTTATGAAAATATTGTTGGAATTAACATCTGTACGGTACTTCACAATCCTCTCATTCAGAATGCTATGAAGAGAAAGATAAGTATTTTCAATATTTTACACAAATAGAAACTGAGTCTCTACAAACCAGTTATTGTGCCACTACATTAAGTGGAAAGAAGACCACATACTTCTGATTATAGTCCTCAAGTTTGGGTACCATTCTGCCCACACTGTGACCTCTGTCTCTTCAATGACAAAGTCATTTGGAACACTGACATTACACGCCCCAGAAAGCACACCCCCTTTGTAGAGCAAGATAGATCAGAAAAAGCTACCTTAAACAATGCAAATAAAACTTAGAGTATTTTTTTCTTCGAATCTATTTTAAGTTAACCAAGAATTTCTGAAGTTTGCATTTCACTGTCAGTAGCTCTGCTATTGCAGGAATCATTGCTATGATTCCTGTAAAATTGCTTGCTGACACACACAAAATTAAAATGTGTTCATTATAATTAAGGAGGAATAAAACAAGAAAAAAAAAACAACTGAGCTCAGAGGCCAGATCCAACATTTCTACTCACTGACTTTTAAAAGCACAGGTTTGTTCCTTATAAAAGGAAATGTTTTTCTTTTACCTCTGTCCCACATGTTCTTTTGTAGTCTTAACTGCCGTCTTGAGTACTTTTATTTTACACTTAGAGACACCTAGTGGCTCGCCTCTAAATTGCTCTGAAAAACCAATGATGTCTCATTTCTAAATGAACTTAAGATATTTCCAGATCTCATTTCTCTCTTAAAACACAGCACATTAAACATTGGAGTTTACCAAAAGAAAAAGCACTCATATATAGAACTGTATTACACAGTACACATGAAAAGTTTGAGATGTCAAAATACTTTGTCCTTTCTGTGAATACGTACCTGAAGAATAATATCTAGTACCTTTTTTTTTATTAACATAGAAAATTCACTTTTCAGAACAGTCAGTTTTATTCATCTTACACATCAGATTTGCTACTTTGACCTCTGTATCTCTTCCTTAACATATATCTCAAATAGATGCTATTTTTCATCATTTCGTTTATCATAGAACGGTTAGGGTTGGAAAGGACCTTAAGATCATCTAGTTCCAACCCCCTGCTCAGCCTAAACCACGTCGCACAAGGCTCTGTCCAACCTGGCCTTGAACAGGGATGGAGCATTCACCACCTCTTTGGGCAACCTGCTCCAGTGCTTCACCACCCTCACAGTTAAAGAACTTCCTTATATCTAACCTGAACTTCCCCTGTTTAAGCCTATTACACCTTGTGCTATATATATATGTACACATACAATCATCCCTCTGAAACTGTGATTTTACTGAGTGCTTCATCGAGCAGGATGCAAAATAAGGTGGCAGAGTAAAGTCCTTTCCCAGAAACCAGGTAAGGCTGAGTTATTTTTTCATCTCCACTCTTACATGAAAAAGAGTGTTTCTAAGGAAACAAGAGTAACAATCCTAGATTGACTACTCTGTGATTTAGCAGAATGTTTTCTAGGCCAGTCAGCCCTGGTAATCTTATGAATCCACAATTAGTTAAATAGGCTGCAAATGCAAAGAAATGCCTTTTCTTTGTGCATTTAAAAATTCTCCATTCCTGGGACACTCAATGCCTGCACTTAATCTGTATGGGCTCTGTACCTGTATTTTTAAAATTGTAATCCTCTCTTCAACTCACTTGAAAATATTTGTTTTCAAGAAAATCCATGGAACCATAGCAGAAATAAGAAAGTATAAACTATCCTTATTTCCTACATCTCTGTTTAATAAGCATATAGGAAGTGCTTAAATAACCCTAAAAGTATCTGTAATAGTTCAGCACTTTCAGCCTTTTCTTTAGGAAAAATCATTTCATACCCTAAAGCCACAATAAATATGTATCTACCAGAAACCAGTATTTCCTATCCTGCTTCTGTAGATAGACAGAATAGCTAATTTCTTTCTCCTGGATTCTTCTGTCTCATGAAAGTAAGAAAATAAGAAGTGATAAACTCTTAGAAACAAATACAGCTTCCATAATTGCCTAGATTATATGGTCTTACAGCACGAAGAACAGTCTTAAAGGTGTGGTCATGATACTCATTATAAGGAATCTTTTAAATTGGGACAAATTATTATCAGAAGTTCCCTTTAGTAAATTCATAATTTAGTGTTCCACACTTTTCCTCAGAAAAGAGCCCACAAATACCAAAAACTAAATTTGTTTTATACAGATAAATTTACAAGGCGAAAATATGAAGTGAGTAACTAAAGCAACAAAAAAACATTTAAAAACATTCATGAGGACAAACCCAGGAGGTTACTGCTACAAGCTTAAAAGAAGTTAAACTGAAATTCAACAATAACAAATCACATTTCCATATTTTGAGCAAAATTAAGCTGTCAATCAGATTTACCTTTCTTCTCTACTTCCGTTTTGTCCCCTCTAGGACCTGAAAGAGTATATTCATAGAATCATAGAATAGTTAGGATTGGAAAGAACCTCAAGATCATCTAGTTCCAACCCCCATGCCATGGGCAGGGACACCTCACACTAAACCATGTCACCCAGGGCTCTGTCCAACCTGGTCTTGAACACCACCACAGATGGAGCATTCACTACCTCCCTGGGCAACCCATTCCGGTGCCTCATCACCCTAACAGTAAAGAATTTCTTCCTTATATCCAGTCTAAACCTCTGCTGTTTAAGTTTCAACCCATTACCCCTTGTCCTGTCACTACAGTCCCGAATGAATAGTCCCTCCCCAGCATCCCTGTAGGCCCCCTTCAGATACTGGAAGGCTGCTATGAGGTCTCCATGCAGCCTTCTCTTCTCCAGGCTGAACAGCCCCAACTTTCTCAGCCTGTCTTCATATGAAAGGTGCTCCAGTCCCCTGATCATCCTCGTGGCCCTCCTCTGGACTTGTTCCAACAGTTCCATGTCCTTTTTATGTTGAGGACACCAGAACTGCACACAATACTCCAAGTGAGGTCTCATGACAACCAATGAAGTACAGTTTGTAAATCCAGTAAAACAGACATTAAGAGATTGAATCCTATATTAACATTGCTCTGCTTTAATTCCAGCATGTAACAAGTACAGACTTATCTCACACTTTTATCTGATAGCAATTTTTAAAATTGCATTTGTTCTCAGAAAAGCCCTAATTTAATCAACAGCATTCTTAAGTCTCCAAAGTACATCCAATGGTGAACATACCCTTTGCTTATCTTTGCAAAACAAAAGCACTGTTGACATGAAGTGTGACATTTTTTCATCAATATTTCATCACATTATATGTAAAATAATACAATAAATTCTCAGTACTTGACAACTGTCCCCTAATGCAATCTAAGCTAATGCTGTTTCATATTTCAGTACGTGACATCTGTCAACAATGTTGTTAACCACTAATTGCTCTTACTCTTCTCAAAAACATGCCTTGACTGCTGAGGCCAGATAAATATTTTAGTTTATTGAAGTTACTTTGTTGCCCATTCAGATAAAAGAGGATAAAGCTTAAAAGAAGATGAAGAAAGACTGAGAAAGTAATTACTAGATGACAATAATTACAACCAAGACTGAAATTATTACATGATCTATGATTAATAAATCAGTGAGCAGATATTTTTAGTGAGAAATAGGAATTTCTCACTAGAAATGAGAAAGTACCTACTTTCTCACCAAGTACCTACACAACCCAAGGTCATAAGAAATCAGCATAAATTTCTCCAATTATAAAAGTTCTTTCAAAAAACATACTTGAAGTGCTTTTCATTAATAGATTCCAAGGCTTTTCATAATGGAAGTAAATATCATTTTTATTACCTTACAGATGTGGAAAATGAAAGACTGACACACTGTCTCCCAGGAGACCAGTGCCCAAGTCTTCAACCCAACATGGCATGTCTGAATCTAGCACTAAGTCACCAACCCAAAATAAATCCTCCTCAACAAAAGAATCTGAGAAATACTTCATAAAAGCTCATTTTAGCCCTTTTGTTACAAACAAGTATGTCTGGGTAAAATGAGGTGAAGTGGTCTGCATGTCAGAACAAAAATTAGGTGAAGAACTAGAATTAGAATGCAAACCTTCTGTAACAGGATGTGAAGGTAATACCCCAAGAATACAACTGGCAACTGACAACTGAAGGTTTGCTACAGAAAGTTTACTTTTGAAAAGACATATTATTTCCTTCAGAAGATATTTTTTTCCTTGCCTAAATCATGGAAGGATTTTTTTTGTGTACATATGTTATTTGTGAACTGCCCTTGCCTCCCTTTCTCAACAAAAAAAGTGGTCTCTGCTGAGCTCAAGAGCATGGGCAGTTTTAATTAACTTTGTTCTCCCTTTCCTTACCAGTTGTCAGGCATGATATTTCAACTTGTGATACATTTAACTTGGGCTATGATCCATTACGGATTTCGACTCAAGAACAGTCCAAACATCATAACTTATTAATGCAAACTATTTCAAGCCAGGGTAATCTTTGTAATTTGCTTCTATATGCAAACCCACCTGATACCATGGCAGGTAGATTGGTAAGTATGTGTTTGTTCTGTTTTTCCCATAATGAAGGCGCTGTAGCAGTTCAATCACTCTTTCCAACATGAATTATTAAAATGAAAACTTTACACGAATATTATACTAAGTACGTGAGGTTTTATGTTTAGGTAGAACCATTTAAAACAAAACAAAACAAAGCTAACATATAGCTTGGGATGCTACCACATCCACCTTACATTAAAAACTTTATCATTTATAACACTTGAAAAACTGTATATCTTTAAACACAATGCTTCATATTTTAAAGATTGAGAATGAAATAAAATGTGATTTTGGGAGATAGCTCTTAATATCTGGAAATATAATTAGTATATATGGTACATACAGCTTTCATAACCACTATTTCTGTTGCGCGTCTGCAAATACATTAAATAATATTAATATGTGCACTGCTTTTACGGAATAATTTATTTTACCAAGATAAAAAAAATAGTGTTGGAAGGCAAAGTAGAAATCAGTTTCATGACCCTCTCTGAACATAAGATGTAATTAAGGTCTTTGCAGTAGCCTCCCTTTGTGTTAAATCATGCTAAAGCGTATGCAACTGGAAACCTTCATATATTGACAACTAAGGAGAAGCTGTTGAAATAACTTATTTAGGTTTACAGGCAGAATCCACAATTCATATCATGTGGCATAAAGCACAACCAATATCCAGTTTGTCCATTAGGTTACCTCTTCTCATACAATTATTTCACTTTCTTGATAAGCATTTTTAACTACAAAATCTTTAACTGAAATTCCAATTACCACTATTGATTTTCAAGTGCCAGTACCCATCTTCCCTGAGGAAAATAATATTATGGCTTTTAAACTATGTTGTGTCATCTCATTTTGTCTTCAACTAAAATATTACTAAAATGCCCAGAAGCCTAGGGGAAAGCTACATCTAAATTTTCATATAAAATAGTATATTCCAGGGCTTTTCACTTAGCCTAATACTATCTTACTAAACACCACCATCTCCATTAAGGTTCTGTTTCCAGGGTTTATAAAATTTCATTAAATCATTCATTAGGTGAAGCAGCTTAAGTAGTCTCATGTTTATTGCGAGTAATGACCTGCTGAACCAAATAAAAACCAGAACCTGGTGAGAAACATTTCAAAACATTACTAACTTTACAATTCTTTTTTATTACATACACTTACCTCTAAAATGCAGTCCATAGATGCAAACTATAATTACTTCAACACAATTTCATTAAGATGAGCCCACAGGCACAGAACTGCTCAACTTGGCTCCTCATAATGGTCTCTTTCCACAGACCATAGCTTCTCTGAAATTGACCTTTTAAGAAAAAAGAAACACACCAACAACAACTAAACATCGCATTTCTCCTCCTCACTACATTAACTCACTGGAACTTAGCATTTATGAAAAGAAACACCTGAAGCTGAAACCCTCACACCATGAAGCACGCAGCTCACCTTTTATTGTCCTCAAACCTGGAGCTGCTGAGAAACAGAGCACCTGACCGGAGACGTGCAGAACCGACACCACCTGCAGCTGCTCCTACGGCCGACAGAAATGCTCTTTTCTCTGCATCTAAAGGAGGGCGGACACCTAAGAAGTTTCTTGCACCTCATAACGGAGCAAGGAGTACTTTCTAACGAACAGGCCGGCCCACACACGGGTCTGCTGAGCCGCAAGGGACCGCGGACGAGCCGGTGGGTAAGGCGGCAGCAGCCCAGGCACCACCTCACAGGTTATTACTTTAGTCTTTCTTTCCTCTCGCTTTCCGCTCTGAGCCGCCGAAGCAGAAAGCGAGCCCCGGAGCGGCTGCTCTCGGCGGGCGCTGACGGGACTGTGGGCAGCACATGCTGTCCTTACTCCTCTCGCCGCGCAGAGACCGAGGCTCGACAGGCGCCTCGCGGCCGGGGCGGGAGCAGGGCAGGGCAGGGCTGGGCTGGGCTGGGCTGGGTGTAGCCGCTCCCGAGCGGGATAAAACCTGTCCCGCTGCAGTCCTCTTCCTCTGTTCTCAGCGCTCTCGCTGCTGCCGACCGGTCCGTTCCCACTGGCAGTGCCTGCAGCCGCTGCAGGTAAGGGGTTGTGCCGCGGCCTTGTTGCTCAGCACGGTTTCTGTCAGCTGTCTCCCCCGCCGGTCCTTCTCCCCGCCCGGTGTTGGTCTCCCCGGCCCGCCGGCAGCGGGGTTGAGCCTCAGTGCGGAGCCTCGGACCGCTTTTTGGGACTGCGCGTCCGGGCAGGGGTCTGTGGGCGCGAGTCTCCACTACCTCGACTGCCTTAGGAAAGTAACTGAGGGATGTGCTTGGGTTTTCTTGGTCGAGAGCAGCGGTAGCATCGGGTACTGCAGAGCTCCTCCGCTGGGGTGAAAGCCTTTTTGTGTGGTGCGGAGTTTGTTCTCTTTACTCGGGCCCACGGCAGCCAAGTTTCTGGGAGTTCTGTTTCGTCCCCTGTACGTTTAGTATCAGCTGTATAGTTTCATTATGTTTCAGGTTTGACATATGATGTTGGATGTCTGAACTTAGCTTTCTGACATCATCTAGTGATATATATGTATCACTATACAAATATTATACATATACATATGTTCTGACAGTTGTCTTGGAGTATACTTGTTCAATGGACTTCTTCGAGAAAGTAATATGAGGACATAGCAGAGCTCAAAATACTAGCTCACTGAAAGGGGAAAATGCTTCTGTGTTATTTTAGTGATGCCTTTTGAGGAGGTGCAAAGCCTTGAAGTAGAAATAAATTTATGTTTATTCCATAGCAGTTCTGTTTTCTCTTAAAAAGAGTTCAGTTAGAAATTTCTTTTGAGACTTGCTCAATGGAATTACCCAGCACTCACTTGGAGCCCTGTGGTGGTTCTGTCACAATCACTTCCCTAGTTACTGCTAGGAGCAGTCGCAGTATTTTCTTAAAGTATCATGAGATTTTAGGGTATCAGAAATGCCACTGGTACAGAACTGTGATGTTTTGGGAACGCATTGCAGAAATGACTTTGTGGTTAGCCAGTTCTGCTCAAAAGGTTTGTGTCAGGTGGTAGGATTGGTTACACAAGAGCAGGTTTTTCTCATTAAATTTGTTTCAGTGTTAAAATTAGAATTTTATTGTAGTTACAACTCCAATCCATGCATTGCAATACGTTGAATCAGGTATGGACTTTGATTCTGCTTCATAATAGACAGTGTCTCTTAAACAGATCTGTTTGTGTACATATAATAAATCTTTCAAAGTTGTTTACACTAAACAGGTGCATGCCCCATAGTGAAGAACTCTGTGGAGAGGCCTGTTCCGTAATCAGGAGTGTTCAAAGTACAAAGTGGAAAAATAAGGAGTTCTTGTCAGAGTTTGGAAATCCTCATTATGATGCAATTAACTACTCCAGTGGTTAGTGAATGTTACATCACTGTCCAATACCCAAAGGCTGAGGAAATGTTTCAGTTGTTTTATTTCCAGCATCTGGTTCCAATTTATTTGTTATTTAAACATTCCTGAGTACAGTGCAGCTGAACCAAAAACATCACCTCTCTGATCAGTGGGGTTTTTTATCTTAAATGAGTTCAAGGTCACCTAAGGAAGACAAAATGAGTGACTTTGAGCTTTGATGCATATTCACTGTCTCTTAGTTTGACATTTTCGTAAGTTGGGTTTTTTTTTTTAAATTTCATATGTCTTGACTTTACCAGGTTTTATATCTTCTGTTGCAGTAGTGTAAATACAAATGAATTCTATAGAATTAATTATGGCTAATTCATTACAGATTCTGTGATGTTTAGTAAAAATGAAACTTCATCAAAGTTCCTGTGGATTACATTAATGACTTTTACTCACATTTGTGGGAAGTCTTGACACAGGCTTAAAGTTTATTACTCTCTAGACTTGCCAAGTTATGTGAGCCATAAACTTGAAGTTGGCACCCCCTTAGTACCCCCTCTTAATATACCCTTTGATTCATGCGGGATGATTTTACGATCATTGAATCTTTTAAAGGGCATGATATGTGTCTGCTCAGAAGACAATTTATAATTAAGAAAAAGTAAGGAGCTGTCTCGTCACAGGCATAAGGAAGCAGCACTTTCTCAAATAGAAAAACTTACTCTCAATAAAGTTTGGTAACTTAATATATGTAAGGTGAAAACCTGTCTTTAAATCAGTAAGATTCAGTTTTGTTGAAATCAAAACTTGCTTTCTGCAGAAACTGATGGCCCTTTTCTGTCATCTGTACTTTCCTTTAAGAACTGATGGGTGAATTTCCTAAGACCTGATTAAAGCTCTGCTTCAGTAAAACATTTCATAATTTGCATATCAGTCCACTGAAGATGACTTAAGTGATGTTGTTTTGTATGCTTAAGGATTTGGAAGTGGCAAATAATTCACATATATATAGTTCTGTGTAGTGCTTAAGCAGCATCTTGTTCCTGTAGATAACTATGTTTGTACTTCATAAAACATTCAGACATAAAATTTCAGATAGTAAAAACAAGTGTGTTTTCTTTTTCTTTAATGTGTTTGTTCTTTCTTTAAAGACGTCTTTTATGGCTGCAAGCACTTGGAAGACTTTTTCCACATGAACTTTGAATATATGCAGTATCCTTGATATATGTGATCTAAAACCAAGTTAGCTAGCTCACATGTATCAATTTTTAACATGTTTAAACAGCTATTCTATCATGGTTGTTGCAGAAGCCTTTAATAACAGTGGAAAAAAAGGAGGAATTTCTAGTTTTACACACATCTTCATTTTTTTTTTCTACTTAGCAAATGAGCATCCTATTACACTTTTCTAGCTTAAAATAATGACCAGTTAATGGGGTAAAATGATAACTTCAAGGAGGTGAAAATTTTTTCTATTGTACCTTAGGACTGTCCTATGCCCAAGTATGCTGAGTTTTCACTGCTCCATTTTCCAGCTTAGGTGTAACATAAACTATTTTAATTAATATTGTGTCACCAAAAGGTTTTGAGATGGTCAATTGAATTCTGCCAAGATAGAGTCTTTTGATGAAAACATATCTTTATTGATTGTAGAAGAAGAAAATCATTCTTAAAATGAAATCCAGAGAAAAATCATATCCCTCAGAGAAAATTTCTGAGTGGCAGGCTGAGATTAACATCATAAAATTGAATTTGTGCTGCAAACCTTTGATGTAATCAGCAGCTGGGAGATGGTGTTGCCCTTACTGTGCTCTTTCTGATTGTGGTGAATTATTGTGTGGAATGAAATAAGTGTTTCTTGTGTCACTCGTTCAAGAAATACAAACAAGGTATTACTAGGTGGTTCTTGCTAGTTAAAATGGGTTGTATTGATTCCTGGTCCCAGCCTCTTGCTCCCTTGGACTGCAGTACATTTGCACCCCGAGAGGTATCTGGATGTCACTCAGCAGTGAGACCTTGGGCAGGTTATGCTGTAACCCTGACAGTCTCCAGGGATGTTCCATTAACTTAAACAGGTACCACAGTGGTAGGCAGGCAGGGAGTGTCTCAGGGTAGAGCTGTAAAAAAGAAAATAGAATGGAAAAAGGTGTGGAGTTCTGAGTGTTCTGGTAGGATGTATTAAAACACAAGGAAGTAAGCCATAGGATAAAAGTGTTGTTTGGAGTATTTTACTTCTTGCCTGCTATCTGGTTAGGTATGTTAGCAAAAAAATTTGAACTACAGAAATATTTTTGCTGCTGTACCTAGAGAGCAGACTCTGTGTCTTAAAGGAGGCAATTATTAGTTCCCTTATGTGATGTGCTAAATGCAAACTAGCATTTAATTACCTTTTAAAGATATCTTAATTATCTTTCTAGGTTTTACTTTTTCCCATTAATTATTTCAAATGTCCTTTACCGTTGTCTTGTCTTGCTGTCTTCAATACCGTTTCTTTGGTTGTCATTCTCTCTTCACTTACCTAGCCTCATATACCTTTTACCTTTTCCTGCATTGCACATCCTGCCATCTGCCCTGTAGCCCTGTATCTCCATTCTATTTCAGTTTCTCTTTGAAGAATCTTTCTCAGCATTTATCTTTTCTAATTTATTCCACTGCAGGTGTGCACCTACCTTGCTGCTTCACAAATTGCAAAGTACTGTTGACCTGTATTTTCAGATTCATGGATGCAATGGATTTCTGAATAGTAACTTATATAGACAGTAGGTCTGTGACCTGCGTCAGGACCATGGATGTGGTACATCTGCAGGCTTACAAAGACAGCACTTTGTCATCTCTCTGTCTTCAGATTTTGTACTTTAGATACTTTTACCAAGTATTTTGTTAATGCAATATATGATTTATGCCTCTTAGATGGATTTGCTATATATTGTGAACAATGGGTGAATAATTTTAGTTAGGGAAAGATCTCTCTGATAATCAGGAAAAATATTGTATATTTAAAGAGAGTGCAACATCTACATCATAAAGTAAATTGAGAAAGTTATGAAAGCAGTAAACATTAGTAGACTGCAAGTCAAAGCTATTTTAGGCAACTAATTAGCTTTTTATTAACAGTACAAAAATAGCGATAAAACCTGTATTTTCTTATATAGTTGGTAAGAGCAAGTATGTCAGATAAAGCCAAACAATAGACAGGAATAGGAGAATGAAATTGGTTACAAACAAATGAACCTTTTGAATTTGTCATGAATACCTACTAGGCTCTGCCTAAAATTTAGTTTGTAAACACTTTACTACAATGATGAATCTAAAAGAGATGTGAATGGAGGAAATTTCTGATTTTACATGGCCATCAAGAACATTGAAGCCTGGACCAATACAATTTTGCTAGACTAAGAAGACACATACTGTTCTCCTAAAACTGTCAATAATTGTTTTAATCACTTTGGCCCATCTGTCTTTTTATTGGCGTGTTTTTAATTATTTGTACTTTTAACCCAATACAAACAGTTAAATGCTGCTAATCTCTTAATATTTTTGGGACTGTAAACCAATTTCTGCACCTTTTTTTGTGCCTGCACTGATTGCCACACATTGACCTGGACAAACTGATTTTGAGAAAACTTATATTGTATTGAAGCATGAAATAAGTATGAATATAAACATAGAAAAGTTTATTGGCAGATTGACTGTTGCCTGTAGAGTGACTTTTTGTTTTATGAAGTCTCTTCTACTGTAAATGAACTATAAATTCCAATTTGGTAGCTTCTGTTATGGGCTGTAGCTTAGAGGAGGAGGTTTTTGTCACAGCCACTGCTTTATGATGTGAACTGTTTGAGATGAAGCTTCTGGGAAGTTCAGTTCCTAGTTTTAAGAACCTTTATCTATGTGAGAACTGGTGTATTCTTAATTCATTTTTAAAAATCAGGGTATTTTCTCTGTCAATAAATGTGACCAGTCCCACTGAAAACAGTTGAATGATGAGGAAAACCGCTTGCATTACTTATGTGCTTAGAAGGGCATTCAAGGTCAGACCTCCTGTGCTCTGGCCCCTTCAAAATACCTCACAGCCTCTGTAGAATAAAAGGTGGTATACTCAGCCTTCTGAATGAAAATTTAACACTGGACAAATGGTCCAGAGTTGCTGAAGTAGTACAGACAAAGTCCATGAAGCTGTGCAAACTGGAATAATTTTCCAAATTAAGGCATTTTGTGGTGTGATTTTAGAGTGAAAGGTGCTTGTAGAAGTAGAGACAGGATGGCACAAGTTAGTGGTGGGATGAATTGGCATGATTTTAACTCGGAACAGGGGTTTTGTTTTTAGTCAAGAGTTTTTAGCAGTGTGGTCGTAAGGGCAGGTCAAAAAGAAGTTTGTTAGGTTCTAAGCAGAGAGAAATGGGGAGCAGGACTGAGAAACTGGATTTGAAGTTGAATGAGGGGTTAATACTGCTAATCAGACATGCTTGAGTGTGCAGAGCTGGAAGAATTTGTGCTGATAAGCAACATGCAGCTCAGAT
The DNA here is from genome assembly GCF_012275295.1 of Melopsittacus undulatus. Classification (NCBI taxonomy): domain Eukaryota; kingdom Metazoa; phylum Chordata; class Aves; order Psittaciformes; family Psittaculidae; genus Melopsittacus; species Melopsittacus undulatus. Next base: position 19,779,814 of record NC_047535.1, read on the forward strand.
ATGCCTTGGGCAATGTTTGACTTTGTGGAAGCAATATTTTTTCTTAAAGGAACAGTGTGATAAATATCTGTTGATTTTATTTAAAAAAGTTTGCTCTAGGTTCCATCAGTATTACTAAATAGCTTTGATAAAGGTAAGTATCATCAGACAGAATGTGGATATCTGCATGTGAGTGTGTGGTGTTTCTAGGAAAGTCAGAGTGTTCTTAAAATCAAAACGTTAATGCAAAGTACTTGTGCATCAAAATACCTTAATCCAAAAGAGAAGTTAACAAGGGAGCAAGAGGAAAGAAGTTGGCTGTTATATTAACACGGAAGTTCACATACCTTCTGTTTTCTATTTGTCTTAAAAGAGAATTAGACTGAAATGTATAACCAATATTTTAGTAGCTGTTTTTTAATATGACACTCATGGATATCTAAAATGTGTGCAAATAGATCATCTATACATTAGTGAATTCTACCAATTTTAGTTTTTAACTTCTCTTGGTTGTCTGAGTTCTATTACTCATCACTTTCTCAGCGGTAGGCCTTCTGCTAAGAATATTGATCTTGAATCTATGCTGCTTTTACGAGAAAATGTAATTTATGAGTTTATATTCAGTTTAGTACAAATTTGAATTCTGCTGTTTTACAGTGTTTTACACTAATTGAACACTTCCATGGCACAAGTATAAATTACTACATGATATGCAAGGAAACGCATTTGAAAGACTCGGGATTTAGCCCATCAAACTGTTAACTGGGCAACCACCATTTTGTAAGATATTTTGTAAGAAATTGAGTTTTCTTTGCTTAGCTGATACTTGAAAGCATATCACTAGAGTTTAGCTAGAACCACTTCAATTTCAGGACATAAACTGGAAAAGGATGTCAGTGTTCACCAGTAAGCATAATACTTCATGTGACGAGAGATTTAAAAAATAACTTCTGTAATAAGTCAGATTTCAAAGCTGAGATCAATAACATGTCAGGATTTTGTGTGATACCCACAAAGACCCTTAAAATGAAACTAAATGTGATTTAGCCTAATAAACTGCTGATTTCAATTAATTTTCTCTTAGACCCTTCTTTCTCTGCCTTCGATGTTCTGGCTGAGGTTGTATGACAGGACCTTGATGGCCTGCCATACCAGTCTTCTCAGCCCTTTTTCTCAGGAGCTGAGCCCTTTGTCTTGTGTACTTGTCAGAAAGCAAGACCATTCCTCCAGTTCTGTGTTATTTAAGTCTTTTATTAGGAATAACAGATATACTTCTTGTCTGTGTTTCTGCTTTTAGCTGCTACCATACTAGATTTAGTAATGGTTTGTATTACAGTTGGGGTTTTTTTGTTGTTGGTTTTTGTGTTGTTTTTTTTTTAAAAAAAAAAAAACAAACAACAAAGCTTAAAAGCTGCTTCTGTGCTTTGTTTCTATCCTGTGGTCTTTTCTGAATTATCACAGGAACTGCTTTTCATGGCACTAGATTACTTCCTTTGGCTGGCTGTTACCTGCTGCCATGCATTTCCTGCCTCCTCTCCTAAGATTTCAGCTTTACTGTCATGTCTCTTGTCTGATGGTTCCCAGCTGCACTGTTCTGGCACCTGTTTTGTTTTAAATATATTTTTGCTAAGGATGTGCTAAGGACTCCCTTGTGCCCCCTTTCTTCAGGATAAATAGGAGCACACCTTCTCTGAAAGGTGTATTTTAGTTAGTGGGGGTTCTGAGGTATCTCTTAAATAGTATTATGCTGTTTGGATAACAAGTAGCTGACATATATACAATATTTTGAGAAGAGTAACAAGTATTTAAGTGACCCTAGGCAATGGTGCATCTGAAGGGTTTAACATTTGTTTCTTGTTAGCTCATGCTTGGGAATAACTGAGTTACACATGATTGGTAACTAATGATTGGTAGTCATTTTGGACAATTCTATTAAATCAAATTTTTGCCATAATGGCTGAAATCTATTACATGGTGTTTGGTTTTTCTTTTTGTTTGTTTGGTGGTTGGTTTGTTTGTTTGTTTTCCTCACAAGACTCATGAGTTGAGCAGCAGAAAGAGTCTGTTCTCCCTATTCCTCAGCTTGCAGCTCTGCCTCCACCTTTCTTCTGTGGCTTTTCTCTAGGAGATTCTATTGAATGATGAGGAAATAGTGCTTTGCTGCCCTGGGCCTCACTTTTTTTCTCTTAGTCCCTGACCCACCACCTGCTCCTCCATGCCTATTACCTCTTTCTTTTCCCTTATCCTTATAGAAACTGCAGACTCTTTATTGACATCCTCTTCCTGTGCCATCTGCATGCTTTGGTAATTTGTTGCTGAGAAGGAGCGGCACTGCTGGTTGCGGGGAATAGGGAAGGCATGGTACGTGTTCCACCAACCAAAATTAAGATGACTGTGACATGGGCCCATCAGAGCTAAGCCAGGTTGTGTGGGGTAGCACATGATTTCTGTTGCTGATATTTCAGTATTGTGAAAGTACTAGTTCCTGGTGTCTCTGGTCTTATTTAGTAATGCCTCAGTTTAAAATAGTGGTATGTAGCTACTTTGCATATGTAAGTTATTAGCACATAGCTGTGTTAAAGTGTTTGTGTGATGCTGGCAGCAGGTAGAAAATGCTTCAATACCTCATTAACTCTTTTGCAGCAATAAGTATTTTGTAGCTCTCCTTTTTTGGATGTTGATTTACTTGCATTAAGTTTTATTTTTTTTCCTTGATTTTCATGTTTCTTAATCATTGTGACTTGTTTTTGTTTTCAGGTGCTGACTATGAAGGTATCAGTACAGGCTGTGGCAGTGTGGGGGAAAGTAGCTCCCTCTCATAGTATCACTGCTATTATGATTACAGATGACCAGCAGACTATAATTACAGGAAGTCAAGAAGGGCAAATATGTTTCTGGGATCTTTCATCAGAATTAAAGGTTTGTGTCTCCTTTGCTACAGTCTGTCAAATGGACACAGTGGAGTTTATCTTTTATTAAGAATGGGATTATCCAGACTTGCACTTAGATTAAGTTTTAAAGATAATGTGATATCTGTTATAGGTAGTTCATGAAGCAAAAACTGTTGAAATGCCTAAATAAGCAATCAGTTATTTGCAGACTTTGGAAAAAATTTCATGTCTTATTGTGACCTGTGGATTATAATTTGAAATGGCGTATGATAAAAAGTGAGTGATGGCAACAAGTAAACATATATGAATGTCACCATTCCTATCTTTTAAACCTTTTTTTAATCAGGTGCAGAGCATGGCTTGTCATTTAAGAAAAAAAAATCTATTTATAAAACCAGAGCTTTCTGCCAGGTTTAGCACTGGAAAAAAATTGTAGAAAGATGGAACAAGATGAAATATGTATTTGCAGTGTAATTAAGATGCAAAGCCCCTAGCATATCATTGGTATTGCTTTGCTTATTTTATATTTATTTTCCTGAGGATGTAACAAAGTCAAAGCAAATCCATTTTTTTATTCTGTGTTCCTAGGACTATGGTTCTATTCTTTTTGCATTTGGCTGTCCTGTTTGTGCTCCCAAATATCCTGAAACTTTAGTTTGCACTTTTATGGGGCTACCCTTTTTTATTAAGATCTTTGCATGCAGTGAAGCTAATCAAAAGGATTACTAAACATGTTGTATGAAACCCATTCTTAAGAGCTTTGCTGTATCGGTTGTCTCCTTCACTCTGACAATTTTGCTGTGTGTTGTAGGGTGAAGGGCAGAGATATTCTGCCTATCGTTTGTTTTACAATATGTGATACTCTGAATTTTTCAGGAAGTGAAGAACTTCACACAAACTGCATAATCCATTTGTATCTTTGTGTATTCCAGAAATATGATTGAAAACCACAACAAAGCAGATTGAGAATTACTCATGAATAATGGCATCTCCAAGTAGTATTCTCTTGCGTTTATATCTTCTTTGATTAAATTGAAAGTATTCTGTTAAACCATTGTATTATTCTCCTAGATTTCATCTAAAGAAATTCTCTTCGGCCATACTGCTTCTGTAACTTGTTTGGCAAAAGCAAGAGAGTTTGAGAAACAACCATATGTAGTAAGTGCTACTGAAAATGGGTAGGTAACTAAGTCTTCAATTATTCATTTCTTAAATGATGAAATGCATGGCAGATGCTGCATTTGGCAGAAGGTTTTTAATCCACTTCTGTGATATGGAAAGGATATCAGCTACTTAGGATAATGATTGTGTTGCCTATATACAATGGTCTAAGTAAGAGCTCATCTCTTGGATGACAAAAAGGTTTGGCAGATTCAGGTATCCAGTTAGTAGTCGGGAAAATGAATTGTTCAGAGAGTTAGCTAGGCCCCATTCAAATGGAGAATAATGGGCTATTGGAGGGAAGCAGCAGATTCAGAAGCTTTTTAATACTATGGTGCTTCTTTCTGTTCCTTCCCAAGTTCACTCTTAAGAACTGAATAAGTAAAAGAGGTTAATGTACTCTGATACAGGTTGTGCTTGCTCATTGAGTACATATAGAAGCATGTAAACAACTGCCCTTGAATAAAAGGCATATATATATTGCTTGCCTTTGTTTCAATCTGACTTGCTGTTTTGGAGTATATCCTTTTATAAGGCTGATCTTGCAGCTTTTCTCCTGTGTTTGTTGTGATTGGCTCATCACGTCACTCAAAAAAATTTATGCAGTTCTGCTAAGTTAGCATGCAAGACTTTTTTTCCCTCTCTGAATATTTGGTAATCTTTTCAGCTGGGTTCTGTAACCCATCTGCTCAGGATTACAGCTGTGGAAAGTAGTTAGAGCTAGCTTCTTATTTCCTTAAAGGCTTTCCTCAAAAAAATCTATCTGCTGCTTAATGATGTTCTCTCATTTTGGGTCCCTCTTTTCCAATTAACAGCTCTGTTAAAACCTTTTCAGATGAAGAGCTCCTGTCAATTGCCCTTCTTCAAGCTACACCTTCTAGCATTTTAAGGCTACTGCTTTCTCACTGAGGGGTTTATACTTTCCAGCTGCTAAGTTCTTGGCCTGATACTCTCAATCATAAGTATACAAGAAAGGGATAATTTAAGCAGACTGGTTCAGGCTTCTTAATCTCCAAAGGTTAGACTGCCCCACTGGGCAGATAGCGGTAAACAATTCTGGTTGTGATGTGCAGAATGGAGGGTGAGAAGTCTACAAAACTGGTTTTGTACTGGCCTACTTCAACTCTACTCAAGGGCTCAGAGGCAAAACTATTTTTCATCTTAATTGTAAAGTTCTGTTACTGTAGTACTGTTTCCAGGTCATACTGTGAGAAAAGATACTGTATTTCCAAAAAGCTCTGGTGAAAAGTGTGAAGAAAAAAATGATATTTTTTTCTATAGATATACAGCACAGATGTTCACTTCCAAAAGGTTCTGCCTCTGAAGGGATCATCAGATTTGCTTATAATGTGTGCATGTGGGACTGAACAGTCTTCTGGCCCCTTTAAATGTTCACTTTTACCAAATAACTGCTGACTTTTCAGCTGTATTACAGAAGGGCAAATCATCCATCACTAATCCCTGGAAGGATGTGATGTGAAGTTGAGATAATTACAAATAGGGAGCCTTGTCTTCAGGAAAGAGCATTTTCTGGCTTGTGAATCATAGAATAGTTAGGGTTGGAAAGGACCTTAAGATCATCTAGTTCCTACCCGCCTTCCATGGGCAAGGACACCTCACACTAAACCAGGTCACCAAGGCTCTGTCCAAGCTGGCCTTGAGTCATTTACGCCTGCCATTTTTAACCTTGTGTTGAGGGTGGAAAAAACTGTATAGGAGATGATGCTCTCCTGCCATCCCACTTCAGAATCTCAAGTGTTCGTATAACTGTCTTGTCCCAGAAGGATGAGTACTGAACAGTATTTCTGTAGTTTTTGTATGGAGATCTATAAATCAATTCATTGTGATTCAGAAGGTCTCACTTTGCATTTAGGTCTCACTATGCATTTGGCATATGCTGTAGGACAGGTTTATCAACATATGGTATCACTCATTCCTTATAGTACAAAATGCAAAATTGATATTTGGGTCTCATTTGTGTATGTTTGCATGTATATATCACAGTAATATAGCTAAAGCAATAAATTTTATTGTTCTGATGAAAAATTCACTGCCTTAATCTTTAACAAAGAGCATAAGCATTCTGTTTAAATGATGAATTTTGTTCTACTGAAGCTGATGTTGCACTAAGAATTATGGTGATGCTTTGTAGATTTTTACTGCTTTTGCTCAGTTGAAAACTGGAAGTTAATGTTTTTAGATCATAAAATGTGAAAGTGTGTGGATTAAAATGTAAAACACTAAGTAGAATTTCTAATATAATAAAGTCTTTTCCCTGATGTTCTTTAGGTACTCATGCATAGGATATAATTTCAGAAATCGTAAAATTATTTTCAACTGTAGAAATAATGCTTGCTGTCCAAATAAAATCTAAAAGCATTGAAGTTTAACATTGCTGAACTATGACAACATACCTCATATAACCTTATTTGCAAAATTTAATTTCACTGTTTCTGTTGTACTGTAGTCTCACAGCATATTGAATAACGTCTAGATGAGGAAGCCTGGCTGATTTGTCTTTTTCAAACATTAATGTAACAGTATAGCTAGAATGTTGCACATGCATTTAGGTTGTCAAGACGCAAGTGCTGTTGTACCGCTAACACATTCCAGGAATAGCCTCATGATGGCACTGTTTCTTTTTAACAGAAGTTGCGGTTCCTCTCAGGAGCTGAAGTCTAATGCTGCAGAAGATGCATTATGTCTTTCAAGAAGTGTGGTTTAAGTCCAGTGAAATGAATCATTTTCAGGAGGATATAGTTCCAGCGACAGATAGTTACAGTGACATGTTGACGATCCGTAATGGCAGTATACCTACAATTTGTTGTAGACTAGAGTTGGCCTTAAAGTCAGGTTTGTTGCAAGGCAGCAGGATGTAATTACCAAAACAAAAAGACAGATACTGTATGTCACCTCCTACTAATGACTACATTTTCTTACCCACTAATCTGTAACAAAAAGCCACATAAAGGACCATACTGCACTTAAGTACAGCACAAAAGAACAACTTGGTGGCACAGAATTATTCCAGCCAATTGAGTAAAAATGGCAGAGAATAATATGAAGTTATCTTTGGCAGGGAGATGTGTGTTTGGAATGTCACTAGTGGACAGTGCATTGAGAACGCAAAGCTTCCTTATAGGCATACAGCAATCCATGTAAGTACAGCAACTTTTCATGGGCTTTCTCTGTTCAAGAGCAATTTTGCTTAATAAATGTGATATTTTTTCAGAAACATACAATTTTATAGGTATAGCTCATAATATATTTAATAGGAGGAAATTTTCTCTATGTAAGTAGGTTTGATCTGTTACATTTCCTTTTTTGACTTCCTCCTAAGTAAAGAGCTCAGACTTTTATGTTTCTCTGAACTCCTTAAATCAAACTGATTCTTTTTAAGCTTCAAATGTTTGGAATGCAGTATCAATTAACTTTGTGCAAAGTTTGGGCATTGGGTAGCAAAGTGAAACTGTCTTAATCTTTACTCTTGTCCTCTGTTTAAATTGCATTGAAACTTCAAATGTTATATTAGATTTTGATGGCATATTTTAGAAGTACAAGCAATTTAGCCAAACATTGTGAGACAGTATGTTGGAGATCTTTTTCTTAAATGTTTGAAGGGTTTTGATGGCTGACTTGCTACCTCCAAAAGACTGTGCTTCCCTACTTCCAAAAATATGCTTTCATTCATTGTACAGCTTGAGACAGAACCTTTAGTTTCAGAGCTCAAATTACTTTCAATGTTACTTCATGTAATTTCAAGTCCGTGCTTTGAACTGTATCTAGATGTTGGACTGTTGAGGCTGTGTTTGAAATACGCATGTATATGGTTAAGGAGTGCAGAATGTATGTGTTTGATTTGGAGAGGGGGCTTATTTCTGGATTTATTAGTAGAAGAGCAGCTCAGGACTTCTGGGTTACTTAAAATGCTTGTCTGTCTTCAGTGGGGAAATCTAGGGTAGAACTAAGCCTCCAAATGGTGGAAATCTGAGAACTTAAGAGATGTAGACTATGGCCAAATTCATAACTGAAATTTTTTAAAGTTTCAAGAAGAAACATTGTTTTTCATGACACTCTTTTGGTTGACATGATGAATTTGAGCATAGTTGTTAGCAATGAAGGGAAGAGAAAAAGCTTGGGTAAATTACCAAATAAAAGTTATAGAAAATAATTTATTAATGTATTTTCACATATAGATGTGTGTATAAACATAAAAATTAAGATAATTTATTCTTCAATAATTTTTGTGTATAAGCTTATATAATCTTTTTACATGTATGTATACACACACATAAAATATGTCAATCATAATAGAGGTGTAGTATGATCTGCTTTGTGGTATTGCTTAATTATATTTCAATAGTTAAAGTTATGGCAGAGTTCTGCTTCGAACTAGACAGACCTGGCCTGGGTGATTATCTGACAATCTGCATTTTTGTGGAGATTAGAGGCAGAATCTTTGTTCTTACCCTTCAAGTAGGAGTAGCAAATACTTTTAGAAAACTGTTACTTCTCTATTAGTTGTGAGCTAAACTTAATTTTGGCTAGATAAAGATCTTAGTTCTATAACTTGGGAAAGATGGCTAAAGGAAAATAGGAACACCTAACAGGAAAACTTCTTTAAGAAAAGGAATAGATGTTTCTAGGAGGAGAAACTATTTTTAAAATGCGAAGTTCAGACATTTATAATGGATTTTGGAGTTTCTTTTGGTGGGGGTGTGTTTTTTTTCTTGTGGGTTGTTTTTCTAGGTTTCTTTTTTTTCCTGCTATTCCATGGGAAATTGTTGCTTGTGGCGCAATAGTAGCTGAAAGAGTACAATTTCCTACATAATGTTGTTGTCTGGGAGGCTTAGTGCACACAGATTTTGATAGTATCACTGTTTCAAATTGTTGCTTTATTTTTTGTTGGTGTTTTAGTAGGTTTTAATTAAATGAGCCTGTCTGGTTTAGTAGGTTACTTTTGTTTGGTGTAGATGATTCAGCTATAAATGGCAGATGTCAAGCAGTGCAAACTGAATATTTGCTGTTTGAAATGAAGTTTAACACCAGGGTCAACTCTTAACCGTTTTGGGTCTTAATCAGTGTGGGATTTTCTCAGAGGACTAACTGACAATACAGATATTCCAGTACAAGCCTAATTTAAGAGGAACAGTAATTACAAGTTGTTCCTACTGCTAAGCACCTCTGCCTCTGATCATTCATAATATCTGTTGTAGTACTTATCCTATTCCCAGTTATTCATGCTGCTTTTGTTTTCAGACTTCAATTACTTAACTGATAAACCAAGAATTATTTTTAAAGCAGAACATGAATGTACAGAGAACTTGAATGTACAGTGTTGTGAGTCTGTCTGATGTTTTCCTCTGATTACATAGTTGTTCCCTTTAAGGATAGTATTGACTTGTAAATTCCATTTGAGGTGGCTGCTTAGGCATTCATAGCAATTATGAGAAGAAATATGGATGGATATTACATAAAATGCAAACATACAAAGCACCGAGCAGAAAAGGAGTCTTCATAGTTGGTCTGCACTGCTGTCATCTCTGTTCCTTGGTACTTTGTTATGTGTCTCTTCCTTTTCTTTGTGGTTGTTGAGAAGGATTGAATCTTAACACTAAGGCATTTAATGTCAAGATGAATAATATCTTGTGGAATAGAAATTCTTCCTAAGAAAATAATCGAAAATTCATTATGACAAAAATAATTATGCATCTTCTGCATTTTCACTTGACTTTTTTCATCTTTGTATTTAACTAGATTTTTATCAAATATTTGCCCAGAAACAAGTCCCAAAGTATTTAGCAGTATATAATGTAAAGTAGCAGCTTGATTGCTTAAAAAAATCCTAATATTTAAGATCTGCTTTCAGTCCAAAACACCTCTTACATTATAATGATTTAGTGTAGGCATACAGCTGAATATGTGAAATGCTTGTGTTGCTAGGAAGATTTTATATAGTCTCACATATGCAGTAGACTCTTAGTAAATGCTACGAGTGTTGATTATAATTTAAAGTATGACATGCTTAACTGGAAAAATATGTGCACATTTCTAGTTCTGTATGCTGATTCTCTTCTTTCCACTTGTACAGTATTACCATTGCTCATTCCGAATGACAGGTGAAGGCTGGCTTCTTTGTTGTGGAGAATATCAAGATGTTCTTATTATTGATGCTAAGAGTTTGGATGTTCTTCACACTTTGTCATCATCTCAGTCTTCTGATTGGGTAAATTGTATGTGTATTGTACACTCTGCAAGAATTCAAGGTATGTGTTCTAGATCTATTTGTGATAAAATATATAGATAGCACAGTCCTACCTGATTTAATATCCAATCATGTTTTACAAAGCCATTATTTCATTGACAGCACCTGAGAAGGTATTTTTAATACTCCTAATATTGGTTATATTTTATTTAAATGCTTCTCAAAGAGAAAAATGAGCAGCCTCTACACTGATTATAAGCAACTCATTTATTGGTTTTATATACAAATGTGTAATATCAGGAAAATAAAGGACACAAACCCACTATTCTTTGCCTTCTATTAAAATATATCTGATTGGACAAAATTAATATTCACTGTTTGCTTGCATGTTCTGTATTTTTATCTACTATTAGTTATTTTTGTGGAAATACTTAATCTGAAGTGTCCTGCAGAATCCATGTTTTAGAGCAGTATGAAATGTCAGTGTCTGTGCCAAGGTTTTGTTTTAGTATTAGACACTGCTTGAACTTGATTCCAAGTTGACTATCTCACTGTTACTTCTTCACAGAAGACTCATTGGTTGCAGTGTCTGTAACTGGAACTCTTAAAGTCTGGGACCTATCTTCATCTTTACATAGCATACAGGTCAGTTTGTATGAGGTGTGAAACAGCAATCTGAAAACATAAATATGTTAGTAATCTGAAGTTAAGAATGTCTTGGAGCAGAAGATAAATCAGAATTTTCTGGATATGTATTAAACAGAATTAGATGATTTTTATAACAAAATTCTGAAAACACACCCTTGCATTTTTAAAATTATTTGGGCTGTTGGACAGCATTTGCCTTGACAACTGCAGTCTTTTGCCTAAGCTTCTTGTCTTTCCATATTCCACAATGCTGAAGTTGTAATACTTCCCTGCTGTCTTGATGTCACTTCTTTTTCTGAACTGCTTCACTCCTTTAAATTCAAAGCTCTTCAAAATTGGCCCTAGTACTCCCTTTTCACCCTCCTTGCTTTTTTCAAAATGGTCTTTTAGACTTTGTTTTCCTCTGTCTGCATTTGACAATGCTGTCTTCACTTGGAAAAGACTTGCTGTGTCAAGTGTCCTATTTCTCCATCTTCAAACTCGCTTATTCTTTTCTGTGTTAATATTCTCAGCAGCTGTCACTTGACATGCACAAATGTTAGAATTGGAATACAATGTTTTGTGTTTGAATTAGACCCAGAGCTATATTCACAAGGGGACTTCAGTATTACAGTGAGGCACTATGAATCATCAACAGAAATGGTGAAATGTCAACAGTCTTCTCTGAGCATCCATAATAAATTACTGCCTTACTTGACAAACTGAAGAGCATACCATAGCGCTACTTGTTAATGGGTAGAATCAAGCTTCTCAGACTGTCAAGTTTGATACCATACTAGTGCTTTTGTGATGCATTTTTTGTTTATCTGCAAAGTTTTGGGAGGGGCCTTTGAAACATTATTAGGGTAAAAAATACTGTCACACTGTAGAAATTGAGGACCTTAACAACAGGTTACATACACACCAGAGATGCATATATGGTATGGTGTCATCCCTTTACTGCCTGGGGCCTTCTTTTGTGGAGGGAGGGGTGCAGAGTTAGTAACAATCCAGCTACTTTATATTTTAAAGTGCTGTATTTGAGTAAGTATTGCTGTATTTACTTGGAGCTGTAAGGGGTAATAAGAATAGTTTGCAGCTTGATAGCCATAATTCCATGACTAGCATACCTCTTTTTGAGAGATTTAAATACTGTTGATATCTTTCAAGGCAGAAAACTTTAATTTTCAGTGATTTCATCTATAATTAATAAAAATAATTCAAATATAATAATTTTGAGCACCATGGTCTTGATAATAAAGTTATTTTAAATGGCTTGTTTCTATTTTAAAAATAAAAGATCAAAAACCTAGAATAAATCTTATGGCTTTCTTCCTCTGTGCTGTAAAGGAGAGACAAAGTGTGTGTGAGAAGGAATCAAAATCTCTGGACTGTATAAATTGTCAAGCAGTACGGTTTTGTACATACACAGAAAGGCTTCTTCTTCTTGTGTCCTCCACATGCTGGCAGGTACATTATTGAGCATTATACTTGCTTTTAAATTTTACTAATAACTTTGAAAAGCTAATGTAATTTCTATATGCAGATACTTGTTTTTCTCAGCTTAAATTGTTCACTAATTATCATCCATTCTCTGCTATCCTAACTGCCTGACAGAGATAGTTTATTGTTTTATATATGTATGTCTGTTTTTGAAGCTCAACATTGGGTAGAAAGGGGATTATGTTATTAGTCAATTTTAGAGCACTGGGTGTTACAGTCCTGTTCGCAGTGCGTTTAAAAAGGAGACAAAGGTGCACAAAAACTGTTGTAAGTTTGACAGAAGTAATCACGGTCTGTGAGTTCTCAGTGACCAGGGGCCTTTGTTCCACCAGGACCAATAGCCTGGATTCCACTAACATATTCCAGCAAAACTAAGTGCCCCAGAATGTATCTTTTTCTTATAGCTGTAAGAAAATAAATGCATTATGTAGTTGCTGAAACTTTTACTGATTTACTTAAAATTTTAGTGAAACTGAAATTTATTTTAAAATTACTGTTTCTTTTTCCAAGATTTAAAAATAATCCTGAGCTATTAGTGTAACATCTGGCTGATCCAACCACTCCTGTTGGGGGGTGGTGGAAATTCCACATACACCTGCCTCAACTTTGAATAATACATTTGTAGGGCATCCTTGGGACTCGGGATATTTAACAAGTCTGTACAGAAGCATTTATAAAGAAATTCCATGTATACAGTGGATAGGGGTTTCATGGAAAAATCTGTGTAACATGCATTGATTTCTATTAATTTCTATAATGCTTTTTCCACAAGGGGTACATGTTTCTTGTGCTATTTCCACTACACATTTTAAGCTTAAGGTAATGTTACAGGTACATAAGTAATGCTGGATTTTCAACTTATACATTTCAATGCATTTACAGCTTTAAAAGATTAAGATGATCTTACTCTTTAATTAGAAAGGTATGTAAGCATAGGAGACATTAATATGTGTTTAGAGTGGTTCCTTAACCCACTTCTATAGTAATGAAAATATAAAGCAAATTAACTAGGAATTACATAAAGACTAGAACTAAGCTATGAATAATTTATAGGAGTCCTAGTTCCTCTCACTGCTGGAATAAATTAATGAAATATGTCTGTGACTACTTTCTCTATGAGGCCACTAGGAATGTGAACAAGCAGACAATATCTTGGATTGCCCTAGTCATTTCCTGTTTCATCTTAAAATGGGAAGGTCAGAGGAAGTAGACAAGTTGTAACATTTTACCAGCTCTAGAAATGGAAGAATTCATGTAAGCAAAGGGGATTATGTTCTTTGCTTTCAATTAATTTGTGAAAAAGAAAAATCTCTGTTGCTCCCAAAGAAGAAAAGAATCTCTTTAAGATATGTGCTGTGGTTATGCCAGCAGTTCCTCTTTTCAAGAACATAGAAGCATTTATAGCTTCTATTAGTCTTGAATGTCATGTTTGTGCTAAATTCATTACCTACTTCTCTCTAAGAAATTAATAGTCCAGTAAATATTAATAAATTCAAGGCAAAGAAGTAAACCCCATCCAAAAATCTCCTACTATAACAGAAGGCTTTAATGATGGTTTTTTGGGTTTTTTTTCTTTTTTTCTGATGTCATTTTATTTCAGAAGTGTAAGGCTTGATTCTGATTTTGCAGCAGTTTCAAGTATGAAAACTGCTTTGGTTTTGAAAAAGTCAGACTACAAAGAGTCAAGTTTAACTTCTTACCCATTGCGTCAAACCAGGTTGAATTTAAATGAATGTCTAATGTTTATTTGTTTGTTTGTTTGGTTGGTTTATTTCTTTTCTGAGCTTAGGTGTATGATTACTGTGATTTCTCCTTGCTTTGTACTGAGTTCTGTAGAAGTGGTCAGTGCTTTGCTGGTGGAGAAGTACTAGCAGCTTACAGACTTATCATCTGGACAGAAGATGGTCACAGTTACATCTACCAGCTGCTGAACAGGTGGGCTCAGATGGGAAATTCACACAAAAAGTTCAGGTACAAGATGAACTTTGGGAGGTTTATTATGGAAAATCTCTGCATGCTGCAAATGATCAAAAACCAGAACAAAACCACTTTGGCACTCAAAGATTTACCCTGAGTTTGACAGCCCTCATTCTTTGTTTGACACAGCAGGGGACATAGGAATAAGATTAGCCATGTAGAACTTGGACAGCTGGTGCTGTGATTTCAAAAAGTCGCTTGTAATTACTTATTCGGTAACTTTTAATTGAACTTGTGAATCTTGGATGTTGCTGTTCTGCTTTCTAAAATATATTACTTTCTTTTCTTTTTTTTTTTCCTCGAATAATGAAGTGGGCTTTCTAAAAGCATATATCCTGCTGATGGGAAGGTGCTGAAAGAAACTGTTTATCCTCATTTACTCTGCTTTACTGATGTGAACGAAAAAAAGGTAAATTGACAAATGTTTAGAGTAAGCTTCAAAAGTTCAGTCATTATTTGTTTGCAGTTACCTGAGTGGTCCCTAAAAAATGAGTTCATTGACAGATTTTATTGTTTTATTCAGTGTCTTCATAGGACTTATTCCTTTTTTTATCTTTTCACTTACAAACTAATAGCATTTTTTTCTTAATTCTTGGCAATGTGTGCTTTTTCCAGGGAGGAAAAAAAATCCTGCCTTTTCAGCTATAGAAAGGCTGATTGAAGTAATTTTTAGTTGTATTGCTAGTAGTGTTTAAGAAATAATAATTGTTGGAAGATGTGGCTTTAATTCCTGCTTGTAGTTGTATTAGCTTGTGTATTTACATGAGATCTCAAGCATGTCTTTAAACAGTTTCTCAAGGTATGCAAGGGTACCTGACTAGAAACACTGTCAAATACATACTTATGTGAGGTTTTCTAGCATTCTTTGTTTCTGTTGACAAATACCGGCTCTTAGAAAGCATTTTTGTTTCATACTCTTGCAAAGCCCGACAGATTTAATTTTCAGTTGAAGGACAATAGCACAGACCATTCAGCTTTTTCCCCAAATGCTGTGATCTAAAATCAGATAGGATAACTGCTGAAGGATTCCAAAAGGTCAGATATTGTGAGGGAAAAGAAATAGCCACAACACATGGTTTAGCAAATAATAGGGTTAGGGTGCTGTTAGGAAGCTCATACATGCTTCCCCCAAAGCATATGCATTTTTAAAATAATCTCACCTGCCCTTCTCTGATATTTCTGCTTTTATATTTACCTATCTGAATAATTTTTATAGCAGATTTGAGACAACAAAACTGCCTGTCATGATCAGTTTTGATCTTCATTAAGTTATAAACCTAACCACATTACAGTAGAATTGCTTAGTGTATAATTTACACACAAATTTCAATGGTGTAAGATATATCCATCATATGGGGATGTTGATAAACTTCCTTGGAGCAGAGTTATGCTGTGTCTACATGAAGGAAATGTGATGTGTGGAACAAAATAGTTTGTACTGATGACCTTTCATCTACATCATTTACCATAAAAGATCTGCTTTTTTTTTTTTTCTGTGGAGTCTCTGTCCTCCTGCGCACGTCTCCCAGTTTACTTTAGTGCAAAAAGGACCCTGATTTGGTGTTCCATGACAGCTCCACAACACAAAGCTAAGCATTCGCATCCAATGTACATGCCTGGTATCCACATTTTTTCCTTTGTATCAGTGTATTGATTTACTGTTTCTTTTGGCAGAGTTTTTCTTTTGTTATGGGCTTCATGAATGAAAGAAAGGAGCCTTTCTATAAGGTTCTTTTTTCTGGTGAAGCTTCAGGAAGGATCACTTTGTGGCATGTTCCTGATGTCCCCATGTCAACATCTGATGGTTCTCCAAAAGGTTTGACAATTCTTTGCCCTTCATACCCTATTTTAACTGTGTCTTTAAATCAGTTTTCATTAAAACTTAAATTTTCATGAAAATACTTCCACACTGAGAAGTGAGACACATTTATTCATTGCCTGGAGTTAGAAGCAGCAAAACACTAACAAAGATGGGCATCTAAGAATTCTTCACAGAACAGAAAAAGTCAGACCATAAATGATTCTGTATCAAGTGTCATGAAAATATACGTAGTTGCTCTTTCTTACTGTTCTTCATAGGGAGGTATAAAAGGAAGGGGCTTTGTGAGGTGTAATCTGGTGTTGGAATAGCACCTACTGACTTTCTATCCCTAGGCTGCAGGAAGGATAAGTTGAGGGAAGTGATAGACAAAAAAAATATTTTGCTTTGGTTGGATTTTTATTTTGGTTTGAATAAAAAAAATAAATCCCTGACTTACTTCCCACACCCTCTAGAGATCCCAATTACAGCAACATGGAGTCTTCAGGATAATTTTGGTAAACAGCATTCAAAGTCAGAGGGCATTATTGATCATCTTTGTGCATCTAAAGATGGAATCGAAAGTGCAGTTGTCAGTTCCTCTGTATACATACCCAGTCTCGATAAGCTTGTGTGTGGATGTGAAAATGGGAAAATTTTTGTAACTCTGGGTTTAAACACTGCAAGAGCAAGACTTTTAGAGAACACATCTTTGAAAGGTAAGTTTTAAGAATTTTGTTTGAATTAATCTTAATCAAGCACAGGTGACTGCCTAATTCTGACATCCCCTCCAGTGAACCCTGTAAAAATCCTCTGAAAAATAGGGGTGATGGTCAGGGGTTGAATGAGAAAAATGAAAGATGAAAATGTTCCTTTCCCCTTTAACTGATCTATTAGATCACAGCTTAGTAGTACTAAGGTGCTTTGCTCTGTTAGGAGTCCTAGAATGGCTCTAGAGATTGAGTGGGGGTGGAGTCACCTGGAAGTGAGATATGGAGCAACTACTGCCTATATCATGATATCTTTGTCCTTTACCCCTCTAAAAGATCCTTCTACTGAAGGAATAAAAAGGGTACAACTGAGTAATAAAGCTCCAAGTGCAGGCTGTTTTCCTTATTTTAAGAACATGTTTGAAATTCTTTGATCCCATGTAAAGAATTGTTGTATTTAGTCTTTTGAGTCTCCTGACGTTTTATGAAATGTACTATAAAATATAGAACTCCTATTCTTAAAGAGCAGAAATAATTTATGTACCACCTTGTTTCAGATAATGTACCTTACAAGGTTCTGAATGGTCACAGTAGCAGAGTCACTTGTTTACTTTATCCATATGATAAATCAGTAAGATTTGATCCAAGCTGGCTGTTATCAGGGGGCCAGGATTCTGTTGTGATCTGCTGGGATATATTTACTGGAGGCATCTTACACCAATTTAGTCTGCAAGCTGGTCCAGTGACAGAGCTTTTGCGATCTCCAGAAAACTATAAAGTAAGTAAAAGCATAATAAATTATGTCTAAAAAAATCAAACAAAAAAAAGTATCTCTAGATATGTGTGTGTATGTAAGGTTAAAAACCATCTGGCAATACTTTTATCCTTGGGCAGTCTATCCCTAATTTATATTTCATTAATTATCTTGTTTGAAAGTTGCTTTTAATTTCAGGGGGTTGATTTCTTATGAGTTTAACTTCAGTGATTAAGAAAAATGATCCCAAATGTGTGACATGTTAAATTGAGGCTCTTTACATTCTAGTCGCTGTTCTTAATATCATGATTATCAGTCTACATGTTAATCTGATTATGTCCTAACTTCTGAAGTTTAAAAGTGTAATCAGTAAGGCTAGGGGTTAGAACATAATAAGGAAAGATTTGGACCAATAGTATTTTAATCTAAATGTGTATGGTTAATTTTGGTTCTGGACACATCCTTGTGGTCCTTTGCATATATATTGTTTGTGGTTTATGAGATTCAGAATAATCTTTTATATTTTAAGTGAAATTTGTAATAAAATGTTAGATTTATTGTAGTGAATGTAGTATGAAAATTTGCGGAACAAATCCTGTCCCTGTTGTATTCCATGGGATAGAGATTTCATCTTTTTCCTCTTGGAGAGCCTGTGAAATCATATTTGATACTTAAGGTTGACTCAGAGTTCACTTACATGACAATATTAAATAGTGTATGAGATGTTTTGCAATGATGTAATTTCTTAATATTTGTAAGGCTTTTTTTAACCTTTTTTTTTTCTTTTTTTTTCCCGAAATCTAAGTAGGATTTAATGCCTGCTTGGGTGGTGTTTCAATTTACCCTACAGAAAGATTCATCCCCATAAAGAAAATTCCTTTGCATGTCACCAAAAATTACACATATGGAAAGGAAGGCTTTGCAGAATCAGATCCATGTGGTGTGACATACCCAATTTTTCATTAGAAATACATTATTCTTGGCTTTTGTGTGAAAAGACATGACATAGTTTTGTTACATGAACAGTAGCTTGGTTAAAGGTCACTTTTTAATACCTTTTCTTCTAGAACTGCTACTGTACATTTGGTTATATACTCGCTGCTTTGATAGGCAAAGTATTATGAATCAAGTGTTTCAGTTCTTTTTAATTGAAAAAAGGGGAGATTGTATGTTTTCCTGTCAGGAGATCAGTTGTACATTTAGCCTGTTAAAAACAAGTTAGAGATACTCATTTTAGAATATGTTTTATTTCAGCCTGTATGTTCTGGGAAGCAAATCACTGGGTGACTTGCATGAAGCTTGTTAAAATGATGTGGTTGTGACTGATTAGTGTTGAAACTGAAGCTCTTTCTATTTTGCAGTTAAAAGATCATGGTATAGTGTGTTGTGTGTGCAGTGATCACTCTGTGGCAATTCTACACCTTCAGAAGAGAGTATGTCTCTTACATGCCAGAAAGCATCAGTTTCCTGTGAAGAAGATAAAATTTGACCCTGTTGAAAATCTTCTAATTGTTGGATGTGAGGACGATTCGGTTTATATTTGGGAAATTGAAACAGGTAAAACCATGGATTTTTTTGTTTACTTTCCTGAAGTTTTGTTTGTCATGTGGTGTTATACAAACCTAATTTATGAAAGTCCAAAGCAGAAATCCACCCCATTGAATATATTAGTTTATTTATATAAACAAGCAAAAAATAAAATCCTTGTATGGTTTGAGATATGTCATTAATAAAATGCAATACAAGCTAAAGTCAGATCCTGACAATCAGGTGATTAACTGCCATAACAATGAATTGAGAAGATTTCTAACAGCTGTAAATGAAATGTTGCATTCTTTAGTTATTAGAATTTAAGTTTTAGTCCTAACAATCCCAAGTGAGAAGGCAAAGTTCTGCTTTCGTTTGCAAAATCATAATCTGAGAAACCTTGGAAGTTAGTTGATAATCAGTTAATCGGGGAAGATAATTGCAAAGCTCACAACTATGTAGTCAGGAAAACTAAAGCTGTGTGTTGCAGGTTAAACTGTAGATTCCCAGGTGATTTGAGAGTGTAATGCTGATTCATATGGGTAATAAATGTAGTTAAACTTTGACAGATAGAATTGCTAGGAGCTGTGAAGGTACTAGACATTACAATGCAGTGTCTCCATGTGATTCAGCTGTGTCCTGGGAGGGAGGAGAGTATAGAACTGCTGAAATGTGCACCATATTAATACTGTATGAAGACACAGTTTAACTAATGAGATCACAATTTACTTTGCAGGTTATTATAATGCACTGCCTACGCTATATGCTTGGGATGAAAATGTCCCTTGGCTTAAAGTACAATAGATCTACATTTAACAAAGGACTTTGCAAAATGAGTTCAACATAAATTACAAGCCTATTGTGTTAGTAAGCTATTTAATATTGTAAACTGGCATAAGAAATGCCTTCTGGTGATCATTTTTTCCTCAGATGTACTGAATTGCTGCTTTAAATAAAAAGAGGTAGAATAAAATAAAATTGAACAATTATAGTCAGTTTAAAAAAAGTAGATTTACACTGTATGATATTTTTAGAGCTAGTAAAAAATATGTAGTTCTCATTTTTGCATTGCATTTTGAGATTTAAAAGTTGTTTCTCTCTCTGAAAAGCACACAGAAGGAAAGGTGAAACTGTTGTAAGCAGTGTTGCACTTATTTTTCTTCTGTGTCTTACTGTTGCTGAGTGACTATATGATGGCTTTGCTTAGAATTTTAGCTTAAGTTGCAGTGCTGGGAAAAACAATACAAGGTAAAATTTTCAAAAGTAAATATTAGACTTTGAGTTAGGTACACTAAACTTATCTTGCCTTTTACTTGTTGTTGCTTTCTGCATAACTTTGAATTCTGTTTTCCAATAAGTATTTATCATCCTTATGTGTGTTCTAGTATTTGTCTAGGTGCATGATGTTTTCAGTGCATTCTCTCCTGTCAGGAAGGGGCAATGGGTTCTACCCTTCTGCTCAATCCTCTTTTTGGAGGGTTTGTAGAACAATATTGTCTTGGGATCTTTCTCCCTGTCCTGTTGTTCCTTTAATCCCTCCATTTTGCTAGTCTCCATGAGCACATCTGCAACATTGCAGACTGCTACTTTCCTCTTTTCTCGTCCCTTCAAAGGAAGAATGCTTCCTCTCCAATGTGTTCTTTTCCATACCTGAAGATATTATGATATCCGTGATTATTTACCCCTCTGTAACAGCAGCACACACTTTTTTATGCAAATAATATTTCAGTTAACAGTATAAGCTGTTATACCATTATGTCTGCCCCTATATATACTATATATTATCTCCCCTGTGTATACTATTTATCTGCTCATTTACCAAAAAGCAAAAACGTGAAATTAATTTGATTGCCTGCCTGCTTTTTCTGTAGCAATTGCCAGAAAGTCACCTTTGCTAGTGGTAAATTATTTAAGGTAGAATGGAAAAAATATTATACTAGATTCCTGTTGTAACCAAGGGAAACAAGAGCAGGCATCTGAGTGTTCAGCAATCATTAACAAATACACACATTTTTATGGAGAAGCTTGTAAAGATGCCACCAGTTTTCTGCTGTTCAGTCTGCATCTTCATTGCTCTATTAAAACTGATGTTGAAAACAGTTGAGAAATTTAGTTGTGGGAAACCTTAATATCAGATGATTTCTTTTATTTCACAGCTAAAAGGGATACTTCTCAAAAACTTGTAACTGTAGGTAGGCTGTTTCCTAAGTATAGACCAATTTGAGAGTGAGGCAGCCTTAAACTTACACGTTAGTTAGCATTTCTAGTGGAGTAATTTTTGACCAAAGGATTAGCATGCATTTGAAACTCTGCAATAATATTGAGTACTGAATTGTAGTAAGGAACAAACAGATTTTTTTGTTTCCTTATAAATCTGTTGTCATAGCTGTAATTTGAAACTGATTTTCATCTGATCATTTTCAATTGATTTACTTTCTATCAGAACTTAATCACTTTCTTTAAGAAAGGAAATACATGTGATACTAAAGCTTTAAAACAGACTTGAGCATGTAATGATAATTTTTCATGCATACTTTTACAATATATTTGTCATGGATTCCTCATAGTCTGTGTTGTTGTTATATTTGTAGGGTACAGTGCAACAGCTCCTCGGGTGCTCCTGCTCAATTAAGGTTAAAGTTCACAAGGTGGCAAATCTTCATGTGCCTTTTGAAAAGGGGACTCAGACCATATAAAATGTCAATGCAACACTTCATATCCTTAAAAAAAAACAACCAAAACAAAACAAAAACAAACTGAAAACCCCCACTCAACCTTCCAGCCAGAAGACCTATGCTAATGATATGAGAGAGTATAATTTAATTCATCACACCACAAAAGAAATAATTTAAACATTGAATTAGTAACAAAGCTTATTTCTAGAGCTGTAGGGGCAGCATGAAGAAACACTACTTCATATCAAGGCATACCTTTAGTAAGACTTGTGCATAGTGTTTGCAGGAGGATGCACAACAGGATTGTACTTATATTGTGCACAAAGGGGGCTTGTGTCTTGTACTTCCACGCTTTTAAGATGAACATAATGTCTTTGTTTTCTTTGGTCTAGATATTTTGTGTAAAGTGTGTATTTTGATAAAAATTTTGAAGGTTAACATATATCCCACATCTAAAAAAAGACCAATTGTGCAAGTTCTCAGCTTTTTACTTGTTCAGGTTTTTATTATTACTTCAGGAATGTGTAATATTAATTAGAAATGGTGCTGACATGTTACAAGTATTCCAGACTTCTGGAGCTAAGTAAATAATTGCTGAATAATTTACTCTGTCATCTTCAAACTACTTTTGGTTGTTGATATAAAGAACTATCTGTGTAGAAAAGGCAGTTCTCTATGTGGTGGCTTTGAATTAACTCCTGACAATGGGGATACATTGCACAGTATGGTGCAGTGGGGTTCTTTAGTTAAATAAACAATTTCTTTCCTAGATTTCCAGACAGTAAGTACTGTGGAGTAGATTCAGCGCTGCTGCATGTGCTTAACAATATTGAACATGATTTTGACTCATTAATTCTATAGAGATGCAAATTCTTGCACTCAACAGCATAAGAACTAATAGATTCTATCACCATACAATGCCCAAGGCAGCCCAAAGAAGAGCTTGGAGCAGAATTACATCTTTAATGCAATTTTATTTAGTATAGCTGGATAACTTTGTGCTAAAGTATAGTGAATTCTTTATACATCAATGAAATTTAATAGTGTAGGATTGCA
The DNA here is from genome assembly GCF_012275295.1 of Melopsittacus undulatus. Taxonomy (NCBI): domain Eukaryota; kingdom Metazoa; phylum Chordata; class Aves; order Psittaciformes; family Psittaculidae; genus Melopsittacus; species Melopsittacus undulatus. Next base: position 19,802,677 of record NC_047535.1, read on the forward strand.
ATGGTACCACAGAGACAAAAATTAGGGTATATTGTAACTGTCAGATGTAAAAATGCTGTCTACTTCAAAGTTAGAGGAATTAAAATTGATGCTACTGTTCATATCTGTTGCATTCTCAGAAAGGATGCAGATAGTCAAGAGTGGGTTGTAGTTGCTGTTCATATGTCTTTTACTGGTATCAAGCAGGAATAAGAGTTACAATCACCACCTCTGGAGGAAAACAGCTGTAACACAAGAGAGGATGCAGTTATTTGCTACATTAGCAATTAACAGATTTTTATTTTTCATTCCAGTCAGGTATTGCTGACTTAAAAGATGCCATCTAGGGTGAATACCTGGGAAAGCCTACTAGGATGTAGTGTAGTTGGTTTAATGTTGAATTATATCTGTATTGCAGGAGAACACAGGAGGTCATGGCGTTGATCCTTGAAATTGGCCTGACCCAGATCAAGAGCTATGTAGATACTTTATCTGCCCAAATGGCACTGAAGTATTGCTCAGATATATGGGAAAGCTGTACACAGCATTGCAGAAAAACCTCTCCAGAAACAAGGCAGCATTTCATTATGATTTTCATCTGTTGGCAAGTGAACAGGCAGCTGTGCATAGTACCACTTGCTTATACTTGCAAGCGTATTCCCTAACCATTAACTAGGATGAAGAGCAGTGGTAGCCTTGTGCTTGGCTTCCATTATGGAAATGGGCATAATATAAACTTTTGTCGTTTCTGTAGTCAAAAAGTGTTTGTTTTTCTTCTGGCTATGCAGTTACCTTCATGACTGAAGCTTTGCCTCTTTAAGTGAAAGGGGAGGACCTGATTTTGTCAGACTTATATCACTGTTTGCAGTTAAAAAAAAAATCTGAACGGTTACTGTACTGGAGTTAATGGATAACTGGGAGAAGAGCCAGTCTGTGTGTAACGTCATGCTGTGAGTTCAAGAATTGCCATGAATATTTCAATATTTCCACTGGTGTAGAGTCAGCAATGATTCTGTTGAATTTGACAGATGACTTGAGAAAAGTTTAGGGGCATCTAGTACCTATGACTGACTCTGTTATACCAGTTCAGCTTCAAAACTGTTCTTCCATCATGTAATTAAGAGGCAGGCCCCTTAAGTGGATGAAAGACTCCATTATACAGAACAGTTCATGGTCCAGTTTCCTGTGACAGAGGCTGGTGTACTTTTTCAGAAAACATTCTGATGCTTTATCTTTTAGAAGGATTTCATAATAACTTTGTTGTGGGAGGAATGTTGTCACACAGATTAAAATCCAAACTAGTACTACTTCATGTAGAATTTGTTGTACCCCTTATTCATGAGATGGCCAAAGATACCTTATTTTATGTAGTGAATGGGAGGTTACCAGAGATTTATGGGCTGCCTTTAGTCCAAATAAATGGGCATTTCAGCATAGTTTATGTTGAAATGTTTTGAATACTATGAGTGTAGTTGACTTCAAGTGAAATTTACCTTACCTAACTTGAGACTTCTGTCTATGCTTAAGAACTCTAAGTTCTCTATCTATTAGCTAGTTGTTCATGTTGGTTTTATGATGAGCAGAAGGAAGTAGGAATAGGTAAAAGTCTTTTTCCCCACAAACTACGAGGGGTGTCTAAAGGAGGAAGAGGGAGGGGGGCGTGACTTGCTCCCTGCTGCTATTATAGGTCTAGAAGAAGATAAATTCAGTTTCAACCTTTTAGTTCTTTGGAACAAAGAAAATATTCTAAGTTTAAATGTCATTATTACACATGCATGGGAGGTAGTGCTGTAAAAAAAAACCAAACAAAAAACAAAAACCGAAAAAAGCAACAACCAACCAAACAAAAAAAAAAAACAAACGGAAGCCATGAACTAATTGTGTAGTTTAGTGTATTTACCTAAATTTTAATATGCAGATAGGGCAACTTTCCATTATAGTAGAATATCTTTCCATGACAAATATTTATCTAATAATACATTTGGAATACTAACATAGCATGTGTACAGGATATGCTCCAAACTTATGTGTGCTAGAAGACAAATATGAAAATCAATAACAAATTTTATTCTAATTAAAGTGCAAAATATTTTTTCTGATAGCCACCACTTGAAATCCACTTCAATAAGGAAATTAACTGTTAACTGTATTGCTTTTACATTTTCCTAAGCAGCTGGTCTCTTTGCTTCTTTGTAAAAAGGTAAATATCAGTATGATAATATGTTGTAATAAAAGGGTCAGTGCGATTTTACTTGCTGTATACAGCATGTGGTAGCATGGCTACAGAGCCACGTTGTTAATATGTATTCAGAGCAAGGAAAGAATGGGTAGAATTTAAAGAGCAATCTTCCTCACTCAGAGATAGCAATCTCCATTTATCAGAGGTAGACTTAGTCTTTCAATTAGTACTAGCTTAATATGACTTTATTCTGTGAAGTTCATCTTGCAGAATGAATTGTCTACTAATTTCCTGTTGTTTCTATTGCCTTGCAAGTCTCATTCTGTTTTACTGTTTTACAACATGCTTAGTGTGAGTTTAAAAATATAATAGCATCATTTAATAAAATTTCCCATTATCATAAGAAATGTTTAACTTTACATTGGCTATGTTATATTTTTTTGTACTCGATGAGGGAGTGCAAATTTGATAACTTGCTTGCATGATGCTAGCTGCAACACTAAAACCCCCTTGAAACATATGCCTGAAGAGTATTTCTGCTGAGGTCAGATCTCCTGTATAGTCAAAAATAAGTGTAAGCTTACAGTCCTTTTGAGAAGATGTGGTGGCTTAATCATTTTACAGGCTGTTTATCTGAATACACTGGGGATAGTCTTACTGCATTGTTGTCTATGATGCTGTCACTACTGTTATTGTTAATATGCTATATTGGAATAAAGTCAAGTGCAGATACCACTCACTTGCATTCATAGTGTCAGCCTAAACAGTACCCTGTGTTACAAAGGACCAGTGTCCAAAATGCAGGAAACTTCTTCTGATCCTTTTAAGCAGACCAGAAAAGGCACTTTCACATGTTATCGTACTAGTGCCATTATAATTTTTCAATAACTGTGTAGAAGCTTTTTTTAAAAAAATGGTCTGTGAGCTCTAAAACCGAAGTTCAAAAAAACTGTGCCATATATGAAGCCCCAAGCCTGGGGTGGGGGGTCTTGCTTTTCACATACAAAGGGGCAATTTTTATTTTAAATACACAAAACCTGATTTATTAATTTTGCAAATTACTGAATACTCTTGAAGGCTCCAGTCCTCCAGAAATGAGGAACTCCATTAATTTTTCTGATTGAAAATATCTAACAGATTTTTACAAGATGCTTAAGTTTTTTATATGTAATTTTCAAATTCAGTACTGGTTTTTCCACATTGTGCTTCCTACCTATTCAAGAGCTGTGGTGATCATAGTGATTTTTAACACTTAATCCGTATTTCAGTTAATGGTGTGGTGATTTTACTGTACCTGCTTGAAATGTGCAGTGGTGGGGAATAAAATTCATAAGATATTTGATTATAAAGCTTAAGTATAGTACCTGCTTGTCTGCTCTTTTATTCAATGACTGTCCTCACCTCCAAATTGTTTATGGATCCGCAGTTACTTGGTAATATTCTATACCAATTAGTTACATACAGGCCACTGAATAAAAATTAAAGGACAACTAAAATATTCTACATAAAATTGAATTGCTGTAGATGACAGATTAAAACTAATTGTCAAATGAAAGTGTGTAACTCTACATGTAGGAAATGTGTTTGAAGGAAAAGAAGTTTAACCTTTAAATAGCTCAAGAAACATAAAGATCATTTGTGCAAATCTAATTGTACAAAATAAATTTGTGTATGTCTGCATTTAGTTTTCTTCCCATGTACCTCTGAACTCCTGAGGACAATTACTAAAGAAATACTTGTAATATTGCTTTATCCTTACTGTTTAATGTGTTTTGCTTCTCTATTTCTGCCCTAATTGTATCCTTTTCTGAATACATTTTTTTCTTGTATTTTATCATGTTGAATATCGCATTATCCGGGTGCATAGTAACAATATTTCTGCCATTTTCCTTCTAAGTGCTGAAGCATCACAGTTGTCTTGGTTTCTGACTTCTGTATCCAGACAAAGCAGGAATTCTACAAATGGCAGTGCTTTCTATAGAATAATTCTTAGAATGCTCTAGGTGTTACATAATATTAAAAACTGTTTTAATGTATACAGTGTACCAGACACATGCATAGAAGTGCCTGCTACCTCAGTTCAAAGTTTTTCTTTGCTATTACTACCTGTCTTTACAAACCTAACATGATGTTGGTTCTTATACATAATTTTCTACATGTTTTAAACATGTATTAAGAAAAAAACTTGTTTTTTTAATAGAGGTAAATGAAAGACTGTCACTTCCATTGACTGAAATAAGGTTGATTCTGTGTATGTCAGCATATGGGGATGTATTCTGTATAGGTTTTGTTTGAACAAACAAAAGTAATGGTGCTTCAATTAAAATTGTCACTATAGTAAAAACTAGGCATCAGCATTGATAGTGTGTTTCACAGAAGTGTGATGTTCAGCTTTGATTCCATACTTCAAGGTATGAAGATTTTATGAAACACCTGTGTGCTTTTCATGACTTAAACATGAATGATAAATGATTTGAAACACTTGCTGAGAAAAAATCCCACCACCTTAAGGTAGAAGTCAAGCATAGAGAACTTTAGCTCAAGCAATTAAAAACTACACAGGTATCAGTAAATTTGAGCAGGCTTTTAATAAGATTGGCACCCCTTATGAAATATGCAGTGCCTAGCACTAGTCAAACTAATCTGTATGATCACTTCTACTACAAAAAAAACTATATGAAAAAAATAAGTTCAGAAATACAGTGAAAATATTTCTCATGGTGTAAATGCCACCTTGAATACTTTGACCTGTTATGTTAAAAGCTCTTCTATTTTCAGAATCATTCTTGCTGTGGAGAAAATGAAATGATTGATTGTAATGTAATAGATCAAACCTTTGATCATTTTGATGCTGGAACACTTTTGGACACTGTTTAAAGATAATTTCTATGTAGTTATGTATGCTCTAATATTTTTATAATTGATGCCAACAATAGTAAATCTTCTAAATATCTGGTAAAATCTATGCAAGTATCCCGCAAGGTTTGGGGCTGTGTGTGGCTGGGGTTTTGTTTGCTTTTCCAAGTAGACCCTCATTCAGTCTAAACTTGGGTTTTGTTTTTGTTTTTTTTTGTTTTTTTTTTTTTTTTAAATCTCAAAGAAATTAGTGATTGAATTATGTAAATAACTAAGGCTTAGGTTTCATCAGGTGGCTGTGAGGAAATAAATTGTACAGTCTAAATGTAACTCTTAGAACTTGATTCTATTAGTTTCAGAGTATCAATTTCAGAATTTGAGTATCAGCTCTCTAAAAACTGAGAACTTGTAAACCTGGGCATTATTTTGCTGTGGACTTCTGCCTAGATTATTGTAAAAGTAGCAATAATTGCACTCTAATGAAAGTTTTGCCCTTGCAAAATTTGGTCATTTACAGTCTCTTTTGATATCTTCCCTCATTTTCCCTCTCCCTCTCCGCCTCCCTCTCCGCCTCCCTCTCCGCCTCCCTCTCCGCCTCCCTCTCCGCCTCCCTCTCCGCCTCCCTCTCCGCCTCCCTCTCCGCCTCCCTCTCCGCCTCCCTCTCCGCCTCCCTCTCCGCCTCCCTCTCCGCCTCCCTCTCCGCCTCCCTCTCCGCCTCCCTCTCCGCCTCCCTCTCCGCCTCCCTCTCCGCCTCCCTCTCCGCCTCCCTCTCCGCCTCCCTCTCCGCCTCCCTCTCCGCCTCCCTCTCCGCCTCCCTCTCCGCCTCCCTCTCCGCCTCCCTCTCCGCCTCCCTCTCCGCCTCCCTCTCCGCCTCCCTCTCCGCCTCCCTCTCCGCCTCCCTCTCCCTCTCCCTCTCCCTCTCCCTCTCCCTCTCCCTCTCCCTCTCCCTCTCCCTCTCCCTCTCCCTCTCCCTCTCCCTCTCCCTCTCCCTCTCCCTCTCCCTCTCCCTCTCCCTCTCCCTCTCCCTCTCCCTCTCCCTCTCCCTCTCCCTCTCCCTCTCCCTCTCCCTCTCCCGGTCATTGGTCAGAATTAGACTTCAGTGTGGCCTAGTTGATGAATTCTGTGGTTGCAGTTCATATGCTGAAGGCTGTGGTGTAGCTAGGGTCAAAGTCATAGAAGTCACTTCCTTTCTGGTTTTGATGAATTCTGTGTAGCCTAAAGATCTGAACTGATCTATAACTCTGTTTTAAGGTCTTTGGGAGCTACATCTGGGAAGTCTTCTGTGAAACTCACTACTTGCCTTTTTTTTGTTTGTTTGTTTTTATGTTTTTTTTTGTTTTGTGGAGTTTTTGTTTGTTTGGTTTGGGTTTTTTTTTTTTTTTTTTTTTTTTTTTTTTTTCTCATCTTGTTTATTCACAGGCTCTTTGTTCACTTTCTCTTAACTAATGAAGTTTGACTTTAGGGTCTGATGCCTTGCTCCACAAATTGTCACAAGTTCTACACATACTTGGTTCACACCCTCATGATAACTGTCCTTCATTTTAGAATCTATAAAATATAGTATTGGAAAGCAAGGCTTTTGTGCCTATTTCTGTCTCACATTAGGACAAACAGGTCTTGTTTGATATTCCTAATAATAACCTCTTAAACATTTACATTGCAGCTGATTTCATCATCCCATGTGAAACTATGAAGAATAGCCCTTTACAAAACCATGGCTCAAATACTGAGTACCTTATTGCATTACTAGGAGGAGTTAATTGAAGACTATGAAAGGCTTGTAACTCCCCTGAAGGGAGCTTTTTGTATTTGGAAAAAGGCTCTAGTGATTTAGCTCTTCTGTTCTTAGGTCATGGTCTGACTGTCACCATTAATAGTCAGGGCAGACACCACATGGGTTAAGATCTTGATTTCTCTTCTTCTCTCCACCTTCATTCTTAAGAAGTATCCTTAGAAAAAGGGAAAACCTGCAGGGAGTGAGTTAAGCCAACTGTGCAGTATTGAACTGAGACAAGATAACTTCCTGGACCAAGAGTAACTGTAACTTTAAACAGTGAATACAATGCAACATTAAACTGTTTCTGGTTTAGATGACCTTTCTCTAAGAAAGCAGCTCTGTAAAGAAATTCAAGGTATGTTGAAAGTAACATATGAAATGATAACCTGATAGATGGGAAGTTACCAATTTACTGTAGTTTCTCTGTGCATCTTCTGCTGTCTCCTAAATCACTTTCTAAAAGATGTAAAAGATGAAGAAACATTGTTTAGCATATTTTGAGAATGTGAATGAGAAGTTGCAAGCATGAATATATACTCTTTAGAAGCTGTTTGAGCTTTTTGTTTTAACTAGTTAAGTTTTACCTGAAGGCTGACAAATGTTTTGCCTTTTTTATAGCATCTTATATTTTATATATGTAAACCTCATGTCAGTCTGTAGCTCGCACTTGAATATTTTATAGTTCTCTAAATTTGAGTCATTGTTCAGTAACTACTTATTGATGTAGAATAATAAAGGGTAGTGGAGCTTGGAAAAGTCTGTCTCAGAAAGAAAAAGCGATGTCATCTCTTGCCTAGTCTGTAGAAGCTAAGGACATACCCTTATACTGAGAGTAGTCAGGTATCTTTCGATTCATATACGCACACATACTTTTATGTACTTTATACTAGCTGCAACATGTATGGAATGTAGCTGTATATCTGTTAGAAAGGATGTCTCTTACATCTGATAGTTGATCTCCATTATTTTGTTATTAATAATGAAGATTATATATATTTAATACAACAACAAAACAACAACAAAACAAAAAATAAAAATGAAAAAAAAACAACACCCCCCCAAATAAATCAAAACAAAAAAGTGGAAATGGGGAAGACTGGCATGGTAAGAAGAGCTGGTATGAGGAAGGGTTTTCATTCCATACATTAAGGGCAAGATTCTCATCCTCAGTACATGCTTTAGGTGATAATAAAGAAATAGGCAGAAACTGCTCACATCTCTTCTAAGCTCTTCCATTCAGCCCAGTTTAGCAGATTTAATGTATTTCAACAATTCCTATTACAGGAGTATTGTCCTTTGCTGTTTAGAGTAGCTTAAATGGAGTCAGGGAGACAACAGGGGAGTTCTAATGTAATTTTTCCTGGCATGTTGTGTCTGCAGCAGAAATACGGAGATGAGGACTTTGCTGCATTGGAGAACTGCTCTTTTTACCTGCATATGTAAGACTGCATTATATGTAAGATCCTGGTAGTTTGTGGTGCTCTTCACAGCTATCTTTAGCTAAAGGATATCTTGGCAATAGTTATTTTGAAAATGTATATTCTGAAGAATGTCTGTAATCCACAGCAATTGGACCACAAGACTGAAATCTTCCAAATGCAAAAAAACATGAAGGATGGTCTGCCAAGACATTCTCTATGCCCCTCTATACAGTGCTATAGTCGCAGGGCATCTCCTTTGTTAATCTAGTCCTGTATGTGAAATATTACTTTAAAGATTATTAGATTTTAATAGTCTGGTGTTTGATCCCTCCTATTTCTGTTTGATAGAATGTAATTATTTTTGTCTGGATATTGGAAATATATATGCTTACTTAATGCAATGTTTGTTCCACTTGCTGTGGGCCCTTTGATACTAGAGTGGTAGGTGCTAGCAGTTTGGAGAACACTTTCAAGTGGAATGCTTGACAGCTGTCTTGGAGCAAGATGGTAGACTTGGAAATTCAAGTATCTTCCAGTAAGGAACGTAAACTCAGTTTGCCTGATTACAGCAGCAGAGAAGAAAGTGGGTGAGAATTTCTTTTCAGATGAAATGTGTATTTATGAAAAGGGAGATCTTGACACAAAATAAAAAAAATATTGCAGAAGATACTTGTTCTAAAAGGTGATTATTTTTTTCTCTTTTGCCAATATCAAACAAAAGGATTTGTTCTTGACCACATACTCTTTTCAAATAAAATCAATTCTGAAACCATTTTTCATTCACAGATCACCGTTACACTGTAAGATTCAGCTGAGTTACTAGGTCACAACAGTACTGCAATATTGAGGATTTTCAATACAGCAAACAGAAAGCACTGGAGCCTGATGATATGACAGGTCATGTGATACCAGTGAATACCTCGTCTTGAGGCAGGATAATATGTGTGACCTCCTCAGTAAAAATGCATCATTCAGTAAGAGCAGAACCCAGAGAACTGTGATAACACCAAGAGACACAATTTGTAGTATTTGGTCTAGAAGAAGAATAAGATGTTTTAACAGTCTCTAGCCAGTCACATCTGGTGGTCCAAAGCTGCCCAGGAGAGTAAAATACTCTGGTCTTGTCTGTTCCTGAGACTTGGTTGCCATGGTCACAGCTTTAGAGAGATAAAGACTTTCTTTTCCTGTATTTTGTATGTATAGTAGGGGGTCATAGCAGTGGTGTTGCTGCTATGTAGAAAACCCTATATTTTCCCTTTCATTCATTGTTACATATGCTCTCCAATCAAAAGCTTTTGGGTGCATTTGTGTTTAAAATACTTCAGGTTTCTGAGTTGTCTTTATTTCTGTCCTCTGTCCTGTATCCCCATGTACAGGCTTTGCCTTTTCTTACTCTTTTATTTTTGTTTCCTTTGAAATCACATACAATGTTCCTGACAGATAACTTCCTGGAACAATAACTGCTCTACTCCAGTATTGCTTTAACTGTGAAGTGATCAGAATGTTACTGTCACATATACATGTTTCCCTCTCCCTCCCTGTTTGTTTCTTTCAAATATGTATTTAGCAATCACAGAATACAGATATCTATTTTTGTCTCTGCCATCTACTCACTTTGCGAATGAGTATTTTGGGCTCTTCAGAAGTGCAAAGTACATTGGATAACAAATACTTTGTAATATCCGCCCCTTTCCATCGCACCTATTTCCTTATGCCCTTTGTGCCCTTTTATTGGAGCTCTGTGTACACAGAAATCTGTACACATGTCTACATGCATATACAGAGTTCCACGATTATGATGTATATGCAAGCAACCATGCTTCATAAAGGAACCATTTTTCTAGAAGGTTCTACTTGTGAGAGAGTTTAGATAGCTGTTGTGGGTGATGTATAAATAAGATGGAACTCATAAGTTTCTGAAATTGATTTTAGGATATCACAGACTTCTGTTAGTAAGAAACTAAGCTGGGTGTCCAGGGCATTGTTTTCTGCCTACAAATGTACTTAAAAATGTAAAAAACAGAAATTGTAAATATTGTGACTCCATGTGAGAGGCTGAGTCCCATCTCTTGCCCAGTGTGAATGCAGAAGGGATTTTTTTTTTGTATTATTAAGTCGTTAATTTTCTCTTCTCCAAAATACACATGAAAAATGTTACACTTGCAACAATCATGATTCCAATGCTGACACTTTCAAAAGAGTTCAGTAGGTAGCAGAAATGTTTAGTAACACAGGTACAGTTGTTTCTGTTTGCATTCATAAGACTACAATATGTAGAAGCACATCTATCAGCATTTTGAAATGATACATGTGTGCGTGTGTAAAGTATGAAATATCAGTTTGCTTCCACATACATCAAGACTGCCTCTTTATGTCATTCAGGCTGTTGTCATCAAAGGTGAAATGTCTGTCCTTCTTTTCTGTGATTTTTACCACTTCTTCTTGTTTATTTTTTTTTCCTTTAGACTAGAAATCTTTTGTTCAACCAGAAGCTGTAAACTTGGCTCTGAAGATATTTCCAAGGAATAAGCTCTGTTATATAGAAAATAATGCAAGCCTTAAATGTATATATATTATTTTATTTTTTTTTTTCTCCTGGGTATATATTCATTTATAGGAGGATGAGAAGTCAGGCAACTCATATCTTGATTTGTGGCAGAAACATCATTTTATCCTCTTTTGCTACTGTAGTATGATAGCCTTAATTATTGTATTCTATTCTGTATATACAAGAATATTTCACATAATCTTCCACATAACAGTCTGGCTCTAAGGGTATGACTGGTGGTGTGCACATATAGACATGTCTAAAGCTAGCAAAATCTGTTTTGAAGTTCTGTCTAATGCTAAAAAGTATGTAATCAGCTCTTTGGAATTTAATACCATGCCTTTGAAATTCTTGGATTGATTAAAATTTTAGTATGATATTTGCCTTTAATACTTGTCCATAAAAATGGTACATAGTAATTTCACAAGTGTATTATGATAATAGTCTTTCTGAAGCACTCTGGTATTCCTGGTAGTGAGTTACACAGACCAAGTGATACAGAAAACACAAGGATGGATATGTATGTGTATATACATATACAAAGAACACTTATATGTGTATATATATAATGGAATTACTGCAGAAGATAGTAGGGAAAGCTTAGTCCTTCACACTTAATAAGGGAGAACAGCTACTTTTTTTAGTGATTTTTGTTCATCTTTTGCTCTGTATGATGGAGAGCGCTCTGTGATGAAACAGGATATACTTACAGCTTGAAAGACTACATTGCATATGTAAAGATGCCAAAGTAATATTAGCTGAGTGACTGTTATTTCTAAGTGTAATGCTGCAAACACTTTTCATTCTTTTGACAGTTGGAATACCTACAAATACTTCAAAACAAGGCTTGTTTTGAAGTATTTGTAGGTATTCCAACTGTCAAAATCTTTGGACAGCTAGCTTTCCTTGCAGTAAATATTCAGTTCTGTAATGATCCCTGACAGTAGCTCCAAATCCTGGGGAAGGATGAAGAAAGTTACATATTAAGACCAACTGATCCTTAATTTTTCAGTGCAATATTATAGTAATGTATGGTATCCAATTGATATTATAGGGGACAAAGGATCAGTTGCATTGCTTTGAATTCAAGGACTTTTTGGCCCTGTAAATAACAGAGGTGATACTGCAGTGAACAGAAATGGATGAGTTTCAAAGAAATAATTTCAGATGAAGCGTTTTTATACACATATACACACAAACGCTTACCGTATGAGATCCCTCAATCCCAGTCCAATATTTTTAGCAGGTGTTACTGATAGAACTTCAATGTTACACATTTTTTTCTGGTAGCAGTGAAAGGGAAAATTCATGTTGTGTTACTTAAGGCTACAAAGAATTCAAACTTAAGGGAAAAAACATTTCACGTTACAGCAGATATTTAATACTTTAAAAATCCTTCGCATGTCTTTTATCTCTGATATTTATAGGAAACATGCTGTTTCAGCAGTTTCTTATGAGTTTAATTCCTATAGGAAATGTGTAGTGTATAGTAGGAGCTCATTTCAAATACATTTAAGCTCAGTTTACATATCTTTAATGTCAGTTATAAAGTGCTGTTACTAAAATTATTTCTAAATAAAATTATAACTAAACTGTGTAATAGTTAAAAGAACCAGATTGCCTGGAGTTAAAGGAACCAGACTGCCAAGATACTTGTGCTATATTCAGGTGTTTAAAAGGTGTGAGAGATAATGTTTTTAGGAATGGAAGGAAAAAACTTAGCTTTCCCTTGCTATTTGTAACCCAGAACACTAGAGGACAGCACTAAAATATTACATAAGTGTGTTATTGTTTACACTGTTAATGATACAGATGCTCTGTGAGGGCTTTGTGGAAACAAAACAAATGGTTCTTGAACAGAGTTAGGGCAAGTGGTAGTCTTGAATTTCTTTTTCTCCTTTTGAAAATTGCATCTGACTTGACATACTATACACAATGCCTGTTTGTTGTTGGTATTTGCTATAGTGAGTTCTGTAGAAATTAGGTTTTGGTTTTTAATGTAATAGTGCTGTAGAATAGACCCTTGTGTAAAATTATTTTCTTAAGGTCCATAAAATGAAGAATTAGTTGCCTCATCTGTAAATTCTTCATGATTTATCTGCTCCCATGAAATGCACTGAGTTAATATTGTGACACGCTGAAATTTGAATTTGTATAGTTTCTTAGAAAAAAAATGCATTTTCTATTTTTGTTTCTCTAGGCACACTGGAAAGACATGAAACAGGCGAAACAGCAAAAGCAATTCTTAGTGCCATTGAAGATTCGGAATACCTGGTGGCAGATGCTCTGCTTCCTCTATCTCAGGAGTCAAAAAGAAATAAAAACACTGGATACAAACATTCTAGCTTTTATAAATATGGCATGGTCTCTTATGATCTCACTCACACAGAAAAATCTTCAGATAAGGTAAGAAGGAAAAGTAAAGCATTTCTCCAGAGCAATCTGAGTTGTGATTCAAATTCTTTACTTTTTCACCTTCACTGAAAGTAGTCCTGTATAGGTGGTATGGGGGCTTGCTTTAAAGTTTGTAAATGCTTGTTCTGAGTGGCTCAGTTTTACATCTTCAACCCTATTTCATACAACAGATGAGCAAGAATAGGGGAGTGCCTTATGCAAGGTCACCAGTAGATTGTCTCAGAATTATTTTCTCAGAGACTTTGCACCCATAGTTAGACCCTATTTCCTCATGCCTCTGTCTTATGACTGCGCCTATTAGCAGTAACCTCGGAACCTCCTGGTAAAAGTCCTTAAACCAAATAATTGTGAGTGATGGGGAAGTTGTGCTCTTTCTCCTTGCTTTGAAAAAGAACAGAAGGAAATACGATGCTGAAACAAGTGTTAATTTGCTGCTAAAGCTGAGAAAACAAGTACAGAGGCACCTTATGAGCAGGTTGAAAATGCAATAGTAATTCCATTTGTAGCCTAGATACACCTATATTTTTCCAGTTATGTGTAGATATTTAAAAGCCTGTATTTGCTAAATTCAAACTAAGTATTAAAACTGTATTAAATGTAATATAATTTTCAATTTAGTTAGGTGGATATTACTTTATTCAGGTTGGAAGATAATGGTACATACTTTTACAAAACCCTGTTTGTGCCTTGGGAATAGATAAATTCAGTGAGCTCTTGTTACAAGTGCATTTTGAAGAATAGAGCCTCAGTCTTGTTTGTTCGTGTTTGTTACCTTTTAATTAATGGGTTCTGGGATTTCTGTTCTCTGCAATAAAAAGTTATGTTTGCTGTTCCTCAGTCCCGAATTTATATTAAAAACATCTTTCCAGAAGTATGGGAATGTCACCGAAGCCTGAAAAATAAGTTGAAAGATGAAAAAAAGATGAAAAAATGCTTTCCCTCAGCTTATGTGATGGAAACAGCCTCCAGAATGGTCTCAGGCCTTTTTCTGGCTTTATTAATTATGGTCAATTAAATACTGGCTATTCCAAAATTCTGTCTCTTAAAGTATAGTTTAATCCAAGTCCTCATTCTTCAGTTTTCTAGTCTTCTTATTGTTATCTACAAATTTACATGTAACTTCGAATTTATAATAATTTTTGTTCAACCCTTAATATTTAACTTTGACCTTTTAGTAACCTTAGTCTGATTTCTAAAGTTCTGTTTGATCCCATTTTCTGAAAAGTCTTATTAGAGTGTAATCCTGCTGAGCATGTTGTGGGGCAGATGGTGCACTAGTTGGCCATTGACACAGAATCTGATCTCACTGTTCATTAAAAAGAATAGTTTCTTCTTGCCTTTTTAAAGAGGAACAACGGAAAAAGTTATAATTGTGATTGGAGTGTAGTTTTGGTCATACTTGTTAAATTAAAAATTGCTTTGCTTTTACAAAGTGGCTGGGAAGAAAATGTACTGCTACATATGGAAATGGGTTTTGGTAAATTTTGAAGTATGAAGTTTCACATGCTTCTGGATTTATATCACAATAGGCAACAGTGGAGTTGTAATAATATTTTATAGCACTTCATCAGACAAACATCTTGGCTGCTCTGATTTCACAATAAAATATTCCATTTTCTTGTTTAAAATTTCATATTTGGGACTTGATTAAAAAGTCATCAGATGAAAACGTCTTATTGAGAGAATATTATTGATGTCTCTTAGACTTCCCTATGTCTGTCAAAATATCTTTTATTTCATTTTTTGTCATTATAGTCCTGTTATTTTAGTCTAATTTCCTGAGAAATGAAGTTCTATTCTTAGGAAACCACTTTGCATTCATCAAAAATCTGTCATCCGTTACATCTAGCTTTTCTTCCCAACTCCATCCCTATTACAGCAGGTTCTGTAGATTAGTGTGGGAGATGCTGGAGGCTAAATGTATAGGGTGTAGCTAAATCTGAGAAGACAATAACAATGGATGTCCCTTTAATGCTATTCCAGAAGTCCAAATGCAGGCTACACAAAAGGAGCATGGAGCTCTGACACTTCCTTTAACACTGTTTTGTTATTGCTGAAATGAAGGCTGGTTATGAAATCTGCTGGGTTTCTTAGTTCCTGTTCAGGAAAGTTTTTTTCATAAAGTGCTATATTGACTCTTCTGGGTCGTTGTATTTTACCGTTTTGAAATCTAGTCTCATGAAATTAGTGAAAGTTCTGTGCATATCAGAGTTCAACATCCCATACCATATCAAAAAGCATATAATGATCACACAGGTGAAACTATCATAAAATTTTCAGATTCCCAAAAGGCTTTAGTATGAATGTATACAATGAGTATTTTATTCTCATTTTGCTGCTTTTGCAAATTGCGTATTAGAAATCTAAAATAATACTAAATTGTTAATTATTAAGCTGTCAATTTTAGTCTCTTTTTAAAGAATTCAATTTTACAAGATTTGTCACAATAAAAATAAGGGGTAGCTGTTCTCTCCTGTTGGTATTATGTTTTTGAGTGATCCTTATTTTGTACAGTGGGATGACCCACATGAAGATAGCAAGTAAGATTCAGCGTTTTTTTCTTAATGTTTAATATTACATGGTTTTATCGTTAATATAATATTAAAGGCAAAATAACATTTATAAAGTAGCAGTCTCTTTCCTTCATCCTAAGAAGAAAGCAGAAAAATATCCTTGCATAGCAGTCCAGCTTCAAAGGCTTTCTTTCAAAACGTTTGTCATCATGTAAATCACAGATACAAAAGCCGAATGCTTTGATTTCATGGTGTTTTGACCATTTTAATTCTTTTATTGTACTGCACGTGCCAGTGGGAGTACCAATAACAGATGAGTGTGACAAATGCAGTTAACACAAGATCCATATTAATGTTGTCAAATCCTCTTGATATATTTAAACAGATTTTAATTATTTTCAATGTCAAAAGACCAAAAATATATAGCTTAATAGTTTTTCAAGGAAGCTTTACATAATATGTGAATGTAAAACCTCTCATAAAAATGAAACTTTTATATAGGCCTTAGTCATTGACATAGGGTATTCATCAAGTCAGCAATTTGTGTGGCAAAGTGCCATTTGAATAGTGTATTGTTAGAATACTTATGGTCCACTTGACAAGGGCTCTTGCTGTAAATAGTGCAATTTGACTCCAGCTGTTAAAGAGTGGCTTTGACAGCAGCCAAATAGAATGGAGATGCTTTACTGCACCGCAGAAAAATCAATATTGGGTTCTTGTTCATAGTAACCTGTTTTTTCTTTTTTTGCAGATTTATACAAGACTATCTAGAGTTCGTTTGTGGAAGTTTAAATATTATTTTAAAAGTGGATTTGTTTTATTTTCAGATTAATGTTTGTGATGAATGATGTTTGTGTTCAGTAAGAAAGAAAATGACTGCTTTGTGGAAATACATACACAGTGTGGTAATGCAGCATTATTTCAACTCAGCTTATATGGATGGACATTAGGATGTGGGTGCATAAGTTATGTAATGAATGACAAAAAATGGTCTTTCCTTCCTCTTTATTTTTTTCTTTTTCCTAGTGCTACTGTAGTATCCCTGTCAATTTTCGAAGCATAGGGGTTTTTAAAGCGGATTCCTTTGTTGTTCTCCCTGTAACAGCCCCCACAGATGTTGACAGTCTGTAGTGCCATTGTAGATTTTCCTGAAGCATAGTCTTGCTGGTGCTAAACAGTTTTACAGCAATAGTCAGTGACACAAGGTTGCTATGATACCTGGCCAGTAGCAATAGGTATTGAATCACTGGTCTTAATTACAATAGACTACGCACTAGATTGTGTGCTCATGGTGTTGATATGGAACTGGCTCCCATTATACCTTTAAGTCATAGTTATATTTGAAAATTGGAGCTGTGTGAAAAACTTGTTTAAAAAAGATTGAAATGCTTCAGTACATCATATGAAGATTTCATTGATGCACATAAAAAGCTGCATATGTCTGGGAATTGTTTTCCTGATGTTCCAGAAACCTTTCATGTTACAGAGTTTCCTAGCTTTTCAGATAAATAAATCTGTATTTATCATGCACTGATATTTCCAATTATTTCAGTAATGTAATTACAGCTTGTTCTGGGTAAAAATCTTGGAGGAGGAACAGATTCTAAAATCTATGTAAACCTTGGACTGCTGAATTGTACTACTGAAGAGCTAGACCAGAAAAGGGAATTTTTTACTCTGTTTCAGAGACAAGCAAGTCAAAGATGAGGTGGGGGGAAGTATTTATTTATATAAGAAGTTTTATAGGAATGATAGGTATATTTATTCTTTCTTATATCCACTCAACTATTTATTGAAATACTGTTATTTCAGTATTAATGGACGACATGCAGAAAATAGAGTCAAAATATCTAATTAAGGGTTTATACAGTACCTGTAAAAGTTCATTTTGATTTACAAGTAGTTCATGATTTCACAATTAAATATTTTATTAAGGGATCAAGTTAGCAACAAAACTACAGTGAAGTAATAACTACAGTTATGAGGTTAAAATGGTACCAGTTAAAAGGCTTCATGATCCTGAGAGATACTAAGTGACTGGACCACTGGTCAGATTTGTTGGAAGCTACTGTAGGTTTTTTTAATTGGTCCAGAAAGTCAAGAGTTTGTTGATTTCAGTGTTTTCTCCACTGCTTCAAAGCAAAATGAAAGCAAAAATCATTGTGATAGTAGAGCACTCTTGCAGATTATTTTACTCTTGCAGATGTGGATAAAAAGTAACAGAGTCTAAAAGAAATCTAATAAACCTTAACTCTGTGTTTTAGTGCTCCATACAGGTTCTGTGTAAACTTTGTTATACAGAAGGTGACTGACATAAAATTTTTGTTTTCCCTGCCTCGACAACTAATTGGACCCTGTGCTAAAGCTAAAAAAAGTGCTGCAGTGTCCTACTTATATAATTCTAAGGTCAATATCAATAGTCCTTGTGAAGTATTTCACATTGGAGAACCATTTATTGAAGCTAACCTAGCATTTGCTCTTTGTCTTCTCCTACATGTCAACTGTCATGCTGTAGTACCCTTCTTTGTCCCTTGGAAACTGTAGCAAAGTTTGTATTTAGTTCTTAGGGACATATCTTTATAGATAGGAACATAGGGATTTTTCTCTTGCTGAAGTGCTGTTTGTGTTACCTTAGTTTTCACTTCTTATTGTTTCTTTTAGTTCTGGGTGTGGAGTCATATACAGTTTAAATTTTCCTGTCTTACATTTTACCTTTACTACTTCCTAGTTTCTAAGATGTGATTTCTTCTTCAGAGATCAGCCAAATTGATTTTCTTTGGAAGTGCTCTACCTAATGATAATAATTCTAAAATAAATTACATCACCTTTGTTACAACCTTTATATTTGCAAGTTGTTCAGTGATGTTCTTGAGAATTCCCCACCGTTTGTGATTGGAGGGTGGTGGAATCTTTACACTTATGATAAAATTTTCTATTCTAAATACTAAGTTCCTGGCTTCCCATAGTTCAATTAGTATTATTTTAGTGAAGAAAACTATTAACAGGAGCTCAGATGTTTGAGACTTTTGTTGATTTCTGCCTCACACACCTATTAAAAAACCAAAAATGAGCAGTGATTTTTTTCAGAAATACATAGGCACTTTGAATGCAATTATAGAACTAGGATTTACAACACCAAACCATACTCTGCAACAGACTTGCTATCTGCTACCTTCCTGAAGATAACTAATTGACTCTCTTATCTCAGTTTAATACCAGAAATAAAACATTAAGCTAAACTATGGTTCAATTAAGAACAAAGCAACACCAGTGCTTACATTTCTGTTCTCTTGATATACTTTTCTACATATTAATACTAAAATCTTAATTTATTCTGGTGGTCAAAATTGGTTTGTGCAGCACTTATGGGAAAGGATGACTCAGCCAACTGGATGGCTGAGAATATTTGTTTGCAAATTTTGTCCTCTTGGAAGCCTATGCAGGTCTAGTGCCTTCAGTAAGGTTGAACAACTGTTAAGGAAGGAACAGTTTGAAATATGAGTATGAGGACTCAGCAGCTGTCCTGATACATCTTAGTATGATACAAGATCTGAGTGAAGTCCAGCTTGCCTATACTTGTGTTTTCAAGAATGGCATTTTCTAGGATAGACAGGGTTTTAATTAATGTTTAGGAATTTAATCCCATGTTTTGTGGTGTGGTGTTTCTGTTGGTTTTTTGTTTTGTTTTGTTTTGTTTTTTCTCTAGTATTTTTCCTTTGTTTTTTTTTTTCCTAGTACTTATGCAGATAAATTTATGGGTGGGATTCTTATAATCCAATATGGAAAATGCACTATCAGAGCAGCCCAGGGCAAATATGTTATTTCAGTTGGAGTCAGCAGCCAGCCATGGATTGGTAACTTAATTTTTATATACATCAATCCTTCTTTGGACCAAGCAGTAATCTCATGCTTTTACCCTCCTTCGAAGGTCGTGTTAGCAGTATCTCTGTGTTCAGCATTATTCTCAGATATTTGGATGTTCATTCATCCAGTAAATTGCTCAGTATAATAATTCCTAGATCTATGAGTCAGTAGTTTGTGTTTTCTGGAGTACCGTAGCACTGTTTGTCTGGTTGAGGATCTAGGAAACATGGGAGAAATGTTCCATCTTACAGGTTTTCTGAAGTGCTGAGTAAAGCTGAAAATGTCTTGGCTACCACTGATTGCTGAGCCCTATATATTTCTAAAGACATGCTTAGGTAATTTACTTCTACATTCAATATATGTTAATATGTTAAGATATAACTGGAGTATTTGGATATTGAGTATATAAATTAATGAGACGTAATTTAAAAATGCCTTATTCTTTCACCTAGACTTTTCATGGTGCAGAGACTGTCCATGTCAAAGACTTATTTTGAGAGCAGCGGATCTCCAGTTTGGTTTTATATTGTTTCTATATTCATAATATTAGAGACATTGTCAAAGGTATTTGTCTCCAAAATCACTTTCATACATTTACTTGAATTAAACCCAATGAAAAAATTAAGTTCAGTATTTGTGATGGAGGGACAGTGTGGACATGAAAACAAAATGTGAGAAAAATTCAATTTTCATTCCAGTTCTCTACATGGAGTGATAGATGTGTTAGCAATTCTCCCATAATGACTTAAAATTTGTTGTGCCTAGTATATCCATCTGCCCAACAATCTGCCTGACAGTGGCCCTCCATCTATGATAAAAAGGGGTATTTATGCAGTGGTTTACTCTGTTCATCACACATTATGCCACAGACTCACCGGGAGTGATGACACAATTACTGGTCAAAGTGCTGCAAAAATGGTAACATTTGACACTGGGATTAAATAAAAAAGGGATGAAAGACTGTAGTATTGAAAGACAGAGCTTGATTCTGCTCATGTTGCAGTTAAATGGATAAGCACTGGTGATGTAAAAGTATTATAGCCTTTTTTGTGTGAGAGCTGGATTTTTGGGAGGATCTGGGCATCCTCAGTAATATGGTCAAAGTTGTTATAGTGAATAATATAATGACGTAATGTAAGACAAGTTCTAAGGGGTTTCTTTAAACTAGTTCATATGGTAAAATTCATCATGAATTGGCATGTTTATTTGGGATTGCATTGTCCAAATGATGAAGCCTCAGGTCAAGCACAAATTGCACGTGAAAGCGAAATATTGCACCACTGTTGACTTCAGGCTTTTATGCTTAGTTCTTTATGTGTGAGTACTGAGATTTAAAAAGGGTAAATGAACAAAAAAAGTTCTGAATGACCTCCTCAAGAGTATCCTCTGTCCTATAACTAAGTTAAGTGTCTGAAGGTAAAAAACATGACCTTGGTGTAGTAGTAATACCTTTACTCTGCGTGATCCTCACCCTATGTATAAGTCCAGCATTGCTGTGGAGGGGGTAGGCCTGTCTTTTCTGCTCACTTTCAGAGGCTATGGATACTTTTGGTGGCAAAAACTGTTCATGTGCTCCCTCAATCTGAACCTCCAGGAGGCAGGCAAGGTGAGACATGGGAATATGTACATGTGGATTGTTGATGAGAGCTATATTGGATTAGAAGGTGCATATGGTTTTTACATGGAGATAAAAGTATAGCTGGTAATCTGCATCCCTTCTTTCTCTACGGGTTCTTTTAGAGATGGTGTATGGAATATGTTTAGGAGCTATTTCAATTAAATACCTGCTGTGTAACTATTTTTAACCAACTGCATCTTTGCACATGTCCTTCGTTGTTCATCCTTTCAGCTGAGCAACTAAACAGCTGTGTATATGCAAAAAGGTTGTGAATTTAAGGCAAGTTTGCCAATGTGATTTAGCTCAAACAAAAGGCCATTCAGTGTTATTGTTGAACAGTAGATTATTTTTTAGTTACAAATAAATGTTATTGAAAGACTATATTTTTATCTAATTATTACTAGTTCTTCAGGCATCACCTAGGGAATTTGAAGCTTTCTCTAATGTTGTATAACTAAAATTTTGGTGCAGCAATTTTGAGTAAGGGCTCTTACACTTAAGGTAGGGAAATTTGAAATGGAGGTCCTGGCTTTCTCTGAATGCCCTGTAGTATCCAACTGTTTTAGTAATCATCCACTGAATGATCTTTTTGATCATATGCTGTGTGCTGCTCTAACTCACTCCTGTGGTAAAAGGCTATATTAAATTTTCTTCTTGCTTTTAATGATTAAAGTAATTAAATTAGACTTTCTAAATAAAGAAGTGACTTTGTACTAACTAAATATGTAAGTCATATCAAATTTTAGTAGTTTTTAGAAGCTACTACAAAAAAATGCAGTTTCCTGGTAGATAGAGGTGTTGTGTTCATGGTGTAGGTTTAAGACATGCTATTTCAAATCTGAGATTTTTGTGGAACTTGCTAACAATATTTTATGCTCATAAGCCAGTTTGAAGCCACAAACACAATTTCATTTATCTTTATATTCTAAGCTTAACAGAGTCTGCAAAAGTGTCCATCTGTCCGGCTGAGTTTGCTTCAAATAGTGAGTGGTCAGAGAGACTTAGCTGGTAAAGGTCAAAGGAGCCTCTTGACCCTGTGATACTTGCCAAAGCAATTGGAGCATAGGGACTGATATACAGTTAGATATAGCTTGCTAACGCGATCTCCCCTTTAATTGGTAATGATAGCAGGAATACACAGTAAAGTCATTGCTGAAAGAAAACAAAAAGTATCCAATATAGTAATTTATTACCAGTCAGTGGGTTTCACGCACTAGGTTGTTTTACCCCTGCAGTGGTCAGAGAAAGCAAAAAGGTACTCTAACACTTAACTGAAAATGGATGCCCTGCTGCTATCAGAGATGCATGGTGGTCAAATGATTGCCTGTGCCATTAGCTTGGTAATGTTTTCTCTATTGTAAACTCAGCTCCCCATGTTCTTCCTGTGCATCAGCTGCAGATTGAAGGCTTTCTCGTTTGTCTTCTATTTGTGCTGCCAATCATCAAGCTGCTGTCCACCAAGCACATTTGAAGGAGGCAATTTTTTTCACTACTATCAACTACCATCTCTAGCAGCTGAGGGCTCAGAGGATTTAGAAACGAATTTAATGCTTTAATTTACACTGTGCCAGCCATTTTGTGCATTGTTTATGTATTTCTTTTCTGAGAGAGTTCGACGAGACAATTACAGGTTTCCCATTTTGCAAAACTGTGAGATAGCACCTGCAAACATGTCCCCAAAACATAATTCTTTCTTATGTTATAGATAATGCTATCATTTTCTTTGGAAAGCTTAAAACGGAAAAAATGCCTCTGCATAGGCAGACATTTGCTAAACTATTCCAGATTAAAAAAAATATAAATAAGTGCAAACCCAAACATGGTTATTGCTTCCTGCCATCAAGGATAAAGCATCATGGAGAATAAAATAGAGCTGTCATTGGCAATATAAGTTACTGTTTGACCCCTAGGTTTGGTAGCCATGCTTCAGTTAAAACAGTTCTTCCAGATCCATGAAGTACAGCTGTTAGAGGGTAGGAGTAGGTAAATGACTTTTACAAGCAGCTGTGTGACATGCTCAGTTTTTGTGAGCCTAGAGCCAAACATGGTTCTGAGAAAAGTTATGAGCAATGAACTTTGTTGACATCCCAGTAACTGGCATGATCCAGACACAGATGTAGCCCTCAATGTATTTTGATTTTTACTGCCCCTCCCTTCTTTTTAGTTTCTGTAACTGAGGTTCTTCACATCTTAGTTTTTAAGCACAAATAATCCTATTTATTGTCAATGTTATTGCCTCAGAGGTAATGAGCAGTGACTCAAATGTGTAGATGCTCTTTACAGTTTCTATTGTCTTTGTAGTGTATTTAAAGGTCAGACAGGAGAGATATGAGAAAAGTGTTAAATTCACTGAAATAAGCATATTGATATTCTCAAATTTCATTTTGATAGTTCAGAAACTATCATCATATCAAAAGTTCTTAAAAGACTATAAGATGCAGTGGTTTTAATGATTCCATATTGGGTTTTGCTTAAAAATTCTTGTTTGGAAGGCTGATGTACATGTGCCTTGTTCATAGGATGTCTTCATTGAATACACATGAGCAGACAGTAAGATGGTATTTTACTGATTAAATTGGCAGATTTCTTCCTAGTAAGTATGTTTAATAATAAACTAATTAGTCTTTAAAAGGGGCAGTCTTGCTTATCTTACTTTTATCATGTGCTTAAGTGTAATGTTCTATTGGGCCTGTATTAAGAGCCAATAGTCTAATGACTGTCAAAATAGGAAAGTGTAGATCTGCTAAAGAAACTCCTACAAATAAAAGGTAGAAAATCCTCTATCCCAAATAAAACAGAAGCAGTGCAGCTTCTGTTAATAAAAGAATTTTCCACTCTCCTTTGACAATATTTCTGTTACACTCACTCCTGCCCCACCTCGATCTATCTAAAATTTCACCTAAAAATAAGTTGTTCATTTTCTATGTTACATTTTCTTAAGCTTTTGTGGGTGGATAAAGGAGAGGACTGATCTTTGACTTGTTTAATGTTAATGGTTAAAAATATACCCTCTCACAAGAGAAAACTCAAAGGAACATAATTAAACCTCTTGAATATTGCTTAGTTTAAAAACCAATTAGAATGAGCAGGATAGCTCACATTTATGCTTTCTACTGTAAGATTTATTCTGCAGGCACTGGGAACTTTGAGACTGATTTTATGTCACTTTTATCCTGTTATGTTTGGGATAAAGTGAAAGCACAATGGATAAAAGAGGCCAAAAGTCTGTTGAACAGTCAAATTTAATACTTAAGGACTTGTTTTACCTAGAAGTTGATTCTACCTATCCTGTGAGAACTGAGCAATTTCTTTTCAGTGGTATCAAAGTGACCTTTAAGTATATTTTTGAGTCCAGTTTCTCTAAAAATCTACCATGTGATTTTGCCACTTTATTTCCTTTATGTAAAATGAATGTCAAAATAATTCTTGTCAAATCTGTTTTTATCACAAAACCCACAATAGAATGTATCTAGTAAAGAAAGCTTGTGTGTGGAGAAAGTACATATATATTAGGAGCTGAAACAGTATGGGAATCTCTGCTAGCTAATGGAAGTGTGTATTTTAAGTGGAATGGCATTCCTAAAACAGCTTGGATCCCAGTGGAAATAGGTCTTCAGAGATGAGAAGGCAGCTAGGTAAAACAACATTGAATTGTACTTCCCATGAAATTTTTATGTGCTATGTCTGTCTTAAACCGTTAAAGATAATGGCATGGCTTGATGTATTTGGGGGCCACAGTAAGGATAGGCCCCTGCCTCCCTCCTCCCATAAACATGGGAAAATTTTTCCTCAGGTGCTAAGGTGGTTTGGTAAATATGTATGAAGTGAGAAGAGTTAGAAGAACAGGCTTGTAGGTTGTGGAGCAGAGTTCTTCCATGCCAGAATAAATCAATTCAAGGGAGTCTTCAGTGTTTGTTGCACTAGCTTTAAGTTTGTTGCCCCATCCTTTAAGAAGGATGTGAAGGTCCTTGTATGTGTCAAGAGGAGGGCAGCAAACTGGTGAAAGAGCTGGAAGGAATGTCCTGAGGGGAGCTGCTGAGGACTTCAGGCTTGTCAGTTTGGGGGCTGAGGGGCAACCTCATTGCTCTTTACAACTTTCTGAGGTGGCAAAGTGGAGGTGCTGAGCTCTTCTCCCTGGTATCCAGTGACAGAACACATGGGAAGGGTTCAAAGCTGCACTGGGCAGGGGTTAGACTGGACATTAGGAAGCATTTGTAGACTGAGAGTGTGACCAAACATTGAAACAGACTTCCTAGAGAGGTGATTGATGCCCCAGGTCTGTTATTGAGGCAGTTGGACAACATGCATTAGCTTTTGTTCAACTAGATGATCACTGTAGGTGCCTTCAGACTGAAATAACCTGTTGTATCTCTTGTACTGAGTCAGACATCTTCAGTGGCAAAATAGGGAGCTATTACATAGGTGATAATTTCCACGTATGGAAATACAGCTTGCTATTTCTAAGCTGCCCTAAATCCTGCTCTTTCCTCCATATAGAAAGCTTGTTCTGCTATGAGTCAGCCAGAGATGATGCAAAAGAGGTTCATGAATTCCAAGATGTAATTTGAATTCGTAATCAGACTTTTTGCTGCTTTAAAGCTTATAGGCCAAGGCCTCATAGGGAGCCTTATCAAGTGATTAAGATCTCTCCAAGCAGTAAAAATGTTCCAAGTTCCAGTTGTTAATCAGGAATGTTACTGGCACACAAATGGCTTTATTTTGAGCAAAGCCTCATTACTGAAGTATTCAGCTTCAAACAGCAAGTAGTTAATTCTAAACAAAATAATTTTTTTTAAAAATAGGTTATTTTAGTCTGGGATTTAGAAATGTTTATATTAAGATCTAATAGTTAATTATAGAAGCTTCATGAGATATTTATCAATTCTTGTTGGGGACTAGCCAATATATTAACTGAAATGGCTGATGGCTCTGTTAGATTAATTTTGAGATAATGCATGCTTACACAAAAAATTTAAAAAGTGCTTCTTGTTCTTCAGTTTCCAACAAAAATAAGTGGTAACCTGTACCTTCACAGTAGATACCTGGTTTTATCCCTAAAAATTGTCATGTAAAAATGGCAATTTTTACACTTTATGGAAACATGACTTATTACCAGTTACTAGTCTTGAGTAACATACACACCTCCTTTGGGGTAATTCTGTGTTAGACTTACTGCTACTGATACACAAAGAAGAGGTAGCACATTCTGCTTTTTCAGAACTGAGATACAGTGGAGGGAACCTTAACATTTATATTTATTTTAGATTCATACACTTAGACAACAGCAAAGAATACAAAGATCAGCTTTCAAAATCTGGACAAAACTACTGAAGCTGTGGGAAGACGTACAGTTTACATTCTCTGTAGTAGCTTTCTGAAGATTATGTTTAAATAAATAAATTAAAATCTTCCCAATTTTTCAGGTAAACAATAAAAGTAGATGGAATGTTGGTAGTCAGGGGAGACTTGTAAATAGTAAATCAGAGAGTTGGCTATGTAAGAAATAAAAGTTAAAACTAGCAATGATAAATTGTGATGTTAAATTATCAATGGTAATTACTAATGTTAATTAGCAAGGATAAATAGCAATGATAGTAGATGCCTCTACTGTTTTTTTCTTAATGATTATAAAAATCTGTAGGTTGTGTTCAGTATATCTTAGCCTAGCGGTCATTTAATTTGTAGAATTAAAGGAATACTAAATTAATTCTTTTTTTGATATGGTTATTTGAAATTCACTGGGCGAACAGTAAGGCTTGAATGGATTTATACTTGGGCATACCCACTGGAGCAGTTTGAGTTTGAAAGACAATCCTGTGGTAACTTGGTCTGAGCTGAGCAAAAATTGTTTTAAAAGAAGGAAATAGGATCTTTCCATTACTGAATCTTGTGTGCTGGTAACAGGGTGGCTTCTAAATTGGACTGTGTGGTTCAATGGCAAGTCATGCTTTTTTACTGCTATTAACCTTTTTTTTTTTTTTTTTTACACAGTTATTAAATTCTTAATGTGTACATATGAAAAAGCAAAGGGCAATATTTATCTGAATATAGTAATATTTATTTTTGTGAAATACTTCCAAATCTTTAGGAAAGGCACATTACCAAATGTAAATATCTAAATCTGCTTTTTAATACCTGTCATCCAATGTTATTCCCAGCTCTGTAGTTCATAGTTGGTTTTACGGGTTTCCTTCCATTTTCTGCCACCTTATGTTACAGGCAATTGCTTGTCCATATTTCCTAGTATTTAGCGTCTGAAGCTTTAGATCTTCACCTTCTTTCAATGCAGTGAAATGTCTATGGCAGAGAGCTAAGATAACTTGGTAGATGCCTTTAGGATCAATGTCAATAAGCTTTCACATTGCCAATAAACATTTATTGTGACTTCGTACACAGTAGCATCACCAGATGTCTCAACAGATAGACATTGTCACAGTATATTCTTTTTAGATGGTGATTTTCTTAAAGGTTTCTAAATGTTAATCAACCAAATATAAATGTTTACCACAGAGAAAATTAAAATGATAGGCTAAATAGTAATAGCTTCTATTAATGTCAAAGCTA
Organism: Melopsittacus undulatus; assembly: GCF_012275295.1. NCBI lineage: Eukaryota > Metazoa > Chordata > Aves > Psittaciformes > Psittaculidae > Melopsittacus > Melopsittacus undulatus. The sequence goes on from NC_047535.1 coordinate 19,830,411, forward strand.
GCTTGTGAATTCCAGTGTTTGCATTCCATGGGGATCTCCCTATGTATTGGGAAATAGCATCATTAAAGATTAAAATAATCTTTGTGCATTGTTACCTGTGATGTATTTTTTTTGGAAGAGGCATAAAAAGAAAACCTGAACAAGCAGTTATAATCTCTTACTTATGACTCCCTATGGAGACCTTCAAATAAGATTATGTATTTAGTGTGCATCCTCATCTGGTGGGAGCATCATTCTCAAAGTATCATAAAGCCAAATTATTTTTATACCAAAAACTAAATAGTGAAATAACTTACAGGCTATAGGATTATTTTTTCCTTGTGTTATTTATAACTGCAGTATTAACAGTTAAAAAATAGCTAATCCTATAAAATTGTAATATAAAAGGAGATAGGTAAAGAGTGGTCTTGAGAAAGATGAGTTATTCAACACTGTAATCAAGATAAAGTCAGCTGTTGCCTGTTTCCGAACACTTGTTTCTTTTAAGATTGAGCTATTTTCAACACAGAACAGTTCTTTGCATTAGTGAAATATTTCTAATTATCACAGGAAAATTAAAACTAATATGGTGGTCTAGAAGAGTCTCTCATTTGTTATGGAAGCTGGCATGATGGTTTGCGAAAGTATCGCTGGGCTGAAAAGTTGCTTCTTGGTGATATCTTTCCTGTCACACATGTGTGCTTTTAAAGGTGCAGTAGCTAGATTGAGCACAATGCTGAGAGCATAGGCTTGAGCAGGACAATAAAAACATGCAAGTCATGAGCATTTACAGAAAAGGGCGAAAGCATCGACAAGGAATTTATACTCCCTCTCATCTGCTGTTCCCCTGGAGGTGAAAGATACCTCTTTAATAGATACAGCAGGATTCTAATATAAGATGTTGTCACAGTCTCATAACTTTACCATTGGAAGATCCTCCCAGTACCTTCATGGAATGCTGCTTCACAGTGCAACACAATGATTCCTGTGAAAGAAAGTATTCTTCTACAAACTCATCTGGAGTCTTTCTCAGAGAAGTTAGAAATTTGTCTTTGTGACAGGTGGCATGTAGATTCAGTCCTTTTTTAGAAAAAAGGAGTAAGTAAGCAGACAAAGAGGCTAATATTCTACTGTGCCCTCACTAATAATTTTTTTCTGCTTTCTGAAACCTGTGGAAGCTCTCATGAAAAGCATGTCATGCTGAGAATATACAGCCACCTAATGTTGTATGGGGGAAAGGGCAGAAAGAATTTGAAATGCTTTACTGCCAAATTTTAGGAGGATTCAAAAACTATTTTATTTGGGTATTTACTAACAGTAATAATCAGTCATATGTATTGATACCAGCACAATTAGTGAAGAAGTATGGGTAATTTCAGAAAGATCCAGATTGGAAATAGGGTGGCACAAGGTGAAGTCAGATGTTCACAAACACTCTAGTACCTCTATAGCCTTTTTCTCTGTTATTTTTATCTAATTGCATAACTTTTAACTAGATATCTAATTACCTATGTTTTCTATTGCTGGTGAAGTATTTGTGGCTTAACTCAGAATTAAGTAAGTTTAAGGTAATTTTGCATGTTTTGAGATGGCAAAAGGCATAGTCTTTCTCAGACATATTTCAAGTTGGTACAAAATATGCAGATTCCCAAGATTTGCAAGAATTCTGTAACACTGTAGGATTTGTTTCCCTAGCTTTATTTCTTAAAAACGGATAAATAAATGTGTATTCTTCAAAATTTTCCTAAAAGTCTTTTAGCTTGAAGTAAGACTTATCAGAAGAAATATCAGCCCTAGAATGTGGCTGTGTAATTGTATAATTGAAGATGCTAGGGATCCTGTATTGTAGTATTTCCACGCATATGTCTTTGTGTATCTTAAGCTCTTTAGCAGAAAATCCTTCTTAGTAAGAAGTAAATAAATGTAATTAAGTTGAACTTAATGAAGTTAATAGATTTGGTCTATTCCCTATGCTGGTATCTTGAAAATTACAAAGTACTATGGATTTGTGTTTGGACACTTAGTTTTTTGTTTTGTTTTTTTTCAGTTAACTGATACCAGCTGCACCCAACAGCCCTTTACTATTTTACCAGTTACAACAAAATGGAACAGTGCAAACTTCCATGTTTTTTTATTTGATCTGGAAAGACTCAAGGAACTTCTGCTGTCATCTCAACTCAATGGATTAAAGTCATCAAATTCATTCCACAATTATGACACTCTAGAAAGAGCCAAAAGTGCTACTGAGAAAAGGGCACTGACATTAAAAAGAAATAAAACTGCTGGCTCCATATGTCCAGTGGATGGTCAAGTAGATCCTGCTTGTTCAGTCCAGGTCTGTAGGGACAGCAATACAGCTAGGCCTTTGGAAGAAAGTGGCATGAAAAGACAGAAGAAAATGAAGAGTTCAAGAAAAATCAGAACGCAGTCATCAGGTGACATTGATGTGAACATTGTTACTGATACAGCTAAACTGCTTTTGTCGTGCCTTTTACCATGGGGTGTAGATAGAGAAATAGACAATCTTTGTGTTAGACATTTAGATGTCTTGAGGCTTCAGCATCCTGTTTCTTTTGGACTTGTGTCAAATGGAAACCACCTATCACTAATGTTACCAGGATGGAAACATACTGATGGTGGCATGCTAGAACATGCAATGATCAACTTGTTTTCAAAAAGAGTGCTTGATTTATCAAACAAGTACCTTGCTGCAACTGAAGGACAAACTGGAAAGAAGGATGGACCTGAGAATAATGTTTATGGAACAAAGGGATTGGAAACAGTATTTTTCTTATTTAGCAGAATAGCTTTGATCAACAGAATTATTAACATACCTTCAACAGTTACAGATGACACTGAAAGGTAAGAGCCTTTTCATTGCGAGTCTTTTCTTTTATATAGTGGTTAAAAATTGAAAAATATGAAACAAACTTTTCTTAAATACAGACTTTTGCAATGGAGTTTTCAGTCTTTCTCTAGAGTTTTTTAATATGATGTTCTTTGAGCAAAAGCAGATAGGGATAAACTTAATTATTTTTCGACTTAGAAGGTGAGAACTGATGCTAGATTTTTTTCAAGAGAACAAGAATTTGAATTAATCACACCCTCTTTTTCCTGAGATCACTCTTTTCCTCACAGTTTAAACTGAATAGAATACTGAGGTGTGTTCAGGCTTATTGAGATGTGTGTTTAAGTACCTTTGCTGTTTTAACTTCAATTCTCTGTAAGCAGTATAATTCCTTTACTATGAAACCCTTGGCTTCACAGATAAATAAAACATGAGACACAAGAACAGTCTGTCCTAGTTAAACAGTGTAAAGTCCAATGCCCCCAGTAATAATGGCAGCTACTGAGAATGAGTGTCTCATCAGCCCTTATGTTCTGACAACCATCCCAAATAACAGTTGTGTTACTCAAAACAAATTTATTGCCTAAATGATTTTTCAGCATTGAAGGAAAAATAGCATGCTCAACATGATTTCAGCAAGCCAAATAGAGCATACTAAATCAGGCAATGGATATGTCCACAGGCTTTTGTTGTTCTGCAGACCTGGGTTGGTCTGTATTTAGCATTTTAGGGACAATTAACTTCAATGTTGGTGAAGCAATGTCCCTGAGGCAAGAAGGGGGACAAAAAATATTGATCCTGATGCTGTAGATATCTGTGCATCTTCCACAAAGGTCTAGGCATTCAGCATATCTCAAGATACGCACCATACCGCAAGATAAATGCATAATTCTAAGTTGCATTTATTGCTAATTACATTGCCTACTGATCCATATTCAACATAAGCTCTTATATGGAAAGTTATTGTAGTATTCTAGCTTGAACATGCATTCCTTTCCATCCAAGAAAGGACTTTATGCTTGCTTTGTGTCTTACAGTACTCTGTTGGAAAGACATGGTGCAATTGACGTTAGTAATCATACCAGAATCAAATATTTTTCCCAGGCTTAAATATCCTGGATTTGGAACATATCACACATAAAATTATAACTATTGACATTGTTACAAGAATAAATGTCTTTTTTTTTTTCTTCTGTGAAATTTATACAATGTAATTTCAAGTTTTATCCAGGAAACGTAAAGCCATAAAAGCTTTAGCATCTCTTGTAGAAAACGGTGAATGCTTTTACAAATTAGAGGAAAAGAATTTGCTATAAATTTGGTTTGAAAAACAAAAGGTTATTAATTTTATTCAAAGGCTCTGGAGTGCTTTATTTAAGATTTTGACATGGTTTGGTTCCGGTGAAGTCCCCTTTCCCTCTTCCCTCCCCAGTCATAAGAATAGCATGAGTAGGACTTGGGCTATTTGCCAAGATCTTAGGATTCAGCCTTCATTTGACCTCTTCCTCTTGCAAATAATTGGGGTCTGAATGAACTATGGTAATCTGTGTTTGTTCATTCATTAAATATTTTTATCTGATTTATCCTTATTCGTAATTTATTGAGGGTTGGAATGAGTTTTCTTTGTGAGAAAGAGCTGTTAACATAATGCACTTGTGCCAAATTAAAAGCTTGAAAGAAACCAAGGAAATGCTATTTTCTCCCGTTTGCCTTCTAAAAGTACGGTGTGTAGCCAAACCTCTTTGTGCAGCTGGTTTAGCTACAGCATACTCAAGGAGACAACTAAGTATTGAATTCTAATTCACCACAGCATTTGCAGAAAGAATTAGGAAAACTTTAACAGCTTGTGTTCTGATGTTTCTATATGTTTTCTTGCATCTTGACTCAGCATGTGACAATAAAGGAACCTGCAGTAAAATATGTCAGGTTATAAAAGTGGGGCAGAGACAAGAAGCTAGTAAGAAAAGATCTTTCTCCTGCCTTTTGAGATTTGTATCTGTAACTTAAAGCTCTCAAGCTGAAAGCTTTCAGAGTTGTTTTGTATTGCAAGGCTTTAGAAATATTATGACTTGCTGTTGACTCTAGTGAAGTGGAAAGGTGAAATATTATTTTTAAATGACACCTAAATATAGTTTGTGCAGGGTCACTATAGCAATATATTTAAAAGAAATAGTTTAAAATAGGGCAGGGGTTTGGACAGGCTTTTCTGTTCCTTTCCCCTCCATTTATATCCTTTGTCTTCAAGGGCTGGGTTGCTGAATTAGTGATGAAGTCCTGAAGAACAGTAGATATACGAACTAGTCTCCTAAATGGTAGCCATCTGTTGAAATCCCAAACATTGCAATAATATTCTAAATTACTTAATACTGTGAAAAAATGGAAACCTATAAAGCTGCTAGTTTTCCTTTAACTTTTTTCCTTATGTAATAGAAAAAAAAACCACAAGTCTTTTGCAAATATGACATTATTTCTTTAATACAACAAAATTTAAATATAATAACTTTTAAGCTGAATGAAAAGTCCCTTGATATGGATGGTGTTTTTCAGTAGTTGTGTCTATGTGAATGCTTCAGTAGCAAGTTGTGGGTGAAATAATGCAAGTGACTTTTAAGGAGAAACTGAATTGTGATTGTTAATATCAGAGTACCTACCTTAAAAAAATACCCTACCTTAGGACATAAGATTTCTGTAAGTATGTTCAGGTTTCATTTAATACTTTCATATTCTTTTAGTTCACAGAAATCAGAATCTATATATGACAAATGGCGAACTGTGGAAGCAATAACACCTTCATTCCCCAGTTTTTACGGAGAGTTAACAAGTAAGTATATAGAGGAGTGACAATACTAGTTTTTAAATATTAATATTTTACATGCTTTTTATTGCTAAAATACATCATTCTTCTTCAGTAACAAAAAAGAAAAATATTAAATTCCTTTGCTTTGAGCAGGTCCAGTTTGCAAATATAGAAACTGAATTATCCAGTTCTGTGAATACCACAATAGCATGTAAAAAAAGTTGACTGTTAAGTAATGAGGAATCAAGGATATTTTTTCTGTGATGGCAAAACATTCAGCTGAGTTTCTAAAGATATTTTCTAGCAATCTGAAAAGCAGAAATGCAATAAGACAAACACTGTTTACTTCCCCTTCCCCCATCTCCCTCATCACCATTATGTGCCTGCCCAGTAATATATACAGCCCTTCAAGCAAACTGTTGCCTTAGTAATACAAGAGCTATCTTGACTGTTCAATAATGCCCTTAGACTTTTGGTTTAGGGCAGAATAAAGTAATCTCTTAGCGTTAATATCCCACAGGCAATTGTTCATCAATCTTGGCTTTGAAAGCAAGTAGAAATTTGTTTACAATATGCAACTAGGCAAGAAATGTTGAAATAAAAACCCAAATAGAATGTGGGTATTTGTCAGTGCATATTACCTAATAATCAGTGTTCCTGTTATAGACTAAGTACTGCCTATAGACTGATAACACAAATTATTTGAAGTCAAATCTTGACCCTCTCCTATGTAAATAAACCTTAATATTCTTCTCTAAAGTCGGGTTTTAGTGTACCTTTCCTTCTCTAACTCTTCTATGCACCATAACTGTAGAACTTGTTATGACAGCAGAAGTGCCTGTTGGAAGAAAGAGATGGAACATTAAATCTTGTGACAATAGAAAATAAGTAGATGGAAGGCATGAAAATGGTGTAGAGATGACTAAAATGTTTGCAGACATAAAACCACTTTTACTTAGTGACCTAAAACTTGTGAAGTAATCTAACTCATGCCATATCTCCTAGTTCACACAGTTGCTTGGATTTGCAAATTAAAGTCTTACCTAAGACTTGCAGATCTCTCAGACATTTTAGGAATGACCCATTCTTTCACATTAGGACACACTGGACAGCAGAATGGGCAATCTCAATTCTGCTGATGTTTCTGGACTTTCTGTATCTATTTACATGTGTGCAGTGATGGGAACAAAACAAAATAAAAATAGGAGCGAGCCTAATGCTTTTGGGCATACATGGATGTGAAACTGAAGTACTATAGCAGAGGACAAAACTGTCATTTAGTTGATAGTTTTGTCGTCTGCTATAGTACTTCAGTTTCACGTGCCTGTTTTTATGTATAAAAATAGGAGCCTAATGCTTTTGGGCATACATAGACTGTTTTATTGAGACATATAGACCACACACTAGTATTGGTGCCCACTAGCAGGAAAGAAAACCTGAATCTGTAACTAAACAAAATGTTATTTAATGTATTTTTGCATGGCTGTATTACTGGTTTAAAGGTAAAGAAATGTATTCAAGTAGTTTTAGAATTTACATGGTAAAATCTATAGTTAAGAAGTTCAAATCTGAAAGCATTCTCTGTATCTTAAAAAAAAAATATATATAAAAACACTCTGTGAGATACCAGACCTCTGTTACGGGGGGGGGGGGAAAAACCAAACCAAAACCCCAAATCAGCAACAAAAAAACCAACCCAAACAAAATAAATAAATAAATAAATAACCCACCAACAAAATCCAACCTAATCTGATTTAGGATAGGAAATGTTTAAACACTGTGTTATCTGGAAACTTAGTGCTTATTGCATCCAATGAAAGCATATTCTAAGAAATGATGCTTTTTCAGATCTTTTCAGGTATGTTGCTGAGGTGAGAAAATTCAAATGTGAAATATCTATTTGTGTACTTCTCTGTGTATTGTCAGCTCACAAATTCTATGTTTCAGGTAAAAGTAGATATCATTCCCCAGACTTTGGGAGTGTGTCGTTGCTGAAACTCGTTGGTTGTTGGAGTGACCAATCTGTAAAGGTAAGAAATAGTCTGTGTCTGTTGTTGCAACATAATCCTTAAGTAACATTGGCTGTAATTTAGTATTTGGAATCCGTAAATTACCTGTTCTTTATCTCAATGAGTTGTAACTTACATTACAAGTGCCATTTTATGCTCCAGAAAAATAAAGGCCAAAATAAGGGCAGAGACATATACCAATATATTACTACAGAAGAAACAGAAAATGTCATCTAAAGGGATAATTAATCCCAAGTCCTTACTTATTAGATCAGTCTTCAAGGCTGAGTTAGAGAAGTAAGTTATGGGTTCTCAGGTCACGTGAAGCTCATGCCTATTGTTAGTGAAGAATCTGATGTCTTGAGAGATAAATTACTGTTTCTTGAGAGTTGACAGGTAACTGTGAACTGCTCTGAACAGAGAAACCTGGAGACCATTTTTCATTTTGAAAATATGCATTTAAATAAAGTTTTGTGGTTGCTTGAGTGAGTTAATGTTCAGGAATATGAAACTCAAGACAGCATACTATGACCAGAAGGGATTTTACTCCAGAAAAGGGAAATAACGTCTTACAAGGTTTTTCTTTTTTATGGTGTTACTTTTAAAATTGAATACAGCTCTGCCCTGCACTTCAAGTGCAAAGAATATTTTCTAGAGCTGTGATGTGCAGGGTTACTGCAGCAATAGTCCCCTGCTCTACTAGAAAGACAGTAATTGTTTCTGCAAATATTCACATTCAGTTGAATTCAGCATTTTATCTTGAATTTATCAGTTTTTATTATATTCCCACTGTCTGCACATCTTCCGTATTACTTTAGCATTATTCAGCATTATTCTGCCCTCAAACTATCTCCTTTCCTCTTACAATAAGGTGTGGGGTTTTTAGCTTCTTTGAATCCTTTTAATAAAATTGAATACATGGCCTCTGTTTCAATAGCTGCAGTTGTTCTGTGAAATCCGTATAATCTCTCATTGACCTGGTCAGTCACTGAAACTCTTTATAGGGTAGAGGGGTATAGCCATGAAGCTTCTTTCTGTATCATTGCTCATTATGTGAGATCTATGTATTTAGATTTTCTGATGAATTTAGTGACTGATCAGTTTATACAATGATAATGTATAAACTGATCTATCGTCTCTATCACAGAAGTGTGCAAGAGGATAAAGTGTGAAATAAGCTGCCTTACACTTTGGTCATCTGAAAAGACTTTAAACTGAAATTGTCAAGTACTGCAAATCCTATTCTATCAATGCTTCTCAAATTTCAACCTTATTCAAACCCAACTTTGTAGTTGCAATAAACTTTGTTAACCTGCTTTGTAGTGCAGATTTTGGGTCGTTTACAGCTAAACTGCCACAAGGAGTTTTAACATCCAAAATAATTTTAATGTTGGCAGTAAGTGTGGGCATTCAGCAAACAATGCTTTATATGCAATTTTAGTTTTTGCTGATAGTGTGGTGGCTTTGTAAAAGCTTTCTTTATACAAACACAGATTTATGGTCGATTTACTAATGCTGAGCAGCCTGATTAAGCACTCATGTACATTTACCCAAAACATCACTAGTTACCCTGCTTTTAAAAACTTCTTATATCGTGATCTTTGGTGGATGATACTGACTCTCAGACATGACCCAAAGGACTTGCCATTTATTGATTCCTCATCTCCGTACAGTCCTGTAACAGATTCTGTGCAAAGAAGAAATCTGCAAAACAAAAACTCTGCTGCCAATGATCAATCCAGGGTCTCTTGATCTGAAGCTGAAGGGCTGAGGGACGTCCTTTTCTCTCTTAAATTGTAACGATGCGTATATTTAAAAAATATTATTCTAGAGCTTTTTGCCCAAATGATTTGAAGAGAAAGGTTGTCTTCATGTGAGTGGCTGGTTTTGTTTTTTTTTTCAGATAAAATACAGCTGCTTGTTGCCACACTCCCATCCTGCCCAGAAGTTACTTAAGTGTGTTCATCCTTTCAGAAAGATACAAAAAATTCCTTGCCCTGGAACATTTAATATGAGAAAAGAGTGGTTGCATTTCTGCCCTCAATTGTCCTTACTCTGCATTTAAAATAGCCAGTTACTTACCTGTATCTGTAATAGGTATTTCATTTTATGTATATATTAATATATTATTATTAATAATACCATTATTGCAGCTTTATGGAACCTTTTTTGGCTGAAAGTGTGAACATTGATAACTTTGCACAGTATTGCCTCAGGAAAACTTTTGGTGCCATATTTAGATCTCTGACATCATCATCTGCATGAGGAATGTAGGTGCTTTAGCCTTCCTCTTTCACCAGTGGAAAAATAGAGATTGTGGAGGGCCTGCTGAGGTATTAGGAGTGGATCATCTCAGGACTTTCTAATTTCTTTCTGTTGATTCCTGCAGTGCACCTGTGTGTTTTTCAGTTACTTAATTTCCATTAGCATCTAAAATAAGGTGGGATGAATCTCACGTATATTACAGTGGCCTTCATGAGAAGTGGTTTATTCTTTGAGTGTAAAGGCCATTGCTGAGAGGAGTTCTGGTAAGCTTGTACCTTCTTCGCTGATGCCTGTTTACGATAATATGTTAACAATCTCTGAATGCATTTGTTTTTACAGCATTTGTGTCTACCTGAAGCCAACTGACTATCGTATAAGTGTCTAGACAACTCTCCTGACAGTTACTATCCAGAAATAGAGGAAAGCAGACTGGATAATACAAGTCTGATATTTTGATCTATATTTTTTTTGCTCCCCAGTGTGACTTTCTTATGGAGGCATGTGGGAGGCAGTTTCTGCAGGCTCAGACCTGTATAGGTTATGGCCTGAGTAATAGCCAGGAGTGATGTCTATTGACTTTTCTCCTTAGTCCCACTCATTACAAAGAGTAGTAGTAATTGATAAAGTGCAGAAAGGAAAGCCACTATAACTTACTATAGATGTAAGGGTACAGTTTGCCTCAACTTTTGTTCACTTGTCCTCTTGAATTGTTTTCTAGCATTGCTGCTGAGGAATCAATTACCTTTCACTTCTTGTAGCTGTTTTTACAGATGGATACATGCTATTTATACTTTCTCAATCATAGAAGAAACATAGGTTATCATATTTAACAATCCCCACTAAAAAGCAGCTAGTATCTATAACAGTAGTTATAATAATGGGGAAAAATTTACCCATCTTTTTGGTTACTAATATGTGTTATGTATATGTAATCCAGAAGGATGATAAAGATATAGTGGAAACTATCCAAGAAGGTCATGTTTCTTACGTAGATTTGTTGTGTTAGAAACAGGAATGGCTTCTGGAGATTTTTAAACTTGGTGATAACAGTAGATAAGGTATGCAAATTCGTGGGAAAGATGCAGTGAGAGGACAAAACTAAACTTGTGAAACCACACTGAGCACTGTGTAAATGCAGATTCAATGTGGTAACAGACAAGTAGCATGCAGAAACCTTCAGGTGCCTCTACAATATCATGTTGTGCCATTTGCAACGGCTTTTTATTTTGTCTTAAGATGACAAATGCTGCCTGGCTGGCTTACACAGCCCTGGCTTAGGTAATGATTATCTGATCCAGATGAATGGCAGGTTCTTAACAGATCAAAACACCATGCAAAACACATAATGTGTGCAATTCTTTCATGTACCTCTGTAAGAAATTTCTTTGTCAAAACTTTTCCCAGGACAGTGAAAACATGTCAGTGTTTCCTTCTCTTTCGTAATTATTGTAGAGGTATTGTGAAAGTCTGCTGTAAAGTCAGGATCTGTAATCTCCAAAGCTCAGGGATGTATGGATTTGTGGAATTGGAAACTGCTTTTGGTTTCCCCTGTAAAATAAAATGCTATTATAAGAAGATGAAGGTTTGTGCTACATTAAAACACATAGGACTGGGTTACTTGCTATGAGCTTTTACGCTGTGGACCTGACTATGGTATATTTGTCTACAATAAAGGATTTTGTCACAAAGGACACCTACAGCCTGTATTCTGCTTAATAATTTGAATTTACAAGGGCAGCTAGAAACATGATTGAGGACAGCCAACGAATTCACTGTTCTTGATTAGTGAGATGAAACAGTCTTTCTGCCAGGAAGTTTGTGGGAGCCTACGTGTCAATTTCCCTTCATATTAAACTTTAAATAACTTTAATAGATTGTTTATAAGTATCATTCAAACACAAAATGTTTATAAAGTTATTTAACTTAAAATTTTCATATCCAGTTTAAACTAATGTTTAAGTTGAGGTGGAGTACACTGTCCTGGAAACTTCTGTCTTTCTGTCTGTCAGGAAGTTTGTTGTTCTTGCAAATGAATACCTTTGGGGGGGTTGGGGATGTGGAACTGTATTTCCTTTCTGAAGGAAATGCCAAATGAAGGGAACTGCATGTTGCCATTCTGTGCCATGCTGAAATTTAGACTGAGTCAGGATTGTGGAAGTTTGGATCCATTATATAAGGTCTTCATATGCTTTGTAAGTGTCCTAGGGTTTCTCAGTTCTCTTGGGGCTCCTGTGCTGAAGTAAAGTAATAATTCTTTCATACAGTCTCCACACTTTCATACAGCCTTTCCACCCACATGTGACACATTAGCTATTGCAAGTGTTGTTTATAGGCTGTTTATAGTTCCAGCAGATACTGCTTTTGGATAAGAGTTTGATGAGTGGTGTTTCCTTTTGCATCAGGCAAAAAATACAGTATTACCACATCCAAGTTAGAGGAATAGAAGATTACCACTTTATTTATAATCACAAAACATTATTGAAACTTTTTAGAGAGAGACTAGCCACCAAACTCTTTAAAAAGGCAAAAATGCAAAGTCCTTATTCAGTCTATGAAACATTTTTGTACACTCAGGAGAAAAAAAAGATATTTTAGTTCTCACCATGTGCATATTGTCGTGACCCCTGGAAATGAAGGAGACCATAGACAACTGATTCTAGTTTTGAGATTAAAGAAAATGAATTTTTGGTTAGTGGGAAGCAGTCATGATTGACAGCTTCCACCATTTATTGCTATCCAGTTAATGTTTATTTCTCAATATGAATGTAGGGACACATAATTATCAGTGTCTGAAAGATATTAAATGTTGACTTTCTAATGACATTCAATGGAAGAGTCTTAAAATTTTGTAGTGGTTATTTAAAATTGCCAAATTATCAGATAAATAACTGAAATACTGATGTCATCCAATATAATTTGCATTTATGACAGATTATTGAGGCAATGCAAGCAGTGCTCCTGGCAGAAGTTCAAAGGACTATGAATACCTTAAGAAAAACAGCAATCTGCAGAGAGTCATTTGCCATAGTAGAGAATGGAAATGGTAAGTGGCAGACATTGCCAGAGACTGAGTAGAGTGATTTACAATATATTAAAAATGTTTCTTAGCCGTGTAGGTGGAAGATTTAGTGGTGTATTCTTTTAGAAGAACTTTCTGTACTACACAGAACAAGTTAAGAGTGAGTTCATAATATGTTACTTCTGTGTAAAACAAGCCAAATAGCCTATTTCTGACCTTATCAGGCTATGAGTTTTCTCATTTGATTGTCAACAAGTTAAAAGATTTCATGCTCTCTCATCACCTCTGAACATTAAACAAGAGAGGGTGAAGTTTTTTTGATTGTATGATAGTTTTGGTCCTGTAAATACATTTGCAAATAAAGGAAGCAACCTGTTTGAAATAGAATCAGTAAATCGTATTGAAAATAAGTTTTACAAATTTCTAAACCAACTGGAAAAACATTAAAAACTAATTGCTTAATTTTTATAACTTCATAGTGTAATACAGAATATTTTATTTTTCTTTAAGAAATAACCTCCCTGCAAGGAGATATCAAATGCATTTTACAATTAAATAATTTCATTTTACAAGAAGCTTACTCTTTGCGACTTTGTAGTGATGCTAGTATTTGCTGTGAAAAAAAGATCGAACTTGAATTTGTCATGAAGTTATAGTCTTTATTTTTAGCCCATTACCTGAGTCTTAAAATTGTGACCAAAATTTTAGATCCAATCTTATTTGTGAGCCTTCTCTTGGGGAACTGATTTATAATCTCACTGAGTGTGTCTGTCATAAAAATTTGTTACCGACCTGCTTGTTCCGGAATACTAAAAAAGATCAGTGATACTTGCTTCAGGCCATGAAACAAGAGAGTATCTCTATAATTTGGACTGTTGGAATATAGCAAAACTGAATAATTGTCATGTCTGAGTTTGTACTTTTCTTACACTGAATTTGCTTTGAATCCTGTTCTTTTTATGTGGTTTTGGGCAAGAAGCATTAGAAGTAAAACATTCCCAGCTGGCTTTGTTTTCAGATTTTCTGAATTTTCAGGGTGTATTTCAGTGTGGTGTTTTGATATGGCTTACAACAGAAATAAGACTGACTGGAAGTTGCAAATGCAGATATCTGCAAACTCCGGATACATTTAGGTATTTGGGTTTGTTTCAAAACCTTCTATATTAGGTTAAAAAAAAAATAGAAAGAAAAAAACACCCTAAAAAAAATCTCAAACAAACAAACAAACAAACCCAAAACCATTTTTGTGGTGTAAAGGGTGCTGGAATGATTACAAGAATCTAGTAGTCATTTGTTTAATTTTACATATTAAGGATCACAGAAGTTAGGAATTCAGAGGAATTACTTCATCTTTCCACTGAAAGGGGGGCTTGGTTGGTTATATAAGTAGTAAAAGATTTTTTATTGTCATTTTGTTCTTAACCCTGTTATTTGAAGGTTATTCAACAAACAACTAGAAAATTGCTTTGCTAGAATAAGCACAGTGTTCATATATATTTATACTGGCTATGACTTTTTTCATACCCATGATCTGAACTACATAAATATAACCTCTAAAACAGTGGATTTTTGACATTATATTGTTCAGCAACTTAATGTATTCTGGAATAGATGTAAAACATACGGGAGGACTGGGAAAGAGATGTTACACTGAATATTTAATACCATATTAACTTTCTTTTTCCATTTGTGTTTTACATGGTTGCATCATTTATTACTGCAAATAGCACAAATATTTTTGGTGTAGTTTGCATGGTTTTCTAAAATGCACTACAAAACTTTATTCAGAATTGAACAACTTTTTGCTGGTTTTTAATATGTTAGAGTAAAGCCACAAGTAGCATACAGTGATATTCAGAAATTATTAAAAACCTGTCCAAAAGTTCATGACCAGTGTAATTACTAAGACAAGTAATTATGTCTAGTCTTAGTCGTTCACCTGATAGGTATATTATCTTATTAAATACTCTGTATGTACGGGTTGTACAGTACATATCCTCTTGTGCAATGTCAAGGTAAAGGTCAAATATTGTTTCAGGTTTTTAAGTCGTAATTCAAGACTGGGATCATGCACCGTGACCCAAAGTAAAGGTATCTGAATCTTGGCTGCCATCATCAGTGTATTGCATTTTTATTTAATTGCAATTAATAGATTTAATATGGAGATGTTTAAACCTGGTTTAACTCAACAGATTTCCACTGAAGTCTGGAGAAGTTTTCTACAAAAAAGACAAACAGAACTTTCAGGATTTGACCTTCAGTTTTTATTATTTTTAAAGTTTATAAGATATTATATAGTTATTTTTTTCTGAAAGCTCCTAACTCTTTAGGGAGCTCCTGCATCCTTACTTCATGGTTGATAGTATTTAGACATCATCTAAAATGTAATGTAAAACATGCAAGAGAAAGGGTTAACTGTGTTCTCTCCTAGTACATTCTTTCAATGTTGCTAAAAGGAAATATAAATGCAAACAGTTGCAATTTCTTTATGTTAATGTCAGAGATAATAATTTTGGACCTTTTCCAAACATATTGATAGCAATCTTACCATTGATTTCTGCAAGCTTTGCTTCAGTTCCTCAAAGAAGCTGAGGTTTTCCTGTATTTTTTTTGACATTCATCATCATTCTGAAAAAGTACATTGCACTTTATCACTTCTTGCCTCCTTCCTGAACACTGATAATCTCTGGTTAATGGTACCATTTAACAGGTTGTCAGCATGGTATTGTTTTCCACTGCCATGTGAGTCAGAGGTAGTGATTTTACAGTCTTAATCTATCCGCTTTTACGTGCATAAACTAAATTTACTGGCATTCTTCATTCATTTTTCATTTGTAGTATTTAGTCTTGTGTTATACATATGTAGTCTGTACCTAGCCATGTGCAGAACTTCTATGATTGGATGAAAAATGGTGGCAATACCACTGTTATTCAATAGCCCAGTGATTGGATACAAACAAATTGGATAGTCCCTCCTGTAGTTGATTTGAGCTTGTATCTTCAACAATAACTCATTGCTTATGTTTAAGGCATTCTGCATTGCCGTCTACAGAAATTGTTTCACTTTTAATGTGAATCTCAAAAAAATTGCAAGGGTGAGAGTTAGAAATTAAATTCCTTTATACCCATGTGTGTTGTCTATAAGACTGTGATTTCATTTTAGCTACCACACTGAAGCATCCTTGAATGCCTATTTCTTCTAATGCATAGGGAGCAAAACATTCTTATCTGAAGTACCTTTGTAGTACACATGTTCTGGAATTGAGTGCCTTGATTTTGGTTTTTTTGTGTGGTGCTAAGAACTGGATTTATTTGCCTTTCAAGACAGCTGAGGATAAATGTTTAAGATGTTAATGCTTAGATATTAAATTGGGAGACTGATATATGTGATGCTGCAGCAATGCCAAACTGAAAAAATGAAAGGAAAACAGAAAGTACAGGCTTTATTCCTAAATACAGAATGTTAACTGTCTCTTGTATTTGTGAAAAATGTAAATATAAAAAATCACACCACCAAGACTAGCTTGCATTAAATTCTGGTTTGTGCTTAAAAATTCCCAGTTTAAGCAACTGCTAATGATTCAAGCTTTGAAGTATATTTGAAAGCTATTAGCTATAACCTCATCTTTTGTATGTGGTTTTGGAGCTCTTTAAACTATTCAATTAAATAAATTAGTTCTTGCTTGAAAGAAGCTTCTCCTGATAAATACCAGAGTGAAATTAATGGTGGCAATTGAATTCCATAGGTTAGTGTAAAAAATTGTCAAAGACTTATCTAGAATATAATAATATGTTTTGTTAAAATGAGGAATCCATTCAGTAATGGTAAATCAATGAAAGGCAGGATATAACAGCTTCTGTTCACTGGAGTAGTGTAGTGACCTGCAGCAGAGGGTTTCAAATACTTCTATTGTCTGGGTTTCAGAAATCTGTCCAATTGCAGACAACTTTATGTCAGCTCTTAGGAAGTCATTCTTTGACTGTGTCTTTCTGTATAGCAAATGAATCTTCTTGCCTGTCTGCAAAGTATTAAGGTTTTGTTAAGGAACTGCAGATAAGGAGAAGGGTTGTTCTGTCTCTGGTATTCTCCTTCATATTGCCATTTTGTTACAAGCTACTGCCTTTTCATATTAGTTCAAATATACATTCTGTCTCTATATTTAAACAAAGACCCAAAAGACAGCCCTGACTGAGCTCTAGTCTGTTTGGACCATTGATAGCACAAAGATTACACAAGATTGCAGTGCCAGCTTGTACTTGGTTGCCTGATTGTCGGAGAAGTAACTTTTAGGGACATAAAATGCATTGATATTCCTTGTTACTGTAGCCACATTAATGTAACTTGTACTGTTTCAATTCTGGTGAAATACTACAAGCCCAGAAAACTTGAACAACATCTGATGAATCAATTTCAGGCTTAACATTGTATGTACAGAGAAGCGCACATCTGTTCTCATATTCTTGCATTTCCCATTACTGTGTTAGTTTCAAGGCTTTTTTGGTACTTGTTATTTGATAATGTATTCAGTCTTTGAAACTGCTTGCCTTGCTGTGCTGGGTTCCGTATCCAACATGAAACAAGTAATCAAGCAAAATACAGAAAAAGGTGTCCAGATGACTAAAAAGAAGAAACAACAAGAAAAGGCCAAAGAGGAGAAGGAGAATGGGATAGAAAGAAAAAGCTAGGAAAAGGGTGAAGAAAAAATTATAGTAAAAGCTTGGCAATGTGAACGTGTACATAAGGTTAGCTGTTCTCTAAAGGAAATCACAAGCAGGGAGCTATTTGCTGACTAAAAAACTCAGGAACAGCATTTGATCCCATTTCTGGTTGATAAGGGTTCTTGAGATTAGTAGGAACTAGGAAATGAGTGAAGTTGGACAGTGTGCATGACTTTTTTTGTTTGAAATTGAGAAAAAAGATCATTATGCTCCTTTTTTAGCACATTAAAATCCTGTGAAAGAATAGGACAATCCAGTTGTCTGAAAGAAAACCAGAGACAATAAGAAACATCTTTCATTAAGACAGATATCCTAAAGGAAAGCAAGTGAAGGATTTTTCTTACTTTTTATAACCTATTTGTGAAACTCACAAATTTTACTGATTTTTTTTTTTTTTTTATATGCAGAACTCTGGAGTAGCCTAAGATAATTTACTGTATGCAGGCTGTTCTAAAGATTTTATTGCTTTAGAGGAACCAATAATACTTCCTGCTGCTTTATCAGACTAGCACAATTTTTCAAGGGTATTGAGATTAAGTATCTTCAGTTTGGCGTATGAAGACCTAGAGTATGTCTCCAGGGCTTATGTTTGCACTGGCCAAAAAGTGCGTGCAACAGGACTAGTAGACTGTACTTAGTAGTGATGAAATTACACTTGCATGAGCCCACCCTAAATTCTTTTCAAGAACATTTCTGCATTATATCAAAACTGTTTACAGAATGTAATGAGAGCTGATCTGGTTAGGTCAAAGTAGAGTCCTGTTCATGTAAACTGAAATCTGAATCAGGCCGCCATGGTCGTGAGGTAAGCAAAACTTTTGGGAAGTAGTGTTTAGAATGAAACTGTTCTAAACTGTCCCTTTTCTTACATAGTCTCTGTGCTTTGAAGTATGTCCAGACTTTGGTTTTAGAGCAACATATGAACAAACCACTACAATCTTACTTTTTTGCAGTTGTTACTTTTCATCTGGCTTCAGATCTCTTCCTGTCTGGCATCTCTTGCATTTTTCCAGTTTAAACCTCTTCCACTGCATGTTACATCTTCCAAATGATTTACTTCAGGTTGATCTAAAAGAATTGTCTGGCAGGCCAATTTTGTGTGTGTGTGCATATTAGCAATAAGCAGTGTAAGAAATAATTGTGTAATCAACATTGCATCACTATTAATGAGAATTAGATTCATCTGTAACCTCATTTTAGTCTGTGAAACAGCAAACCAATTAATCTAGCATCTGTTTGATGAATGGACTTTGAGTGTAAACTGGTGACAGCAGTAACTTTCCTCTGCACTGAATATGCATTAAAAATGAGTGTATTGTATCCTAGTTTCACATTACAAATATTTCCAGTAAAAGAATACAAATCAATGTTGTATTTTACCATCTAACCTGCAGCTTAACTATACCACTGTATCATGTCCTACATATCCAATTAAAACTGTATTCTGATCCAGTAGTCTTTAATATTAGTGGTCAAGTACTAAAGGAAGTAAGCTTAAAGACTCATTCTAGAACTACAGTTTATTTCATTCCATACGCCATATATTTTACCAGTGAACTCCTTAATGTAGCAGAAATCAGATTTGGTGTGTATTTTTACACAAAATCAAATTGTATAGGCGCCATCTCAGACTCCTCTAAAACATTAGGAAGGATAGGTCAAGGAGGTAGTAAGGATGACATGTATTCTAAATTCAAATGCATAAGATACTTTGGACAATTTGGTTTTCCGTGTGCTTTCTTCAGTGTTTACTGAATGGGAAGAATCTCTAATCTATCTCCCATTTAGACCTTTTAAAGTAAACACTCTATTTTGGGGTTGCTAATACAGAAATAAAATTGTCATTGGTTCATTTTAGTCTCTATTATTTAGAAGTTCATTTGGTACAAGCATATCATAACAGAACTCTGTCAAATATTTGAAAGCTGGTTCTGACTTGCAGCTTCAAAATAAGAAGTGATTGAACTGCAAGTACTCCAAAAGTGATATCCCCATCTTTTTCTGGGGGGCAGGTCTAGTTTCCTCTGTCTTTTACTGTTTGTTGGGTTTTTTTTAAGAGCCACTCTGTCACATTTTGCTTCCTTATTCTGAATGTCTCCTTGCCTATATTGCTGTTTTCAGTCAAACACAGTGTTCAGACTTGCTAATAGCATATAATTTGTAATCCTTATGGGTTAGTTGAAACCAACCCTCCTTGGTTCCTCTTATCACTTGGAGAAGGAAGTTATCATCAATGCATTCGTGGAACCTTCTGGATTGCTTGTGCCCTGGTGTGTTGTCCCATGATTAGGTATTGGGGCTGGTGAAGTCCCCCATGAGGACCAGGGCTTGTGAAGGTGAGGCTACACTTGTCTCTATAGAGGGCCTCATTTACTTGGTTTCCTGATCAGGTGGCCTGCGGGAGACCCGCATTATAATGTTCCCTATCCCCAATTATCTGGCAGTAACACAAGTTCAATGCTTCAATATTATTTGTTAAAAAAAATCCCAGCAGAGAGAAATTACTTCAAACTGTACTGCGAGCAGAGTTTTCTGTAAGTTGGGATTTTTCCATAATGTTTTGTGAAAATCACACTGAAAGGTAGAATTACTTTATACAAGTATTTATTATTAGTATAGAATCTCAGTCTAGTTAACACTCAGCAGAGCAACTCAACCAAACAGTGCAGAAGAGCATTTAATAAGAGAGCAAGACATCTGTCTCATCAAAAAAAAAAAAAAAAAAAAAGAAATGGAAATAACTCAGGAAGCCTTTCTGGCCTATGAATCTTATTAAAAAAATGTTGAACCAGTTGGAGGTACAGAAATAGCCATCACTATGTAGAAAGTTGTCGTGGTTTAAACCAAATCCCCCAACTCCCGGAGAGTTAGGAAGGAAAATCCAAAGAATGTAGCCCCCACAGATTGAGATAAGAATGGTTTAATTGCTAAGGCATAACACAGAATCACTACTGCCATTACCACTACAAATAATAATGATAAAGCCAATAACAAGCAAAAAGAATACAACTCCCCACCAGCCACCGACCCATAACTCACTCCACCCTGCCTGGCCGAGCACCACATGCTCCCTCCTCCATTTTCCTCCAGAGCTCCACCCTTCCAGCTCTCTCTCCCAGTTGCATCCTGGGCATCACGTGCTATGGTATGGAATACCTCATTGGCTAGCCTGGGTCAGGTGTCCTGTCTCTCCTTCCTCCCGGCCTCCCCTCCTCCCTGGCAGAGCACGTGCTCAGAAAAGGCCTTGAACAAAAACACCCTCAAAACATGCTCGCTATCAAGCAACTGTTCCCAGCCCAGATGTCAAAACACAGCACTGCACCAGCTACAAGAAGGAGAAAAATGACTGCCGCGGCTGAACCCATGACAGAAGTGTATCAACAGAACTGTTACATTTCAGGATGGAGAATGTGTTCATCTCTGTATGCACTTCTGTATCTTCACACATTTTTAGAAGTCTTAGTACATCCATTTGTATTTCACATCTCTTCTGTAATCCAGAATCTATTTTGCTTTTTATAGAAAGATGAGATCAGTGTTGTTTCAAAGCAGATAAACATAGTTAATAGAAATAGCATTTCATATTTGGATGGTACATAGAACAGATTAACATAAGATTACTTCCAAATTCAGAAATTTAATACACATGTTGTTTAGTATTTTCTCCTCTTGTCCTTGGTTCATATTTATTGTTTCAGCATATGCTTTAAGGCATAATGTTAATTCTTCAATTGTACTTATGAAAAAATAGCAAAGTTAATGACTACAGAATATTAATGACTACAGAAACCTTTCCAATGTGCATTTTGAATTTGAGAATAAATTTCCTCAGATGTGTCAGCAGAAGATTTTTCTTTTTCTTTCCCTACTCTTGGAAAAATTCAATTTGTATCATGCTTAAGATACCTATCGCAAATTCCCTAAAGACCAGGTGCCTGTGTTGTTCTCATATGATGGATGGTAGTCACATCACCTGCTGCACTACCAGAAGATGCTCAGATAGCCTAGTGAAGAGGGTGAAATAGGGTCCTGAATCCAGGAGGTACTTTCTGTAGAATAATTAATAGCTGCTCTGTGTATTCTTTTCTTCTTTGCCACCCTTTTATAAGGATAGGTTTTGGATGGCTTTTTTCTTTTCTCTTTTTCCTTAAGCTTCATAAGTGAATTTAAAATGAAAAAAAAAACCAAAAAATATATGTGACAGAAGTAAAGCACACCTGATCAGTTTTATGTTCTGGTAATGTTCTGTTGCTAAATTATCTGTTTCTTTTGGGAAGTGGAGTGCTGTCAAGGTTTTGCATCTCCTGAGACTGGAGAGTTTAATGCTGAGAGTGAACATATGTCTTTTTCTTGAGTGAAGGGACAATTAATTTTTTTTTAGTGTTATGTAAGTTAAGCAGGCACTGGTTTTAATTTGTGTTTTTAGGCAAGAGTAGTTTTTTGACATAAATTAGGAAGATCTTTCAAATAGGTATGTCCCAGATAATTTTAGCAGATTAAGGCCATCCTCAATCTACAGGGAAGAATTCATTATTTAATTAGTATATGCTTTTTGGAAAAGGAGCCCCTTTCACTAGTGACCATTATCAATGTCAAGGTTTGATATATGGCATATTATATGAATTACACTGCTGGCAATGGACTATATTAAGGTATAGTAAGAAATGACTATGAGTGTAAACCCATGCTTTTCTGTAATAAAATTTAATGTTTTCGTGCATGATTAGGGATGTTGTAAAATAGGACCTGGTTAAGAACTTACATCAGTTACAAGCATGGTAGAAGTAAAGCAAAAGCATCAGTAGAAAGTCTAATATAACAGACATAGCAAGCAGATCTATCTCACACGTATGGGGACAGCAAAGTATCTCACAAAAAGGAGCAGACTGGACAGGACAGAGAGAACCATTGTTTCCAGTCTTGTGATAATTGTACATAGCAGACATAATTACAAAACCATTTCTCTAAAGTTTCATGGCTTATATGAGAATAATTTCCTTCAGCCTGGAGTAAGCTGGTTTTTGTGAATAGTCTTGAATGCTCAGCAGAAACGTATCCTGGTTTTTTTTAGTTATGTGATAATACAGGTCACAGATACAAGGCAGTGTTCTATTGCACTTTATGACCATGCCTTTTAAAATGTGCCTTTCACCATTTGTGTTCTATTACCTAAAGAAGATTTAAGGGGTAGGGCTACACAGGAGTAACAACCACCCGCTTCCCTCACTGCCCCCTGTCCCCAAGTCCCAGGTAAGTTAATATTGCAGTTTGAACCTTAACTGTGTGGTTTGGATGTATTTTTTCCTAAATTGGTAAATCAATAACATGGGAAGCATAATCTACTTTATGGAGAAGAAAGACTGATAATTTGGTGATCAGTGGTCAGATATATTGCAATATATTTTCTATCTATCTTAAAAATAAATAATTAATGTTGTATTATATTTATAGAACAACTAGGTAGGAATATAATAATGCAGCTTTAAGAAATTTCAGTATTTTTCCAGCTGTCTTAGTGTGATATTTGTAATTGTACATGAGATTTTAGAGTAGAATCTGAGGAGGAGCTGTCCCTTTTATAAAAGATATTGTTGTCATGCTCAGTGCATTTAGCAGTTAAGCAGTAAAAGCCTTGCAACAAAACAACACAAAAAAACCCCCCAAAACCTTTAAGGACCTTGTTTATTGAATTCTGTTGGCTAAAACTGCCAAAAATAAATTAATAGCTGTTACCACTGCAGAGCTTTTTTTGTTCACAGGAAAAATATCTTGACATATTTTTTCATTTTGTGATTGGTGCACATTTCTAGGGTATAAATTAATCTTCAAAGGATCCTAGGGAATATCTTTCCTGGACACTTCACTTATACATCAAGTTGGCCATGTTAGCAATCTAATCACAAACCTGTAATTCAGTGGACAACAATTTCTTATTGTGAACAGCATAGCAGCTTTTACTATCATTTAGGTCAGCCTAAGATTGCTGATGCACCATATGTTTCAGGCCATGGATGATGGATGGTATCCTCTGGTGCCCATCCCTAAGTGATTGGAAAGATTGAAGACACACAGTTCACTTAAGCTTGCTTACTATTACATCAAGTAATCAGCGTGATAGGCAAACCTGTGCTCTTTATGTCACACTGCCCAACTTTCTGCAGGGACATTGTGTCAAAAAAACAATCTAAGAACATTTCCAGATGACAGGCCAGTTACTAGAACAGCCATTTAACAACTGGATTCATCTAAAAAGCTTAATAACATGGAAAAGTCAATACAGGTTTTTAAAACACCTTTATTTATATGAACCAGACATGGTGCTTTGTTTTTAAAGGGTTTTTATTCCAAGATTGAATTTATGCAACAGAAAAAGTATAGTAATGCAATCCTTCTCATAGTTAAGCCTTCAATATGTGAAAACAGTGTTTGCAATAATAACCAGAGAGAAATGCCACTTTGGAATAATTTTAAATGCTTTAAAATTTGTTTTAAAATTCTGTGGTTAGAAACACAGAGCATCAATTTAAAGATTAATACGGAAATCTCTTTTGTTTCCCAATGCATTTCTCTACTGATAATGTTATTTTCAGTTTCTCCCAACTCCATTGGACCAATACCTAACCTAGGCAATAGAGAGCATCTTCCTTTTTATCAGGTTGTACTGTGGTGAGGAGTCTTTTATAAGCTACAGGAAGAAAAACGTAGTTGATATTCTAAATCTCATGTTGCATAAAAATCCTGCAAGACCTGCAGCATGTATGCCATCAGTCAGAATAAATCCAAATAAGTAATATCATGAGGTGCTTAAAATGTTATAATTTAAAACTACTACTGGTGTTTGTTATTTTATAAAAGGGTAATTTTTTGTTCTTGAAAGCTGAGTACATAGGCCAAAGTATATACCATATCAGCCATGGAAAAGGAGCTAGGTAGTTCTGTGAATGCAAACTCTGTACAGTGCTCATACAGCCTGTCATTAATGAACCTGGTTTTGTATGCTCCTTTTCTAAGTAAAAGTGATAGCTACTTGCATTAATGAATTAATGAATGTACTTTCATTAAATAACTCATAGAATTATAGAATGTTTTCCTAAAGTACCAGACTCTATTTTGAACACTAAATACTGGTAGTTATTCTGCTCGGTTATTTTTTTATTTCAATTTCATTGATTCATTGAGATTGGGTTTTTTTTTTTAGTTGCTATTTCATTGCTTTACTTGATCAGTTACTGGTTTCACAGTTTCATTATTACTGTCAGGTGACTGTGGCCTAACACCAAAATAAATACATTTTTCACATTTTACGTGTGCATTTGGTGAGAAGTGCTAATAAAAATAGTTTAAAAAGCATTTGTAAACTCGCCACTCCAAAGTCAGAATTTCAAGGCAGGTTTCTCTTGTCAGTCCTTTTATAGTTGTGACACTGAATTCCATAAACAGAGACAATTAAGGCAGCAGCCTCTAAAGCAAATATTAAACCAAGGTAATGAAAAGAAAAAGCTATTCTGAGGAAGAGAGTTTGGGGAGCAGTGATGAACACTGACTTTACAAACAAGGCTGTCAAAGAGGTGGTAAGGAAATGTGTTGGTATTAGTAAGGCTCATCACTTAACTGCAGAACAGAAATGGTTAGAAAGATGAATAACTCTTTTAAGCACTGCCTGAATACATGAACTTGTCCATGTTAGAACTGTACTTTTTTTGTAGTCATGTGCCACTTCAGTTGCTTATGGAGACACCTTTTGGGGAGAGATGTTTACTGGGCTTTACTGTAACTCATTCTGGTAAGAGGATGCTCCCACTTAAACCCTTGTGCTCACACTGGAGCACTAGACCTGAAAGAGTAGCACAAGCTGAAGTATACAAATGAATGCAAGGAGAAATGAAAGCACTTCAAATATAAAATGCACTAAACTAGAATAATTCAGATCAGAAGTGTCAGTCAGTGTGGAAATGTCTACAGAATAAACAGTTGTAGTCCTCACATCTTTTCTCCTCTTTTTTCCACCTCTTGTGGGCATCTTAATTTGAAAGTACCCTGTCAAATTTAAAACCAGCACCTAAAGCAGCATTGAGGTATCCAGAGGGAAGTTTGTGGAGAGACAGAGGGCCAGAATCCCTGTAAACAGAGTTTAGGTACTTAAACAGCAAAGAAAATCTCATTACCTTCCTATACTTGTGTTGATATCAAAGAATAACATGAGGCTCAAGCCCATTCATTGATCTTAATAGTCTTAATGTGAAGCAAACATAGACCACAGCATTTATGTGAGAATAGTGACATAGGTGGGCTGGAGTGGGAGAATCCGTGCCCTACATGCAAGAACTCTGGAAGTGACTGGGGTCATAGTATTTGGCTCTAAATTGGGACTTTCAAATTAAAAAGGCAGAACAGCCTCAGCCAGTGTGAATCACGGGCAGCTAAATATCTTAAAAAATCTGAATAAAGTATCCTAAATTCCTCACCGAAACAGAAGTCGGTGCTTCCACCTGAATTTAATAGTTGCTCCACAAGGCAGGATTATTTAGACAACTGTAAACACATGGTATTGGTCAGGCTGTGTTGGCTCTTTTGCTTAAAAGGAATGTTTCCTAGATATCGCAAGCATGGAGGTAAGCACTCAATTCTCTAAAAGCAATGCAGTACAATAATTCTCAGGTTTTTGCAAAGTATGTGTTCTGTGAAATCAGTCGTATCATGTCAGTGAGAATGCCACCACACCTAAGTCCATTAGAAAGAGATTACATTTTGGGGAAAAGTAAATAATTCCATTTCTGCGGAAGAGGAGCAGCAGGTAGATTGTGGCTGTTATGCACAACAGATTTTCTGTCTTTTAATATGAGCACTTCTCCCTGAATAATCAGCCCCTGTCATTGCAATAAGAAGCCTGTGTTAAACTGATTATACTTTTTTCCAGTTACCACCATTAAACAGAAAAGAGGTAAAGCTTTTAACTGCTGCAGTCTGATGTCCCTTTTTAAATCCTGTAAAGATGGCAGACAGTTATGTTATACACAGTGTTGTTGGTAAAGTTAACCGTTTGCATCCAAATGGTCAGAATATGGACTAAGGTGCAAACCTCATTCTGTGCTGTAATAAAGTAGCTGTTCATCTGTGGTCAGAGATCGTCATGAAAGACCTGAGTTCCTTCACTTTATTTTGCAAGAAAGGCCATCAGAACAGCTTTGCATCATCTAACTCTATCAATCAAGGACCTCAACCACTGCTTTCTGCTGAAAGCTTTCCTGTTTGGCTCTGTTTTTTCACAGACAGCTCAAGAATTGTCTGTGGAGCTTTGATAAAATGTACCATTGCTTCTAAACTGTCTAACACTGAACTGAATTTCAACTTGTAATGCTTGTGACTAATTGTTTTCATCAGAAACATTTATTTCCAATTATTATTCTGTAGTCCCTGATTCTCCCTTTTTTCATTTATTCTCTGGCAATGGTAACTTTTGAAGGCTGCCCTGCATACAATGGACTTCTAGAAAACTAGATTTTTCTCAGTTAAAAAGCTGCATAGTATGAAGAATGAAGTAAACCTCTATGAACAAGAAGTATACATTTCTAATACTTTTTTATAGCAAAGTATATATTAAGGCTATTTTTAAAGCTAAATTTTTTTGCCTCTCATTTGTGAGTCAGTCTTAAGTGAAACATTTTTGTGCGTTTTTTTCACTATATATAAAACAGAGCTGGTATCACAGAACCTCATGCTATTTGGGCGCAATTGTCTGTTTTTGCTGAGGAGGCCCAAAATAGAGCTATTACAGCAAATGCATAACTTCTCACTCTGAATGAAGGTGGTTCTTTTAGATCAGGTTGTAGGTCAATGGCAGGGCAGGGTGAGGAAGCTCATATTGCAGCTGTCTGCAAATAAACTTCACTCCTGATACAACAGAAAAAGGACTTTATCATGGTTTAAACTAAATCTGCACAGTTCCCCCTTTGTTTCCCCTTCCCCCCCGCCCCCACCTTCCCACTCCCGGAGGGATGGGAAGGAGAGCCGGAGGAATACAACTCCCATGGATTGAGGTAAAATCAGTCCATCAATTAAGGTATAACACAAATCACTACCGCTACCAATAACAAATCAATGTTAGAAGAGACAAACAGGGAGAGAGAATATGATACCACCTGCCGACACGAGCACAGCCCGGAGGAGAGAGCTAACCCCTCCCCTCCTGGCCAGCTTCCAGTCCCCTCCCTGAGCAGGACGTGCTGTGGTATGGAATACCTCCCCGACTAGCCCAGACCAGGCGCCCTATCTCTCCCTCCTCCCTGGCAGAGCATGAGTTACTGCTGAACCCATGACAGACTTCAAAGTTGGTAAAAGTTAAAAATTGGATATGGTGACTAATATGTAAAATCTGGGGAAGCAGAAGAGTTTTCATAGTTGGACACAAACTCCACAGGCAGTTGTATAGCTCATGCGTTTTTAGCACTTAGTCTTACAAAATTCAAAAGAGAAGACTGAAATTCAATGCAGTTTAATGATTGAGAAAGGATGATGATTTTTGGCAAAAAGGTATTTAAATGTATTGTAGTGAATTGAAGTCCTAATAAGGAATGTAAGTTAAAGCCCTGTGTTTTGGGTTGTTTGACATCTTGGAGCTTATGTGCAGAGAACCTGTTCCTTTATAATAAAAAAAAGAAATAAATGGCTGCAGTGTGTTTATCACTGTGATAACGTGCAAGTTCTACTGAGAAAATTCTCAGCTCATTAGTTTATGCAGCTTGCAAAACTGTAGCTTGCATTTAGCATCACAGTAAAACAATCTCTTCAGGAACATAATGGCATAAGAAATGATTTAACAGAAAATTAAAGCCACAGATAGAAACTGTTCTGGGATGTATCAGGGTGGCTCCTATGAAGCACAATTCACTAAAAACTGGTAATTAGTGCTTCAGTTTGGTCCAAAGCTAGATAAAACATACCAAAATGGAAAACTAGTTTCCTACTTTTCTCTGTAGTGATTTTAGTAGGATAAGAAGAGAGAGCAGAGGGTATGTTAATTGCTTTTGGGAATGCTCTATTCCAGGTCAAGAAGAATAAATATTGTACACTCTGGAAAGCATGTTGATTTTTGTGGATGGTGCTAATTTACACATTCCTCATTTAGGGCACAGAGGTACTACTAAAATTGGATCCTCTGGTGGGTGTAGTAAGAAATACATATTGTCCATGTCACTGCATAAACATGCAGAACAAAAATTAAAATGGAATGGAGTGGTTGTACTGCATGAAAACCAGGACAAGTGGTGGAAAACAGCAGCCCACCATGCATTAGTTGTCACCACACTGGCACGGGGCAGAGGGTACATCAGAGCACACCTAGGAGATGTCTTTAATAAATTTTGTGTGTTGGACTTATCTGGGATGATTTTCTGTAACAGAATTATTTCTTCCTGACTTCTCCTTGCTGTTCTTCTACCCTTGTAAGCCCACAGAGAGCTCCACCCTGCAGCATGCATTTTTGGCTCTTGTTAAGCAAAGAAAAATAGAATTTCTGCTTATAGGCAATCCCATTAGGCAAATCTCCCAAGTTCCTCTCTCTCACTCTCCAATTAAAGCATTTTCAGATCTTGCTTAAGAGATGTATCTCAGACCTGTAAGTCTAATTCTAGACTGTACTGTTCTGCTTCACATTGTTTAACCAGTAAACAATTAACAGAAACCCAGCTGATTTATGTAATAGATGATTTAGTCTGCTAGGCAGCAGCTTCTGATGGTGCCCAGCCTTGCAGGGTCTTGTCAGGGTAAAATGGGCGTAAGCTATTGTGAACAACTCGACTTCTAAAATGGCTTTTACTCTCATAGCTATAAGATACGGCAGCCATAAAAAAAAAAGCCACTTTTTTCCACCCCCTTTTTTGTGATATTTTCCAAAGACCCCAGATACATTCTTTTTTGAAGAGAGATGTGCCTATGGAGTACCAAGGCACTGTTTGGGAGAGGGGAGCAGCATAGGGGTTGAATTAGGAGCACAACTGTATATTAGATACTGGTTACCTACTATAGAGCTCATTCTGATCATAAAGCAAAGTAAGTGTAATGGTTTTCTTAAAGAAATCTAGCAGACTCACAAAACTACATGTATTACCTAGCAGCAAGACAAATCAAAGCAGCAAGACTAAATACATGTTACTGATGCGGTGGCTGCATTGAGAAATTCTTTCCCCTTTAGAGGATGCTGCTGCCTTAAATACATGAAGCGAAGCTGCAAGCAGATTTTTGAGCAACTTTTGTAATCTAATCTATTTATAATCAATTTTTATTTCAATTGCATGCAGGCTGAGAGTGCAGAAGCTGGTTGCTATTACTGGTTCCCTAAATGAATACTCTAAGATTTAGAAGCTGGGTTCACTAACAATGAGTTTAATTGGTATCTACACACAGTACTGAAGTCCCAAAATTGTATTCTGGGCACACACTTGAGTCAGTGAAAAATTGGGATAGATTATGTAGAGACAGTGTGTAATTCCCCTTGCAAAGTCCTCACAAGTGCAGAGGGAGGAGGGTGTGTGATCAAGACAATCCCTTGCACTAGCTGCCCTACGTATTGGCTGCTACAAGGTGTTTAGAGGCAGTGATAAATTTGAGGGTAGTCATCTGACTTGCCTTAACCAGCACTGATTAAAAAGATCTAAATGGCTCCAGGCAGCTCCTGGATCAGAAGGATACAGATGTTCTCTCCCTAGTGGTATGCCAGTCACCACAATGGAGGTAAATTCTATCTATAAATGTCAGGGGTAACATTTCAGTCAAAAGTTGTACAGTGGCTTTCAGAAGAGCTGATACACTGTGAAGGTATAAAAAAAAGGTGAATTATATTCTAGATATTACGAAGTTGTGTACATTGGCATCAAGGCCTTTTGAGGAGGTTATGTTATTTTCTGTCGATTCTGAGAAGATGCGGCATAAATAGAGGAGGTCTTAAAAATAGACAAGAAAAATAATGGGCTCTATATAAACATAATTTTAAAAGCTGGTTAATTTAAAAGGGAGATAAATAGAAAATAATCTTGTAGGGAGTATACAGAATTATAAATTGTTTGGCAAAAGCAAATCAGCTACTTTTCTTTGTCCTTTCTCATAATTCAAGAACATGCAGGTATGCAGTATGCAGTTAAACTGAAAGGCAGAAGCTTTAAATAGCTTAAAGGAAATGTTTCTTCATTACATTTAATTCTTCAGATTCCCCTTCAGTGAAATGGGGCAGCATTTTTTCTCCAGCTCCACCAAATATTGAAAATTTCAGATTTCTTAAATACCAGTTGCTGTGTAAGTTAAAATTAGCTTATGCAAAGTAATACAGAATTGAATAGAGCACAACTTTTCTATAGTGTTTTAATGTAGCTTCAAGTTTTCAGTGACTAAAGGACATCCTTTCTAAAAGTAATTATGGTGACTTTAAAAAAACATAGAAAAGCTACTATTGCTTTTGTAGTTCCTGTAACTAATTGTATTCATGGTGAAGTATTTAGGCCCCTGAAGAATCCAAGCAATTCTTTTTCTTTACAAATTGCATCACAAAAAATCTCCAACAAGGGTATTTAAAAATTTGGCCTTACATTGCTAATTCATTCAGAACATAAGCAAGCATGTGGATACACTACTGCAAATTTGTATTTGAGGAATGAGACAGCAGGTTGTGGAGATCAGACCCAGCACCCAGGACGAAGTCAAATCTTAGCATTTCCAAGGTCTGGAATGCAGTAGTGACCCTAGGCCACTTTCACAGTGAAATCTAACAGTGAGTGAGAGAATGAATTCTAGTTTACTGCCCTCTGTTCTTCATGAACCATCTAGTTTGTAACTCTGAATGGAGCTGTTGATGAAGTGATCAGAAGAATATTCTTCTTGGCCTTGCATGTTCTAGGCTTGTCTTTTACTCACTGGGGAAGCTATACATTAGGTTGACTTTAAATGAAATAAATTTAAACTTATCTTAAATTTTTGTTGATTGTAGTAAATGAGGTGCCAAAGAAATGCACTATCAAAGTAGATCTCTTCAAAGTGCATCCGCTGACTGGGAGCCCTTTACATGTGAAAAGACCTTAAAGAAATGTTAGACAGGTATTATATTTGGTAGCTGAAGACCACCTAGGAGAAGTAGTAAAGTAATTGCTGTAGTACAGATCACAGAGCATGTCATATTACACCTCACTGTAAACATCACTTTAGCTTTTTACAGTATAGATATTTTCAAGTTTATTTTATATGCTGTGTAGCACTCAAATGTCACTGGATCTAAACCCCTTATCCAGGAAGCTCATTAGTTGAGCTGTCTGTGTCTGTATATCTGCCATCAGCATCTGGTGAGAGGGCTGCTGCTGACCCTGCCAGACTTGGGTCATGAGGTCGGCAGGTCTCATTTATTATTCAAAATTGCTTTCTGACCTTTTATCAGCTAGGTCAAAGAATGCTGCATTCTCCTTGGTTGAATTTTATAGTGAAATCAGTATCATGCACAGATAATATAATTCCCAATTCATGTGAATCTCATCCTTCTCTAAAAATGTACTCACTTTGGGGTTGATGAAGTTCGAAGAGTTGCCTGTACAAATGCATTTATGCTTCAAGACCAGGTGTACTTAATCATCCTTCTGAAACAACACATGCAGCTTCATATCTAATTCGTGCTTCAAATTGTGCATCTACCACTGTTGTGGTACTGAGGCAGCTAAAGGCAGAGCTCCATAGTTAACAGATGACCTGCCGTTTTTACCATTTTACCTTTTCACCATTTGTGCAATATACGTATTCAACATATTTTCACCAGTAATTGAAATACATTTGCCCCTTCAGCTGCACACATGTACCAGCTGAATATTGGAGAACTTAGAAGAACTGTAAAGCAAGAAAAACCAGTAAACATGAAGACGGTTTTCTTGCAGATTGTAACAGATTCTGAAATGAAAAAAAATCACTAAGTCCAGAATATTTTTTAAATATTTTCTGATTACAAATGCAGTCTTGATCTAAGGACTCACTTGGCAGCATAATTTCAGTCCCAGAGAGAATCAAGAAGACCCTGGCAAAATTAACAAAGAACTGATGATTTGACATTTTCATTCTATGGGCAATAAATAGAAAACGTAAATGATATGACAGTAAAAAAAATATTTTTGGAGTTTTTGAACACTAAACTTCAAAAATTAGCCATCAAGATTTTAACAAGTCATACTACAGTATGTGCTGTATGGAAATAGGAAACCATAAATGCCAGACTGATTCTTAAAGGGAGCTGTGCAGTGCAGCATTATTCCTCTGGAATGATTTCATCCTTTTTAAAAGAAGGAGCCAAAGGTCACATTGGTCTTGCCCTTGAAGCAGACAATATGAGATGTCAGCTTGTGCTTTCTGACACTGCGTATGATGAATAACCTTGACGTAGTAATAAACAAATAACCTATATTAACATTTATAAGCACAGTAAAGTATTAATGCAATATATACTTCAACAATACACTGTGACTATATAGCTTTCATAGAAATGTATTTCTTCTAGTAATACTATACTGAATTTATGACATGTTTAATATTGCTGTAAAATACATATTCTTTAAGTACCAGAATGTATACATATCTGAAATATAACCAACCATCTATGTATAAATAAGAGCAGTGCTTTAAACAAGCAGCCATGAAATTATAGTTATGCAAAAAATAAAGTTTCACAGATACTCAAATTGTTGTGAATACTTTATATTTACTGTTTCAAATTCCAGTAGTCAGTTGTCTTTGTACATGCCACTCTGTCATAATTCAGTATTCAGCTATTCTCTTTTGGTATTTCCACTAGCAGAGAGAAATAATTGTGTGCTGGTAAGATGTCAAGGTGTACATTTATTTGGTAGGAACAAGGTGTTTTCTTCAGAATGTGGTAAGCTTGCAGTCCAGTTGTTGTGAGGAGAGTTATAACAGTGTAATAGTCCTTTTAAAAAAATTCTTAGCTTTAAGTCTTGTACTCTTTATAGCTGTCTTTATCAACATATTTTGGGGGAATTTGGTTTGGTTTGTTTTAAACTGAAAATTAAAGCTGTTGGATGTTAGTGAGATGTTAACATTACAGTGTAGTACTTAGCCCTGTGTAGAGTTTGATGTACAGAGTTTCTCTTATTCATAAGTAATATCTGTATCTTGCAGGCATTATGTAATTTTGTTTGCTTTTAAGCACACACTATGCTCCCAAAGAAGTAACCTATTTCTAGTATAGATGAGCTGTGTTGAGATTTCTCTGTATTCTTTTGAATGTTTTAGGGGCATCTCTGTTTATTGTTACATGTGGGGTCACCCCAGGTCCTATTCCAGCCTTTGTTATTACACAAATTCTGTTACAGTCACAGTAAATAAATAGTCACCATATGTGACAGTTTGAGAAACACCTTCTACATTAACACTTGCAAAATACTGCAGCACATATCCCAGTGTCCTTTATGAAGTGAAAAAAGACATTTATCATTCCACATATCATGAATATTGCATGTCTATGAAAGATACTTAGCAGAAGGTG
This sequence comes from Melopsittacus undulatus, assembly GCF_012275295.1. Lineage (NCBI taxonomy): Eukaryota > Metazoa > Chordata > Aves > Psittaciformes > Psittaculidae > Melopsittacus > Melopsittacus undulatus. The sequence continues at coordinate 19,864,569 of NC_047535.1, forward strand.
GGTATACAGATGAGATCAGGGATACATTTCAGAGTACATAAAAGGATTTCAAAGATTCTAAAATCTAGGTTGGAAATGTGGAAAATGGCATGCCATTGCTGTAGATGAAAGAAACCAAGACTGTTAGTTAGAAGCCAAAAACAATTTGTGGAATTAAATGAGAAGAAATATTTATAGAAAACAATACAAAGTAGATTACTGAAAAAAGTTTTATCTTTCTCTTTTAACAAACGTTTAACTGCTTAAAGTTTAACATGTCCTTACAGGTATCCATCCATATTGCTATCATTAAGTAGGGTTAACTGCTAGAATTAAATGAACAAAGAAGAAGGACGATCTATTGTCTTTACATTGAGTGTTAAGTGAAACTTAAGTGAGAAGAAAATGAATATGCATCAAAAGGAATGTGCAGTTTGAGGACACTGATTTAAAAAAAAAATCTGCTCTTCAGTGGATGGCATTGTCAGAGTATAAAAATACAACAACAAGGAAAGTGAGCCCTGTCTATTCATTTGCACTCAATAGCTGTCTTCATGAACTAAAACAAAACACGTGGTTCGTTCTTCTAAACCACATTTTCACTTTCCTTTAGCTCTGAATGACTGAGTGATTCCCTTGGAATGAAGCCTGAAGTGGCAGCTGCGAATGCAACTATAAAAGTGTCAGATATAGTAAATGTGTTTTATAATAATACAATATGGTAACAGACTGCTGGGATCCCAATTTTCTAAACTTGAGTTAAACTCTTCACATTGGTATAGTAATTTTAATCTGTTCTTTAGCCTTTCAGGTTTTCCTAGGAACAAAGAATGTCTCTAAATTAGTTAACAAACTCTAGGTACTAAATGCCTTACACAATCAGCAGATTTATTTGTATACACTTGATGTCCAATAGGCCACATGCATTGTAGATATTCTTTCATATACTGCCCCAAGAATTCTTGCAATTCTGTGAAGATGTAAAGTGGCAGAGGTAGGTTATTCCCCTCTGGAAAAAGCATCAGGCCATGGAGCAGTTTATAGCTAGAAGCTCACCTGCATTTGTCATTTGACTGTGATAAGGGATGTGCAAAAACCGGGGTGCCTATGAGCTTTGGTGGCTTTGTGCATTTAATTATTGAAATTGTGTATACTGCTGTGCTACAGCTGTGTTGTGTCAAGTCATTGGACTAGTAAGGTTGAGGTGTTATTTTGGAGCTGAGAGTTTATTGGGTTATTTTGGAAAAGCTTAGGCAGATTCCAGAGTGCATTATATTCTGGTAGAAGTGGACTTGTCTCCTGCTCTTTTGAGCCTAGTTACGGAAAATCATTTTAGTGTACATTATCTGTTCTAGTCGTTTTTACACATCCATTAGCATTTCTATACTGCTTGTTTCATCTCAAACACCTTGGCCAAACTCAGGTTGCGGTAAATCAAGAGCAGCTCTATTGCTTTGTTTAAAAGTGCACCTAGTTAACAGAGATGAACTCAGTGCCCTGAGCAGGGAGTGAGCATTCTGTGATTTATTTTACAAGAATGCTGTGTTCTCTGTTAATTATGCTGCAGCCATTGCATTGTGCTTTTGAAACTGCAGTCAAGGTCCTGCTGCATGTTTGTACCTTTTATGTGCAGGAGTCTTTTTGGCATTTCCACTTCAATCATCTTACAAGCTGGAGTGCAACCTTTAGTGATCTCCTGAAGTGGCAGTTTTGTTCCCTGAAACACTAAATTTGTTTTTATCCTCCCATATATAAAGGGATATATACGACTGTCCCTAGATTCACCTCTGATTGTGCAGACAAGCTGATAGTTGAAAGCATGTAGGAACATAAACAAATCAACCAGTAAAAAGGAAGAATACTAGCAATACAATTTGAAGTACCTGCAGGAGACAGGTGGGACACTTCCATATGGAATTTCTTGTTGAGGACTGGATCATTTCCAGATAGACAGTGTGTGCCTGACTTTTCTATGTGTGAATTGAAATCTAAATGTGCACAAATAAACAACACCCTGACAGAGGTAGTTTTTGGAATACCTAAATAAAGATATTCCTAATGTTTTTGACTAGGTATATAGCAAAGAGCAATAGAGATCTTTGCTTTCAGAATTAACAAGAAACTGATGCTCTTACATCAACAAAATATCAAATTCTAACCAGTGACTTGGCTACCACAATAATACAGCCAGTGAACGTAATGTTATTTCACCAATCTTCATAATTTTATGGCAAATCTTATGGTACCTTTTATGTTTTTTTTCTGAATGTCCCAGTTCTTACAGCAAAGTGATAATATGAAAGTATTAACTTTTAGTTTAAGTGAAAGAAACCTCATACCACTAAAGACTCAAGTATTGTGGTCAAAGTGGGACAGTACCAAAACTGATTGCAGTCTTTTAAGTTGGGCAGCACTGAGCAGCGTGTTCCTGTTACCAACTATATTTAAGCAAAGTGCAAATAATTTAACATTTTAAAAAATCCTGCTTCTTCTCCACCTAGATTGTTTCTGCCTCACACCCTCATGTAGCACTTGAATGCAGCAAAGAAAGCATGTAAGAACTCACACTTGTGTTTCTCCTTCACTCTTCATCTCCCCCATGATGCTTAACTCCAGTAAGAACGTGGTCTTGTACCATGTTTTACCTATCAACAGCAGATCATCTGCATTTTTTGAACCATTCTTTTTAGTTCCTCACACATGTGGTTTCAAATGGTCTCTGAACCACTGGGACACTTGTCAGTCACCTCCTTAGATGCCTATCTTCTTGGAAATCCCTGTAGCGTCTGTCTTACTTGTTTATTACCTGTCTCAAAGTGGAGGGTCCAGGCTCTTTTGTTCACTTACAGATACATCTTGCTGATGGCCTGAAGAATAAGGTTCAGCGTAGGGAAGTGGAGGTGCGGTATTAGATAGGGGTCATCTTTTATCTGTTAAGTACTACACAGCTCTCTGTTTATCTTCTTATTTGAGGGAATGCAACCTTCATTTTCCTGGAGACATATCCTTTGGAGCTTAAAGGGGAGAGTCTGTTTCTTAAATCTGTGTCTGTTTTGTGGTAATTGAAACAAATGGTCAACATTCACTAGCAATATAATTATGTATCATCCATCAATTCAACAATGCACCTTCCTGATACTTACACTTATCAACAAATACTGCTTATTAATTCACGGAATAGCAAAGTCCAGATTTTGTTTTCAATTGCATGAGGAGAGTGGCTGCCTTAATGTTAATCTAGATTCATGCTCCTGTAGCATAGTCCAGAATCATTGTCAGTATATACAAAATAGATTTCCACCTACACAAAAAAAGGACAGCAACTCCTAGGAGATGGTGTTTGGGAAAAATCACAAAATTATATAAATTTGTCAGATGCTGATTTGCTTCCCCAAACATGAGTTCACTGCAGATCTTAACCATGTAACTAGAAATCATTAATTACATCCTCTGCACCCAAGAATCATGCATAATGTAACACAGCTACTGCAAACAGTTTGCTCGTGATCATTTAAATTTCCTTCTTGCTCTTACAGACATGAGGAGCCTGTATTTGAAGTAGTCCCTGATGAGATTTTGCTTTTACATCCTTAGAGAATGTCCTTGTGCATATTTATAGGACAAAGTAGAAGGATTACATATGTGGATTTTTGCTTTCATGGTATTAGCTGTAAGCATTTAAGTATACATACCTTGACACAATCTGATCACATATACACACCTCAAAAATCTCTTCACTGCATAGAAAATATGTGGCCTAATTCTCTAAGCCTTTAAGTAATAATACTTTGATTGGGTCATGCATGTGAGATAGGCAGTTTTATATTGAACATGCAGATCCCTCTGAAAAAAAAATAAAAGGATTTCCTTATTTTCTATTAACTTTTGTGAAGAGGATTTCAGTTAGTAGCCTATTCTGTAGGGCAGTGATATTTCTATAGTACTGCCATGTTAGTGGTGAGAATAGATAGCTTACTACCTCAGCACTGCTAATGTTCGAAAAGGCAATTTGTTTGAAGGACAGGGACAGAAGAAGAAGGAAGTGGACTTCACAAATTAAGAACTGCACAGCAGTTTCACTGCAAACTATCTACTAGTCATACAGTACTATCCAATTAATCCATTACTCTTACAAGCAGAATCCCTCTATATCCAGGTACAATCCTTGCCAAATATCTGGACACAATCATAGGCTTTTAGGATTACAAGTAAGATAATAAAGGATAATGATCAGAAATTAAGCACACCAACACAGAATGCTTGGTTTAACTGGGCTTGCCATGTGCACTGTAAGGCAGCAGTCTGTTAGGTTTAAAGTGAGATTAAGGAGTTGTGTAACCTGCAATTATGCTGGCTTTCATTAAAAAAATGATTGGGCTCAGTAGGGCCCTTCCTTATATTTACCTCTCTTTAATTGGATTTGGAACTGCTTAAACATCTTTGAGTTGGAGCTTATACGAAGATGATCCCAGCTGTTTTTCGAAGCTTAAGACAGCAGGCAGACAACATGATCATGTCAAGACTCATACTAAAGCCTTAATCCTACTTTTTCATCAACTAGCACTACAGCTGAGTCTTTAACCTCCTAAGTACTAAATGTGCTTTGGATCTCTCACAATGCTTTTGCTGTCAAATGTTATTGTCTAATAATATAAATTTTTGATTCCTTTCTGAAAAGGACTTTAAAGAATAGTCTCTGTCTATCTGAGGTTGAGGAGCTATAGTGTAAGCCTGTATTTTCAGTCCTTTTAAAAATACAGTTTATAAGCTTGCTCCTGCTGAAGTCTGTTATTCACTATGGAAGCAAGGGATTGCATTGACCTCTACCTCACCTTTTTATAACATAAAATCCAGTACCTTTGTAACTATTTTTCATTGTACATGTATTACTAGGTTGCCTATAGGTTTATATTCAAAAGGAAAGAAATGCCTTTAGTTTTATTCAGGTCTTTTTCCAAGGAACTGTTAGCGTGACCAAAAGATATTTTCTAGACTCTTAGCCTCAAAACTTGCTACCCAGAGAATTATTTAGTTTGATAATCCTACAGTTGAATAAAGATTAAATGTTCTAATGAGGTTTTCTTGCATCTATTAATAGTATCCATGCAATGCAATAATCTCCACTCCTCACCCTCTTTTCTTTCATTTACCCTTTTCCTTTTTCCTTTCCTTTTCTCTTTTTCTATTCTCTTTTTCTTTCCTCTTTTTCTTTTCTCTTTCCTTTCCTTTTTTCTTTCCTTTCCTTTACTTTTCTTCCATTTTCTTTTTTCTTTCCCTTCTTTTTTCTTCTTTCTGTTGGGTAGTGCTCCGATTTGTCCTAGTGACACAGGGCTGCCAGCAGGAAAGCAAGCGTAGTTAATGCTCAGCTGCTCAAACCAGTCAAGCAAGCTAGCAAGTCCCAGCTGTGCTACTTGATGTTTTTTGATTGCACCTAGTCCTCAATCTGTGAACTGTTTTCTGGATTTAGATTCATCAAGCTCTGCCGCTTTAAAAACTCATGCAGGCAGGCATCCTAGGATATGCCATTATAAGCTGCTGCCAGGGGATCTTCTAGGAGATAAATGGAATCTGTGTGAAGTAAATTAGTGTGAACCAGTCAATCTGTGTGTCAGCCTTGAGCCACATCCATGGGTAACTAGCTTGCTGACTGAAAAGTCCAGTCTCTTGCCAATCAGAGGTCTCAGCCACCAGGAAGCAGTCCTATACAACATTAGTTTCTTGGAATAATGCCTGTTTGACCAGCTAGTGAAACTCTTCAGTATACAGTACTGTTATGCCTGAGTTTACTTATTGCTTACAATTGAACTGAAAATCTTTTTAAGTCAGATAACATTTTAACAGTAGGGAGCATCACAGAAATGTCTTGGAAATAAGTACTTCCACTTTCATACAGCAGCCATTCAGTAGACTCATGCTGTGCTGCAGTTGGCTTTACCTCCCTATCAGTAATACATCTTCAAGGCCATAATGCAAAAGAATAACAATAATCTGGCCAGAAGAGATTAATGAAGAGGCTCTGTGTATATTTTTTTTTCCCATGGATTAAGCTATTTGGACAGCTTTGATCGAGAGAAAGGAAAAGTACGCAAGCTGTAACATTCACATTATGCACAGGGATATGTCAGTGCCATAACTGTGCTGCGCAGTTGCGTTTCATTTTGGTTTTAAAAGCAAATTAAAGTAATATACAGCTAGAATTCCTCTGTAGAAATGGACTGAACCAGAACCCTCTGGAAATCCCCTGATTAATGCTTTTCTGCTTGAATACCAAATCAATCCACTGTCATGAAGATAATAATGTCAATACTGTGATTTTAAAAGCATGAAGTATTTCTTTATTCGTTGGTTTTATAGAAGCTACTGATACACTGATAAGCAGCCGTATCTGTCCTATGTACTCTCCCACACCATTGATCTAATGAGCAGAAACCAGGGCAGATTTTGCTGTATATTTTTAGAGAAGGGGACAGGTGACAGGATGCTCTGTGCTTCAGTTCAGAAACAAACCCAAAGCTGATTATCTGCTGATTATCAGAACTGAAAATTTGGCCTTCCTTACCAGTTCCTGTAAAAATTGTTTCTCTGTTGCCTCACAGTTACTGGAGGGGTTGGGAGGAGGGTTGTTAAGGTTAGGGGGAAAGAGAAAGGGAGGGAAATTAGTCATGTTGATCACATATGATCACGTTGGTTAAACCTGCATTACCACACATTTAGTGATGCTGGAAAAAAGAAATTTGGGCCTGCTAGCTGAGGAGGACATTGAGAAGAAAAAGCAGTGAGTGTATAATGACAGAAGATTTAATTATTTAAATCCTTTAAGAATAATAATAATAATTCTTTAAAAATCCATTTTTTAAATGCCCCTGAGTTTTACTGCAGTGTGTGCTACAGAGCTGTGCTGTGAACATTGTGTGGAATATTATGGGAAAGTATTTTATTTCTTGCAACAGAACCCACTGAGACGAGTTTAACTAGTTAGGTGTTTTATTATATATACTGCACAGAATACATGGATACATTCTGGTATAAATCACAACTAAGATCAAGGCAACTGCTTTAAAATTGAGTGAATGTTTCATTGCACTAATGAAACAAAAATGGGATGTCCTTTGAGAACATAATTTGTTACATGCCATTATATTTTAGTTGAGTGAAATAGGGAAGTCCCTCTGGGTGAATAAAACTTCAAGGTATATTGGGAAAAGATTCACTGAAAATTTCAGTTTTCCTGTGTGGAGCAATGCTGTCCTCAGCCATACAGGGAGGGAGGAAAATGAAGTTTCAGGAGCTTTAGTAATTTAAAATATACAGAAACCTTAAAAGAAGCCTCACACTACAGAAGAAAAAATGTTCTTTAGTTGCAGTTCAGTTAGTGAGTGGAATGAGCTTTGTTTGCATGTGACTTCACACAGTGCAAGAGCAAGCTCAGGTGCATGGGTTAGTATTTCTGCACACTGAGGTCCTAATTCTGCATTCAGTGTAATGGATTAAATCACTGTAGCTTCCAGTTTGACTTATTCCATACTGGCTTTTCTCAAGGACAGTTCCAACTTCCATATGCTGCAGCACTCACTTTAGGCTAATAATGTGTTTCTCCAGGTTAATTTTTTAATTTCTCTTTTTAAAATTAAAATGCAATGAAAATCGGGCCACTGTGATATTTAATCATAGAAGGTAACAACCGGCCATTCTCAGTTAAATGACAACTGCAGACACCAGTGCAGGGGTTTTTTTAATGACACTAAAAATTATGAAAGGACCAGCAACTGATGTCTTCTGTTAGTGAGACGAATTAGTGGTTTATATGGCCTGAGAAATGGTCTGGAGAAAAAATAAGGTTCAATTCAATAAGGACAAGAGCAAGGATCTAGACTGAGGTGGGATTAATCTTCTGCAAAGAGACAGGATGGGGAAGAAATAGCAAGGTAAGTTTCTCAGAAAAGAATCTGGATCACAAGCTGAGCATGAGTCAACAGCGTTTGTGCAGTGGCAACAAAAGCAGGCACAGTAGCAGGCCCTGTAAACAGGAATATCACCTGTAAAACCTGTGAAGCAATCCGTGTGCTGTACTCAGCACTGGTGCTATCAAGGGCACATCCCCAGCCTACCCGACTCCCTGCTCTGCTCAGCAGAGAGTGCTGCCACCCTAGCAGAAGGATGGGTGCTCCATACTGGACAGTGTAACTTCACTATCTGCTTTTTCTGTTTCCAGGTGACTGGGGTGAGTGATGCTAATATTTCATGACTGTTTTGCACATTTTTGTGTTAGTGAAACCTTTTTGGTTGGCCTCAAAATACTCACAAAAAGCTAAGTAGGAGAGTAATCTTCAACCTGGAAAAGAAATGTTTAAAAGAGAGTAAAACCAAAGGACTGTTCAGTCACAAGCATCATGGAGAGAGTGCGGAGGGCTCATGCACATTCCTTTTCTCTCACAAGAGTAAGTTTCACATTAATCTAATAGGGACATGTGCAAACAAACAAAATGCCTACCTATGTGGTAAAGCAATGGAGCTCACCATGTTAAGACAAGTTAGGGAGTAAGATGTTAAGGATGTGGAAATTCTATGTGTTTAGGGGAAATTCTCTGTGTCTAAGAGAAACTTGAGGAGTTTGTGGAATAACTGTGGGTTAGTCAATATTTAAAGAAAAAAAACTTTTGGAATTCCATGGATTTCAAATTGGCATTTAGGAGTATTACTGTGTGATTGTTGGGAGTCCGACCTTGATGATACTTGGTCTCAGCAAGTACCGCTGTTCTTACACTTTTTATAGTATCTGTGAAATCTGCTTTTTAAAATACTACTCAAAGCATTTATTGCCCCGCTCGCCATTAAGCTTCTTAGATATAATATGGTAGGCGCCCATAGATCCCATGCATCTTACAAGTGGCATTGCAGCACAACTGTTTTATCCACTTATGAAATAAAAAATACCAGCATTTTGTTCCCTTTGCAGCTTTTTTTTTCATGCAGTTTCATTTAGATTCAGGTTGCTTTGTGTTCTGCCCTGGACCTTAAATATATTTATCATCTATAGCCTATATTGCCTAATATTTTTTTATTAAAAAATAATCTTGCCTTATCTGATTCTTTTGAATAACAAATAAGTTCTTGTTTTCTCTGCAGACAGACTGTTTAAGTTACTAATCCACCTTATCAATACAAAGGCATCTTATCAGAAAATTCTAACTGGTTTATTCACCTGTGTTATGCTGACTTCTCTCTCCAGTGTCTGCCCTCTGAAAATTGGTGTGCAGAGCAGGTTATTTAGGCTTTAGTGTGTGATATTTTCAGAGTTTGAACAGAACATGAAGAAAGAAATGATAGTGATGAGTTGTTGCTGTAATTACTGATTAGGGTATGTTTACAAAGAACAGCTTATAATTCAACAGTTCATTCACACAAAGACTGTTCTTTCATTGACTGATCAGCAAGCAGGCTGTGATCTCTTTTAAGGAATAGTTTGGTTTCATTTTGTGGAATTTTATATAGATTAAACTATTTAAATACATGCTTCATTGAATACTACAATCTTATGACATTCTTTTACTATTGTAAGTGCCATACCTATTTTTTAATGTCTTTTTCTGTTTCAGTAATATAAGAGAGCTATCAAGTTCAGTAAACAACTCTTAAAAGCTTATTAAGATGAATCAGAAAAAATTGCCACTATTCTCAAGATTGATCCTGTACAATGAAGATTTATGTCATTTTTACATGCTAAGTTCAAGGTCATTTGCCCCAGTTAAATCTGTCGCTTTTCCTTATTTCCGTACTAACAAAGGTAATTCCTACTTTCCATATAATAATTGAAATGACACCATACTGAATAGAAAAAAAATGTCATTGGAGTTGTTATAGGAGAGATTGTTGTTTCTTTACTTTTTTTCTGACTTGTAGATTTGGGGCTCATTTATGCTTTAGACATTTACATCACTTTGGCTACAAAAATTAGCTTTCACATGGAAGCAAAAGTAATTTTAAGGTCCATTTAAAACCAAAGTAGGACAGAGTATCCTCAGAATGAATAAAGATCACACTGTTATGTTTAAATAACTTAAATTCCGTCAGCATCCTCTATTTCCCCTATTGACATTTGCACATAAAATCTTGTTTCCCTAAAGGAAAATACAGTAAAGTAGGTCTCAGGGTTAAGATGCTTTCATTTTTTTTATTATTATATAATGCCATTTTTTCCTTTCACTCTGGATGTGGGCCAGTCTGTTCCATCCTTATTTTTGACTTTTCAGTTCCCTTTGTTCTTTTATGATATTTTTAAGCAACCTTCCTCTCCAAATTGAGTGTGTCATCTGATATTTTAAGAGAGAAAGTGCTAAAGGTCTCTCCTAATTCCCTTTCTTGCTCATCGCATACGCTCATTGTGTAACTTCACAAACTAGGCTGTGGTGAAGTTTATTTGCGTGTGTTTTATCTAGGGAGACGTGTACTTCTGAGGAAGTGACAGGGCTAAGATACACATTCCTCACTCACAGCAGTGACCTGATCTGAGCCTGTCTGGGCCTGTCTCCTGCTGTTCTGAACTACACACTTTCCTTCCTTCACTCTCTCCTGCTGACCCATGTTCTCTGGGAGCTGTTTTTACACAGGCTGTGCAGAAGCAGAGGTCTGCTTCTCTGTCCTTCTAAAAACCCTTTCCATCCACGCTTTCCACTCCTTTAAACTGTTCCTAATGACTCCTTGCCACCAGCTACTCATGTGAGTGTTTCAGCATGAGTTTTTGTCATTTGTCAGCATTATCCGCTCTGCCTGTGATCCCTTTTTTTATCATTTTTGTCTTTCTTGGCTTTCAGTGACTTCATCCTCTCCTGAATCTTCTCAAATCTCTTCAATCTCTACTCAAGCATATCAACGGGAGATCCCCCAGCTTTGTCAGAGGATCTTGCCAGCCTGTCTTTGTTTCTTTCTTGTTCACTTCACACCTTCCTTCTGATGTGTCTCATCTGTGTGGACCTGCTTCTAGATTACTTTTATTCATTTATGTTCTGAGTTATTTCTCAGGTGGTACCTTCACTAAAAAACACCTGCTCAGCTCTGCTTTGTTGTAAAATCAAGCAGGTCAGTTTAAATTATATAACTTATGCTGACAGGGTCTGGGACAATGGGAGGGCGCTTGACAAGGTTTGTCCTAGTCCTGTTCAAGAGCAATTAAAGCACAGACTTCCAGCAAGGGAAGTACCTGCCATCTTCTGACACTGGTGCTTGGTGCTGTGAAAGCATCTCCCCTCTTGGTTCACTATAAGAGTTCTTCACTGGGTGAAAACACACAACTCACTTTGAAAGGCTTGTTCTGAATCTTGGGTCACTGCTTTGTGTGTTGGAGGAGACACCTCCTATGATTTTCTCTTTGTCTGCAGAGGCATAGCCACCTTTTATACTCTGTTGGAAATTTTCCAATTGTTCTACTTCAGAGCAGTTCTGACTTTTAAATTCATGCAGCTGTTACGACTCAATCTATGACAGCACAGTGGAGCTGACTGCTGAATGGGAAGAACTGTGCCAGAAAGAATGTTTTCATAGATTTGGCACAAAACAATGTTTCGAAAACATAGTATGTGCACTTGCATTTTCCAAGTTTTCTTTCTTAAAGTGGGAATTCTGGCCTTTGGTTAGTGTAATGGAAAACCATTTACATGGAGGAAGAAACAGAGAAAAGTACAGATGTCTTTGAAGACATTTCTTCCTGCACATATCATACTATTTTCACATGTAAATGAGAACATTTGGTATTTATTGTAAGCTTTTCTTTGGCATCAACTCACCTCATGCAGATTATCATGTCAGCACTTCCATGGCAGAGACAAGAACTGAAAATCCACTTCATGTGAACATGCTGACCATTGATACCAGCCTACTGGCTTTTTGTAAGCCTAGAGATTTAACCAGTGTTCCTCCTTTACCCAAGCAGAGTTTTAATCTTGGATGGTTAGTTGCTGTCCAAGGCAGGTTTTTAAGCAAAGCCTACTGGCTTCTGTTGGTTTGTTTGTTTGTTTGAAGGTGAAATGCATGGTGTCACTATAGTAGATTTTATTATTTATCATTTTTTAATATTGTATTTTCAAGGATCTAATTCCACACTTGTATGGAAGCTCTGATTGCTTCAAACAGACTCTGTATAGATGCAGGAGTCAAAAATTATGGAACCTTTTGGTGACCTGGGATCAATAGCTCCAAACTGAGTGAAAGTGCAAAGCACTGGAGTGGAATATGTGTCCTTTGAGCTCTTCCTGTCTGAATAATGCCCTGAGGCCTTGTTGATTCACTCATAATTTTGGGAAATTTAAATGGCTGTTTAAATGAAGTGATCCTGCAGCAAATATGCATTTGGTAAAATAAAATAGTATATAAAGAAAAGCCACCCAAAGTTATGAGAGAACCAATTTCTTGCTTTAAGAACAGAACAAAACTACACCGAGACTGTGTATAGCTGTTGGTATCCCCATCCACATGGAAGTCTGGAACCTTGCTTAGTATTAGGAAAAAATAAATATTTCCTTGTAATCATTATCTTCCTAAGAAAGGGGATGAGCTAAGAGTTTTAATTGGACTGAAAAACTGAGATTGAGTCTTTACTGTGCTTTTCTATACAGTAGTGTTTAATAACTGTATTTGATCTTCAGACTGTGTTTGTGGCTCCAGATGATGACAAGGAGCAGAAGAGAGGACACTGACAAGGGATATACCTCTCTTCTGTTCAGGAAGACTTATGTGGGATTTGTCCTACGCAGACAAATAATTGTTTTCATGAAAATATTTACCTGCTTTGAAATGGAAATGATTTTAGCAATTAAGTAAAAGAAGAAATCAAATTGGGCAATCTCTAAAGCATAACTCAGTCTGGTTTTTACCACACTTTGGCATTATCACTGATTTTATGACACATTTTAGCTTGTTATATACAACATATTTTCATCTTAAAACTAACACCATTTCTCTCCCTAGTGAATGACTGCAGTGGTTACAATTGTTTACTGGCTTCCTTGGTGAAACAGATGAACACTTTTTATGGCTTCTAATTTATTTAATGATTTTAGGATTCTGTAAGAAAAAACTGATTTTCTCCTTCAAAGGGATCACATTTAAGCCACTACCTCAGACTTCTCCCTGAATGAATTCTTGTCTATAGATTTTTCAACTGTGCTGTGGTTGCATATAAGTACATTGAGTTTCTGTTTTATTTCCATCTCTTATTTGTGTTTACAAATTATGTCTTCAGCATTGAAAGCTCTGCAGAAAGCCAGGAAGTGTTTGTTTGTGAATACATTACATTTCTCCCTCCCCCTGTTTTTGTTCTGTATTGCTCCAGTCAGTGCGCTGAAGCATGACAAGAGCTCCAACTCGGCAAACTTCCAAGATGTGGAGGATACGCCTGACAGATGCGTCTTGGAAGAGTCTGAGAGTCCAGGTGAGAGGCATTTAAAGACAGACACCAAGTATCAAGTGATAAATCTGACACAGCTTTTGGGTGTGTAAAAAAATCACATTGTAATGCTGTTTCCTTTTTAGCAGCTGCAATGTCAAATTAATGGTCACCTCCAGGGGTCACAGTGTGGAGCTGTTATCCTTTCCTCTTTCATCAAGAATTCAGGTCTTAGAAAGGATAAAGGCTTTATGACCAAAAAGAAAGCTGACACTACTAGTTCATTATAATTAGTTTTGGACTACACTGCTTACTTAATATATGTACAGTGTCTGACCCTTTGAAGGTAGCATGAGATTATGAAAAATTAGAAGGACTGTATATACTGCAGTTGAGTGTAGCAGCAGACATTCAAATGCTGTATTTCTGGGGGAAAGAAAATTGGTGGCATTAAATAGCTTGGTCGTTTCTTTAAATCAGCTCACAATCCTTATTTCATTTTAATGGCTTTTAACATTGATTCAGCTAAATACAAGAACATCCATAGAGTGCATCCTTTTTGGTGACTAAAAGATTTATCTTCATGTAGTTTCATTATCTTTCTCATTATGGAACAACTACAAAATTTATTAAATGAATCCCAAAGGGAAACAATTAAATATAAAGTGTATCAAGTCACAGCTGATTAAAAACATTCTTTGTGACTAAATACTAAGATCTTTTAAGCAAACTGTGAGTTTGACCCACATACCCCACATACGTAACCTGCACGTAGTACTCATTAGTGAAAGAGTTAAACATCTTTCTTCACTTGCTGTTTCCCTTCCCTGCTTTATCTGGTCTCTGTGTACCCTCTTGCATCTTTGTGTGCTGATCCGTGTATCATATTTTTGATTCATCGTCTCTGTGGCCTGTCAGCTTAGTTAAGAGATTTCCAAATCTTGCAGCCTGTGCTGACAGGGGGCAGCTGCCAACAGTCCCCTGATCCTTCCCCAAGGAACACTGCTGAGATTTAATTTTCAGTCAAAGGGTGCAGTCTGAAATCCATGTCAGGTCCCCTAAGTCATCTCAGAACCCAGATAGGACCCATGTCTGGGGGATTATATTTCAGCACACTCCACTTCTCCAAGATTCCTTGGGAGTTCAACTGCTGTCATATACCCAATTTGAACTACATTCCCTTTTCATCTTTTCCACAGAAATCAACACCAGTATATGTTAGAATAATTGAAACCAATGAATTGTAAATGCATATTCGTTTTAAAGCCACATAGGCTTGGACTCAGCACTGTACAGCAGAAACCAGCATGAGATTTAGAAAGAAATACATAATCTGCTCAGGAAGGAGCCAAGTTTGGTTCCTTACCATACCTGCGGTGGTGCATGACAGCTCCTTCAGAAACTCTCTATAGTCCCTTCAATGATGACTATGGGCAAAAATGTGGATTGTCCAAGTTGTGATTATTCTGAAGTGAGAAAGAATTTAAAGACTTTAAAAATTAAAAAAGAGGTGACACTAAAGTGTCCAGATAAAGAACTCACGTACCTTAAAGATAACATTAATTTTAACCTTAAATTACTTTTGTGTGGCAAAGTGTACACATTTGGATGGGAACTTGAATATCCAATTCTGTACTCTGCATATCTGTATGAAGTACTGGAAAGGATAAAAGCCTGTCAGGAGGAGATATTGACTGGCAAAAATACATGTTGATAAAGCATCTAAACTTAAAAACTGAGTTCCATTCGGTCCATCTGACATCATTAAACTAGTAATAAACAATGAATTACTCTGGCTTTTGTTTCTGTCCATTCCTGCATTTTAAGACATCTTGTCTTATAGGTCTGAAAACCTCAGGAGATTTCACTACTGGTCTCACTGCTTTCCACTGAGAATTTGTGGCTTGGTTGTCATGGAGACATCGTATTTCTCCAAGAATTGCTCATATTGATCCGTGGACAGGCGTAAATGGCCAGGCGAATGTGAGGAGTAAAGGGGGTTGGGCAGTACTATAAAATGACCAGAGGTTATGGGTCGGAAATAAGCTCATAGCAAACACTTAGGTAAAGAGAAAGAAACAGTTTCATTTTGTTTCAGGATTTCGGTTTTGCACTTTATGCCATTGTCTCCTTTCACTATAGACTGAAAGAAACTTGTTAGTCACTTGTCATGTCAGATCTTTGGTGCTTGTCCTGACACAGCTGTCAGCCTTCCAGCTCTGTGCAGTTCAGGGACACACAACAAAGAGCTAGGAACATGAATTATTTATTGCTCCTTGTGCGGATGAAATTCTGTGATAAGAAATTAAGACACTTCTGACAGAAGTGCTTGTTTGAAAGGAAAGACTTGGTAACACAATACATTTGCTAAAACTTACCATTTACTTTTAGTAGCAAACATTGAAACAATAATATGACAATTCGTTGGCTATGATTTTCTCTAGTATTTCTCAGGTGCATTAACTTTGAATTGTATCTTGGAATCTGAGAGTGCCTGGGAGGTCAGCATTTGGTTTGGTGCAGCCTCTGACTTTAAAATCTTTGAAAGTCTGGGGAAACTTACAAACTCCATTTTGCAGTTTTTTTATTTTCAAGTCACTGTGTGTGCTTTGCGGAGCCTCTTCCACTTCACTTACGCTATGTTGTCATATGTTCAAAAAAAGGTGTTAGGAAATACATTAATTTTCTTATCTCTTCTGATGGGGAAAAGGTGAAAATATGACAAGGAATTCCAGCTATTCCTAGAAAGGGTCCTTTATTACAACTTCCACAAGAATCAGGAAGGCTCTAGAGCAGCCATTAACAGACATCTCTGTGCATTGTGTTTTCTAGTGGTGAAAGGAGCAGTCTCTAACCTTGAAATGAGACTGAGACTTATTTTAAAAGTGATCTTAATTTCCTGAAATCACATAAAGCTTACTGTGCTTATTTCACTTCCACATTTTCTATGTCCTGAACATGTTCTCACTGCTCTGGATGTGGGCCTCCAGCAATTGTAGAAAAAGGCATATACTCAGATGAATAGCAGGAATCCATTTGACTACCCAAAACACCAATCTGAGATTTACCTGTGATTTTTTGTATTCAATGTGTGATCAGACCTACTCTCAGATAGGTAATAAAACCCCTCAACCTGCACTTTTCTCTTGGATAATTCACACTAAACACTTTTCACATGTGATGGACACAGGTAAATATCAGACTGCAGTTTCTTGTCTAAGTGAAATGGATTTTAGTTGCTCCCTTCATGTGCCTACAAGCTGCCATTATCTGTGATAGTAGCTCATGTCTATTTTAGCCCACACACAGAGGAGATGCTGGGTTTCTCTCCCAGATGCCTAATAGTAGGTTTATCACTGCCATTTTCCCCCCATGCTGAGGACTACTTCTGTTTGACATGCAAAGCCGTAGCTTTTGAAACTTGTCTCTGCTTTGGCCTTGAACATAATAATCAGATAAGAATTACATCAGCTTTTACAGAACTTTACTTTTGATCATATCAACCCCCTATAAAGAATTCACTATACCTTAGAGTGCTTCTTTAGTAAAAATAAATATTCTCAGCAATGTTTTTCATTTTATCAGACAAATATTCCACATTTAGGGAAACAGAGAAAGAGGCCACAACTGAGTGAACACAGATGTGTAACTTAGACTTCTAGGCCTGAGCTCTTCATTCAGGTTTTCTTGTACAAACAGTGGTGGAAAATTCACACCTCCAGAAAGCAGATCATCTTTGTCCAAAGGGACTTGCTTGAGAAGGATTTTAGGGGGATTGAAAATGCTCTGAATTTTGTCAGTCAAAATGTAAGAGGATTGACACAATTTGAGGTGTCTTAGCTTTCATATGTGGTGCAAGCCCACTAAGTAGGGTTCCGCAAGTACAGCTTTGGTGAGAAAAAGCAGTAGATTTTAGCTGAAGTGACAGGAAACAATGTAGGCACAGATGTCCTTTGCCTCTTATTTCCCCACTCCCCGTCCCATTTCCCCTCATAGACCCAAACCTAGGCCTCTTCTTCCTCCTAGCTATATCCCCTCTAGCAGTCTACTCAGTCCTATGGTCAGGCTGAGCATCAAACTCCAGATACACCCTAATCAGTACACTACAAGCAGTAGCACAAGCCACCTCCTATGAAGAGCTGCAGAGATACTGCAGTAGTCTAGGCAATAGACTGTTACTTCACTTGGTTATAGGGGGAAATTTGAGTCTCCCTAAAGGAAGATTGAGTTGGAAGCTGTAGACAGAAATTACAGTGTTTTTTATCTTCTGGATGAAAACCATGTAAATTGTAAGAGTCCTGTATGCTTATGGCCTTCAATAGCCAGTCTCTACCTGAGTCAGCTGATCCCTTCTGCAGCTCATGGTATCTTCCATCCATTCATTCCAGAAACATTGCCCATATTAAATTTTTCCCTCTTATTTTTTTTTACTTTTCAAGGCAGAATGTGGTTCTGGGTGAATAGCAAATAATTAAAAAATAGCAAATAATAGTGACTATACAGTTTCCACAGCCTTGCTTATCGTAGATAGACCTTGGCATAGAGAGGGGAAAGAACTCTGACTGTCCATGAAATAAAGTCTATGAGAGACAGAACTGCAGCAAATAGAAATGAGTATGTATCAAGAACAGATTTTTATTAGCCACAATGTGCTTAAAAATACAGCAATAAACTTGTGACTATCTTGTTATCAGGCAGGTTATGGTTACTCTATTGAATATTCACTTGCCAGCTCCATGTTTCATCCACTGGAGAGAATGTTATTGAAATCATCCCTGTGTCACCAATATGGCTGTTTATCAGTGCACAGGCAGAATGTAAAAATAAATATACAGTAAATTTCCAAGTATGAAACCCCCTAGAAAAGCATGATTTTCTCTATCTGCATCATCATGACAAGTAGGACGGATTGTGGACTCGAGTCCTTGAGGTTGTTGATGATGATAATAAAAAGGGTTAGGATGCAATGTAGGGGCAGCCTGCTGATCTCAGGCACTGATCACCCATACTGCTCAGTGGTTGTGCCTAGGAATTATTCCAAAGAGAATTTCTGGAATGCAGGCAGAGATGAACCTGTAAGAGCTCCACTGCAGTAGATGCAGTGTCACAAACTACCAGCATTTTAGGTTATTAGTATCTTGAGTCACAGGTTTGGTTTTGTTTTAAATAGTAAATCAAATGGTAAAACCGGAAGACTACACAGTGGACATTAGGAAAACATGTACCTCTGTCTCTAGGACACAGAGAGACAGAGATGATAGATGATATGATAAATGTACAAGATATCCATTAGACTGGGAAAATGCAGTGTGTAAAGCTTTCTTCATAATCATGGACTCATAGAAGGTGTTGCATCTGTTTAGGCAGTGTTCCTGATACAAGTAATATTTAAAACTCAGGTTATAAGTATTAAAATATGTGAAATAAGAAGAAATCATAGAGCAGAAAACTGATGATTGCGAGTGTTCTTCTGTGGAATTCTAATAAGGCATGACAGAATTAAAATATAGTGTCTCATTGGTGTAACTTCCTATTACTTCTGTGTACAGCTATTGTATGATTGTTTCTGCTGAAAGAAAATACACATAATTTGAAACTTACATTTGCAGAGGAAACATCAATGATCTATTACTTTAAAACAGAAATGATCTCTCTGCTGATCTGCTGGAATATTTTCCTTTAAAAAAAAAAGGAAGAAAAAGGAGAAGGTTGTTCAGGTGAAAATTTTTGAGGAATGCCATTTCTTCTCTTGAGCTCTTCTGGGTTCCATTTTGCCCCCTGTGCTGTAGCAATTATAGTGTAAAGAGTCTTCTGGAGGTAGACTTTTGATATTTGTTAACACTAGCATGATAGTGCTGAAAGTTTTCATTCTGTTACAAAAATTATAGATCTTATTACTCTATAAAAAGTTTGTAAAGTGATTTATTTTTTAAAAAACAAATCTTGCCTCTTACCTCAAATTGTAAAATCTTTAAGGCACATGAATACATTTCTTTTCCAGATGACATGAAGTCACATCCCTGGATATCTAAGGTGTGCTCCTGTAAGGTGTGTTAGAAAAACCTGCACAGCCAGAAGAATTAGAAGATGCACAAGAACAACCAAGAAAGAATATATGTGGTCTGGACATGAAATGGCTTATTGTAGTTGTTATTGTGTGCATTTAACAATTCATTTTCAGGAGAAATACATTCCATAAGATCAGCTTTATTTTACTGATTTATTGTCTTCAATTCACACTTCCATCACTAATAGTTTTATATTTATTCAACTAAATTTAGATAGTTCTAGCACAGAAAATATCAACTCTTTATTTTTAGATGTTTTTCTCTAGTTTATCTAATGATCACAAATCTTAGAACTGTTATCATAAAAATTTGCATCAGTTTTAATAATCTTTTATATACATAAAATTTAAATTTTTCTCTCTCCTTGTTTCTGGCTTTTATTTCCAGTAACATTTTAACACTGATCAAAAGCAAACGCATTTGAAATAATTAGAAAAATTGTTTGCATTTGAAGGAATGAACATGGAGTAGTTAGAAACAACTAAAATACAACAAATGTTATTTGCAGAGAAGAGTATGGGAAATTGATTATAAATCTGGTGGTATCTAGGATGCGAATTTTCCTTTTCTATAAATAATGCCATCACCGTCACCTCTGGAAATGTAGTACCAATATGAAGTTGGAAGCTGATTGGAGACCTCTTCTGAAATGATATTGAATTTCTATTTGTGCTCATCAGGAAAAGCAGCTATATATTTTTGTCTTCTAAAAATATATATTATTATGCTTGGAGAATATTTGGAGCTTATTAGACTCATTGGCCACCTAAAGTTCTTGGGGATTGATGCTGGTTTGATAAATAATGGCTACTCAGAGCAGTAAGCTCACTTTCTGTATTACAAATTGTCAGAGTGCTAATGAAGCCAAAGGGATGTGAAGATGTGCTTTTCTGGATCTGTACCTTTTGGTGGAGATAATGATCTGATGGGATCCTTCCTAACTGTCAAGCTGCCTTACCTAGCAGAGAGAAGATTTCTTCAGTGTGGAGAGATTCCCTGGCAATGAATCTCTTTCTTAATTGTGGGGAAATGTCATGGCTGCAGGAGTTACAAAACCAGGTTTCTGTTGCCATACTGTGGACTGATTTTGGTTAAACATTAAACCTTTTTCCTTTTGTTTATTTCTATCTCATAAGTCTGTATCTAAATGCAGTGTATGGAAGTGATGTCTACAGGAACATTGATGGATGGGCCTTTTGAGAAGTATAATTTCCTTTTTTATTCACCTAAAGAATATGCCTTTAAAATAGGTTGCAATACAGACAAGATAAAGATATTTTATGTATCTTTTGCTTATATGAGCTTGTATTTGAATTATGGTGACTAAACCATCTGGATGTTGAGTGTTACAGCTTCGTTCTTTCATTTATTGTGCTGGATGTCTGGGATAATTTCATTGACTTATTTATACCTGTACAATACAACTGAGAGCAGAACATGTCTTCAGCTGACATATATACTCTTTTATGGTTACATCAGAGATGCAGACATCAAGAATGT
Source organism: Melopsittacus undulatus (assembly GCF_012275295.1). Lineage (NCBI taxonomy): Eukaryota > Metazoa > Chordata > Aves > Psittaciformes > Psittaculidae > Melopsittacus > Melopsittacus undulatus. The sequence goes on from NC_047535.1 coordinate 19,885,494, forward strand.
AAAAATAAAATTGCAAATATAACTAGAGGAACTTAGCAACTCTACAAGAACCTTGCAGTCTGTAAAATAAGTGGCAAATAAAGGATGGACCTTGCTATCTCCTTTGCCACACATCCTTGTCACCAGTCACCTCTGGTTTGCTGCAGTAGGTTTCCACTGGCATTGAAATGTCCATTTCCCTTCACAGCAATCATTCCTTCTTTGCATCAGCATCTGCTCACTTGGGCCAGATCTGTTCTTAGTGCCAGGGTAACAAACCTCCTTAAGACTATTTCTATTAGCTATTTTAAAACCTCATAGGTTCAAAGAGGTCTCATAGCTCAAGGAATTGGCATTGTCCATAACACCCAGTAATGCTGTAGTAGCAATTACATTTGTGCAACACAATATTTGATTGCTTGTCTTTAATTCTGCAAAGCAGTGCACATCAGCAGCCTGCCAATATGAACAGCCTTTTGGAACGGTTTGTGCAGTCATGATTGGTGTTTGGCACATGCTTATGTGGGCTTTGTGCTAATTATAATTACAGTGTCAGTAAGGTAAAGCAGGAACTTTTTTTGTAGGTACATTTATTTCCCAGTAAAGCAAACATATTTCCCATGTGGTCTGGATGTCTTTCAAACACCAGTCTTAGAGTATATACTCAAGATGAACTTTTGCTTAGAACATTCTTTTTGCATCAAAGTGACAACTTTAGAGCTATATACAAACATACATATTAACCTCCTGCAGTTGTTTCTTGTAAGCCATAACTGAAGAAACATCTCTATACTAATGCAGTCTGATGTACTGCTGTATTAATGCTTATGGAGATTGATTTTATAACGAAGTTGCAAGGTAATTAAGAATATATTTTTCCATTGGGTTACACTGAAGGAATCCTGCCAAAGGGAGTAATATGCTAATATTTTAGATTAGTTGTCTAAATTTTAGATAGGGGTTAAAAAATTCATGAATGCCTAAACTGCTTAAGGAGCAAGGTCTTTTTTTTTTCTCCCCCCAGAAGTCACAGGGCTCAATAAACTGTTGCGGTTTCATAGTCAGAATGACTTCTCCCCTCTCCAGCCATATGCTTCTATGTCTCCTCACTTAACTTTGCGCTAGTGCTTATATGGCCAGGCTGTGTCAAGACAAGCACTGGCCTCAGTGCAAAGAGCAGAGGAGGAACAAGCAAGCCAGAAGAAGGTGTGAGAAGACCCACGCATACATCAGCAATTTTTCAGCATGAAATTGCAATTTTAAGATGATATATGCAGAGGTCTGTCTTGAACATAGATTTTCAGCTTTCAAAGCCTATAGGCATTTTTTATGTTATGTGCACAATTCATGATATTATTAACAGAAAATTAAAAAGCTACTGATCCTTTAGTATATGCCCAAATAAAAACTCACTGATGTCTCTTTTATTTCAGGGGGTTTGAGTTTTCCAAATGATTCATACTTGTTAAGTAGTCACTGATCTAGATTCCCCTCTTGAAATATTCCTGAACTTTGAATATTTATGGTTCCAAAATCAAAGTATTATATTTTGAAATTTCTTGTGCTATTTATGTGTTTTAAATTTGATCATGGAAATCAATGGCTTCTGTATTTTGTTGTATTTTGGGTTGTATTTTGTTGAGCAGTGCTCTTCCCCAGTCCAATGAAGGATGTTCTGAAAGCAAATTGACATGGAACTTGAAATATGTATGAGAGAATCAGTATTTCTTTAAAAAAAGAGACACTTTAACAAAACCATGGAGTTGCATCCACATTCCTGACAGGGCATCTGTGACAGCAAAGTCCTGCTTCTTGCACTGGATATCTCTGCTGAATTTTGCAGGCCATTTTTCTTGCATGAGAAGAGGGTGCAGAGTAATTTCAAGGGCTGGTCTTCCTGCTTTTCCTTATTCATAGGATATGCAGTCTGAACTGTTACACAAAGCTTTTAGAATTATTACAAAGTTTTGAGATGGGCTGTAATTTGAATTCATAGATCCTCAAAGTGAAAATTCATGTATCTTAGTTTTGAAGAAGTAATTTTATGTTGGATGCAACATAAAATTCACACAATAAGCTGGAATTGTCTTATGAGGAACTGTGGGAAGTTTGTTTCTTGAATGACACCTGCTGGAAAGTCTAAAGCGTGTCCAAGAACTGTGCTGCGGGACAGAGGCACATCACAACTACCTTCCCTGTCACCCAGTGAATCTGAGTGTCCTGGATATGGTGTGATAGGTAAGTACAAATATAGCTGTCAAAGTGAAGCAGTGCAAGTTGCTAAAGGATTTTAAATGTGAAACTTAAAGTTTTCTTAGAGTGGACTGCATTTGATGAAACTCTTACACAGTACAAATTTAACTGCATTTATCTTTTTCTGTCATGTATTTCTAGAAACTTTATCTTGAGAAGAGCGAGTTGTGCAGCCTAAATTTACATTGTGTCTTATAAACAGGGTAAACAGGGATAAAAACTGGTTTTCTTCTGGCAATACTCTCAGTAAGATAGCTGTGAAAAATAGCATCGCTGAAATAAGTAGTATATGTCATTTCCTTAAGTTCATTACTCCCTGTTTTTACAGCAACTGGGAGATTTTAGAGAGAGATATATATGTATATATATATATATTAGCATTTGAAAGCTTAATACTCAGCAGAGAAATATTAAAAATATTCAACATTAGTAAAATAATATTTTTCTTATATTCGTTATCTAAATAATGTCTGAACTTCTTGATAATCAGGACCTGGGGAAATCAGACTCTCAATCATGAATTTTCTGCACAGAAGCTCAGGGTAATAAAAGATTCTGTTCAGTTTCAGAACTATTTTCCATAATCACACTGGCAAACAGACTTGCAGCCCTGCCCAGTAGATGCAACATACATATTTTTGTTGTTTGTTTTGGTTTATAGTCTTCCTGCCATGTAGATGGCAGCAGCACTCAAGCCTTGAAATTCAGTCCGGCTTTTTCTTGAGTTTATTCTGAAAGACCATGTTTAAGATTATTGTTGATGGTGAACTGAAAGCATGATTGCCTTAAAAGTGCATATCAGCTTGGTTATATATACACCTTTAATGAAGCCTGTAACTTCGTTATATCAGTGTTCTAAAAACACTGCACTGCATTAATATAGATGCCACTCTTTGGGGGGTTTGTACATTATGATGTATTTTCTTTCTCTGAATTAAATTTCTAGCATGTTTTTCTCCTGTGCTAGGTGTGAGGACACACAGGGTGTTTCTGAAAGTTGAAAAATGTTAAGTTTTACTAGGATAACCCCCACACCCATTTCTGCAGAATGAGCTGCACTTGGCAGATGCTTGGGCACGAAAGCTGTTGGCTGTGGGTATCCTTATCAATGATACAAAGAGGAAGGACAGAGAAAGGCAGTGGGATACACAGTGTAGGATTTTGTGCTATGGGCTCTACTAATCATAGTGCTTTATAAAAAAAAATCATAAATTATCCTGGGAAAAAAAACATTTTGAAGGTCCAAATACCTTTTAGCTTGGCATAGTGTGGAATCGTCTACACCTGACATTTACTTTGGCTAAGAAGTAGAGAGGGGTTTTGTAAGAGAGGCAGCAAAACTGAGACCCAGAATCAAAGCTGTCTGGCAGCCTGTCTCTGCAGCATCAGCTGAAACCTCAGGGAGGCTTTGTGGGATCATCTCCAGGCCCTGGGAGATAAAAGCAGGTGTTACAAACGTGACTGTGCACAGAGGAAAAAAACTAGCACAAAAAGGCATAATGATTGTAGTTCCTTGAACTAGGAAATACTGTTTAAATGCTGGAGGCAAACTGTTGTGGTTTAGTAAGTTGTCATACAAAGTAGATCGGCACTAACTCCCTCCATGTTTCTTAACCAGTAGCAGCTGAAGTAACAGAGAGATTAAATATCCAATAGAAAGCATTTCTCAGTACACAGAATCCTGTCTGGGCATGCATTTGGTGGACGTTTAATCCACATTGAGCATGGAATCAGCTAAGGTACCTGGGAAAGTAGGCAGACTTAAGTAGGCACTTAACTATCCCCATCCAAGTGCCAGAGCTGCAAATTTGGACAGATCTGTTCTAGGCTTCTGCAGAAGCTGGGAGGGAAACAGGCACCAATATCCATCTGATGCCCTTGTTATATGGTATGAAGTAGAAATCCTTGGCCCAGTATATCATCCAGCCATCTGTAGTCAGGCAGATGATCTTCAAAGGACAGAATTCCACACTGGAGGGTCCATTACAGCTTCAAGCTTTGGTCAATGTAACTACACAGGCTCCCAATACCTAATGGGGCAAGGACCAAAAAGCCATTACACTTGTCATGATACATGTCCTTCAGGAAAAGGACTAACACAGGGAAAGTATGAATTTGTGTCTGATAAAATTTGTGACAACAGTAAAAGTAGAATTAATGATGGTTAGGAAAAAAACAGCAACAGGATACACGGACCATCAAAACCCTGGGATAGCCAGCTCTTGTCTCTCCTGCATAACATTGAGTCAAATGCTACAGTTGCTGTATTGGACAGTGCAAATGGGAAAAGCATTTTTTTTACATCTCTTCCACGTAAATTCATGCCAAGAGCAAATATATTTTAGCTGCTTATAGGGCATGTTTTAGAGATTTGGTGGGTTTTACTCCCCACTTCATAGCAACCGTTAAATCAATCTTAGATTCCATTCCAGTGAGCAGATATTTGTCAGAAAGCTGCTTCAAGGTCTCCCAAATCCACATGGGGGAATTTGATATTTTCAGAATGATGCCACTGCTTAAGTAATATAAATATCTCTTCACCTTTCCTCTATCACAATGGTAGTACACTTATGGAAGAGTCCTGTGCCTTGCAACCAAAATTGCATTAAGATTCAAACAGCTCATATTAGTGCTGATTATATAGTGCAGACCTATAAAGAATACGTATTTTAAAAGCTCTTGGAAACTTAAAATCACTTTATGTGTGTTAGTATTTTGTCTGTGGCACGGAAATACCTGCAAGGCCCTATCTCAGAGAAGTTTTGTTAGGATATAATAAGGGCTGCGTGGGTGGTAATGGCATTTTGTAAGTAAAATACACAACCAAAGTTACATAATAAAAAGCTTGATAGATTTTTGTTACCCTTGCCCAAAATTCTTAGGCTGAATTGACAAAACCATCTGAGCAATATCATATAGAAACTCTGAGAACCACCAAACATGGCTTTCTAAGAGGTATTTTTGCAGAATCACCTTGGCGTATCACTGCTCCTTAGAAACTTGAGATTTGCTGCAGTAAGATTTCAAGCTTTTAAAGAAGTTGATGAATACTTTTAATGGATTGTAAACTGAAGAAAGCATCAGGGAAGACATCATAAGTGAAGACTCATTCCAGGCACTGTTTCTGATATTTGTTGCTTCAGTTATATGGAGTGACAGCCCAATGAATCATTGAGTGGTCTTTTGGTCTGACAATTTGGGTATTGTCTGAGCAATTAACAAGCAGTCAGGCAGTTGCAGTGGCTAGTGATTAAATTACAGAGGTTCTTTGGTGGTTTCCATAAAGAAATCTCTGGGAAGAGTTAGGTGGATCCACCATCTATCATATGATGAACATGTGTCTTTTTAGGTTTACATGTTTATTCAGCTATGTCCTGTAAGCAGACATTATTGGCATTAGCTTTTTGCTTAGCTCCCAAAACATGTAGCACTGTGTGTTACCCCACTGTTTTAGAATGCCTAATGCTCATCGGTGTTTCTGCTATTTGGTTGTTTCTCTTCTTCCTCGTGTGTGGGATAAATCTATCACACTCTTCACAGAATTTTGATTTTTTTTTTTCTCCCTGATAGGCCATGGTTAAACTTTCCACAGGGACAGAACAAGGTAAAAGCAGCAGTAAGGAAAAATAAAAAGAAGTAAACTCTATTAGCAAGAGTAAATATACCAGCATGGCCAAATTATGATCATGCTGACCTCCAAGCTGCACTCTGGTCTTTTATGGTAATTCTGAACAGAGCTGCTGGAGGTGGCTGTAAATGTCAATACTCTAGGAAGACTGTGAATTTCTGGGACTTTGCGTAGGATACATGTAGCTATAACCCCCATCCTACAAGTGTATGGTACAGTGCCCACTGCATTTAGCTCACATGTAGCATTCTTCATAGGGGATGGAAGTATAAAATTAATCTCAGAAACATTTACATTTTCTTCAGCATTTACTCCTTTTTTCTGGGGGTAGTTTCTCTGGATTATCCAGGAAAGGGCCCTTTTCTGGCTAGCAGGGAGGGAAGGAGGTAGTTCTGTACATTTTAATGCTTTTACAGCTTCTATATTAAAAGACACTGGGAATAAGAGGGAAGTTTGAATGGCTTCCATAGAGATAGATTCTGCTCCTTTGCACAGAAGGGTTTTGCCAAGGTTTTGACAAAATTAATCCCCACTGTACATTACTCCTGTTTTCTCATCCAGTATTCAGTCCCAGACTGTATCCTGCAGCAGCTTTTATTCAGCCAAAGCTGCTTCCAAAAAGGCTCAGGGGCATCACTTGGTCAGCAGCAATCAGTGGGTTAATACAGCCTGGCTTCTGCCTCTCTCAGATGTTCAGGAGAAGATAATGAGACAGGGACAGAGCCTGCAGATTAATGAGATACCCCAACTGGAAGGCAGAAATCTGAGAGGAGAGACTTGGGAAGCAGAAGAGGAAGGGGGAATGTGAGGGTCTTTATATTCAGATGTTACTCGGCAGAGAGAATTGCTGGGGCAGGACTGTTTTACAGCATTACAAAGGCCATTTGATTTGTTAGAGCATAGCCAAAATTACTCATCTATCTGGCAAAAATAGTTGGCCTTTTACACTCCTATCAAAATCAATACTGAACTACATTCAGAGCTCGGTTATGCCAAAAAGGTGCCCCCCTTCCTTGAACCCCAAACAAACCACCAAAATCCAAAGTTAGTCATGTTACAGTAAACAATGTAATATCTCAAACAAATTCTAACTAGTGCATGGGTAAGCATTGTTAGAAACTTCCGTCATGCATTTAAATAAAATCTATTAATAAAATGAATGAGTAGAACTTCAACAAATATAGAGAGGTAATACAATAAATCAAATGTCCCTAGTACAGTAAGCTGTTGTAGTATGTTGTTTTGGATATCAGTGTGAAAGCAGCTTACCTTGCTTTGCTTCAGAATACCTTCAGCATATCTTGCTAAATCTTTTCAATAATCCAGGGCTGTGAATGATGCAGCCATGTAAATAACACTGACAGTTGCACTTTGACCATATAATATGAAAAATAGCTTGTTCTTCATAATTGCATTGTCAAAAAATTCCTCCTTCTTATCAGTATGCGACCTCCTGTTACAGACAAGCAGAATGCAGAACAATCTACAGTCTGCAGTGTTCAAGATGCTATTCTTACTGTTATTATCAGCAATGACTATTATCTCTAAATGTTCAACAGTAAATCCAGAGGAATAAATGGAAACATTTCTCCTAAGTGGTGTATTACAACACCTGACATTTATGTAGCACCTCTCATCTGTAAAGATCCCAAAGTTCTGTACAAAGTCTTCTGGGATCACTTCACCCACCACTGAAATGTAGCTGTCTCTGTGGAGAAATTCTACTTCTCTTCCACACCAATGCCACTGCACAACAGTGCTTTTGGAAAAAGTGACAACTGAGTGAAATGCATTAGATAGTTCTTGTGAAAGCTATCATAGGATCCTCAATGACAGCCACAAGTTAAAGCTTTGGTTTGGCATCTAAAGCAAAAACTAGCAGATACTTCATCCTCCTCTGCCCATATACACTTCCCAGCAACCACACCCCTGTTCTCATTCTGTTCTCAGAACACTGTGCCCATATACTGACAGAACCCAGGTTTGACTTTGCTTATCTTACCTTTTAGCAGCAATGACTGTCAGCTGAGTTGCTACTTATGAAGTTCTACTAATGAAATCACACTAATAAGCCTGGGTGCTTGGAGTTACCCTTAGAAAGTAAGTAATAATGAAAATAGAATGCTTAAAAGCTTATAGGAAAAAAATGGGCCTGCAACTGTGCTTCTCTGATATCCTTGGTCTGTCTGAGCCCAGCTCTATGAGATTAAGTACTGATCTGTTTCCCCTTATGACGTATTTCTATTACTTTTCCATGGTCTTAGTACTGTATCTATGTATTTTTATAAGCAGGCATGCCTGGGCTCTCACTGTAAGGTGCCTGTAGAAATAAATGCTGTACTGGTAAACTAGAATAAGGGAACATTCTCCAGTATGGGAACTGATATATTGATAAAATGATGGAACAGTCTCCATGTTCTTGATCTACAACAACTAATATTCCTGATGACTACACCTGCTGGGATGTGTTTGTCCATGCTCTTCTGGAAGGTAAAAGAGTTTTTTCACTCAACCTTTCTTTCAGGTCTCCCTCTAGCAGCTGCCTTTATTGCCAGAAAACAGTCCTAGGCACATTTAATTTGCTATTACAGAAATAAATACAAAGGGCATGTACAGAATTAGAGAGTGCATATTGTGTGTAGTATTTGTATATTGGATGTGATAAGAGTATAGAAGTGGATTGAATCCTATTCAACAGAAATTCATGGTATACACTATGAGTCATCCTGAAAGTGCTCTACCAATATTAATCAAATCATGGAGCTGAAAATACATGTTCTTGCAGAGTTTCTTATTACATTTTCATCTCACTGAAGTATAGGAGTAAGACCAGGCAGGAGATCTGAGCTCTGCTGAGTTTTGGAGAGCTTAGCTCTTGCTGCTGATACAAATTTGATCCTTCCAACTCAGGTTTATGTCTGTACTGTGCCACTTTAAAAAAATCAAGGTCCCATATGGGTTCATTCTCCTTCAGTGTTACTACTTTATCTTATATTTCATCTCCTCTATGGTCTTGGCTGTTCTTTAGCAGAATGTGAGTTCTTTTAAGTCTGGGGAAATATTAGACATATGTCACCACTGAGCTACAGAATGTGTGGGGAAATTAGCTAAGTAGACAGACCATTTTACTGCTGAGAATATAGTGGTCTGTGATATTCCATAGCCACAAATGAGGGAGGGAATCAGAAATGTTGTTTCAGAAGAAGTTAGTGAGCCAAGCTGTTATATTTCTTTAATAGCACAAATGCAGGTAAACTGACTCATATAAGTTCTTATGCTGTACATAAATGTAGATGTAAAATATAAGTACTGTAGTTGATAGGTTATACGCTGCATAAGCTTTTATTCTTGATATTGTTATGTAAATAATAGGTGAGATAGTTGTACATGTTTCGTTACAGCTTTTGCTTGGTAACTAGATAGCAATAAACGGGACAAAACTGAAGTGAATGTAATATACTGCAGTAAGTCAGTTAAGATGTAACCTGAGCATAAGAACTGTTTATAAATACATGCTGAACTGAAATCAAATTTGAGTTTGATTCAAGTTCAAACATCTCCTCTTGGGCAAGCAATGTGAATCTCTTTAAGTCTCTGTTCCCCTATAAACTGAGGGAATATTTCCAGCTTCATGGGAGTTTTGTGAGTGTAAGTTCATTCAGTTTTGTGAATCAGTTAGATACTATAGTGGAAGTGAGCTAGGTAAGCATGTGGGTAAATAAAATAATAGCTAGATGCTATCAACCACTTACTGCTGTAAAAGTAAGAGAAACATTATACTAGGTGCTTAAATGTATATTTTTTTCCCTCAATAAGCTTCATTGTACTTTTAAAAAAGGGACAATCTTTCCCAGTGTAGCCTAAAGTAACAACAATAACTCTGAATTGACTATGAGATATTCTGAGTGGTGTCTTAAGAAAGCACAGTGTGAATACACTATTAGGGTTCATCGTGCACATGAATCCAAAAAATTCTACTGCCAGAGAGACAAAATTATGTGTGCTTATGATGAATGTTTGGTTTCTGAAGCATATGTGTTAGAATGTAAAGCATCTTCTATTGCAGATGCTAATTTAAAACTATTAATACATTTTAAAATGCATTGCAATATAAGACTGTAAATTTCTATTAAAGCATCACATTTATTTGCTGTCATCCCACTGAAACAGGCTCAATGATTCTAAAGTATTTGGAGTCAAGCCTTGTATGTATGTGTATATATGGGGGGGGTTATATGTATTTATTTATATCTTCTATTGTAGAATACATATCAAGTCCTGTTTTAAAAGTGAATGTGAAGGTTGCAGTAGAAGAAATGTCAGTGACAGGACTGCAGAAAGAGTAGACATGGCAATGCTTTTCTTACTGCACATATGTGTTACACACCAATCTATGCATTAATCCATATGCTTTTATAATCAATAATACTGCTGCACCAAACTCTTCTATACTTTCATACACACATATGTTTAACACTCTTAAAGATTCTTTAAAGTCAAATGGGTCTAATTTTGGTCCTGACAACTGGACCAGAACAATACAATTGATACATTTGAATCCACATTTGAAATGTTGACTTGTTACGAGGCAGGTCTTAGCAAACACTCCAACAAACAAAAAATAAGAAAATCTTACCATGTATTTTCCTGTCTTCAAAGACGTCATCTGTGAGGCATAAATTTATAATTTTGCTTCTTATATTTAATTATTGTTTGAGTACTACATCTTCATTGAAAGCCATATCCTCCTTAAATTTTTCCAAAGGTTTTTTTTTCCCCCCTTTTAGTTGACAGACAGTTGCTAATCTCATGTATAATACCCTGAGCAAATTTCAGGCCATATGGGGATAGAATGGCTTCCTGCATATTTTACCCCCTTCTATCCTTACTTTTTCCACTTGATATAAGAGACTGGTTTGCATTTGGGAATGGATGCTATGCTGTGTATTGTCTGTGATAAGAAGGGTTGTGTGAATGGTAAGCCTTTAAACATAGATGGTAAAGTTTAACAGAGGCTTTCTTATTCACACATACAAAGACAACATTTACTTCTCTCTGCCTGCTTTGAAGCACTCTGCAAAGGATTTACTAAGTGCACACATAATGAAACATACTTTATATCACTCCTGTACAGGTATTTTGCAGTTTGCCAGGCAGACAGGACAGGGCAGCACACTGTCCTCTGAATGCTGCACAAGGCTTTGTTAGAGAAGTCTCTGCTGTTGTGAGCACAGAGGTATCAGAGTCTTTAGCCAGTATGTAGCAATGATGTGAGAGCTCCAGAGAGATTCTTTTGAGAAGAATCATTCACTCCTGAGGTTTGATTCAGAGTTTTAAAGATTTGGCATATGTATTTTGATCTCTGAATCGCCTTAACAAAAAGTGAATTCCAAAACTTCCTGCAAGGTCTGTTTGACTTTGCTGGAGGAGGAACACTTGTTCAAAGCTAGCCCAGCAATCATTATTCATCACACCATCAGTCACATTCAGATACCAAGGTACCTTCAACAAACATTTTGTATTGTAACCTCTTGGTTGGTTATTAAATTAGTGTTTCTCACAAAGTTCCAGTAGTCATAGGACATTTTGTGAACTTTATGGGATTTATATTAACTCATAGCAATCTTTACAAGGTTGCCAGAAGGTGTAAAGAAACTAATCATTAGCTAGACTCTTCTTAGTAATTTAGAAATATTGATGAGTGCTAGTCCAAGTTTGTGTTACCAGCACAGTATTATCTGCAGTGCTTGACTCCTGCTAAGAAGGAAGTCTTCTATACTCAACACAATTTTAGCTTTACTTATTTCCGATTTATGTGCAAAATACTGCCATTATCTGTGTCAAAATTAATTTCAGCAGTTGCTAAAATCTCACAAATCCTGCCAGTCATCAGATAGAAAGTGAATTGTGAGTCTAAAGCAGATGTGGTATTCTCCTCAAAAAATATTGTAAGTAAAACCAGTACAATAATTATCACTAATATTGAAAAAGTCTTTCTTTTAATCTGGTATCCCATGAACTTGTTTCAGAAGCAGTTAATATGACCTTATAACATGTATGTAGGTTATCTTAAACTATCGATTTAGTCTTATTTTAACATATGAAGAAAAGTTTAAAGACGTTTTGACTTTGTTCAAACACTGTCTTGTGTACAGTTCAGGAAAATGAACTTATCTGATAACTAATGACAGTACCACATGCACCTGTTCCCATGCACTGAGAAGGCTGTTTACTTAAAGCTTGAAGCAAGGTTCAATTTTGAAGAAAACTTGACAAGGACAATTTCTTACTTGCCTTTACTAGGTGACAAAGCACAATAATAATAATGATCAGTGGTTACATTCCAAGCTTTCACTCACTTCAAACACCACAGAGAAATTTATATGTATTTGTTCTTTGCTTTCACTATAGTAATACCCAGCTAGGTGGGATTTCCAAAGAGGCTCAAGAAATAAAGCATTCAGCTCTCAGAAAGTGTTACTGAACTGCAGGAAGCTATGCTCATTCATCCACAGCAGTGATAAGCTTTTCTGAGACCTTGTGTTAGGAGTGGGAAGACCACACTCCTGGCACTTCATTGTATCTCTCCTCTCTCTGCAATAATCACATACATTGGGCATTTTTTTTTGGAGCTATATATGGCTTTCCTTTATCTCCTGACCTAGAAGGCCTCAGCCAATCCTCTAGAACAGTTTTCCTCTTTAATCCATCCCACTCCTCCTTTTTTCCCCCAAGATCTAAACCCTCATTTCTTTCTGCCTTTTGCTAGATTCACTCAGCTGTGCATGTCTGAGTGGTAGGAGAGGTGCTTTCCCCTCTGCTCTCTGAGAGGTACCAACACAGAACTGCTCCCTTGAAGCCTCATCACTGGCAAGGTAGTGATTTTCATCTCATATTTGGCTCTTGTCACATTCAAGAAGTAAGATGCAGGAATTTTTATGTGCTTTGCCACACTTTTCAGTATGTGCTTTTGTGGTTTCCCACATCAGATGCAAAATCTGTCCATGGATTGAACATTTTTCTATGGCAAACTTGTGTACTTGTCTAACTCACCCCTAGGTTTTGAGCTGTGGATCAGTTTTTTCCATGATGCCTTTCGAAAGACAGAAGTATCAGCTGAGCAAATCAGAGCAGGCAGTTCCCTGTAATCATCTATGCCATCATCTGTGCTGGATCATGGCAGTAGCTGATCAATAGAGAAGTATTTAAATATGTTAGAGCCTGAATCTGATATTCTACATGTTTAACTGCATAAACAGATCAATGGGACAGAATTGATCTCCATTGATATTTGGCAGTTTTCAAATACAATTAAACCACATTTGGAGTACTGAAAGCACTTGAAATAAACAACTGGGCACTATTTATAATTTAAAGAGCTACTAAAAAAAATTCATAGATCAACAATTCCAGTGTCAAGGGAAAAGTTGAAATCCATATGCTGTATATAAATAGCAAACTGAAATTAATGGTGAACTGAAATTCAATGTGTTCTTTAGCACATATTATCATATACAAATATTTCAGTATTTATGATGATAAGGACATGCAATTAAACTGTCATTAGCTGATATATATGAATGATTATGCCTGAGAGAATCTGGGATTGGAATTTTCTGAACAGTAGCATCACAGATTCTCCGGAAGTATAAAAGGTGCTGTTACTAATCGACTTAAAGTAAATAAGATGGCAATTTATAAATGAGATGCTGTTGGTAAATTGGCAACCTTAGCTTTTTCACATCCATAAAACAGTGAAATGTTATAGTTACCCAGCTGGTTTTTGGGTTGCTGATCTCTGTTGGCTGTATTTCCACTGTATGTGACAGGGTTCCAGCAATTCCTGAGAGCCTGGCACCAGCATGTGTTCCAGCTATCATCAAAACCTATTTGTTCAACTAGTGACAATCTAGGAATGTCCCTGGGATGCCTTTGATGATAACGTCATTGTCACCACAAAGGCACATCAGATAGACAAAGGCTGCCTAGAGTATTTGACTCCTTGTCATGCCAAGTAGATAGATACTGGAGGTCATAAAAAGAGCCAATGCCCACAAGTTTTACCCCTGGGCAGTTTAACTGAGTCAGACCAAAGTTGATCAGAAGAATATCCATTTGGGGAAATAACATTCATTGGCCATTGTAGTCTCCCTCTGGGCAGTTTTACACAGCAACACAGCTGTAGTCATAATGAAACCTAGTGTGAGAGTTGAGGAGCTGACCCAGAGCATATGATGCAATTATGAGGTTTACTGTTTAAAGAATTCTTTGCAAAAAAAAGCTTATAGTTTAAAGTAATTTGAAATACATAAAGGAAACATGGATCTGTAAAACTACTTTCTGCTATAAACCCTGGGTTCTTTAAAGACATAGACTTGATTCATTACAAGGACACTGAATGTCAGCTCAGTAGTACATCTACCAGCCAACTTCAGTGTGAGCATGGGTAGATGTGTTTTTGCGCTTTATATTGACAGCATTCTGAAACATACCTAAACAGTATCAATGTGTTTTCCTTTCCCAGACACTTTCCAAATAATCCTGTGATTATGCATATTCTGAAAAGCTGGGAAAGTGATTTGTGTGTATACCTTTAGCTTATTCCAATGCCAATATAAGAAAATAAGGCTTTTCATGTGTTACGGATTGAGAAGAGGAAAACATAGCAGGTTCCTTTTGCCTAGGAAGAAGGACTGATTAAGTAGGGATTCCCAGTATATGTTCATCAGAGTTGGGACACTGCAATCCTTGACTTTTCAAACCTTTCCAAATGCCTTCTAGCTTCTGGAGGGTTTAGAGCATGCATATGAGTGTATAGTCTTCTACTGAAAGGAAGTATATATCATTCCCAGGCAAACTGATTTTTCTGTTAATGATATCCTAAATACCCATACCTGAGAGACTATTACAGGTTAAGATTAAGAGGATATATTCAAAATTAAACTCTGCACTATTCCAGTGGTCATGAGTACATCCCACTACCAATCTGTGTTACACAGAGCAGCACAGTGAAAACTGTACAACAGAAATACTTCGGCACTTTACCTGAAGAGACATGGTGATGACTTATAGTACACCCTGAATAATATTTCTTCTCTGTGCTTTATCTGGACCAATAAATGCTTATGCTTCTGGATGCAGGAAGAGCTGTTTGTTCTCCTCAGCTGACAACCCATTAAAAGGAAAATAAACATATCAGAATTAGTCCCCTAAAGCTTCAATCAAGCCTTCTGCCATGAGCACTTTGTTGTTGTTTTTGTTTTTTTCCTTTGCCAGCTTTTGGCACTCAGGGATAATCTATCTTTGGGAGAGAGAACAGCATCACTCTTCTTCCCAGGATGTACAATCCAAGAACTAAAAATAGAAGCAATACAGAACAATATCAGAGGGCTGCATAAAAAATAAGGAGCCAAAATTGTCAAAGAAATATTCTTCAGGTGGTGAGCAGTAAAATATACTTAAGAAAATTACAAATTACAACAAGCGATTACAAGATAACAAGTAGAAAACGTTCCTTACCCCAGTCAGCAGTGGTCAGTTTAAATCCTGAACCTGGGGCAGTTTTCACAAGATAACTGAGGAATTATCTGATTTTATTTCCTAAAAATAACACTCCAGTTTTATTGTTTATCATGAGAAGGTAAAGAAAAAAAGAAGCATCAGCAGCAGAAAAAAACCCACAAGGTGCTGTTTCACCTGAATTTTTCTGTAATGACTGTCAAGCAATGGGCTCTAGGACCTACTGGAAATGTAAACCCTCTAACAGCTTTCACGCAAGCCCTTGTTTTCAGCTGATCATTACTAGTTCTGACCTTTTTAAATCCTCTGCTGCTAAGGGAGAATCTGGTCTTTACAGAAAAGCTGTTCTGTATTCAATTAATAGACAATGGAGAACTTAACTATATTTACTGGTATTTAACATATGGAGCATATTTGCCTAGAAGGTAGGTGAAATCTCCTGCATTTAAGATCAAATCAATTTGAATTTAAGGTCACATTTGCAAAAGTCAATGTTCTGTAAAATCAAAGAAGAGCTTAATTCTACTATTTTTTTCTCCTTCAATCAACTGTGTAGGTGCACAGAGCGCAGTTCTGTGAGCCTTCCTCCGTGAAGGAATCCTCACACGCGCAAGCATTCAGGTGGGAGGCAGAGGCATGACTTGGATCTTACTCACCTGATGGAAGCTTTAAGTGTTTAGGTCCAAGACAGACAGGAATTGCATTCTGCAAACTTCATTTTCTTAATTCTCACTTGCACAAACACTCTCAATCATATTGCTGAGACTACACATGCAAGTATCTTGCCTGCTTAAAGTGAGACTCTCGAGATCAAACCTCTTTTCTTAAGATGAGATGTATCCAATTTGGAACACCTAATTCTTGCGCTTCCAGGACTAAATAGAGAAAATAAGTTCATGTGATTTCAAGGTGAAAGTGTGTGTGCCTTCATTCATAAGCAAGTGCTGCTACTTCAAAGGAGAGGAGACTTGCAGGAATCAATGATCTGCAATATCTTTTTGCTTAAGGTGTAATTGCCATCTCACAGCATTTAGGGACTTGGCTATTGCAGAGGTCTGGGAAACACAAGCCCAAAATACACTTTATGATTGGGAGATTTTTAATATTGGAACATTGTCTTTGCATGCTACTAAACCAGAGCTTTTTCCCCTGGAAGTCTAAACAGGAGAGGAGAGAATAGAACCTGCTGTTGATTTCCCCTTCCACTTTCCCTGTGAAAGTGTGATGTGGCAGGCCTGCAAATGACATTTATGTTGTTAATAATAATATTTTCATCCTTATTTCTAAATGAAAATATTGATTACTTAGCCTTGATGAAATCATGAAAATATGTAGTCAAAGTACAGCAGAAAAAAGAAAATACAGTACAAATTGCTCCCCCATGGTTTAAAAGAAGATTTTTTTTTGCTTGGTTAGGTTTTAATACAATGAAAATAAAAATGGAGAAATAGTGCAGAAAAGTGGGGAAAATGTGCAAATTCTTATTTAATGAACTTTTTAAGTGATGATATTCATACTGCATATGGGGTAGGCAATTGAAATACGTCTAGCAGCATTTTCTGTTCAGGTGAAAATTTGTCAGCCACTTGAGCAAATTATTTTGAAAGATAGAACAGGACAAAACACTATTATCACCAGTATATTACCAGCAGACTCTAGGAAAAATTAACATGAACATTTTGCTGCCTGCTGCTATCTATGGCAAACATTAAAATTCTCTGTATTTCATATGGTTTAGTTGTTGGGGGTTTTTACTAAGTGAAATAACTTTTTATTTAAAGAAAAATGTTTGAGCATGTTTTGGTAAGATGTGTTGATGAGCATTTTTGAAAGCCAGTAATGTCTTCAATTAGTATTTGGAGGAAATGAGCAAAAAAGAGTGGAATTTCCCAAAGCAAAAAGGGGAGGTTTAGTGGGGTTTTTTGTTTTGTTTTTTTTTTTTTCCCTGTATGAAATGCAATATATTTGCAAACACATTTCTGAACCAAGCCTTCTTCATTTGTAGGTGTGCCATATCTTTCAGGAAAATAAGGATTCTGTTTTTATTCACAATAGCCCTTCCTAACCTAGCATTCATAAGAAACATTCTCTCCTATTGCTGTGTTAACAAACCACTCAACTTATCATTGGCTGCTGAGATTTGAATCTGTGCTTCCATGCAGTCTCGCAGGACAAATTCACCTCTGATGTAAATGAGCACAGTTCCATTGAAGTCAGCAGAGTTGCTTTCACTTGCACCAAAGCTTAATTTGATCCTAGGTGTTCAGATCACTAAGCTATCCCCTCTGACTTAGCAATTCACCAGTTGAAAGACTGCTTTCTGACTGTGAATGCCAGTAGTCTTTTTACTCTCTCTGGTAGCTGAAGAAGAAATAAGTGCATATAAAGGTTTCATGAAGTGCTTCACAGGTGAAGGGAGACAGTCCATTGTGCTCTCAAAGTATATCTTACTCTTCAAATGAAGAAGAAGAAGTCTGAGTAAATGAAAGATTAGTGTATTTTTGTGACTTCTACATCAAACCGAAAGAGTTTGGACCATCAGAGATGAGGGGGACTATTGTAACTTGTTTCCCTACAGCATTCATTCAGCTCTGAATCAACAGAGCTTGTAAGACTCTGACATACAGATCAACCTCAGGTGGAAGAGGGAAAGAAGGATGTAATTGGTGCCAATTAGTCTGGAAAGGCATCTGAGAAAACAATGCCTTTAAAGAAAGCCTGATAATGATCTTGGTTAGACTAGAGTAAACCTAGAGCAGTGTCACTGAAATCAAAAGATCATCTTGTACTTGTTGTTTATAACCTTGATCAGAATTTGGCCTGGAATTCATTATTCATCCTCTACTAGCCTTGGTAATTCTAATCACAGCTCTCTAAGGAGAACATCAATGATTGGAATGAATATAAAATATTACATAAAATTGCAAATATTTTTAGTGCATAATTAAAACAACCCAGTCAATTAACAATGCTCTTTCCCTACTTTTGCATTGTGCTACAAAACCCACAATATATTTTGAGAAGGGATTTGTTTCATGCTTATCAGGAAGGGAAGCAGAATCAGTAATGTGTACAGATCTGTTCAGCAGGTTTATTCTAAGAACTGTTATATTCTACAGAGAAATCAGGACATCAGACAGCAAAGTAACATGATCTTCAAAGCAGAAAGAAGACAAGGAGCCATCTATCATCTTGATCTATTTTACATTAAAAGATTAGCAACTCTGAGAAAGAATAAAATGTAGAACAGAAGTTCATTCTCCCTCCTGAGAAATGGGGGCATTTGTGACTCCTAGGGATACCTACAGCTAGAAGTAAGAGGATCTCTTGCCTGCTGCTCCCTTTGTCCATGCCTCTTGTCCCATTGACACAGAAGCAAAGCCAACCTGTCTGCTCACTCCTCCTATAAGAGAGGATGCAAGCCAAGGAGGGAGGGGCAGAGTCTAGTCTGTGGCCTCTGTATGTACCTACAACACAGAGGAATGCAAGTCCCACTTCCTGATGCAGCATTTACTGGACTTAATGGAAGACACACTGACAGCAAAGCCATAGCTAACACATAATTTAAATAATCCCTGATTAACTAGTGAAATGATAATTTTAGGAAGTATTGAGTGAATTGGAAATTGTGGAGTCCCACTGAAACATAATATTGATTTGAGGCCTTTTAATTTGTTAGAGGTTGGAACTAGCAATTCTGTTCACCTATTTACTCTTCCCAAGTTTATTATTGACTAGAAATAGGTCTGGATGAGAAATGTTAATACAGAAGTGCCAGATACTGCCTAGATTTGAATAGGGGAATGAATGGTTGGAGGTGAACCTGAGACTGATCTGGGTTGTAATCAAGGCTGTTCAGTTCCATGGTTTCCAAGCTTCTCCATTTTCTAACTTGCACATTGCAGTTTCTTGGAATAGTCTCCACATACATATACTTGTAAATCAGAACACAAATGTAAATGAGAATACAATGTCATAACCCTAATCCACTTCTAACACACTGGCAGTAACAATAGCCATTGCTAGAAATGGTAGAAAGAAAAGGTAGTGCGGCTAGCTTGCACACTGAAATGATAGTAAGCTTCTCATGCTGTTTGGTGCAGAGGAAAGGTTTGGGAATCCTAGCTTCTTGGCTGCCTTTAGCATGGTCATTTGTTAGGTTCACTTGCTCTGGGGGCAAGGGAACTAACACAAAGCAATATAACCCAAAATTTCCACTTGTTACATTGAGGATTAGTCCTAACTGATCAAATTGAAGCCTACTGGAATGGTATGAGTCTTTTAAACTGAGTGGCTGCTACCATTGTTTCTTTAACATTGCCAGACACAGTAAGACATTAGGTCTGGGTTTTCATTCAACTCTTTTCTTAGGAAAAATTGCAGTTGGGAGATTTAAGATCTGTTCCTGTAAATTCTGTTTCACATGAGCAATCTCACTGCAGATTAAAGACTAATCATAGAAGGATTTGGAGGATTGGGCCCTTTGATTTCTCTTCATGCTAAGGATCTCTTTTATCTGGATCATCCCATTGATTATGCTTCTCCATCTTTTGCATAGAGGCTTTAGGAATAATTAGATGGAAATAAGATTTTCTGACTTTAACTTAATCAGTAACATGTGTACTTTGAAAAGTTACATTTTCACATGACAAAGAATGCATCATCCAAAAGCAAATATCTGCAAGGTATTTGGACTTGCTTCTAACTGACAGCTTGTACGTTATCACAACTGTGTGGCTGCTCTTTGTTCTCACTCACAGACACTGTGAATGTTTGATAAATGTTACCTTTTTAATTCTTGATAACATTATGAAAATGTTAAGAAATGTAACAGCAGATAACCTTTCTAGACCAAACAGCCACATTAACCATGTGAAGTTAATAACTGACTACAAGACATTTACTTAATTTAGCTTTAAAAAAAGCTTTGCTCACACCACTCAAGCTTTCCCTTCATTTTTATCTCCTTTTCTCCAAGGCCAGAGATAAGATTTTCCTTTTCCTTACTTGCAGGTCAGCTTTCCATGACACTCAGGTCTGCCTACAACCAAAGCCAAATATTTATGGGTATGTGGGTATGAAACACCATAATGAGAAATGTACGATAATAAACCAGAATGAAAGATTTCAAGACAACAGTGTTTGCTGTCTGAGCTGGACATTTACTTAGTCTCTGTAGTCCAGAGCAGGTACTTTGATATAAATCAGATGAAGTGTTTTTGAATGGATAAGTCTATACTCTGAAGTATGACTTCAGGGATAAGGACATATGGGTGCACAGGTGTCATTTTGCAATGAAAGCTGCTAATGCTTTCTGTGCATGTCTAAAAACACTTTGTTTCAAGGTTGTGCTTCTGAGGATATAGCTCTGCAGGTTTCTTTTAAAGAATGAAGTGTTAAATAACGGATTAAAGGCTAAAAAAGGATTTGAAAGGTCTTCACTGTATTTTTAGCACATTTCAGTTATACTTCTTGCCCCTTAGAAGCACACTTTCAGACACTATTTAAATTTAAAGCATGTCATGGCATTGCATATTCTTAGAATGATCAGGTAGGCTAGGAAAATTTAATGTTTAACTTTCAATTATTGAACAGAGATGTTCATTTAACAAAGCAGGTGCTTCGTTTTAAGTATGTTACTAGCCACACTAGTTTTATTCTTAAACACTTAAACACTGAACTGAGGACAGAGTGGACTTTCATGAAATTCACAAGGAGTCCTGCAAAAAAATATAAATATATTGTTTGCTTATGCAGTTAGTAATGAATGTGACTACCAGAGTGTTTAAGTTAGATGCTTTTGCTGTCTAACAACCTAAGTAGAAAGTCTCTTGCCCACTTTTGCCATTAGTAAGAAAGCAAACCAGGTCCTTTCTAGCAGTACCTTCAAAGGAATTCTCATGGGAATCTGACAGCCAACACACAAGTTCCACTTGTGTATGAGTGTTTGGAATGGAACCTTCCTATGAAGTGTTCTGCACATGGAGCATGAGCATATTTTATACAGAGGAAGGCTAGTTTTGAGGATTAATAAAAATCAGCACTATTCAGCTAAAAAAAAAAACAGAGTAATATTTTTTTTGCTGTATTTATCTGTTTCCACTTATATTAGGGGACACCTCAGCAGTACAGTGAGTGAGAAATTATAGTTGTTAATTGAATTTCTTAATACTGCCTGTCTTCTGTCATCCTCATCAGCAATGCCCTGACTTCTTGCTCAGAGTCCTCATACTGCAGTAGCAAGGATTAAAAATGTCAGTAATTGGTAATCGTCCTACCAAATTGTTACCTTTTTATCTTTCTGTGTGAAAATAGCTTAACTTATCTAGGAAGCATTTTATTTCCATGCATGATTAATTGATTTCCATAATTAAATATATGATGAGAAATATGCTTGACCATTGCTGCTCAAGCTGTGTTTTGGAGAATTGATAAACTTCCATCCTATTTTTTGAGCAAATATTAGAGTCAGAGTATCTATAATTGGCTGTCTGAGCTCAGCTCTTTTATTTTTCTAAACTACTAATATTCAAATAAATGTTCTTTCCTTTAGATTTGACCAAGATATATTTGATATGATTTATTATAATGCAAGTCAATCCAATAATACCAGGGCTTTGGTTCCAGATTTTTGCTGATTTAGAAACCTTATTTTTGGATAAGATTTTTTGCTTTAACTGCATAATGTAAAATTACAATTTTCTTGCCAAAAATCAACATGTCTATTTTAATTTTATTTATGGTAATTGTACTATAGGCTCTCAGGGAACCCCCAGTATATTTTCATATTACAGAAGCTCAAAGACATAAAATGCCTGCCATAGATCTAGTTTTCTGGAAGCTTTCTAGTTTGTTGGGAATTTTTTAATCATAAATCATATAAAAGAATGGCTGTTTGGTAATATCGTACTTGGAGTTAGACTGATGGCATTATTCCCCAGGACTGTAGATCACTGGTTATTTTTGGCCAGTAATATTCCATTTGCAGAAACAATGGAAACTTCCCTAAAAGAAATTATAGACACCTACATGTTAGGGAAAGCTATACTTCTAAGTGACCATAGTCTGATGCTGTCATTTCTTTTCCATATCTTGCTGTGCAATCATGCCAGTGTGCATCACCTTACATAATCATGCCACTTGGGGCATATTTGGAGGGGGCAGTTCAAAGGTATGGGTCGAGCACAGCCAAGGGAGATCTCTTATTTTTATTTATCTGTGTACTACTAAGGAAATATTTTTTAACTGGTTCCAAAAACTAGCCCTGAATATTTGCGGCCAGTTTTATGACATCTTTCTTCAAAGACTGAACTCATTTGATGATCTGATATCAACAATTTTGCTCTTAGATCCCACATAAGCTCATAGGAATGCACAACCTACTAGATTTGCAAGGGTAAAAAGATTTATTTCCAGGTGTGGATGTTACAGCAACTGGTTAATAAGAATGCTCTTTCAAGATTTAACCATTAGGAATAGTAGCACAGTCCAAAAGTGTCAGCAGAAACCCTAGGAGATTGAGCAGCCCCAATTTTCTTTTTCATCCCCTCTGTCTTAAGACAAACCTGATTATACTAATTTCTCATCTTGTTCTGTAAACCCACTGCCATTCAGCATGATATGAATGACAGCATTTCCTCTTTAAATTTTTATAAAGTTCCAAGTACAAGAGAGGCAGAAGAGCTGGAGAGGATAGTAGTTTTATTTCCTAGAAACTATTCACTATCAGTTACCACCAGGGCATGAAGGATTCTATCCTGTTTAGATTTCTTTAATGAATAAAATGCCATTGGTATCTGTCCTCACTTCCAGCGTTGCAGCCCTTAGACTTTTTAACTGTAGTTTCTTGATTTTTACTTGACACCATTCAAATTTTAACCTGAAAATCTAAACTGTCTTCTTTTGTTTAACACAGTTCTGATTTACCTTGTATATACTACTATGGCATCACTGGAGAAGTGCTTAACTGTGATGACGTATTATGTCTGTTGAAGTGAACATCAAAAGACCATTTAATCACTTGAAATGTTTTCTCCTTGTCTGGGCCAGGGTTTTTTAAGAGTACAGTTCTACTAATGCACACTTCTGCCGGGAAGCTTCCCAAGGTAGGGCACAAGAGATGCTAAGTGGCAGAAGGAGGATGAGTAGAAGCCATTAACATTTCCCCAGCAAGGTCAGATTTGATGTTTCCTTTGTTTGTAGTATCCAAATTAAGAAGATGCTTCTGTGCTCTGAGTGTTGCCTGTACATAAACATACTCCTGGGTAATCTCAGGCTGGTCACATCTCCTTACTATTAGCCACCCATTAACAAGCTGATTGAAAAGGACCCAGCACAGCTTACACAAAGTGCTGACTGTTTTCCAGGAAGACCAAATTTCTCATCAGCTTCATCAACACTTCAGACTATCAATATACAAAATAAACCACTCTTGTTCTGAAAGGCTATGATCACAGGAGAAACCTTTGCATTCTCTCTTCTTCTTTTATTGCAAACATGTTGGGGGAAAAAAAGGTGTTATCTTGCTCGTTTTTGTTTCCTTTTCTTTTTTTTTTTTCCTGAAGCCAGTATTACCAGCCATTTTACTTGTACTTTACTATTATTATCTAGGTGATGGCTGTGACATGTTGATCATATATGGCAGTGAGAAAATTGATTTCCTTCAACAGAAATGCTTCCAATTTTCCCTGGGCCATAATTTTATGTCCACAACAAAATAAAAGGGTCATTTTGCTTAAGATGAGGGAATTGAAATCTTTGATAAAAGCCATAGTAAATGTTGTACTTTTGATTGCGGAAACTGCAGTTTTCACAAACATCTTTCCTGTCTGTGTTGTGTGTATGTGTATTTCTGGGGAGTATGTGGGAGTCAGAAAAGGAGAGACGAAAGAGGCAAAACCAGCTTTTGGAAAGACTGAAGTTTCTTTAAGAAGTTCTGCAAATCTACAAATTCTTCCTGGACAAAACCATTTCTTTTCTCAGGGAAAATTTAAGCTCAATTGGTAGCTTTCAGTCAAGCTTCTCCTTTTCAAAAATTACTCTAGTTATAGCTATACTTCTCAAACATCTTTTTCAGGTACAGTTGTGTAACTTTCTGGTATAATTCTACATAAATAAAATTTAAAAAAATATTAAATTTCTTAAGAGACTGTAATCACAGCACACAAAAAAAAAGTTGTGGTTTTTTTTTTTACTTTTTTTTCTGGAGGAGGATCTCTCCTTTAAAAAATCCTGTCGCTATATTTATTAAATTACCATTTGTGGGAAAATACAGGAGCCATTGTTTGATGAGACTAAAAGCTACTTAAAGCTGATTCTTCTGTTAAAAAAAACCCTTAAATATCTAACAGACATATTTTTAAATGTTTGTTTCATCTTTGACTTTCTACACTGGCAAGAAAGGTCTGGGAAGTTAACCAGCAGTCCACATGCAGGGTTTTTTCATTTAAATTGCATTTGTCCAGCTGTCTGAAAGAAATATATGCTGAACCCTTGAATATTCAGGAAATCCTGAAAATTAACCTTTTAGTACTCTCCTACATTCATCTTTTATGTATGTAGTCCCATGTATGAGTGTAACACAAATGATAATGTCTCACTAGAAGTTTTTGCGTCTATGGAGCTACACCCTCTGATACCTCACTTCTGCAAGATGAAAAATTCCCATAATTGTCCTCATCTCAGTTTGGTTTGTGGAGTGGCAAGGGAATTATGCCCAAAATAGTGTTTCCAGAGTTTACAGTGAAAGAGTGTTTGACCAAGAGACAAAGTATGAGCAATCCTTTCTCTGTGAGTCAGGTCCAAGTCTAATATCACAGAATCATAGAATCAGAATAGTTTGGTTTGGAAGGGACCTTAAAGCTCTTCTAGTTCCAACTCCCTGCCATAGGCAGGAACACCTTCTACTAGAGCAGGTTGCTCAAGGCTCCACCCAATCTGGTCTTGAACACTTCCAGGGATGGAGCATCCACAACTTCCCCTGGCAACCTGTTCCAGTGTGTCACCACCATCATAGTAAAGAAGTTCTTCCTAATGTCTAATATAATCTACCTTCTTTCAGTTTTCTATGTCCTATCACTACATGCCCTTGTAAACAAGTACCTAGAGCCAAATATAAATAGAATTATTTGGACTGAAACATGGTATCGGGTAAATATGAAGTTTTCTCTTGGTTTCATTCAAAGATAGAGTTTACTCAGTTTGATGGCTTTTACTTGGCTGCATTTCTTCATACATTTATGATACTCCACAAAGAATCGTAGAATCAGCTAGGTTGGAAAAGACTTTTAAGTTCATCAAGTCCAACCGTTGCCCTGGCACTGTCAAGTCCACCCCTAAACCATGTAATTTTCAAAAGCTGCTGGAAATTCTAGTGCTTATTATCCTTTAAATCAGATTTTTTTTTCAGACTTTGCTTATAGGTAGGGTTAATATATGCAAGAATCTAACATGTAAAGAACACAGGAGTGCAAAGGTTAATTAAGATGCTGAGATGCTGCTAACATCTAAAGCGAGAAACAGTTTAAAAGTCCAGCCCACGATTATATTTTATATATGTATTGTTCACAACATCCAGAATATTTGACAGAAGAGTTAATCTTGTGATCTCTTTGCTTATTTTATCTGCACTCAGAGGGGAGAGCGATGGGGGTCAGTTCAGACAGGTAGGTTGTGATTGTTTCACCAGGGACATAAACAGAAGACAATAAGACATGAAAGAAGGATAATGTTGAAAAAAGATTCACAAGAGCTTTTTTTTTGAGAAAATAATTTTTACAGAGACAAGAAAACTAATTATTCTTTCTTTTTGATTAGTATCATATTAATAAAATCACAGTCTCATAATTTCCTTTAACATCAGTGTATTAGATTGCAGCAAGAACTGAAAAAGAAGAAAGGCCATATATTTTACATAGCTAGTGTTAGGTGTGTTTATTCATAAGGGGAATTTTGTATTTTGTTTTCTTATGCATGGAAAATGTGATGACAGATGGGACCACCTCCCTGAGTTGCTGCTGATTTTTGCTTTTTTATTGAGGCACAGCATCCTTGCATGATTTTCACATGCTGAACTAGTGGAGAATATACAGAGTCAAAGTACATTTTAAGGACAATAGGGATTTTGCACTGCATTTAGAAGTGTTGGGAGTCACCAATAAAAATGAAAAGAGCATGTACAATCAAAAGGGAGAACCACTTTCTGATGGAGTGATCAAAAGAGGGGTAGACAGGTTCAGTATGACATTATGTCTCACCAGATAGAGCAAGCTCAATAGCATAAAAAGCAGGTACTTGAGAGGCAGAAACAGATGTTACAATGAGGCTTTTCCTTTTCTTCCTAGAATAGGCACACTCTTGAACTGTCCTCTTAACTATTACTTCAGAAAATAGTACACAAAAGAAAAAGTT
Organism: Melopsittacus undulatus; assembly: GCF_012275295.1. Taxonomy (NCBI): domain Eukaryota; kingdom Metazoa; phylum Chordata; class Aves; order Psittaciformes; family Psittaculidae; genus Melopsittacus; species Melopsittacus undulatus. Next base: position 19,912,282 of record NC_047535.1, read on the forward strand.
TGGCTCTGAGGTCACATTGATACCAGCAACGACAATATTTGTGACTCTAGCTGTCCTCCCTCAGAGAAGGAGGACCTCAGTCACATGAAATGTTCCTGGATAGCCAATAGCAGCCTAATTTGAACTTGGAGACTGACAAACGTGTTTTATGCTATTGTGTTTTACTGTTCTTTGTTGACTATTTGGAAATGTGAGTTGAAGTTTATGGTACACTGGGAGCAGTCATGCATTACATCTGAGTAGATGATGGGAAATGAGATGGCAAAAGGAAGCAGACAGTGTCTGCTGGGATGCTGAAATCAGCCAGAAAAAAAGAGCACACAGGAGCCAGGGATATGTGGAAATCTGAAGGCTACATGGTTATGCATAGTCCACATTCCTTATCCTCCTCTTCTCCAAATTCCTTAAGGCAGACTCCTGAAGCATCTTTCCTTGTTGTGTAAATGTGTAAAGTCTAAGATAGTGTACAGCACTGTGAAATGGTTTTCAGTACTGAGTAGGCCAGGCTCTACCATGACTTGCGTCTGAGCAATTCTGTTCGGCAAGCTCACACACATGTAAGTGAGAATGGAACCTGGAGTACCTTGTGTGTTGAAATCAATAAACATATTTGTGATCCAGTTGGACTCTGGCTCTTAAACAGATCATTTCTACATGAGGCAATTTCTCAGGGATTTTTCCAAAAGACAGGGAATGTAGTTGTCAAAGTGCAACTCTTCAGGGTACCTTGAAGCACTGGAGACTACTCAGTTTCTCCCAGCAGGCAGATGTCTGGGTTTTTTAAAGCTACTGAATATGTAGCTTATTATATAATAATAACATTATTGGTTATTCCTAATTAAGGTCCAATTTACCACCTTAATTCACCTAGATCCCAGATTTGCCTGGCCAAATTCAAACAGCCCTTATTGGAGCAAAATTTCAACTAGCAAATGTTATACAAAAGGCGTTGTTTCTTTGAATATAACCATGATATAAATAGCTGTCACTCATAGTCAAAATAGGACAAATGGAATGAAAAAAGAAAGTCTGAATTGAAAGGGTAAGAAACTGAAGTTCTGGAAAAGTAAAAAACGAAGCAAACCAAAATATTTTGCTACCTATTCATGCAAAAAATATTTGTAAAAGTGCGGCTTTCCCTTGCTTCCATTTGCATTCTATGCTATCTCCATAAAGGAAAGTAAAATTATTGGCCATTGTCATCCTTAACACTTGCCTGTTCCTGTCCTCTGAGAATTTGCATTTTTAAATCCTGTATCATTTTTTTCTAGCCTATGGTTATTTGTCCTTCCTTTTCCTTTTCTGTATATTTATTTCTCTGGATCTCTACAGATTTAAAATTTGGTAGATCCCACTTTCTCAGACATTTTTCTATCAGCAAAATAAAAATGCTATTTATTAAGAAGGATCAAATCTACACCTACATGGTGATAGTGTGAGAATCCCATGAGCAGACACAGCTGATAGTGCCTTACTAACATCTACAGGGATTTCCAGGTTTTTAAGGCAGAGAATGGCAGATCTTAATTGCTTTTCTCTGGAAACCTAGCTAGACAGCACCTCAGGTAGAAACAATTGTTTGGGACGCAACTAATTCTTGGGCCCTTGCAGTCCACATACAGAGATGTGTTTTACCCAGAAAGTTATAATAAGTGAGGGTTAATCCTAAACAAAGAGATTAGTAAAAAAACTACTCTTTTATCACATAAATCTGATAACATGAAGATTTTGCATATTAGATCATTGTTTTGCAAATAACAGATTTTCAGAGATATGTTTGCAATAAAAGTTTCAGCTGGTATGATACATTCTTTTTCCCCAAAGTCTTTTAATTTGCAAGGCTTACTTCCCTAAATTGAAGTTATTTAATGAGAAATAATATATTTAGAAAAAGTATATAATTTCTAGATATGTAACTGGCTGTTGCCAAGGCACTCTCTCCTTTTGGAAATTAAGTCCTGAGTGTCAAACACAGCATATGCAAAAATGAGCCCCAGGCAACAAGGTTGCTCCTGAAAGTTTGGATTTGACTAAAAGATAGGTCATCCAAACCAAGATCAAGGAACAGAATTTCCTAGTCCCCTGTTTTAGGCTCAGGTCTTCCAGATACATTTCCTGGTGGGCCGTTTGCCAGCATGGGATAACGTTACCAGAAAATACTATTTATATTAGTAGCCAAGTGAATCACTGTAACAAAATACAGTGGCAAATCAGAAACAAACCATCAGGCAGCACAACAGCTACGGTGGACAAAGGTGGGGAAGTGGCTGGCACAGCCAAGGTAAGAATAAAGAAAAAGAAATTAGAAAAATAATCAAAAGACTAGGGTAAAGCTTTCTCTAGATCTCTTTTAAGGGGTGTAATTTACTGCAGTAGAGTGCTCCAACACAGGTTCCCTCCATCTCATTCTGCTGCTGGAAGTTGTGGAACATCATGGGGCTATATAAAGTGTGGACCAATGCAGCACACTGTGTTGCACATACATGTAAATTATTTCCTTTGTATCTCAGCTAATCATATCTATTAGGTTACTAAGCCCTTTCTGCTGATGAAGCAGTGTAAATCATAGAATCATAGAATAGTTAGGGTTGGAAAGGACCTTAAGATCATCTAGTTCTAACCCCCCTGCCATGGGCAGGGACACCTCACACTAAACCATATCACCCAAGGCTTCATCCAACCTGGCCTTGAACACTGCCAGGGATGGAGCATTCACAAAAAGTAAGATTAGCGAGTAAATGGGACATAATGGAAGAGAACATTTAACCCCATAGTGGTAAGAATGTTATACCTATGCCTCTGTATTCTGCTACAGTACTACAGGCTCTATACTGTTTCCTGTTTATGTTTTTTTAACAGTGCAGAATTGGGTACCTCTTATTAGAATAAGTCTTTATTTCTTTCCAGATTTTTAACCAATTCCTCTCAGTTTCTTCTCAGTTATCTCATCCAGCTGTATCTCACAATTCTGTAGCATCAGCTTTGATGAAATATTGCATATTTTTCCTACAGATTGCAGATAGAAATGATGCATTTGGCACAAGAAAAATGTCAAAGTATTGCTTGAGAAGCTTAAAGTAGTGGTCCTACCATCAGCTAAGTAGGTACCAAATTTTTATCAGAGAGAGAAGTCTAATTTCTTACTCCTCACCATATGGAAGAGAAATACCTAAATTCAAAGCTGCCTGTTGGAACCAAAAAGACAGAATTCCAAAGCAAAAACAAAGTCCTCTGCCTTTCTTAATTGGTAGCAGGGCTCAGTGACTATTATTAGAAGTTACTTGGCACCTCAACATGGAATAGGCATAGAGTGAGATTTTTCAAACCCACTACACATATAATTTACATTGACTGAAGATTCCATGAGATACCTAAATACCTCTGGACAACCTTACTGTGTCAATTCATAAAGCATCTTTCTCACATTGTGCAAACTCCTGATTTTTACCATGTGAAACACTACAAATTTATGTTCCTTTGATTAGGACAATTTACATGTAAACAATTTTTAGCTACTATGGGAAACCTTTGTAAGCAATGCTTTCTTTCTCTTTTAATATTCGTTGCAGTTCTCTGCAGCCATCCTGCTGCTGAGGATGAGAATCAGATTCAGATCAAGACAGTGCGATGCAACAAGCTGGATTTCTTGTCTGACCTTCAGTTCTCTTCTTCTGTTGTAATATACAGCTTTCTGTTCTGCTAAGTGAAAGTCAGAAACAAGGGCCAAATGAAAAGTGATTTTTTTCATTCTTTTGCAGAAACAACAAAAAGGTTGCTTCTTTATATGAGAAATTCTTTTGCTCATCTCTACTGGAGACTGAATTGTTTATTGTATTGACTGAACATCATTGTAGGCTGGGTTTTAACAGATATGACAATTTATCTGTATCAAGGATTGGGGTGACCGTTTGATACATTAAATACCTTTGCAATAAATTTTTTTTCTTTCTTTCTTTTTTTTTTTAAGCACTAAATCTCAGCATGACTGTATCCTGCAGTGGAAAATTACTACCCATTCAGAAATGTGCCTTATTGCATTATGGTCGTATATTTGAAGGCTCAAAGCACTATCTGCAGCACAAAGGCAGGCTCAACAAATGACTTAAGATCTTTGTTCCTTTACCACAACACTTTCTGGCAGCATTTTCTATTTGCTATAATCAATTTGTACTTGTGAAATGAATATTTTTTGCTCTTTAACTTATATAACAATTATGCATCTTCATTAAAATAGGATATTGCAGATAATATCTGTCTGAAATTGTTTCTAGTAGTGTCTGAATGAATTAATGAATGAATGTTTTTACTGCACTAGATGAAAAAATTTACCATGTCCTGTCTTTATTAAAAAGGTTTCCTGGGACAACATTTTAAATAAGTTTTTTTTTTTTTTTTTAGAGCAAATGCAGAGAGACGCATTCCTTGTCAGCTCTGTATGTAAGATGCAAAAGGTAAGCGGATCCAGCTACACCTACTCTTTTGGGCGGTTCGTTGCTAAGAATTTCTCTCTCAATATGCACTTGGATTCGCATTAGAAGCAGTCAGAGGCTTTTAAGGGGAGAAAATCTCAGGACAGTGTACAAAATCAGAGCCAGGGTCATGACCTTGACTATTGATCCAGCCTCTCTTATTTCCACAGCTTGCTGAGGCTTGTTCTTCCAACCTGCTGGTGTACATTAGAGCAGAAATCCATAACATAGCCATGTTCATCCAAGCACAGGAAGAAACTAAATTAAATGTTAAAAAACAATCTGAGGCTAGAGTTGGAGACAATTCATCATGATCCTAGACATCAGGCAGGTAGGATGACCAAGAGTTCCTCAGCCAATAGACCCCAAACAGAATATGGAGAGACCTCACTGCCTCATTTGTCAGTTACAGAGCAGATAGTCGGAAAAACACTAAGGAAAAAAAATGTCTACCGAAGGTCAGCATTTTAATTCTGAACCATGCACAAATATTCATCTTTTGGAATGCAATCTGTAATTGAGGTTTAGGGGAGAAAGAGAGGGAGATAAAAAATTATCTGACATTAATACATTAGCAGTCAAAATTAGGAGAAAATGAAACTTTGCATCTAAGACGTGAACAGAGTTTGTATGACTCTGGAATCCAAGTTTATATGAAGAATTTACTACAGACTTGTGTAACCTATTAAAATCAGCAGTCAGTCTCTTTTTGACTTTCAAAAGTTATCTCACTGAAGTGCTAGGGTTTCTTCTTTATGAAAGGGGTTTAAAGGTATTGAATCTGTGACACATAGAGTGAACTCAGCATGTTTAATAAAAGAGACATTCTGTAGGCTGGTTGAACAGTTTAGAAACTGTCTTTTGCTACTTCTCAAGCTGCTGTTATTTGAATTAGACATAGAACACATGTCCCTTATAAACTGATCCAAAACATGTAACCTGAAGAATACTTCTCAATGGCAGTTTTTTTCTCTTAGAACTACAAAACATACATACCTTGAAAATACTGCATAGGTATTATGGTGATTGAAAATAGTCACAAACCCCAGTGCAGTCCGCACAGCTGCTCTTCCAATTTAGCTAGCTGATGAAAAGAAAACTTGCCAGTTTTGCAAACATGAATTACATTTCCTGTTGTGGTTGAATTGTGTTTTCTCTCAAAACATTGATAAGCAGGTATCCGAGCTGAAAATAGTCTACTGCCCTTTAATTTTATTCCTAAATTACATTACGCTATTTGTGCTTTATCAGCATGTGCTGTTAAACCTCATCATGCTGAATGCCAATCTGATGAAACATAATAAGACATAACACAGTTTGACAGCTAATATTTAAAGAAGAAATCTTATCTCTCACTATCTAAATAGCAAAGGGCTCCCATTCAGACACTTACAGATTCTTAGTGGATATCTTGAGAGAACAGTTAATCCGAGCTTTCTTGGAATGGTCCCCCAGTATAGCAGTTTTGTATGTGCGTGAGCTTAAAACAAAATGCACTCGTAAGATTGTTAAATTCACACTGAACAATTTCTGAATTGCCTTTTTAATTTGTAGTACTCTTAGCAAGATTATATTGGAATTAGGAATGAACTGATGCAATTTTTTTCCATAGACCTCTTTTACCAAATACTCTGCAATATCCAAATGTATTTTCTGTATTTTAACAAGCCAATACAAACTGAGATAATTTTCAGTTAACAAAAGTGGGAAATATTTGACATATCTTAGGTACATAAGGTATGTCTGAACATACATAAACTCCTGGATGATGTGCATTACAGTTTGCTTACCTGGCTCTTTCAAGTTAGCCCAGGGTGGTTATAATTCCATTTTCCTGCATCATTGTTACATGCCATTTACAGAGGCTTAACAAAGTACTTGTTGGTCTTCATACTGGTAGATCTGTATTCTACTGTTAAGGATTAATGCTTTGCCATAATTTTCAAAAGTGTCTCAGGTTTTGGATTCTTTTTTTAGCTTGAATTTTACCACCAAAAACTAACTCATAGGTAATGATGTTTACTCACAGGAATTTCAAAGTAAAGTAAAATTATGGAAACTTATGGCTATCAAGGCAAAAATACCTAATGTTGAGCACTTGATGCAGAAACAACAGATTTCCTTATTTGGAAAATGTCGCTTTAATATATCTGAGTTTCATGAATAACTTTTTTAACTGTAAAACCCTTTGAAAGAAGTTAAGGTGAAAGAAACTTCAATACTAGTGAAAAGTTCCATCAGCTTTCCAAAATGTTTTGGGTTTGTTTTTTTTCCTGAAAATATACGATCAACCTTACCTGGCACAATCAAGATCGTTGCGTCATGTGTACATCTGCTGTCACTGAATTACAGAAATAACCCTGGTCCAGACTGAATAAAGAGCTTGCATGTCAAGACTGTGATAATCTCTGTCCAGATGATGATTTGTAGCAAGGGCAGTGCCTATCCAAAACACTACTATCAGAGAAAAGATGTCAACACGCTACCTCCTTCTGATGCCTCCTGCCCTCACCTCTGCTCACACCTGTCCTAGCCAGCATGAACACACAAGTACCCAGCGTCAGATAAACCTCAGCCCTTTTAAAGAGTAGAAACAAAAAACAGAGTCATTCTCTGTTCAGCCAGGTAGAATCTGCTCTTGTGGCATTTTTGTAGCATGCTATAAAATAGGGTGCTTCCCACTTGTGGTAATAATGCTCCATGGCTGTTCCCTGCATGTTCCCTCTATTTATGACAATATTTAACTTCCTAGTTTTCTAGCAATTAAATAACAGAGAACCACTAGCAGGATCAGGGATATTCTCTCAGGGAAATTTAGGCAAATTTGGATGAATTCAGCAACACTTTGAAATATTAACTTGCCATAGTACATTAGCAGCTTGAATGTATGAAGATGTGTGCGTTAATGATGATTAGTATTTTTTATATATTACTACTGTATTTGACTGAGAAATAAGATGCAGAATGAAGCAGAAAACAGTCAGTAATTAGGAGAAACCTCTGATTAGCACAAGCTGGTAAAATAGCATTTTTTAAAAAGTGGAAATACATGTTTCTGAGAGACTTTATGGTATATGCCAGCCCTAGATGTAGGTTGGAAATACACCAATGGCACACGGTTGGCCATTTTACGCTGATTTTGCTGTCACAAACCTTGGTTCCTACATGTAAGCTGAACTCTCAAAACTAGACTGTATATTTTACTGCATTATATAAGGACTCTTGGACATTGCTACTCAATTATATAGGTTTCCAAAATACCGTAAAAAAAATATTTTCTCATTTAATTTTCAATTTGTATTCTTAGCTTTTATACCTGTTAACATCTAAAAACTAGATCTGAAAATAGTTTGTGGTACAGTAGCTGGAATTCTCCAAGGGTATGTTATTTTAACAGTTTGTTTAACTTAGCTGTGAAATTCAACTCACCTTTTTATCACACTTGAGACCATATTTCTTCCAAATGCATGAATGCTGATCCCTCCTGCTTAGGTAATAGGGAAGAGTATATCTGATAATTTACTTCTTTGAAGTCCTAGTATTTTATTTTTTGCATGAAGGAAAGTGGCATCAGTATTTAGATGTGCTGCATTAGAAGCAGAAGAGGGTTTAAAAGTAAGACCTTAATTCATTGTGGTCTCTTTATGTACTATAATCCAGTAGAATTCAGTATTTTGCAGTGAAAAAAAATAACATCAAAAGTAATGTTTTTATAGTGTTGCACAGTTTTGATTGTCTTTTTTAAGACATCACAAAGGACTTAAAGGACCATGACAGATAAATGCAGTCTTTAAAGCTACTCATGCATTCTTAATGGACAGCCTGTTAATTTGAGGTCTAGGTCATGAATTTGAATGCCATTCACTAAACACCTCTTTGTCAACAAAAGCTAGTTTTCCCTTAGGGTAAATTGTAACTCATTAATTGTAATTAAATTAAACATATGCGACAACTAGAAAACCCAGGGTGTATTCTGTGAGGAACATTGGACTAGTAATCCATGGCTGAGTTCTGAGATGTTCAAGGTTTTGTAAGTGAGAAGAAAATAAAGGTCTATAGTTTTAATGACAGGTTAAAAAAGAGGACAAGTAGTAACTATCTTGCCCATTTAATATTTTTAATTAATTTTCTATTCTATATTAAATGTAACAGTTATTGTAACATTAAAAGTCAAGTTTTTTGCACGTTTAAGCTGGTAGTAACAATATTCAAGAAATTTTGCATCCTGTATATCCACCCCAATTTCAAGCCTGTATTTATATTAGCAATTAAACTGTGTTAACAGTGGAGGCCTTTGTATTTGGAAGCACTATATAATCCATCCTTCGGTCCTAAGTTAAATCAGTTTGGTTGTCAAAGATGAGTCCCTAATGGGCAATGGTCAACATCACAGAGCCATCATGTAATTGCCACTATTTGGCATATTTGGCAGTTCCTATCAGGAGAGGTCTAGGACTGAGCTCTTACACTGAAGCATTACATCATTGCAGATTGGAGACAACAAAACGAGAACTGGGATGAAAAAGATATACTGGTTTGGACATTTGGTTGTTTTCATTGAAAATGTGGAAGCACTTTTTTATTCAGGATATTTGCAGGCTTTTGCAACTTTTCTGCATTTTGAATGTATCTTTTTTGATCTAAACTGCAGTATTTGGCTTTCAGCTTTTTTAACATTTTTATTTTTACAAAACCATTTTATTCTTTCCAATTAATTTGCTAAAATTGTTATAAATTCATAGCTTCACACATTTTTGAGGAAAATAATGTTTTCATTAGAATGTTTTTTCTGCTTCCATGTGTTAGATATAGCTGGCTGAGTATCAGTGTGCTGGTCTGATACACATGAGGAGAGAGATAACTATGGTGCATACAGATGATGAAACTGCACTTGTGATCTGAACAGTAAGTGGTTAATTTGAAGACTGAGGACATTCAGAAACAGTAGATAACTGACCTTGTGGTTTTTGTGCAGCTGAGATATGTGCTTATAAAAATTCAGTTAACATGCTCTCTGCAGTTTCCTAGCTGCAACTCTGCTGGGAACACATCTATTTAAAACACGTGTTGTTTAGCATCACTATTTGTATCAAAATCCCCACTGTGAATAGTCAAGTGACAAATATTAAAGTGGGGAACCGTGTATAAACGGGAGTGCTAGGCCTCTTTGATTGTGTCCGGAGACTGTTAAATGGAGTGTATGGGGAACATATACCTCTCCTCTATCTTATTTACTCAGGAGAAACCTAAAAAAGTGTGTTATTAATGTATACCCCAGTATTACAAATGCATGAGCTCTATATGAAAACTATTTCATGAAGTCCTACATCTAGGGGTTCTTTCACATTACCGACTTTAGGATCTAAGGATTTCTCTCACCTTCATTGTTAACCTAGTCATGAGAAGAGTGTCTCATCAGCAACAGACATACCATTCCCAAAAGTTCTGACTCAAAGAGCCAGTGTGACTAACAGGCTGTAAAACGTTTGAATATCTCCCTGCTGTACAAAATGCAAGCTACTGTGCAAGTGATATGAGTACATGGGAAATGCAAACTCCCAAAGAAGGCTGCAAAACAGAGAGAAACAGGAAGATAAGTATCAGGTTTGCTTCCCTCACTGTCATTAGAAACATAATCTTAAGAAAAAGCCATTGCCTGGGAGCTGAGCAACCCTTGATGTGAATGCTGGCTCTGTCACAACTTATTCCTGAGGTGCTGGAGTTAATAAACCTACCTACCACAGGGAGTTACTTTTTCCTGCTTCAAGTTGTGATGTGGCAATGCTTAGATAACACAAAAATGATGGCCACAAGGGTAGGAATAATTCTTATAGCTGACAAAGCTTTGTCCAGCTTTCATTCCACTCCTGTAGTGGAGATTGGCATGAACCTCTTCTACTTCATATCTTATGTTTTTTGCTTACCTCATTCAGAGAGCTTTTCCTATCAAAAAAACCTTTCCGAGGATTAGCTGTTTAAGCTCTGGAAACGTCTGTTTTCCTAATAGGTAAATGGAAGCTGGATGGGATTATATACAAACTTGTCTCAGAAACAAACTTGTCCCAGAAACAACTGGTGAAATTCTTTGCTGTGCCCTCTGTGGTAGGCACATGACTTTTTCTGTCAGTGATCAGCACCCTGTTGGCTCAAGTCTATCACCTATCTTACACATTGTATTTATATGACTGAGTGACTTGATGATCAGGAGGAGGTGGCATGCCTGTTTTGCTTTTCAAAGTGTTATGGGATCCTTCTTATAAAATGTGTTCTTGCTCTGGAGTATGCTGCTGCCTGCTTTGTTCTCTGCTTCTTGCTTTTTTATTTTAATTTTTAATTTTCTTTTTTATTTTTTCCCTCTCCTCCAGATTATCACATTACTACAAAGAAAAATAGTTTTCAGAGTCCTGACATTCATGCACCCAGTCACCTCCTCTCTTGCTACCAAAACTCAAGAGAGAATTCCCCTTCCATTGGACTTCTTATATTATCTAACTAAAGCCAGTGTGGAAGTAGTGATAGGGAATTTGTTAAATGCTGATGGAATATACAATCTGAGGCTTTGCCATGATGCTTGGCCTTGTCCAGAAGGCAAATAAATGTAGAAAATGTTCCTCATAGTTCAGCAGGTACGACTGTAGGCTGGTTGAACTGAGCACTTTAAAGCATGTTCTGACCTTGGGTGGATACAGTCTAGAAGCTGCCCTTCACTTTTCCCAAACCTCAAGTTTTAGCTTAACATTTAGCACTGTGGCAATGATCCTGGACCACAGCTCTTTATCTACCAAGGTGGACATAGGACACTCAATCACAGAATCATGAATCCCGAGGGTTGGAAGGGACCTCAAAAGATCATCTAGTCCAACCCCCCTGCAAGAGCAGGGTAACCTAGAGTACATCACACAGGAACTTGTCCAGGCGGGCCTTGAATATCTCCAACATAGGAGACTCCACAACCCCCCTGGGCAACCTGTTCCAGTGCTCTGTCACTCTTACAGTAAAGAAGTTCTTCCTGATGTTAACGCGGAACCTCCTATGCTCCAGTTTACACCCATTGCCCCTTGTCCTACCACTGGATATCACTGAAAAAAGCCTAGCTCCATCATCCTGACACACACCCTTTACATATTTGTAAACACTGATGAGGTCACCCCTCAGTCTCCTCTTCTCCAAGCTAAAGAGACCCAGCTCCCTCAGCCTCTCCTCATAAGGGAGGTGTTCCACTCCCTTCATCATCTTTGTGGCTCTGCGCTGGACTCTTTCAAGCAATTCCCTGTCCTTCTTGAACTGAGGGGCCCAGAACTGGATGCAATATTCCAGATGCAGCCTCACCAAGGCAGAGTAGAGGGGGAGGAGAACCTGTCTTGCCCTACTAACCACACCCTTTCTAATGCACCCTAGGATGCCATTTGCCTTCTTGGCCACAAGGGCACATTGCTGGCTCATGGTCACCCTCCTATCCACCAGGACCCCCAGGTCCCTTTCCCCTTCACTCCTTTCCAGCAGGTCAACCCCCAAACTGTACTGGTACATGGGGTTGTTCTTCCCCAGATGCAAGACTCTACACTTGCCCTTGTTGAATTTCATCAAGTTTCTCCTCGCACAACTCTCCAGCCTGTCCAGGTCTCGCTGAATGGCAACACAGCCTTCTGGTGTGTCAGCCACTCCTCCCAGTTTAGTGTCATCAGTGAACTTGCTGAGGGTACACTCAGTTCCCTCATCCAGGTCCTTGATGAAAATATTAAACAGCACTGGTCCCATGACCGACCCCTGAGGGACTCCACTAGTCACAGACCTCCAGCTAGATTCTGTGCCATTGACCACAACTCTCTGCCTTCTTCCTTTCAACCAGTTCTTGATCCACCTCACTACCTGATCATCAAGCCCACACTTTCTTAGCTTATCTATGAGAATGCTGTGGGAGACAGTATCAAATGCCTTACTGAAGTAAAGAAAAACCACATCTACCGCTCTACCATCATCCCTCCACCTAGTCACTTCCTCATAGAAGGCTATAAGGTTGGTCAAACATGACTTCCCCCTGGTAAAACCATGTTGGCTGTTCTTAATAACCCCCTCATCCTTGATATGCCTAGAGATGGAGTCAAGAATAAGTTGTTCCATCACCTTTCCAGGGACGGAGGTAAGGCTGACCGGTCTATAATTACCCGGGCCCTCCTTCTTGCCTTTCTTATAGACTGGTGTGACATTTGCCATCTTCCTATCCTCAGGCACCTCTCCCATTTCCCACGATTTACCAAAGATTATGGAGAGTGGCCCAGCAATGACCTCTGCCAGCTCCCTCAGCACCCGTAGGTGCATTCCATCTGGACCCATTGATTTATAGATGTCCAGATTGCATAGCTGATCCCTAACCCAATCCTCATCTACCAAAGCAAACTCCTCCTTTGTCCTGACTCCTTCTGGGGCTACAGGAATCTGGGGCAGGAGTAAAGACAGAGGCAAATAAAGCATTCAGCACCTCTGCCTTCTTTGTATCCTCTGTCGCCAGGGCACCCACCTCGTTCAACAGTGGGCCTATATTGCCTCTTGTGTTAGTTTTATTTGCTATGTATTTGAAGAAGCCCTTTCTATTGTCCTTAATCCGACTAGCAAGATTAATTTCCAAGGAGGCCTTAGGTGTCCTAATTGCCTCCCTACATCCTCTAACAACTGTCCCATATTCCTCCCAAGTAGCCAGCCCCTCTTTCCATAATCCATAGATTCTCCTTTTCCACTTGAGTTTGCCCAGCAGCTCCTTGTTTAACCACGCTGGTCTCCTAGATCCCTTACTTGATTTCCTACTCATTGGGATGCTCTGATCCTGAGCTTGGAAGAAGTGGTCCTTGAATGCTGATCAACTATCATGAGCCCCTTTACCGCCTAGTACCTTTTCCCATGGGACTTCCCTTAGCAGTTGATTGAACAGGCCAAAGTTGGCCCTTCGGAAATCCAGAACTGTGGCCTTGCTAGGTATTCTATTCCTCCCACACAGGATCCTAAACTCCACCATCTCATTGTCACTTCAGCCAAGGCTGCCATTGACCATCACCACTTCAACCAGACCCTCCTTGTTGGTGAGTACTAAATCTAGCACCGCTCCTCTCCTAGTTGGTTTGCCCACCATTTGCATTAAGAAGTTACCATCAGTGCACTGGAGGAACCTCCTAGACCGTGAATGATTGGCTGAGTGAGTCTTCCAGCAAATATCAGGGTAGTTAAAATCCCCCACGAGGACTAAGGCATGTAGTTGCGAGGCTACTTCCAGTTGCCTGTAGAAAGCCTCATCAACTCCTTCATCCTGATCAGGAGGTCTATAATAGACTCCCACAACTGTATCACCCGTACCAGCCTGTCCCTTAATTCGTACCCACAGACATTCCACTTCCTCCTCATCTGCCCCCAGACAGAACTCAATACATTCTAGTTGCTCTCTCACATAAAGAGCAACTCCACCACCTCCCTTTGCTGACCTAAAAAGGACATAGCCATCCATGAGCACATTCCAGTCATGTGAGCTGTCCCACCATGTCTCTGTAATTGCCACTAGGTCATTTGTTGCTGAAAATGACCTTCACCCTTTAAAACATGTCATTCAATTGGGACACATTAAAAAAAATAGCTTTTGAGTTCCATCAATACTGTTTTATTGATGTTACAAAGAAAGAAAAAATGCCTGACTGGTTTGAGCCTATCTCATCATCCCAAGAAAGCCCTTTCTTTGCCTCTGCAAATACTAGACATCCCATAGCATGTATCATGCCATTTGTAATTATACCATGATGACAGTGATCACAGCTTGATCACTGTGGTCACAAGAAAATAATGGAAGTTCAGTAAGTGCGAACAAAATGCCCCTTGCTGGCACCCTTGAGGAGCTGCTTGTGACCAGAATCTAAAGTCAGGAAGGACTGCAGTAGACTGATGAAGGAGTGGTCACAACCTCCTTCTATCATCCCAGCCTAATCAAAACCTCCCTCTTCTCCCACACTGAGTGTGAGCAAGGGGAAAGCAATGCCACTGCTTCTGGTATCATTTAATATTCTGTAGAATCTTCCGCAGATGTAAAGAACAAGAAACCATAGTTAGAGCTAATAAAAGAAAATGGTTCACACTGAGAGAAAGCACTGATTTAAGTAATACATCTTACTCACAGGTTAGTGTTAGCTTGCTTGGGAGTGTTGACTTTCTGGCTGCCTGGCTATATGATTGCCATTGTTAAGACCTGTCAACTGTTTATGATTTGATGAATTATGTGAGTGCTCCATTTCTCCATAAAATGAAGTTTTATGCAGATACATCAGTGCCATGGGATATCGTTGCTAGGCTGTTCCTCCAGTGAAAGCATCTCCTGTCCAAAACACCAGATCAGACATTTGTGAAAACATGTTTCAATTGAAAAAATAAAAAGTAGTAGATTATTTCTTTGTCTGTAATAAGTCTGAGAAACTATTTGTAACCTTCCTTTCCTGTGTCAAGATCTGATGACATTTTTCTATGGGGAAGTGTGTGTGTATGTGAATATGTGTATATGTGTGTGTGTATATGTGCATCTCTATTAGACTACGTCTCATGTCAAGAATCTTCATGTTTCTTGGCAATATCAGACAAACTTAGTGTTCTTTTCTGCTTGCTTAGTTTACTATTGAGTGATCCCAAGTAGGAGACAAAAGTCTATGGAAAAAGAAATTATTTCTGAATGTGCAAAGAGAGTATTATCAGCCATCTTCAGCCATTTTCATAATGGGTTTGTGACAGCTGCCCATATTGTCCCATAATGATGACAAATGGTGCCTTTTCACACTCTCCACGAAGGTAGAACAGAAAATTTTGTATCATGAAGGCTATGTAAAGAATACAGTATACCTTGCCGAGACAGCCAGCACTTGCTAAGGGCTTATCAGCCTCATGTGTAGGTGCAGCCCAAGCCGCCCTCTTAACACATTTCTACATTTTAAGTATTTTGCAAAGACTCATTTCTTAAAAGCAAAATTAAAAAAAAAAAGAAAAAGAAAAGTCATTGTTAAGTTTCACTAAATATGCTGCTACTGTTACAAATATGAAAATGTTTCCTTCGTGAGTGACCTGTGTTAATTTCATGAAACCTCCACTTCATCAGACAGAGCTTATGTATTGTACTGCTACATGAACAAATAGGCAGCTACAACAGCTTACCGGGGGACACAGCCAAAACACATGTTCCCCGAGGCCCATGTCCACCTCAGAGCATGCTGTGAGGTCCTGTGTGATGCCTGGGGACTGGGATTGGGGCACAGCAGTGTCAGGTCTCTGTGGCACCAACCAGCCTCAGTTGGGAGATCTCACACCCTGACTGGGGAGACCCTGCAGCTCCACAGCAGCCTGGCCCTGCCTCAGTGTGTGGGACCCCCACCCAGCCCCAGGCTGCTTTCCCACCTCAGCCTCAGGACACCTCATCACCACAGCCTTGCCTGACTGGGACTGCGCTGCAGCACCATGTGTAGATCTGGAGCCTGGTGTGCATGTTGTGCTGGCCTCAAACTACCTCAGATGTAGAGGGGCAAGAAAAGGTACTCAAAATCCAAACACCAGGGCCAGGAGGGCTTGCTTTGGCTGCTGGTTGTAAGAAAGATTATGTAAGTGCAGCATCAGATCCTGCCTGAGCTGTGACAGAAAACCCCAAGTGTTCTCCATGACAAGAACCTCTTCATTTCCCTCAGGTGGTACTGGAGGAGCTGATTCTGCAGGAGTTGCAAGTGTGAAGTTGCTAGTGTGAAGTGTGAAGGAGCTAATGGTATCGTCAGCCCCTCACACTCTGAGCATCTGGAGGAGGCTACAAGGAGGAGCTCTGTCAGTGGTTTGAGGAGAAGGAAGTGGTGTGTTCCTGAGGTTGGCAAAACCTGTGTGTGGAAGTGCTGCCAGAGGATGGCTGACAGTGCCCTTGGGGAGCTGGTTTGTGCCCTGGAGCACACAGCAGCCTCATGCTGCAGAGCTGCTGCTGCTACTGTGGGTTCTGCCTTGGTGGTTTCACAGAGAGAGGGCCGGCTGTTGTACCCTCATGTGAATAAACTAAAGGGCTTGCTCTGGAGGGCTGTGAAAACCTGGCTTTTCCCGTTCACTCCTGCCAGGCTGTGCAGCCTCTTGATGGCCCAAACTATTCATCTCCCTGCGAGGCCATCATGACTGAAGTGAGCAGCAACCTCTCCTCCATCCTGCAGACAGAGCTCTCTCTGTGTAACTTATGTGCTTGCAATAGTGGCCATAATGACTCTGGGACAGAAAAAGAAATACTTCAAGGAGCTGCACTGATAAAAGAGGACAGATAAAAGGCATCTTATGCCTTTCCATGGCAGGCTGCATAAGGACACTTGAAAGCTGGAGTGATGTGCTGTACCTTCCGGGCTGAGGAGAGCAGTTGAGACACAGGTAAGAGACCTGTTGGGTGCTGTGGGTGCTTGCCTCTGCTTTGGTTCGTACAATTGAATACCCCCTGACTGAAAGAGTGTACAACTCCACAATGAAAAGCTATAAGCAGTGAGGGAACAATGACAGAAAATATTAAAGAATACAGGCAATGTAGTGGAAAATAGTGAACAGGATTTTGTTACCACATCTTTAGATCCAGTACTGTTTCTATGCTTTTGTTTCTTCATTTTGCTTTTTGGGATATTTGCTTATAAAAAGAAAAGGTTAGAAAATTCAGCAGCAATTGAATATGTTTCTAGATTTCACCTGTTGTTAGAGTTCTTGTTCACTGGGAAGTTGGGAGACAAATATTAAAAGAACCCGATCTTCTTAGGGGCTGCTGCCATAGTAGAGATTAGGGGTTAAGATTAAACAGCAAAGATATTAACTGGTTTGCATCTGGTTTTACAAATGAAGATGGTAGAGATTTGCTTAAACTGCATTAGATGCTTAAGGATAACAGATGAAGAATTAGGAAGTGTGCAGATTAACACGAGTGATGATTAAGAAAAGCTTACAGGCTCTAAACCTTATTAATGTTTTTGACAAATGACAAGTGATACAAGAAGGATATGCACAAATGTGGTTTGAAGGGACATGGAAACAGGCAGAGCAAGGACTGCTTGGTTCGATTTTGGGCCCTGAACATCACTGCAAAGATAAAATTAACTTTGACAAACTCCCAGCTCTGTCAATGTCCTTCATCTATCCTTTTCTCTTCCCGTGACCTATTAGTTCTGAGTTTGTTCATTTTGTGTCTAACACTGGTTGTAAAGTATTGAGAAGCACTTGTATTGAGTAGCCTGCAGAGTATTGCCTGGTTGTCTAAGACTGCATAAAGTCAGACTTGAAAGAGAAAGCTGGATCATCTGGTATCTAAATAGGAAATAAACCCTATCTTGGCATTCCATTCTTACTTCAGCTGCAAAAAATATTGGGAAAGCACGTGTGCTTGGAGACTAAAAGCCTGAAATAAAGGAGAGAGATAGAAGGTATGTGGCAAAGAGGGATTTCATCTACTACCCACTAAGCCTGGAGATGAAGGCTGTAAAGCTAAGAGAAGAAGGCAGCTGCAAGTATTGTGGGAAGGAGTTGGTCCCAGTGTAGTGCTGGCACTGTTCTGGCAATCTTGCTGAGAAGAAAGTGGGGTGAGGGACACAGCAGGGATGAGGATGCAGTAAATACTGGGCTTTTGTATGTAAAATATTGAGATCTGATGGAGAGGGATATTTTGGTGAGATAATGCCAAGGCAGGGTGAAATGCTGATGGGATGAGGAGAGGGCACCCTCCCCTATTACCACAGAATGGAAAGAGGAGTAAAATGGCAAACCTGTTTTTCCTGATGCTTTCTTTTCCTCACCTCCTTTCTAAGGCTGGATAGTCCACCCTATTTGATAAAAGGTGCAGGGGTTACACAGGCTTCTTTCCACCCTTGCTCACTTCTTCGGACTCCTCTACTTTTGCTCAGTGCCTTATTCACCCACCTCTGAAGAGTCTTTTTGTGTCTGAAAATGCCAAGTGAATGAAATTTGTGTGAACAGTCAAGGGTGTTGTCCTCTTTTAGGTTTCATGTGGAAACTTGCTGCTTTTTTGGTTTTGCTCTTGAGATACTTTGACAGGGATATAGCATACTATAAAAATGTTTTGCAGACTTAGGTACCCCTTGATTACAGGAAATAAAAATTGAAAACCAGGTGTTTGCTATGACTGAATTCACAAACTTGTTTAAGGTAGTGATTAAAAAGTACTACAGGTATTAGCGTTATAGCCATAAAAGGCTGGCTTCTCCCCTGGTGCAACCCAGCTTGAGTAGGGCCTCAGGAGTGACTGTCAGGGGGTCCTGACTCACAGTGCAGATCAGAGGTTTTTTTCTCCTGAGACATTATTGGAAAATTTGCCTCATTTTTGTAAAGTGAAGTAAAGCTTTCTGTTCTGTTTTGGGTTGTGTTTTTTTTTTTCTTCTGAAATTATGTATTTGGTATATCTTTTTCTACTTAAATTGGTTATCTGGTTCTGCTCATCCAGTCTCTTCAGGTATTACCTCTTCTCATGCCTGTGTGATGCATTAACTGAGAAACAGAATTGCTGCTGAGGTTCTTACATAGTCTTAAGCTACATGCCCTGAAAAGTGATTCTGATGCTTTTGTTAATTTGAAGAGATAATAGTTTCAAGGGAACTTTCTTCCAAAAAGGTGACTGAAGTCTTTGTCAATATAGAGTTGGACTCTTACATTAGATCTGATCCAAGAGGTAACACTCTGTGTTTGCCTAGGTATGGGTGACCCTTAGGCTTGTTGTGTTATATTCAAGTTACTAAGTCTCATTAGATATTTTGAAAGTAATTACCAGAATGTCAGAAAATGTGGTTTCTCAGAAAACTACATGAACAATGAAGGGTTTTCATCCTAGGCCATATGTGCATATGCAGACCATATGTGTACCCTGTGATTGAGCATAGGCTCTCAGTATTGCATTTCATACTCTGAAAACTTTGGTATTATTTGCATTATTAACCATGCTATGGGCTTTTTTGGCAAACAAATAATATTTTGCCACATGCAGCATGAGAGTGGACTGGGGGAAATGAAGTTCTGCTCACTCTGTGCTGGATGCTGTGGATAAGGTGAATAAATGTGGGAGCATGTGGGAAGCTGTGTTCCCATCTGTGATGGGCACCACTCGCCAATCCTTCCTCTTCTGAAGGCTAGAGGAGTTGAATAGCGGCTTCCAGGTGGAACAGCAGGAGAAGGACAAGACATTCCAGAGGATATTTGGCTTCACTTTTTAACCTAAGATTGGTCCAGAATCTCTCTGTTGTTCAGTTATGGTGTTGAGATTCTGGAAGTTTGTAGAGCATGAAGATGGTCTGTAAATGTGAATCTATGGCGGTTCCTATGGGAGAGTGAGTGTTATCTCATGGCAATGAATGGCTAACTTGGACTAGAGTCTCCTTTAAGGTTATAAATGATTTTCAGTCTTAGAGACATAACAGGAAGTTCGGCTGCTAGGCCATGCTTTCAGAGTACAGTGTTAGGAAATGTACAGTTTGCAGTAAAAATCTTTAAGAAAAAAGCTTTTAAAATAACTTTTTTTCACACAAAAGTTGATGTGAAGGAGGGAAAGGACGTTAAAAGAGAAATTATGAATGAGTTTGCGTCATGACTTTTTTGAAAGAAAATTAACTTTGTCTCAGCCAAAACCAGTGCTGTTGCACAATTTCATAGCTCAGGTTGGTTCCTTAAAACTGTAGCAGTAGTTGGAATGTGTTGAAAAGCTGAGGCAAAAAATCTGGCAGCTCCATTTAAAAGTACAATTAAAACTGAAAAGCAAATTAAAATACAAATGAGTTTGGCGATTTTTTTTTCTTCTTTTAAGTTAATTACAATACATCAGTACGGATATAAATTACCAACATGTTTTAAATATATTTGAGCAGAAAGTACAGGAACACCCCTGTTTTAATTTGAAGTTGCATTCCCTTCTTGGTGCCATGGTGATCGCAGCATCACCAAAGACTAGTGACCAGTAATGAATGTGTCACACTCGAAGATCCCTCCAGGGTTCTGATTCAATCTTTTGAGTTATAGGATCAGGACAAAATGAACTATTTTTCAGGCTTGTAAATATGTGACAAATGACAGTGCAGGAACTATTGATTCCAATCACACTGATACAATGTTTCATAGTCAGGACAGACCCGCTTTACAAATTACTTGCAAGTTGAACAGCAAAGCCATACATAACACGCTTCAAACCGTATCAATCTTCTAGGGTGTTTCTGTCACTAGTAGCCTTCAGATTTGAATAAAGTGACCAAAATTGAAATGTGTGTTTTAAATACGTTTCTGGGTGAAGTCGGTGCAGTAGTGCTTTGACTTGAAGCTAAATCAAACAGTGGGACTTGGGCCCCTTATATAGGCTTGTGGCTCTTGTACAGCAGCAAGAATACACCATCATTTATCTGATGGTGGCAATGTTTAAATAGCCTATAGATGTGAATAATGGATTCTCCTCTCTGTGGAGATTGTTACTGAAATTATTGCAGTATGAAAAACATCTGAAGATGAATTTAGGACACCTTGACTGATTCTGAGGAGTCAGCTCAATTTTTGGGGAATTTCTTCAAGACAGTGGACATGATTGGAAAATGTGGTTGAATTTTCTGGGTTTCTAAAGCTAAGATTTTAATGTGATGTAACCTTGATAAAACACTTTATTATGAATATTTTGAACTGCAGGCTTATAAAAAATTGTTGCTCTCTTGGAAAAGAGGCAATAATGAAAGTATAATGTTGCATACACATGTTGAATACAGAGTTTTTTGGGAAATGCTCAGAGGAGCCAACTGCATGTGACAAGTTAGTAGTGTCAACACGTTAATGACCATTACCTAGATGCTATGATAATGAAGGCAATAGAATGACCTATCAAAAATGGGAAAACATCTCTAGTTTCGCATCTGCTGTATAAAAATTGTGGATTTTGGTAGTTATTTGTAATAGCTAGTCACCTACACTACTGATAATGCTTGAAAGCTCCTTCTGCTGTATTTCAAATTCAAATGAAAGCTGAAAATAGAACACTTTCAGGGGTTTGTTTCTTCATTTTTTTTTTGTTAGTGGTAAAATTACAGGAGGGTTGGAAAAGCTCATTTGATTAACTGTTAATAAATGGCCTACAATGCTTTTCGGTGGGATATGAATAAATAGCTTCACCTGAGAACAGTTCTTGGTTGTTAGTAGTCATCTTCAATATTTGTTGAAGCAGAAAAACAATAAAAAGAAATATCCATGTTTCTAACAAATTATCATAGTGCACTTTCAATTACAGGAAAGGATGCAATAATTTGA
The DNA here is from genome assembly GCF_012275295.1 of Melopsittacus undulatus. Classification (NCBI taxonomy): domain Eukaryota; kingdom Metazoa; phylum Chordata; class Aves; order Psittaciformes; family Psittaculidae; genus Melopsittacus; species Melopsittacus undulatus. Next base: position 19,934,043 of record NC_047535.1, read on the forward strand.
GCTATGTAACTATTATTTCTGTTTCCCGGCTGCCACCATTATCCAGAATTGTTTTAGTTCACCATACTTGTCACATGTTCACCTTAAAGGAGGGCTGCATGATGATTTATAATAGACCTTTTTCCCTGATGCTTGATGGAATAAGCCATCTGTGTACCATAAAGGTATGATAAAAAGCTTTACAATGTTGTCTGTGAGGCAGATCTAGACAATTATTACAAAGAGCAGCTCTTGTTTCAGAAGGTACTTCTACTGAGAGTTCTGCTGGCCCAGCTGGGATGCAGTCCTGTCCTTCGCTTCACACCCTTTTCCCTCCTTCTTTTTCATTTATTATTCTACTCCCTTAAAGTGTGATAAACCAAAAAGCAGGAGAGGTTAGGGGAACAGTAATGCTACAACCAACCTCTCATTAGAAAGACAAGCTCTTGGCAAGGGCTGTAATTAAATAGGGTTTTGTTTGACCACATAACTATATCAAGCCCTGTTGTTGGCTCAATCTCCTCAAGCTTCACCTACTGACCTCACTAAGTAAATTCTTGGTCTGGAAGCTGTTTTAACTGCAGCATGCTAGGCTGTGATTGCCTGGAGTTTATTTGGATGTACAGGCTGCAGTTATCACCCAGTCAAAGCACAAAGAATTCAGCTTTGCCAAGCCAGGTCAAGCCAGGCTTGCAGCTTTCCAACTGAATTTTTTCTCAAGTTGGAATCTATTTTGTTACTGCTTCACTCGACTGCTCATAGAATCATAGAATAGTTAGGATTGGAAAGGACCTCAATGGGTTCTATTCAATGATAATATTGACCTAGAAAACTAGCTCAGAATTTTAGATGAAGATCATATTGCTCCTGCCTACAGGAGGCAATGATAATCATCCACGTTTTATAGCAGAGTAACAACACAAATGGAGAGGTTTTATTCAGTCCTTTCCCAAATCTACAGGAAGATGCTGTTCCAGTGCTTTGTCATGGGCTTAGGGAGGCACTTAACCACAACAGTTTCACTAGCTAGCCTCTATTCCTCCTGGAACCCTGTGTTTGCTGCTCTTTAAATGGTCAAGCTCACAATTTCTGACCCAATATTCAAAGAGAAATCTATGCTTTTGGTGTTGTATGTAGCAATTGGTTTTTACTCTGTTGCAATGTGACATTTCCTGTTGGCATCCATACTGCAAAAAGAGGCTCGCTTAAGCCTTTGTTTTGAACAGCAAATAGGAATACAGTGGCGTGTTCCAATTCCTGTTCACAAAACACCTGCAAGGGTGTCCTGGGTTCAGCAGTAGCAGTCATTTTTTCTCCTTCTTGGTAGCTGGTGCAGTGCTGTGTTTTGACTTCCGGGCTGGGAAAGGTTGCTGATAGCACGTATGTTTTGAGTTACTGCTCAAATGTTTGGTTTGTCCAAGGACATTCTGAGCCTCATGCTCTGCTAGGAAGGAGAGACAGGACACCTGACCCAGGCTAGCCAAAGAGGTATTCCATACCATAGCACATCATACCCAGGATGTAACCGAGTTACCCAGAAGGGCTGGGACTCTGGGGGTTGGTGGAGGTATTGGTCAGCGCTCGGTCAGGCAGGGTGGGGTGAGTTATGGGTCAGTGGCTGGTGAGGTGTTGTATTCTCTTCATTTACTTCCTTTCTCATTATTATTAGTAGTAGTAGTAGCAGTAGTGATTTGTGTTATACCTTAGTTATTAAACTGTTCTTATCTCAACCCGTGGTAGCTACATTCTTTCGATTCTCCTTCCTAACTCTCAGGGAGTTGGGGGAGCAAGTGGGGGAGTGAGTGAATGAGCTGTGTGGATTTGGGTTTAAACCACGACAAAGGGTTAGAGTAAACCTCAGAAAAACAAGTTTTAGTATTACAGGTTCTTATTATTACCTCAGCCATTTCAGATCCAAATTCTGCATTGTTATGGTAATCTTTATTTGATGCTGTTTTAAGGGGTATCTTTGCCTTTAAATGACAGTACAGGGTAATATATACTGATGCAAAAGTGTTAGAAAACAGAAGATTTCTTTTTACTCTTTTACCACCCTCAACAGCCTCGCTGCTGGGGGGGGGGGAAGCAGGGAGGGGGGGGGGGGAGCAGGGGGGAGGAGACAGGGACAGACTCCAGGAAGCTGCTGTGGCAACCTCATAAGCAAAGAGAGCTACTTAGCTTCACTTACCCACACTGCATTTCAGCTGATGTACTGTCAGAGTTTATACTATGTAGAAACCTGGCAAGGAAAAAGTGTTTCCAGTATGTCTGTGGGAAACCTGTGAGAAGGTGAAATAGAGCAAGGCTGTGACCCTTAGCTCTTATGTTCTCAGAAATACATACTGACTCCAGCTGAGAGCTTTCAGGTAAACCACAATGAAACCTTTTTCTACTTACAGCCTACAGAGTGTGTATGATCTGTTTGCTCTGTGTACTCAGGTTTGGTATCAAAAAGCTCTAGAAGGTTGTATGGGTAAACTTGTCCAGATTATTTTTGAGTATCTCCCAAGAAGGCTGCATAACCTCCCTGGGTAACCTGTACTGATACCAGTCAGCCTAACAGTAAAAAAATAACGTGGTTTCTGATGTTCAGACAGAACCTCCTGTGTTTCAATTTGTGCCACTGCCTCTTGCCCTGTCACTGGGCACTGCTTCAAAGAGCCTGGCTCACTCCTGTTTGCACCCTCCCTTCAGGTATTTATATACATTGATAAGATTCCCCCTGAGCCTTCTCTTCAGTAGGCTAAACAATCCCAGCTCTCTCAGCTTTTCCTCACAGAAGAGATGCTCCAATCCCTTGATCATCTTTGTGGCCCTTCGTTGGATTATCTCCAATATGTCCATGTCTCTCCACAGTGTTAACTTGTCAATTCCTGGACCATTGGCCTTGTAAATCATGTTTGGACTTCCAGCCTGCCACCACCTTTTCTTATAGTGACCCATAAAAGTGTAGGAAAACAGGTTCACATGTCTCCTATAATATTCCATTCCCAGCTGTTATGCTATGGGCTATGCACTCAGCCACATGGACAATTACTTGCTAAACTTAAGCGTTTTATAAGAAGCTTAACTTTTTTAAATTTATCTTTAAACTGTTGACATTAAAAAGAAAACCCAAATTACTCTGTCTTTTAAAATGTGATATTACAGCCTGGAGGCAGCCATAGTATTGAAGCAAATACTGGGTGTTCACAGGAGCATTACCTAGATTCCCACTGCTTCTTGAGCCCATACTGCTGTTGAGAAGGGATTATGTCCGGGCAGGGGTTTTTCACAGCCCTAGAAGGGATATCTTCTGCCTCTGAGCTGGCACAATTGTAAGGCTGCTCCATCTGCATGCAGACCTCAGGAGCAGCAGATGGCTGGCTGCCATTATTAAACTGTGCATCTTTCCCTGAAGAATTAAGGTTGTCCAAGTGTAATAACCTTTCCTTTTTATCTCAGGATTGTTCTCAAACAGCAGTTAAAATGGGGAAACTGCTCATCTCTGCTACTGGGTTTAGATTTTCTTTTTTTAAATTTTGTATGTCATAGCCAAAGAAAAATTAGGTATTTACTTGATACCAAAATTGGAGGAAAAGCAAGGAAGAATATCTCTTAAGCTTAAATGGAGTTCAAGTGAACTGCATGAATAAAGCTCTGGTGTGTAGCCTTTCTAAAATTATTAAGGAAGAAGGGAACATGTATGACTTAGTATCACTTTGGTGCTGCCAGGATTTTATAACATCACTAAATGATGCTTCCATAACTTCTGTCTCTTTAGCATTTTCACCACTCAGATGAATATTCTTTATTATCCATGAAAACATAAAAAATTATATCATTTAAAATTAGGTGTGTACATTCTCAGGTGTCTGGTATATTTCATTAATACTGAGTAACATCACCCTTCTAACTGATGAAATGCATCTCTAATAGAGCAATATTTTTGAAAGATATAATAAAATGATCTTTGAAGTGTCCAATACTTGTAAATTCATCTGTTATTACTTTAATTTTAATGGCATGAAGTCCAGTAATACTGTTGCTCACTCACTGAAGACTTCACTACTGTGAAAAAATAATTCAGCATAACTCCTATACTCAAAATTTGACTGTTTTTCAAGTTAGTGTTTTCCAGAATCTTATAATATTTCTACATATTGCTATTTTATTCAAGTGCTTAAGGCAAGCTTGTGTGCATGATTTTGCACAAATAGGTAATGTGCCATTACTAATAGCCTACTTTTTAAACCATATCAAGCAAATTCTCCCAGCATGAAACAAATTAACTATTGGGGATCTAAACCAGAAATCATTGATAGATCATAGTCAGGTCTTCAGGGTTAGTTTGAATCATAGTGCTAGGGGTGAAAGGTCAGAACTTCAAATACTTCCCAATTCGTTATTTCCTTTCTTAATAACATTCGCTTAGTTACAGCTGTTACTACTTCCCGCCCAAATGTGTGGCTTTGATAAAGATGATATTTCATTCTGGAAAACCTATGTGCAGTTTCTCCTTAACTTTGTAGCTGCAGTACTTAATGATAAAACCAATTGCAGGTCACTTGTACGTACCATATGTACACAGCCATCCAGTGCACCACAGCATGCATTAAATCCTGGGCAACAGAGAATATGGAAAAATTCCCTTTACCCTTTGGTAATGAACTATTTTGAGTCCTTTGAACTAAAATTAGCTGAAAATTGAAGGACTTGGGCTGATAGATCCTTGGCTGAAGTGAATTTTCTCATCCTACTCGGGGACATCCTATTCTTGTGTGAAGAGGAGTTCACAAACTGTAGGCTGCATTCATACACAAGTGCTTGCAGAGGTCTGCTCTTTAAAGGCATGTCCATAAGTAGAAAGGACATTAGCAAAGTCCATTAATCCCTTCCTGGTGGGATGGATCCCTAAGAGGCCAATCCAGTTGGCATATATTAGAGCAATCTGCTGGCTCATCTCATGGTTTATAAGGCTGTGGAGCCAGGCCCTGCTACTTAACTGGTGGGGGTAGTCTAGCCTGCACTGCAGAGAAATTAAATAATAAAGGTGTGTAAATTCTGTGAAGAACTTTTCCTGGATTATAGACCTTATGTGTGGCTTCTTGCCTTGGAGGAACTCACAGTTTGTCAGAAGTGGCATGTTAGAACACTTTTGTAATGGAGGTGAAAGGCATTTGCGGGGTGTTTTCCCAAGAGAATGTAGCGCAAAGAGTTCAGGAACCTGGGCTGGTTTTGTAGCTGGTCGTCTCTTAAAGTAGTATTTTGTCATTTGCTTGTTTGAATGTTTTCAGAACTTTAATTTAGTTGATAGTTTATAAGTCGCTGGAATTAAATGCCAAGTGAAATTTCAGAATCCAGGTAAATGCATTAACTTTAAACAGAAACACTCCTTTCCTATTTCAGGTAAGCAATTAGTGATTGGCCTTCTCTCAGTTTGCTTTTCTTTCAAGTGTTTTTATTTCCCCCTAAAATGTTTTGCTTCTCTTCTGACTGATAGCAAATGGATCATGTTTTGAAAAGCAAAAACCATGGTATTTTGGTGGCTTATTTCATTTTGCTTATTTCACTCTCTTTTCACCACTCTCCAAGCTGGTAAGCTGCTTCCCTGTAGTGCTGTGCACCCCTTGGGGTGAATATCTATTGCTTCCTCCTTGTGAAATTTTGAGGATTAGCTCTACTTAGGTAGCAGGTGAAAGCACACCTGGGTCCTGGCTGAAGCTTTCACCTGGAAATTCATTAGATGGCAACAGCACACAACATTGTGTTCTCCAGAGATAACATTTTACTTACTTACATAAAAGGACTTGTATCTCTGTCATTTGCTAACTGCCGCCGTAATATCATTTATCTACTAAATATTATTTGCTGTTAAAAACTTGGCCACCTCTTGTTGTTTCTCGTTAAAGTCCAGATGTCTTTAGTCCATAAGAATTATGTCAGTAATCAATTTAATGAGGTGTATGTATGTATTCCTTGTCATTGGTCAGCACACAGAAAGAATAAAATATGAACCCAAGTGAAAACAATTACTTGCACACATTGCAGGTGGATTTTTAGAAACATATCATGCATTGGTTATTTTCTCTCTGCTGAACACTGTTCATTAAACATATTTTCTTAGATACACTTTTATGTAATCAGCTGAATGGATAATTCTGTGTCTGCTTCTACCTCTGAATTTGTTTTGCCTAGCATAGCATCCAGAATACTGTTGTTTTACAGTTCAACATTAATTCCAGAGAGTAGGTTAACATTGTTTTCTTGTCACAGTGCAACAACACTTCCATTGTTTAAATTCTTGTTTAGTATGTTCACTCTAGAGACACAGTGAATGAAATTTGTTTCTAGCTTTTCTAAGCAGAAACACATGAAATGCCATTGGTCAGTGGTAGTAGTAGGTATGTTCATAGCTTCATAACTAAAAGTTGCATCATTTGAAAGAGAACAGAAGGCTATTGAAACATATGGTAGGTCATTCTGATTGACCTTACAAGCATCCAAAGTGATTTCAGGGCTAATTGATACATACAGTTTCTCTCTACAATAAGTTTATTTCTGTCATTGTCAGGAGGTAATCTGTGTGCATCTGAATTCTTATCAGTGTTTCCAGGTTTAAAATTTTGGATGCACATTGTGCTTTCAAGCTGAAACTTGGGATGTGACATTGCATTGCACACAACCAGAGTTGAGGTCAATAGACAGAACAAAGCTCATGTGCACATGATCAGTGTAAACTGAAACACCAAAATGCTTCAGTTGTGTATAAACTATTCACGCTTTCACTATGAGAAAAATATAAATCAGAGTATTAAAATGAATGTTAATATAAGTAAAGCTAAAATATTCAAGATTAACCAATGAATGTTACAGGATAAAGCTCTTCAAATCTGATCTCTGGAGTATGTAGTATTTTGTTTCATTTAATTTCAGAGGGAGAATAAGATAGAACAGAACTAGGAATCAAGTCCTATATGAGTAAAGTTGAAATTATGAAACAATTACCTTGAAAATATATTTAAAATTGAGGTTACACAAACCTGTAGGTTGTAACTGGTGTCAACAGAAATCCTGCTTCTGAAAAACAGCTAATGGTCTGAGATACAGAGGAAGTAATATCTGCTTTGAAAAGTTAAATCTTGAAAACAAATTAGTGGATAAGTTAAAGCTATGTAGTATTTTCATAAATTCTAATTTGTCTGTAAATACACATTAGTGCAAGGACTTTAAAGGAGTCTTTCCATTCATTTATTTATAATGGGATTATTCTAGTGTACACTATAGAAGGGATTTTCCGTGCATCAGCTGCTATTGTATGACCATACATAATTTGGACTAAGTGCTTACATCAGCTGCCTATTATGTGAAATTAATTTTTGGAACATATGCTGTTGTATTTATACCATTGTTATTTCATACTAGATTAATTCTTCAAGGGTTATAATCACATGACACTTATCATTTTAATTATGCCTCTTTAGTTGCAACATATGACAGCTTTTGACTTCTCACCCTCTCCTTCTGCATGTGTGACAGATAGAATTATTAATAAATGCCTGTTTATTATGTAGTTATGCTGTACGTGTCCACAGGGTGTAGGTTGGCCTCATGTATTTTACCCAGAGTACAGTGTCAGCAGAGCCTTTGTGGCTTGCTAATGAGCTAAATCCTGCTAACACCACACACACTCTAAACTGCCAAAAGCCCTTTACAGATTCAAAAGCGTACAAAGACTCAGCTGGGTCCTTTGTTTAAAAGATTAACTCTTTATTCCAATTAAAGATGAGCTGGTCTAGCTTGGTTCAAGCAATTAGGAACTTGAAGTAATGAATGAAACAATGGGCAACATAGAGTTGCATAGCAACAATCAACCTTGTAATAGTAAACAGGTATTTTTGCAGATTTTGAACCCAATAGGGAGAAAAAGTTAAGTTGCCAAGAACCTTTTTTCTCATGCTGGTCTCTGAGATGAGATCTGTCAGACATCCTGAGTTTGGCAAGTCTCATTTCTAGCAAGAAGTCAGTTTTGCTGTAAGCAGGTAGAAAGCGAAATGTTCTGGGATAACTTAATGCATTTAAACCCTGATATTCTCTGCACCATCACTTCTTACTGAGGTCTGAGCTGCACACTACTTGACTTCATGTCTTCAGTGGAGGGTAACTTTGATTAGTAATTTCAAAGCATTTTGACTAAAAGTTTGAAAATGTTGCCTTCTGAGCCTGCTGGCCAAGTTTTCTTGTGTTTTTCTTTTCTTTTAATCTTCTTTCATTACTCTGAACATCTGAAACTAGCCAAGTGCATATTCTGTTGATTTGGTTAAAACTGGCTGAGACATGGGCAAGGGCACCTGACTATATGCAGTGGAAATGAGGAACATGCACAAAGTGCTGCTTAATATGTGAAAAAAACGAAAATGCCTTTTCAGCAAGAGTAACACTGGAATGACTGATGATAATAACAATACATTTCCAGGATGGAGTATGATTTGCATTGTTTCAAGTGCATATAGATAAGCGACATTGCTTTCAAATGGTGTCTTATTCTGTGCCTGCTGTCATAAGACCCTTCTAAACTTAACTCTTGTGCCTGAACTTCAAGGCAAGCAACAGGTAGTTGTATGCCATGGATTACAGGTACAAATTTATGCTCTTAAATAGACATATTTTTCTAATCTCTTTAAGGCAGCACTGATCTATGAGTCATCAGAATGCCCTGCCCCGGCTTGCTCTCAGCTCTTTGGGACCATTAGTCCTCAATGCCTATTTGTCTTCCAGCTGGAAACTCTGTGGCTTATGTGTGGAGTGGCATGCTGGCTCTCCCATTCTCTTATGGTACCCTGGCAAGGGAAGAGCTTATTCAGGCTTTAACAGACAGCACAAAATAGGAAAACTTGAAGTTTGGTTTTGTTTTGGTTTTTAAGAAGTAAATAGCTGAACAAACAGAAGAATGTTTAAAAGATACTTGGCCAAGATTCTGGGTCTTTTTTTGTTGAAGCAACTATCCATTTGTCAGTCATGTGCATTAATACAGTTCTTGATGCAGACTGAACAAAATTAGTCTTAGAGGCATTGCACTCTTCTTAAAAGCATTAAAAGGTTAACAAGGTCTATACAGTAATATGTAATTTGGCAGCCTTAGGAAAAAAGTTACTTTGTGAATTAAACACTACTTTCAGTGAGACATTTGTTATCTCAAAAGATATCCCCAGGTTCATTTATTTATTTATTTATTACTGTTCCAGCTGAATTTGACTTAGTAGGATAAGGCAAAGGAAAGGAAGGCAAAACTTGTCCTAGTGTGATGCCATTTCAATGAATGGTGTTGCCTGATCTGAAGGAAAGCATAAGTTCATGTGTCGTGATAGTATTTGAAACTGATTCTACGATTTTCCTCAAATGTAGTAATAAGGGCAGAAAAATTTCCAATCTGAGCAAGGTCTATGAAGTTATTTAAATGTCAAGAGCGTTGATGAGATGACAGTGGGCTTTTCAGAACTCTATCACTAATGGGAATTACATGTCTAAGCTCTTTTTAAAATCCCACTGGGCACAATCTACTGTGTTAAATGTCTGAATACCTTTAAAAAACCGTGGCCTATTGTAGATTACAATCAGTTGAAAATTCCTGTGAAATCCAAGATGTCTTAATACTTTCGGGGCTGGACATAAACCTCTGATAACTTTTAATGAGACTAAGGTTATCACAAAACTATTTTCTGTACTGTTAGTATGTTGTTGTAACACTTGCTTATTTTATAATCAGATAATCCAGTAGATTCCATTGCCACTTTGAAGGGTAGTACAGAATAACCTTCCCAATGCACCAAAGCATGTCACTGGCAGCTGGGGGGTGCTGGGTTACTTGTTCTTGCTCTGCTTTTCTTACATGTTCTGGTATTTCACCTCCATAACCTTGTCTGATGGGCATCCCTCACATTTACAATGCCTGATGTGCTTCTTGACATATGTTCAATTTGATTTTCTATAATTTCTATTGATGCCCCTGTTTCCTTGCCATTAAACTGGTGTATTGCCCAGCTGTATTCTGGGTCAAGAATGGGCAATCTTTTAAATCTAGTATAACGTGAAATATGACTGTGGAATGGGAGAGGGAGGAGGAGGAAGACAAGGATTATAAACCTGACAGAAGGGCTGTGTGTCCTGGAAAGGGAAGGTGTGTGTTTTCTCTAAGAGAGTGGAAGAGGGTGAAGGTGCATGTATGTTTAAGGGAAGAGTATAATATATTTGCTGGCACTGGAAGGCTGTGCATCACCAGCAGCTGAAACTCTGTGTCTGTAGTTGAAATGAATACAAGCAGACACTATCAGCTTTTCCACCCCACAGTGACTAGCAATTGACCTTAACCCTGGAGGAAAGGGGCACTCTCAATAGGGGAATTGCATGCTTACTCAGCCCTAAGCCACATCTGAGCCAAAGCTGCCAATTTTGCCAAATTATGTGTGATGCTTTTGAAATGTGGACTATTGTCCACCAGGGATTAAGCTGAAATGACTGAATTCATTTCACTTAGGTTTTCAATGGCAATAACATTATTTAAAAAAAAAAAAACAACTATAAAACATTTATCATTTTGATTTTATTCATCTTTGTCATTTACTTATGTTTCATGGTAGTTTCTAAAAGGCAGTGAAGTTAATGTCCCATTATTTCAAACCCCCAAGGTTAGATTTTAAGGCTTAAATTGAATTTAAAAACTACACGTATAGTTAATTTGTACATTAACAAAATTTCTATCAATCACAAGAGCCTTGAGCTCTTGCAGATTTTTTTCGTGTTTTACTGAAATCATTAATAGCTGAAAAAGAGCCTAGAGATACAAAGGTAGATACCCTGAAATGCCCCTGATCAACTGACTGACCTTCTTCTTTAGGCGAATCTTTAGCATTCTTCTGCTGTGCAGTACAGCAAAGACAAAGTAAAGAGCTAATGTATCTTTAGATCATTGGTGCCAGTACTGTCAGAGTATCTTCTAATGGTGTTGTTAGCAAGTCTAACAACACTTACAGTATTGTGTTGGTAGTGCTACTTATTTATTTAATTAATTTAGAGAACTAAGCCACAGAGGTTTTAACTGAACACTTTGAAGGACTTGCTAAATCAACTGGTAAATTTTAAAATAGTTGCTTTGTCAGGGAATCCATCATTTTTTTCTTCATTGAGAAATTTTCAGAACTCATTCATGCTTTCCTGGAGACAATGAACATCAGTTACAGAATTCATTGGTTTTGGAGACAGAATGATAATGTGTTTTGTAGTAGTGTTTAAAAAAAAAAAAAAAGATTTTTTTTTAAATGAGATTTTAGGGTAATCCAGCTGTTTATTCAGTTTTGAAAGGAAGTAGTAAATGCCCAGACAACAAAAGCAGTGCCACAAATCACTTGGCACAGGTGGATGATGATGGTCCTGAGTGTGTCTTCAAAGCCTCAACTGAGAGTCCCCATGCATTTGGTTGCTTGCAGAGCCATATGTTTGTAAAAGCCCATAAAGCTGCCTCTCTTCTTGACTTGAGCTGCAGAATTAGGGACAGCCTTAAACTCTGTCTTGCTTTAGCACTTTCTAAACTTGTTTGAGGGCACACAAGCTCTGAGAAATCAATTATTTGATAGCCTATTCCTCTGTGATCAATTGCTTACAGCACAAAATTAACTTTTGGCAGAGCTGAGGATGAACAGATACATGTAAAGGCAGCCAGCCCAAATGTGTACCTTCTGGACAAAGAATGGAATATAGGAACTATTCTGAAATAACTGAGGGACCCAAGATGATCTATCTATGCCTTAGGAAAAGAAAAAAAGAATTGTTTTCCCCAAAACTTCCTCATTGCTGTGGTTTAAACCAAGCTGCACAGAGCTCATGCACTCCCCCCCCCACTTACTCCCCCAACTCTCGGAGAGCTGGGAAGGAGAATCCAAAGAATGCAGCTACCACGGTTTGAGATAAGAACAGTTTAATAACTAAGGTATAACACAAATTACTACTGCTACTACTAATAATAATAATAATGAGAAAGGAAATAACAAGTAAAGAGAATACAACACCTCACCAGCCACCGACCCATAACTCACCCCACCCTGCCTGACCGAGCACCAACTGATACCTCCTCCAAACCCCCAGAGTCCCAGCCCTTCCGGGTAACTCTCAGTTACATCCTGGGCATGACGTGCTATGGTATGGAATACCTCTTTGGCTAGCCTGGGTCAGGAGTCCTGTCTCCCCTTCCTCCCGGCCTCCCCTCCTCCCTGGCAGAGCATGAGGCTCAGAATATCCTTGGACAAACCAAACATTTGAGCAATAACTCAAAACATATGTGCTATCAGCAACCGTTCCCAGCCCGGAAGTCAAAACACAGCACTGCATCAGCTACCAAGGAGAAAAAATGACTGCTACTGCTGAACCCAGGACAGTCATGTTTTTCCCCTCCTACAAAAGGCCACTTGTCATGTCAAGCAAAAGCTAATAATGACCCAGATGACAACCAGGCAATTGCAGCTGTTGTTTGCACAACTGTTAGTGGAAATGCCCACACCTTCACCAACCTTTTGCCTATATTCATATATCCAGAAAATAGTACTCGAGTAAATTTGTTTCCATAACATCTTTCCTGTTTCCTCTTACAAGCTAGGTTCATTTCTTGCACTTGTTTTGCTATGTTTTTTTAGAATCTAACTTCTAAGGAGAAAGGGATATAGCTCCTCATGCTAGTCAGCTTCTAGTCATAAGAATACTCCCTTTTTGCAAAACTGCATAAGCCGCTAATATATGGCAGGGACTTTCTGAGAAATGATGGATCATCTCCTGCTGTATGCTATGGTCTATGGTACATAGAATCATAGAACAGTTAGGATTGGAAAGGACCTCAGGATATCTAGTTCCAACCCCCCTGCCATGGGCAGGGACACCTCACACTAAACAGTTCAATGTCCAGCTGGAGATCAGTAACTACTGGTGTCCCTCAGGGATCGGTGTTGGGACCGGTAGTGGGACTGTAGTGATAGAACAAGGGGTATCGGGTTCAAACTTAAACAGCAGAGGTTTAGATTGGATATAAGGAAGAAATTCTTTCCTGTTAGGGTGGTGAGGTACTGGAATGGGTTGCCCAGGGAGGCTGTGAATGCTCCATCCCTGGCAGTGTTCAAGGCAAGGTTGGACGAAGCCTTGGGTGATATGGTTTAATGTGAGGTGTCCCTGCCCATGGCAGGGGGGTTGGAACTAGATGATCCTGAGGTCCTTTCCGATCCTAACTATTCTAGGATTCTATGACTTTAGGCATGTTAAGGGAGCTGTGTGAAAATCTGGGCAATGGAACACAGCACCAATTTGGGGAAAGCATGGAGGGGAATTTTCCTGTGTTACTGAGTGCTGCAAGCCTTACTGTTCAGATGGACAAGTTTTTTCTGCTTATTACCCTAAGTTGTGATATAATCCTTATCTAGAGCTTAAAAAAAGAAGCTACAGGGATGCAGGAGAATGATACAAAATAAGTGTAATTTCATACCCATCATTTTTCATCATTGAATTATGCTGGCTGAAAAGCTTCTATCTATCCCTATTAGAATCTCATTACAGGTCAACTTGAAAAGTAAAATAATACTCAGTAAAAGTAAAAGTGACAGAATTTCTCAACTGGCAAATGGCCCAATTCCACAATTACTCACCTTAGGTAGTAGTAATGTGAATAATACCGAAAAGCTTGTTAGTGCTTTACCAGCCAAAGTGATTAATTTTCACAACTATGTGCTGAAGACATGATTCTTTGCAATTTGGAAAAAGGAACATACCGTTTTCTTGTATTTATGCTAACTGGGATGGTGAAATGTAACAATAAACATACCAACATGGCCTTGAGGTGATCCTGAGCCTATCCCCTGTTCTCTGACAGGAACCAAAAGGAAATATGTAAGCAATAGTACCAGAGCAGGGTAAATGTACTGGCATTTCACCAAATTGATTAATCTGCTGCAAACTGTATCTTAGCCTGATGTGGTACCTCTTTTATTCAATAGTTCTCAATGGATTTTCCCTCCTTGAATTTGCCTTGCTGCATTTTCAAAGAATCATAGAATCATAGAATAGTTAGGGTTGGAAAGGACCTTAAGATCATCTAGTTCCAACCCCCCTGCCATGGGCAGGGACACCTCACATTAAACCATATCACCCAAGGCTTCGTCCAACCTTGCCTTGAACACTGCCAGGGATGGAGCATTCACAGCCTCCCTGGGCAACCCATTCCAGTACCTCACCACCCTAACAGGAAAGAATTTCTTCCTTATATCCAATCTAAACCTCCCCTGTTTATGTTTTAAGCCTTTACCCCTTGTCCTATCACTACAGTCCCTAATGAATAGTCCCTCTCCAGCATCCCTATAGGCCTCCTTCAGATACTGGAAGGCTGCTATGAGGTCTCCATGCAGCCTTCTCTTCTCCAGGCTGAACAGCCCCAACTTTCTCAGCCTGTCTTCATATGGGAGGTGCTCCAGTCCCCTGATCATCCTCGTGGCATCCTCTGGACTTGTTCTAACAGTTCCATGTCCTTTTTATGTTGAGGACACCAGAACTGCACACAATACTCCAAGGGAGGTCTCACAAGAGCAGAGTAGAGGGGCAGGATCACCTCCTTCGACCTGCTGGTCACGCTTCTTTTGATGCAGCCCAGGATAGGGTTGGCTTTCTGGCCTGCAAGCGCACACTGAAGCTGGCTCATGTTCATTTTCACATCGACCACCACCCCCAAGTCCTTCTCTGCAGGACTGCTCTGAATTTCTTTTTTTGCCCAACCTGTAGCTGTCCCTGTCTTCATCTGTGTTCAATCCAAATGAAGCCTGCTTTATAATAATTGAAATGAGTCTGCCTCAACATACATGTTGATCACTTATAACAACTGAACTGTACCTACTAGAAACATTCATGGAGCAGATCAAGGGTGAATGGTGAAGCCTGTTACTGTTGGCCTCTGAACTATTCTCCAGCAGTGTGGAGATAGTGCTATGAATGCCTAACTATTGGACACTTTTTAAATGGGTAAACCTTATATTTTTGTGTGTAACTGAATTCTAGCAAGGCATAGAAATAAGCATGGGGCCGCTATAAATGGAATATTGTATATGGGTGCTCATGTACACACTCAATGATTTTTTTAGCTGTTACAGAAGTTTCTGCCTTTGTAGAATCTTGCTGTTTCCCTCAGGTGCAGTTTCTTGTCTGAGGAGACTGATGCTTCCCCAGAGCTCTGCTGTCAGTCTACAAAGCTGGTAGCTTCCCCAGAGCTCTACAACTTCCCCATAGGATTAAAGCCACTTGTCTCCAGTCAGACAAAACCCTAAAGACATTGAAGGCTTTCATGTCTACACTCAGTGAAAGTTCACATTTATGGTAAGGATTACTGTTTGTCTTACTTGGCTTACTACTTTAGATACAGGCTGCTTTTCCTCACTACTTTAATTTTGACTGTAGATGAATTGCCTCTTCCTAGAATGAAATAAAGATGGAACAACAATAACCTTACTGTCACAAAAGAATATAGTTTCTGGAGTTTATTCTTACAGACTGAATAGCCTATTTTTTTAGAGAAAACAGATTGTCAGCCCAGTTTATTAGCTTCACTAGGATCTCTACCATTCCATGGTATTTCTATAAAAGGCAGCAATGCTAACTTTTCCGATTTTTCAGTTCTTGATGTGCTAAGATACTCCGGGGGCTGAGAGGACAGGTTATAGTTCTCTCTAGTTCTGGTGTCACTGGCTATTGAGACTATGACAGGAGCTGTTCCTACAACCAATTGAGAACACTTTGTTGAAAATATTTTATTAAATGTCCTAATTGTGAACTATGAAGAAATTTGATGTGCCTTGATTGTTTCACTTTGTTAAAATTAAAGCCATGCTTTCCTGCCTTTTCTGGAGTCTGGAGAAATGCTTTTACTTGTTAACAGAACTGCTTCACTTCTCCAGAAATCTCTCTGTCTTTCTGTTCCTGGAAAACGAGGGTAATGAAAAATGCTTTCCTTCCTAGCATATGCTGTCTGAGCTCGGTACCATTGCTAAGCTCATATCCTCTCTGTCATAATCTCAAGCCTCCTGGGTCAGCCAAGGATATCTTCTGAATGCTTCAAGGCACTAAGCAAGGAGTATTCCTTTTTCCCTCTTTAATGATCATCTTACTATAAGATAGATGAGATATTTTTAACTGTCTTTATTTTTAAGGTATGGCTCCTTCATCTGTTTTTATCATCTTCCTTGACAGTGATAAACACCTCTTAATCAGGAAATGCAGTGATTACATAGTCCTTTTTTTTTATAATTCAGTTGTTTCAGACAATGATACATCATTGTAAAGATAGGGTTTATAAAAAGGCAAAGGTGGCAATGTCTACAAAACAGAGAGGTATCTGAACCCAAGAAGGACCAGCCCAATTAAGAGATTCTGTAAGGCTGCTGTTGCTGAATACACTATGAGAGAATCAAAAATGTAGACGGGCACATTGGCAGTGCTACCATGTATGTCCTAGGCTCCAGTGATCTCCCTACTTAGTGGATTCTGTGTATCTATGTAACATCTGCACAGGGAGAAAATTTTACAGGGAAAAGAGCCCTACTTACACTACAGGCCTTACCAAGTCTGTTCTCAAGAAATCTTGCTTCATGATCACAATCTGCAACTCTTGCAATTAATATAAATACTGTACTGATGAAAAGATGAGAGTGAAGTTCACCTCCACTTCCTTGCATGTATTTGGGACATAGAATTTCAGGCATCTAAGGATGATTACTGTTGACCTCAATTTCAAGCAAATAAATCTTTGCTAATGCTATCCGGTCTGATCTATTGGCTGCAAAAATGATGTGGTTTTCATTTTGTTGAGCTTATTTGTCATAATAAGGGGAAATGCAGTATTTTTTTCTCAGCTCCAACTTCATAAGCACACACAACTCCTTTTTTCAGCTCCATTTGAAATCAATGTGAAAAAATTGATTTCAAAGCTTAGTGAATTCAGTAGGAGTTACTCCATTGACTCCTAACGTTCTTTCAGGTGTGCTGTGTAATAGTGGTATGATCACATGTGAACCAGGAAGAAAACAGTTTTAAAATGTGCAGTAGGATGATGAAATTCTTATTAGAATAAGAGCTATTCTGCAAGGTGGGCTGGTGATGTTTGCCACAATTTAAAGTGTACACAGCCCCCACTGAAGAAATAATCTTTTTTCAGTCAATCCAAACTGTGTAGATTCTGAATCCCCAAGGGCTAGTAAGCCTCTATACATTTAAGAAGCTAGAGAAAGAATTCCTAAACTTCAAAAGTGAAGGCTGCACTCTAGATTCTTTAAGCTGTTTATAACTCACTTTAAGTTAAATGGTTCTCTGTTGCTCCAGTACATTTGGAGTGCCAGCGGATGCATGTCTGGGAAAGCAAGTATTGAAATGTAAAAAAAGATTGGGTTGTGTTTTTCTTATCAAAATGGGCTATGATGAATCCCATCTGTATTTTAGACAAAACATAAGAAAACATTCACTGTGAACTATTTCGAGTCTCTCTTTTTAGATGACAATTGAAACGTTCAAGTTTTGTGGGTTTTTTGTTTGTTTTTTGGTTTGTTTTTTTTTTATGCTTATGTATGTAAGACCTTGAGCCATTTCCTGAGACAACGTTATAGCCCAGCTTTTAGGGAACTAGCCCCATTCACGTCACCTTCAGTGAGACCGATGCCTGTGTTATTGCGTGTACACAGTGTTCAGTGTTAACCCCTCTTGACTCTTGCACTAGGGTGTACATAACTGTATCTGCAGATTTATTCCAAAGCAAACATTAAATTAATGCAGAAGGCAGTGGTTCTTCAAACACTAAGAAGATGCTCCCTCATGAACATGGCAAATGTCACCTCTATTGGATCAGGATATAGGTTATTGTTCCTTCTGCAACTACATACAGACAGCCTTCAAATTCAAGCTTATAATAGCTGATGGGGCAATGGTTATGAGCATAAAGTGCCCAAATAACAGTACAAATAAATATCAGTGGCTGTTACTGGGTTCAACTTCAGAGACTTTAATTGGTTTCCTTTATCTCAGGCCCCCAGGTCTCTTCACAAAAGACCAGAAACTTGAATCCAAGAATACTTTCTTATCTTCCATATTAATGATGCATTTTAAAATAAAGCAGGTAGGCCTTCGGACAAATAAAAAGAGGTTTTGTGTTAAGTGGAGAAACAGTAACAAAAACTAGCAAGGTTTTCTGTAAGTAAAAATGATCGGCCAGTTCTTGTACATGCAATCAACTTCCGTTTCTTTACGAGCCATGGAATCAGAATTTGACTTGATGCACACTTCTTGATACACACCTACTAACATTTCTTTAAATCCTGAAGGAAAAAATTAGCCTTGCAACGCCTCCTCTGCTGTTCTTCAGTATATTTAACTAAATTTTACTGTATTTTACCTTTAATGCCTACTAATGTGAAAGATTACAAGCATATAGCGCACTGGAATAGATAACGAAAATGAATACTAAAATAAGCCTGAATAAGTAGAAAGGTTGTTTTACAGAAGTGACATCTCCAGGCAGTGTTTTCATGATGAAATATGGACCACTTTTATTGTATTTCTGGCACTGCTTCTACATGATTGCCATGAGCAGACTTACAAATGAGAGGTATGAGGAAATACCAAGATTTCTCCTGATAAATTTCAATTTCTAAAACCTTAGTCAGTGGCACTTAAAAGAGAAAGACTGGAAGTGTTCTATGCCACCTGCCTCTGGAGGCCAAATCTTCCAGGTGTTTTGGTGAAAAGGTTTGCATTCTAGGAATTTTTTAAGGACTGTGAACTGGAAATACGCTGAGGTACCTGATACCCAGGCACCTTCTATTCTTTATTCAACTAAGTCTGTCCAAATGCAGGAAATTAGGAAAGACCAATGTAGTATTTTAAAAAGTTCTAGCTTGAATGCTATATCCTTAGCCAAGCTGTCATTCATGTCTTGAAGAATAAAATAAAATCAAGAATCTCTGAAGTGTATAATAACTTCCAGTCAACAGTCCCTTAGAGTTCAAGGTCAATAATGTGACTAAACATAAACACAAACTCAAGTATTTCAAACTTGGGGGTTCTAGCAGAACAACACATAACATTAAAAATGTCTGAATTCATACTGAAATACATCATATTGCTCGCATTTAATTGAAGTCTCCATTTCGTAGATTAAGGATTTGCTTTTATTGGTTAAGTGCAGAAAAATCCATAAATGCAAAATAAATGGGGTAATGTTGAGGAGTAATGGAGTAAAGGAGTAATGTCTGGAAGGAGAGCGCAAAGAAACACTTGGAGCTTAGCCTCGGAGAGGGTCTGTGTCACCACCCGCTGGAAGCTGATTTTCCAGTTGGCATATACCCTCTCAGAGCTGAGCTGGTTGAGGATAAGTTAATGCCCAGCTGAAGACCTGCCGGACGGAATGGAAGAAGCTTATTCTTGTCAACACAGCATTTCCATAATGCCACATGGATCAGTGAGTGTTCTTCTGCTATGTAAGCGGAAGCTGCAAAATGCAGCCTTGAGACAGTGATGCTTTAGTTACTCCCCTAATGCAGTGTCTTTAGAAAAAACAAATCCACACAACTTAGCAATGATTTGTACCCAACTTCTTATAGTTGCTGCAGATGTGATATTTATTTATTTTTGTAATTAATAAGCTTGAATCAATTCTTTAAGCATCTTTCTGTTATGATTTATAGGGGATATTGAGCCATCAAACCTATCAAATGCATTAATCTTTAATACAAGGGCAACTCTGTTATCTTGCCAGAAAGTTTTAATTAGAAGGAAATTCTGCATCTCTCTGATGCTTAGCTGTATTAATCTTTCTGCATCACTGTATCAAGTTTTGGCTGTAGGAACAATGTTTTAAGTTAATTAATTCTTAAGGAAAAAAGTTGCTCTGAGAGTGGAGCTTGGATCTCATTTGCTAGACAGCTACTCAGTGCCTCTTTGCCCTTGAGTGGAAACTTACTTTTAGGAACTGTATGAATTTGAAAAGTTGAAGGTTTTCTGAAAGCATGTGCTTGTAACCTCAAAGAGTGTGCATGTGGCTCTGATGTGCTGTCAGGACAGGAAAGGGGCCCTAGGACTTCCAGGTGAGCTTCGTAACACTCCTTAATCAGTCTTCTCATAGCAATAGGAAGGACTGAGATCAGGAACTAGGGCCTCTGGAAACCTGATGAATGTAGAAGACTTTCTCCAGAAGTCACTGCAACTGTAATGGTCAGAAATGGCAGTGCAATTAAGGGGCTTTTGGTCACACTATATATTATCAAAATTAGAATTTTCTCGTTTATTCCAGGAAAACCTTTCAGACATTATTGTTATCAATATTGGTGGTAAACCTTGATTAAGATGATTTGCACAACAGAAAAGCATATTTCAAAATTTCTAATTTATCCTAAATTACATTTTATAGAAACTACTATTTTTCTTTATTAAACCAATTGCATAAACCAAGAGAGAAAACTAACATTAAATGAAGGGGAAGGGGGAAGGAAGTTAATTCCAGATATTTTTAGAAGTTCACAAGAGAATAAGTCCCCAGTCTAAGAATGATCTAATCCTGGATATATATTTGTTTCCCACGATAGTGGTTATTCATTGTAATTATTAAGTTTACAGGAAATACTTAGTGGGTTCCTATCTAATACTGAACAAGAGGCTTATTTCTTTCTGAATGTTTATACACATCTCTTTCAAGTGGCAAATTTAAGTGTTATATCTTGTTTCTTTCTGACCACCTTCCAACAGCTGAGAAATTAAAATAATACAAGAACCCACTGTAAGTACATTTTTGTTAAATAGCATTTGAATTGTTTGCTCTGTAATCAGGAGTTTCTGGTTTAAAACAAAAAAAAAAAGAAAAAAAGCTTTAATTCTCTGATGTTAGAGGTTTTCTTCTTGAAGAACACTATCCTGAAAAACACATATCACATGACACTTGTCTTCCAGAATCTGCCATATGGCTATTTGTACTTCCTCATGTGTTATAAATCTGCTCCTAGCATTCATCTGCTTGTACTTTGTTTTCCTGAAAAAAATGGTAAATTGTACCTGTGTTGAAAAGTTCATCTGCAGTTTTTTGTTTTATTCCCTTCCCAGATGATCATAAATATGTCTGTATCTCATCCTTTGTCTAAGCTCTTCTTAGCTATAGTCTCTTCTATTGTCTCTTCATGCAGGGTAAGCTTATGCAAGCAAACACAGCTAATGTAGGATATCAAGACAATTCTGCACCAGCAGAAATTATTTCACTATATCAAACATAGCTGACACTGCCAACAAAAAAGCATGATGAGTTCTTAAGCAAGTTGCTTGACAAGTGTCATCCCTACTCCTGAGATACATGCAGCTAAGGAAAGTTTGTGCTGTTACACAGTACATGCTCAATACCTTTTGCTTAGTTTATACTGGGCAATCCCATTGAGCATCTGTATCCAGTAATGGTATGATTTCAGACTTCTGTCTTGACTGATTAAAAAAATCCAGCCTGTGTATACGGGGATCAGCCAAGTGGCTGCTGATTCTCAGAACAAAAATAATAACATAATATTGAAAGCCTCTTCTTCATTGTACAGCACTAATATATCTGCTCACTGATGCTCACAGAATTGCCAGTAACTGAATACTTTTGAGATTTCTACTGCCCTGTCAGGTTTTGTTGAAACTGGTGATTTTATTTAAATTGCAGGACCAGATAAAAGACACAATCACAAACGTTTCCTAAGAAATCCTGTAAATAAAGTGTTTGTAGTTTTATATATAGATTTTTAATAGACTTTGTAGGTCCCCTTATTCTGAAATTCAGAAGTCTTGAGCAATGAATTTTATGGCATTTTGGTCATTTAAATGGTGCTTATGCTGCTAGTTGTTTTACAAAGGTTGTAAAGCTTATAGTGAAGTTCAGAAGAGGCACAGAACTTCTCTTCCACAGATCATAGACTTCAAACTGGAGGACTGGTATGGGCAGAAGCATGCTACACTTTCAGTAATGACAGCATCACCATAGTGATATATCACATTTGTACATTTTTCCAGTTCTGACTGAGAAGTTCAATGACTCAAGAAGACTTAATTTTTCTCTGTTTTAGAGATGAACCCCAGGTCAAAGCTGAAGCATGCAGAAATATCTCTTCAAGTAAAGTAGCTACTGTATACTGCGAACATTCTCTGTAATGTATTTGTGTGGTGGATCAATGGCTTAGATTTTCTGTGTCATAAATCTGGAAGTTCAACAGTTTTCAAAAGCAATGTCTGTACTTACAAAAAGTAACCTAATGGTTGAGTAGAGATTTCAGTAATGGGATCAACTGTGCTCATAGACAGCAAAACAGGGAAGGCATTTTCAAGCTGAAGAAATCCTAGCAAAACAAAGCATTAAGGAGATAAGGCAGATTCATATAAATTTGTTACTAGGTTTCATATGCAGATATGAATAACCCAAGTCTAAGCATTAAAATTTTATAAGTTAATGTGCTAATAGGCACTTGCCAAAACACATTGCAATGCTTTTGCATGTGTCAAATGCCCATAACTTTGAAGACACATATGCGTTACCTGAAAAGAGGGCTTAGCTTTTATGTTTGCAATTACTTTGTATGAATACTTCTGTGATGGACCCAATGCTGGCCAGAGCACTCAAAGTTTTTTAGGCACCCAAGACTGTCTTTAGAACAGAGGTCCCAAACACATTTAGCAGCTGAAGTATCAATTGCTCCGTGAAGTATGAAGTATGATCAATTTACAAATTTAATGTACAAATTTAATACATTCACAGGAACTTACTGCTCCCTTTAGTTTTAGTGCACACCAAGTTTGTATTCTGTATTCATGTTTGTGTAGGGAAAATAGCAATAGAACTTAATTTTCTTATCAAATTACATACTCTTTCCAAAGCATGAATATGATGCAGGCTAGCGTTCTCATGTGTATATCTGAAAATAGAACCTTTCTTTGGATTTAATGTGCTATATCAAGAAATCTTCAAACTGCAATATGTATAGGATTCACCCTCCTTATAAGGCACTCAGGTTATTCTCTTTGAAAATTCTCTGGATCTCAAATACTGTGCATGTAGGCCTATTACATTCGCCTTTGTTACAGCGACATCTCCTCATGACATTCAAAATGCTTGTCTTTCCAGGATGCTGTTATAATAGAGTCCACAGCATTTGCAATAAATTCATAGAGATCAATGAGTAGTTCATGAAATACCTTTAGTCACTTGTGTGAAGCAATAGTACAATAATATGAACACTGAAAAAAGCAGCTGCACTTGCATACAAAATTCAATGCTTTGCCACTTTTCACACAGAATTATGAAAGGTTATGCTTTTCTTTTAATCTACACATGAAGGCCCTATATTTATGTCTTAAAAATAAATCCTCAACAAATAGCTGGTAATTTGGGTATAATGAATTCCACTTTTCTCTTGGTCTAGGATTTCAAGGCTTCCTACACTTTGAAAATGCGCCTAAAGGAATAATCATAGGAGTATTAAACACTTGGAGTCAGTTAATACAACAATAAGCACGTAATACCTCCTGTAATTCTTAACTATATGTTGCTTTTGCCAATGAAATTAGGTGACAGTTATGCCAGGTAATTACTCTCAATATTTCTGTATATCTAGAATAAATGTGTTCAGAACCCAGTGGTGATTTAGCAGTACCCATAAAATTCCAAGGGGAATCTTACAGTAGGCATCTCCTACTAACTTCTAAACCAAGACTGTAAAGCCAAAGAAGCAAAATTTGTGTCACTTAAGCAAGCGTAGAATCAACAGACCCTGGTTCTTGTGGGTAACTTCAGCTGCCCAGACATTTGCTGGAAGAACAATACACGAGCTCACACATCAAGTTCCTGGAATGTATAGAAGACTGATTCCTCACACAAATGTTATGTGTGCCAACCAGGAATGAGGCACTGCTGGACTTGCTACTTACAAACCAACAACACTGCTCCGTAATATCTCAATGATAACCTCGGCTGCAGTGATCACAGTATTGTGGAGTCTGGGAACTGACTGAGCACGCTGAAAGTTAGTACCAAGACAAAGGTTTTAAGTTTTAAAAAATCAAACCTTAGGTTACTCAGAGCTCACCTGAGACGGATTTATGAGAGAATTCAGCTGGACAAGGGTGCAGAGCCATCCTGTCTTGACCATCCTTTAAATGGTTGGACCCAGAAAAGGTTGGAGCAGGTGAACCTTGAGGTCCTTTCCCACCTGATATTCTGATTCTAGGAGCACTTTTACATTTTAGAAATACTAGACATTTGTGCTGTTGCAATATACCAGTCATTTATTACTAAAATATTTTTTTTATAAAGACACTAAAGTCATTTTAGTGAAGCTATATGCTTAATAAATAAACCAAGCAGTTTGGCAATGTACTCCATAAGCACGTGGTCATGGACTATGGCACTTAAGAATGTTGTCATGGGGGAGCTGTATAATTAAGCCAGAAGATGATTCTAAATGCACAAACTTGGAATGTGTTTATTTATAAAGCAATCTTTAGAAAAACTGTGTGAACAGTTGATTTAAAAATACTTTTAATTAGGAGCACCTAAATTTTTATTCGTAGTTGAACTTTACGAAAGAACAATCTTCATACTTAGTCTAGAAAGTTAACATCAAAAGTGGATATTTTCACAAAACAACGCTGAAAAAAAAAACACATCAGAAATTGCTTTCCTCACTCATAGTCAAACCCATTACTGTTCCTCTCTGAATCAGCTGAGCTGCTCTTGATTCCCAAAGATGGAGTGCCACTCTGCTTTACAATTGCTTTAAGCCAGTTTTGCTTTTTAGAAATCCAGGAGAAAGAAAAATGAGGCTGTGTGCATCTTTTTGTCTATCAGTCTGCATAATCAATAGTTGACACAAAAGGACTAATTGCTCTTAGCATTTAAAAAGAAGTGCTTATTAGCACAAAAGCTGTGTATCCTCTTATTGCAGTTAGTAACTCTACTGCTCTGATACTTATCTACAGTCACAATCGGATAAAAAGAGTTGATTTCACCTGGGGTCTGAGAAACAAATAAGGACTATAAGAAGGTGGAAAGAGAATGTTAAAAATATAATCCAGTCTGTCCAGAAGTTACTGAAGGATTGGCTGATGTCTTTCCATCTTGCCTCTATTTTTAATATTGAAATCAGGATACGCTGGGAGAGAATTTATATTTCTTGAAAGTCAATTAAATAACATTTACTTAAAGTATTCTGCCTCTTAAAATGTTGTAATCATGTCTGTTCTGCATTTCCTTCCTTATCTGGAGTCTAGAAGCACAGTAGAATTATAGTGAACAGCTAACACCATTTTGAGATCCTTTATTTTAAAACAGTGAACAGGAATAGGCATAAACAAAATGTAAAGTGCTTTCCACTGGCTGACTACATCAGATAATGCTCCAGACAATTGATTTTATTGCTTGCACTTACGTGTGAAGCGATGTGTTGGCCTGATTCAGCATAAATGTATCATGAGGTTATGGAAAAGGCTAATTCTGCTTATGAGAGGGGTGTGTGTATGTAAAACCAGATAGGTGCATGCACACAGAAAAAAGAGAAAATCAGATGGACTAAAATGCTTGTAAATTCTGCAAGACCGCTCAGTGTTTCCCTCTGTCATTTTTATCTTAGAAATGTACTGCACCTACTGCTTTTCTGGAGTTGTCTCTATTTTGAAAGCTTTCTGTAGAAGGATTCCTGAGATATTAATTAGCAATGTAGTAACTTAAGTGCCTTCCACACCCAGTGTTCTCATGTTGCTGCACAAGCATGCACAGAAGTCTAATTGAATGAGAATATTCTTGCTAATTTCTGTGATATTTTGATCACAGTCTGTGTTCCCTGCAGCTTGTGGCAGGGAAGCAGTACCCAGCTTGCAGAAAGTAGGATGATGTGTAAAAGAGAGAGTGTTGTCATCTTGTCTTAAAAACAGAATTAAAGTATTGAGATGCCTTGCAGGAGAAAGCATGCAGAACCCAAGTATTCTGTTTCCTAGAGGAGCAAAGCAGTTTTCGTGCCCCCAGACTTCATTAAGCACTGACCCTTTGGCTCCTTGCTCTGCCATTCCCTAGCTTTCTGCTGTCTTTATTTCCAGTTGTTGTTTGTTGCATAGCCATGCAGCAAGTTGTGCTGCCAAGGCAAGGTGGGGAGTAAAGGGGCAGAAGCAAGAGAGTGAGGGGTAGGACCAGTAGCGGGATTGCTTCAGCAAGTTGAATTGTAAAGAAACCTCATTCTCAACTTACATTTGCCTACCACTAGATTACAAAAATCATTTTTAGTTATCTATGTGGACATTATCTGTTAGCTCCCTACTTCTGCAAGATCCATGAGAGCTGTAAATGTACAGTATGCAATAAAATAATCATGTAGGTTGAAGGTAGATTTCAGTCCCAAATTTATCAATGTTGATCAGACTCCTGTTGAAAGGTATCAAAGCTGCTATTGCAAAGCAAGAAACAGGACTGGCTTTTCTGCTTATTGAGATACTAAAACACTACAATGTGCTTTTAGCTGAGGTATATTTTTAACTTTAGAGCCCGACCTTTTGCGTTGCAAAATGACAGTTTTATTTATTTCTAGATGAGGAGCAATCAGTTCTTATGCTTAAGTACTTTTTTCATAGACCGTTCTCTCAAAAAGTCTTTCAAAAGTTCTGGTTTCATTGATGTTTTCTTTACCGTATAGCTAATGCTTTTTCCCTCACTAAGGTTCTCTGTCCTTTTGTGTTTCCAGTTGTTGAGTTATTCTCATTTGCTTGATTTCCAAGCTTCCTTGGGGTTTCAGGAGCTTAGGATTTTCTTTTTCTTTTTTGCCAATTCTCTATGTATTTTTTAACTGATTTTTGTTTTTCCTCCTGAATTCCTTCTAGAATAATGATTTAGGGTCTTCCAGAAGGTGGATAGAATCAATACTTCATATTTTTTCCGTGTTTTTGTCGGTACATAGTATATCTGGTTGCAGTTCTGTTTAATGCTGTACTTTATGACGGTGTTGCTACCAGCACCTATACTTCTAGTTGGAAAGTTTCTGCCCTTTCCCCTTAATACAGTAATAGAAACAGTACATATATATTACACAAAATATTTCAAATATACTTTTAAACATCTTTTGACTCAGATAGTTGCCAAGGTTCAAGGTTTTCCTAACCAGCTACTGCTAACACAACTCTCAATTTGCCCCAAGCTTCATTAAATGATTATACAAAAAAATCAGAAATCTTGCTATGAAACAACATGTAATACAAAATAAAAGCAGCCTGGCTAATTCAGGACACAGAATGGAGAAAGTTCTATTTGTCTGAGAGCTTTTTCAGCAGTGCCCTGCAAAAGCAGGCTTTTTTCTCCTTCTTCCCACTTAGATTTATCCTGAAGACTCTTTCCATCAGTGTATGATTAAGTCTTCTTATCTTGGTGGGGTTTTTGGGGTTGTTTTTTTTTTGTGGAAAACCTGCTTTTCCCTTGTGGCTTCTTTTGGCCTAGAGCTTATGAACCTTCAGTCTTTGTCAGTATGGAGTGAAGGAATACAAAATTTTCTGCAAATTGCCCCAGTGTATTGGCATTAGAGCTATGTGAACCTTTCCACATGCGATTTGAAAGGGTTACTTTCAAATCATAACTTCTGTGGGAGATCCAGTTCATATGGATTCACAGGCCAACTGGTTAAAGGAAAGGTTTCAGGCTGAGCCGCCCCCTCCCTTCTCCCTATGCATTTTCCCATGGGTTGGATCTCATTACAAACCCACAAGCAAGGTACAGGGTCAAGCACATCATGTTAATTCATACAGGTTGACTGGTTGGCTGGGACTGGTAGCTGGATTAAAGGTGAGAAGTTTATCACAGCAACAGAAAACAAACATCTCTAAAATAGGTCTCTAATTATCATATGAATCAAACCTTAAATAAAAACAAGACCATTTTAAATAATTGAGGGAATCATACAAGGAATCAATCTTCCCCTGCCAGGAATACTCAGAGGCTGGCTTCACTTCTAACACAACAAGAACTCTGATCTCAGGGAACTATTCCTTTCTGAAACTTGGGTATAATTACATGAGCTGAAATATAAAATAATAATGAGTCAGTTCTATATACCTGGGAGAATTACAGTGTGAGAGACACAAGGGAAGGAAACATTTTAATGACTTTTCTGGCTGGAGAGGTGAGCTCAACTGAAATGCTTTATCTTTCTAGGGGGAGGAGCAAAGTAAAAATGCCCTCAGCTGAGCACAAATGGCAGTAGGCAGCTTTGATCCTGTGCATTAATTTTAACTTATCAGAAAAATGTAGGGAACATGAGATACTTTTCCTACACATGCTATCTCAAGGAACAAATTTAAAATACATTATGAACATCATGAGTTTTACTGTGGTTGGTCTGAAAGGAGCCAGTGGTATCCCAAACAGCTTTTGGTTCATTTCTGTTCACTTATTAGCATTGTATTACAATCAGGCTGTATTAAAAGATTATTGTATTACAATTTTTTTTATCTCTAGACCTAAGCAAAGCCAACTGCAAAGTTTGGATTGTTACCCCCTTGGGGGATGCCCATGAATATTTGCACACCTCCTTTTACTTTGTGCTTTCACTTGACTAGATGGTCCTCATCCAAAATGCAGTCCAATTGGATTTTGCTATGTGCTAGGCACATGTGAGTTGTCTTTGGCAGCTCTAGGGATATCTAAAAATGGATCTGTAACATGTATGTACTGTACCTACCATATATGATACCTACTAGCAGCAATTGCTTCCCTCTTGAAGGGAGTGCTCTACAGTAGATTTGAACCTAAAATGGCTGACTAGTTTCTAAATAATCCCCTAGGAAACAGTTTAGTCTAGGCCATTATCTTGATAGTTCATAATTAGGTTCAATAATAAAGCTTGTTTTGCTGACCTAGGTCAGATCATGGCGTCCACCACATCTGTGCGCAGTGACCTTGCTCTGAGAGTGTATTGTTAGAAAATCCATTATTATCATCACATACACTTCGGAGAAGTGGCTGTTTTGTGAATTGATGGTGTGATGTTGCCACTTTAGATAAAAGAATCCATGAATTATTGACTTAATGAGTTAATGTTGCTTGATTTCACAACAAGGTCTTTTTAGTCTGGATGCTATTTACTGAACACATAATCACAACACATGAAGGAAGGCACAGATAATAGTACAGTGCATTTACAACCCTCTTCACTTCTAATAAAGCAAAGTGTTAGCTAAGAATTTTTCTGTTTCCTTTATAAAACCAATAAGACTTAGGTCATTAGAAGCAATTCTTTTTTAAACAATTAACAAATAAAATGTTTATTTGTCACTGATTTCTTAGCCCTTCTGTTTGGTTTAAGGTCTGTCAACAAGAGCTTACTAATATTTATTAGAACCTAAACATATCTTTGTCCCTATGACTATAAAGTTGCTATCACATGTAGGTCCAGGAAAGGCTGTTAAAAATCAATCCATGTCATCTAAAGCTCATCATATTAGGGTGTTTGGGTTGTTTGTTTGTTTTTTTTTTTAAGCAGAGATTTCTTGTAAACTTGGGATATACAGAAAACCTAGGAATATAAAGTTTTTATTACAGAATATAACTTGTGAGAGGAAAGAGGGAAAACATATGGAACACATCCCAGAACACATACTTTAGCAGTATAAGAATCAGGTTTCAAGTACCTATGCTCCTTTGGTGCCAAAGTGTGAATCCTAGCTCTGCTAACTGCTCACCCTTATGAGATGAATAAAATAAGGTCTCTGTGCAGTGCATTATGAAAGCACATGTCCTGTGGAAATGTAATTCTCACTAAAATTGAAAGGAAATTTGCTTTCACAGAGACTGAGGACTATAGAATTCAGCTCCACATACAGATCTTTTGGAGGACACCCTCAACCAACACCCTTACATTCTTCTAAGATTTACATTAGTTCTTATTTAACTCTGTGCAAAACCAAATAACTGCATAGAATTGTTCTAGTAGATATTTATCTGTACATAACTCCTACCCTTATTTTTCGTAGAAATAGGGACTGTTCAAACTTGCAGGCCATGTATGACCTAAAATACTGCCACGAGAAAACCTGATTCTGGTACTTAATGGATTTTCTACATTTCAGTCTTTGAATAGTGCTAATTGCTTCATCCTTTCTGCTGTTGTCCCAGTGGTCTAAGGAGCTCCCAGAAGGGATGGTGTCAGTGGTAGTGAATGAGCTAATGCTTAAATATATGCAGAATATACAGTTTAAGCTCTAGGTCTCCTGTTTTCGTTTGTTAGTTTTCATGTTCAGTTTAAAAAATTCTCTATACCATGAAGGACTTTGGTCCACCTGGAAAATGGAAAGTGTCAGGCTTTAAGTCCAGAAGTACAAATGGCAATGAGGTATTGCCCCTGGCAGTGTGGTTGTGTGGAGGAACCTGGGAAGCAGCCACACTGAGCTTTCTGGAAATTTCTTAGGGTAAAGATGCTATGAATAGCATCCATGCAAAACCTAGTTGCTAAATCCAGAACCAATACTGCAATCTTGTCATATGGGATGTTGAAACAAAACAAGCTGAGGACAATAACTGTGACAATACCTAACAAGCATGACCTATCTATGCTTGTCTGAATCACTTGAGTTAGAATATCATCAGGATTTCAAATCTTTTCAGTATATGTGGCTTGCAAATGGTTAGAAAAACAAACAAACAAACAAACAAAACAAACAAAACCAACTGTTCTGGGAGAATCCAAAGATGAAAAACCTATGAGTACACAGAAAACTCATTGTGTACATCTGACCAGCTCTGGTCAGAAATACAGTTAGCTGGAGGCAGCCCTTGAAATCCACTGTAAACTAGGAAATTGACTGTCCGTCCATACATCACAGATTATTATAACACTGATTTATTATAGATGATACTAATCATATTTATTTTGAAGGATGAATCTGCATAGAAGTTAACTGAAGTACTTGGGTTATGGTGAAACTTTTTTAATGGGAAAAAGTATTTTCTCCCAAGTCTTCAGCATTAGTCTATTAATCTCATTCCTCGATCCTCAGTCTTTTAAAATTCTTTTTTGAAACCTGTCAACATCCCACTAATGACACATTAGTGCACTCTGATTACTGTTGTTAAAATGCAAATAAGTTAATAATGGATATCCAGTTGTTCTGAAGCGGCAGCGTAGCCATTATGAGCTATTACCAAGGTGAAGGAAGAATAACTTTCTTCAATTTTTACAAACCAAAACATAAAAGGGGAGACACACATCAGGGCTTTAAGCAATCTGTCAACTAAAAATCCCCACCTTTTCCAGTTGCCGGTTCAGTATGACACAGCTACTCAGGGGCAATAATTTAGCTCTCTAGCAAACTCACAGAAGTACCTAGATCATTTTGCTCTATTTAAGTGCGTTTGGTTACAAAGGTGTCTCTGGTTATATATTAGGATGAAAGCGAATGGTAACAATGAATTCCCGCTGCCGCCAGGGCAGGTTATGCTAGCTGCACAGCCCTTGAGAAGGCGGTGAGGGGCAGTGCGGGTACCCGATCCAGCGAATCGAGTGGCGCCGTCCGGGGCAGCGCTGCCGAACCCACCCTACCCCGCCCGACCGCTCTGGCCAGAATCCGGCTCCGCTCCTCCCGGCCTCGTTAGGCAGAGGGGAGGGGTCAGGGCAGGCTCACGGCCGTTCGTCCTTCCCAAGTGCTGCGCTCTTTGTAAATGAAAGAGGGCAATCAATAGGGCAATAAGGAAGGAGGACGAGCAGCCTGCTGGTATGCACTGCACGGGAAGGTCTGCTTCTTCCCCGGGACTCACGATCTGCCGGATTGTACTAACTTGCCTGTTGTAGATCAGGGAAATGAGACAGACAAAGCTTTCCTTGGGAGCATGAACAAAGAGCTTTGGGATACATACAGGCAGTTGGTTGTTCTACAGTCTCTTATATCCTTCCATCACAGTGCATTACTGCAGAGAGATGGAAGGGAGCTGGTACTTTCATTGCTAGTTTGGTTGAATGTTCACTCTGCACGGTGGAGGGATGTGCTGCTTAGCCCAAATTCCTGATCAGAAAAGCCTTCCTTCTGCTGAGGTAGAGCATAGACATTGATTCTAGTAGCTCTCTGTGCATGCACCAAGATGCTGGAAATGTTGGCAGGCATTTCAGGGCAAAGAACCTGAATAATAAACATTGAAGTGTGAGCTGTGAACTTTTCTGTGCCTCATAACACTGCTGTTTGGAAATTTGACATCTTGTCATCTACCAGGACTAAATTAAAACTTTGACATCTGTCAAAGCCTATACTGACAATTAGGGGGGTGAATTTTTATTTCTTCCCCACTTACATATAAAGTACTCATTTCTAACCTTCAAGTGTTCTGAGATACTGGACTTTGAAGTTGTCAGTGCTCTAAGATTGCCCTGAACCCCAGACCAATACATTTTTGGGGAAAATTCCTCATTTGTAGGTAGGAAGAAAACATATTTTTTTTTTAGCAGGTTATTATCTGAAAAAAATGATGGTTTTCTGCAGGCAGCAGATGGGTTTGGAAGGTTAGAAGTAGTCTTGGCAAAGATAGATTAGCGAGCAGAGTGCAGGTGAGGCAGTCAGAGGTGCTGAAGAAATGCAATTTATCACTTGTTTTTGGAATTTAGTACATGTATGTCACTGCAGCATATATGGTGTGTGTAATTATTTTATATGAAGGATAATAGTGGTTTTAGCCTCGCTGTACAGGGAAGTGGTGTCTTTACAAGTAAGATGATATGAAATTGCAGAGGAACTGTAATGATTTTTAACTGGAAACTGGAAACCGTTTCTGGAAATCTTTGGCCAAACAGATCTCTGTGCTTTATTAAAAGTGTTTTATTTGCTGTTTTGTGTATTTGCAAAGCAGAATCTTTATATTGAGGTTTGAGTTTCATTTTGGGTTTGGGTTATATATTCCAAACAACTTTAGTTAATTCTTGAGCCACATCCTCTAATGATTCCTTGCTTGCTTCCCTGTTCTAGTGCCCTGCAACTACATATACTTCCACTTTAGCTGCTACATTAGCCAGATTCACATTGGGCCATCCTGTCTTCTAGGAACTGCAAGTTCTTATACTAGGTTATGTTGAATATTACTTACTCTGAAGGAAATATCATTTTAAATTTAGATGTGCTCAGAGAAGCTATTTGCCACTGTAAGCAAGTGCAGCAGAGTCAAGATCATAGGGTTTGCTAGAAATAAGGATTTTTTTTTCCATTAGTTTAAATGATACCTTCATAGCTGAGATACCTGTTGGGTACCAAGGAAGGCGCTAAGAGCATCAGATGATCTTTCTGCTCTTTTCTAATAAAATAATAGTACCTGAGAACTCTTCTGCAAGGCTGGCTCTACTGCTTCTTTATACTTTGCTGTAGTAAGTGGCCTGTGGGAAAAAATAGATGCCTGGCACCAGAAGAGATCTTGGTGTAGTAAGAGCAGCAGTTATCAGTGAGGCAGTGTTAATGAGAGCACATCTGCTTTTCAAAAGCATCAATAAATTATTCAGAATACTAAAATGCTTCCTGTTCATTTCCACCTATAGCGCAGTGTTTTGTTGCTTTTCTCTATGGTATAACTTTGATGACACATTTTCTGCACATATTCTCTGGTGGAAATTGAGACCTAATGTAGTTTGCGGACACATTAAACTTCTATGGCAGTGGAAGCAATAACATGTTTGGAAAAAAAGCACATAGTTTGGGTACAACGGTGTATAAAGTACAGTCTCTCTTTTAATTTTCTAATTGAATTAATGTCTTACCTTGTGTAGCATACAGGTTATTTTTATTTTAGATAGATGCCCCCTTTTCAGCCTGCTAGAAGTCACCTTGTGTGGATCTCACAGGTTTTTATTTTGCTCTTCAGGCAAAGCCTGTAGTCAGACACCTGTCACTCATCCTCAGAAAGGCTTTATAAGCAACATTTGACAGCAGACATGTGTTCAAAGGGTATGCTCTGTTGGGTATATATTATATCTCACTATACTATGAAACTGCCTTACAGGGGCCAAATGTGTAGGTAGCTGAGGGCATGAATTTCAACTTTGTGAGGGAATAAATACAGATGATCCATCATCCCAATGCATCACACATTATGAACAATCTATTACACATTATGAGTAGTGTAATAGAAATCACAGCAAAATCTGAGAGCCTAATTTTTAGGGGAAAAAGCTGTCTAAACTGTCTCATCTGAGACAAGGCAATACCAAGTGCAATGCACATTTCAGTTGTCAAGTGTAAATCAGAAGCAGCTCTATTCTGCTTTGTTATTTAGACCAGCACAGACAGTGGAAGACTCTGTTCTGACTCTTCTGGTAAAGGTGTAAATGGATCCTGACATTGCAGTACCAGGAGCCAAATGTGATCACTGCTCCAATTACAGTTTGCTCGACATGGTCCACGCCTGCCTCTGCCAAGCAAAATAACTCTTCATTTACTGTATTCCTCATCCTTTAGTGAAGTTCTTCTTTTTACAAAGAAACTTGTCCATGAGTTTAGTCTTGGCCACCAGTGAAACTCTAAATTGACTTCCCATAGTCAGGCTTGACTGTAGAATCTTTTTGCAGATGAAGATGTCAAAAGGCGATCTGTAGTGAGAATGACAGCCTGATTAACCAGAATGAGGCCTAAGTCAGAAGTAGCATGGACCATTGGGAAATTAAGGCACCAATTTTCACCGTCAAGATTGGCTGTGATAGGGCAGTATATCCTAGCAACAGCGGAAACCTTAACCTCACCATCACAGCAAAAACTAATTTTGTTGTGTTATCTGTTCCAATATCTTTTAATCAAAAAAAGTCTTTAAACAGAAAGTAAACACACACATGTCACTTTTCCTGGAACTGCTTTCTGCTCTAATTGGTAAATCCCTAATTCAGTGAATTAAAGGTTACAGGAGCTCTAACACAAATTTAATTTACCTTACCTTCTTGATAAAGTGTTGTGGGAAAGGCTCAGAATGTTTCTTTACAGCTGCAACAGGTTAAGAAAGGTTGTAATGGGTAACATGGTTTTAATCATGCTTAGAATAAAATCTCTATCTCAAAATCCATGTTGCAAGTTGTAAGCATCATGCAAACACTATTTAGAAGAATTGCTGGTGGATAGTAAGGAGAGCGCATTTTCCTCAATAGCAGTTATGCAAAATATCTCTATTTTTACACTACATTTTTCTGATGTGTGCGTATATGTGTAAGAATGTGTAAAGACACATACATAGAGGGTGTATTTATGTAGGTATAACCCGTAAGAGCAGACTCCTCTTCCACTTCATACCAATTCTGGAGTTAGTTCTGCAATGACAGCGTGTGAGGCCAGGGCTGGAACAGTAGGTCTGAAACTCATTTCATTCCCTTTGGACAAGTTCCATATCACAATTTGAGAAGTGAGCAAACTTTCAAGTAGAAGGCGAGTTCTCTGGGGTTACTGTGTTTAAGCAGCTCTGAAAACCTTTGGAATGTGATTTATTTTTTTCTAGTCTGATTTTCAAAGAGATATGCCAATATGTTCTGGTACTTCTGAAAATCAGGCTTTTTGTAGACTTGATCTTAAAAAGGTTGCCCATGGATTATACTAGTGTATACATGGTAATATCAATGATATGAACATTAAACACAGGTACCTAAATGTCCTACTTCTAGGTAGAAGAAGCTATAGTTTCCAGGCTGTCAAGCACCTGTAGTGCTCTCTAATTGCAATGGGATTCATGAGCACGTATCACTCCTGAAATTCAAGTCACTCCTATTAGGAGGCCAAGTTAGGTTCAGAGTGTGATGTGTATTCATTAAGATATCCAAATTTTGGCCAGACCCCAAGAATATAGTATTTTCAGTACACAATCCAAACAAAATAACATTGATAGTAGTGTTCCAAATCCTATACTGATAAAAAAAAATAAAACAAAAAAAAGAACAGATACTACTTTTCAGTCTTACAGTTCTGGGAGATCAGAGCCACCATTTTGTAAATACTGCAAGAAAGCCAAATAGAGCCAGAGAAATACTCTGGTATTGGCCTGCTATGCTGGTTGATTTACATGTGGAATATGTATTCCCATTAGCTTCCAGGAAAAGTTTGAAAATCTAGATGTGAAAGTTTGCCATGCTGTGAGGCAACTGTCCCATATTGATGCAAAAGGAACAGAGGAAATGCCAAGAAAATGCTTGAA
The DNA here is from genome assembly GCF_012275295.1 of Melopsittacus undulatus. Classification (NCBI taxonomy): domain Eukaryota; kingdom Metazoa; phylum Chordata; class Aves; order Psittaciformes; family Psittaculidae; genus Melopsittacus; species Melopsittacus undulatus. The sequence continues at coordinate 19,970,236 of NC_047535.1, forward strand.
TTGATTCATCAATGCACCAAAGTGTGAACAGGCGTGATGAAGTGTAACGAGGGATGTGACACCAGTGTGGCAGAGCTGTCACAGTGGAAAGGATTTCCTCTAAAAGTGATGGCACTTAAATGTTATCCAGGCCTCCTGTCTGAGCTTTCATATTCCCTGGAAACTTATGTCTTAGGGGAAGTGTCTGACCAACTTGTGAGTAGCCAGGCATCATGCCATCTGAACAGGTAAACATACATAGGCTGTGAAAGAACTCCTAGTTGTATCAAGTTTGGGAGTTGTGGAGAGTAAGCAATCTCTGACAAATCCAAACAGTAACCCATCAACATCAATAGGTGTAATCTTGGGGGAGAGGTGGTGACCATTAGAAGTGATTCCATGTGTTATCTTCTGTCTTAAAGCATCAATTTAAACAAAGTTTATACTAAAATCAGTATCCACAGTGTTAAAATGATGCTCTCCCCAAGGTATAATGCAGCAGTGATTAGGAACTGTATATTAGACTATATTTCAGGATGGTAGGGGAAGACTCTGAAGGAGAAGATATTGGTAGTGAAATATAATTTGAGCCAGAATATTGTACTGAAGGGTTGTTGCAAAGTTCTCGAAGGGATTTTTACTAAAGAGGTTGTAGTGTGCATCTTATCCAAAGAATAGGAAATCAAAGAGGGTGGAAGCCCTTAGAGTCACTCTGAGGTTTTGGCTCTGGTTTCATTTGATTAACTGTGTATGAATGTTACCGATTTAATATTGATGCTTCTTACAACACCTAAAATCACTGCTGTGGGTATATTCAGTGTGTTAAGCTTGCTTGTAGGGGATTAGACATATAAATTAATCTGAAAGGGGTTTTGCCACCTCTGGATAAATGTGTTTGAGAAGGAACCCCTACCATTTGTTTGTGCATTCAGAGATGCACCAGTTCCTGTCTTGCACTGGAAAAACAGAGATTCAATTATGGTCTTGAACAAAAAATGTTGGCAGAAGCACAAATGCAAGCGTGTGTTACTACTACTACAGTTACTCTGCCACTTTGAAAATCAGTAGTCAGACTCCATTTGGAATATCTGCAATTCTGCAATGTATTATAGGAAGGACATTGCTGACTGAGCTTGTAAAAGTGCAGTGGAAGGCAAACAAATGCATGATTTAGGGTTTTGAAAGTATGACTTATAAAGAAAGATTGACCTGACCTGTATTCTATAAGTTAGAGAAAAAAAAGATTTGAAGAAGTGAGGAATACTGGTATGCACAAAAAAATACTGAAGTCATCTGGAGGTAGATATATGTTCTAGTTCCAAGCAGATTGTATAATATCACCAGATCAATGGCATGTCTGTAGCTAATTTAGATCACTATTAACTGTATTACCATAAGGTGGATGACTGCTGATCCAAGCCCCTGTGCTTGGTGCTGTGCCCAGGTTGCAGGCAGGAGAATGGGGGGCTGACACATACCTGGGGCCACAACACCAGGCAGTAGCTCAGCACATGCCTGAACTCGTTTTATTTATTTGTTTAGGAGTGGGGGCTTGGCTGGTGTCACAGGGAATGGGACTTTCAAACTGACATTTAGGTGAGGGTGATGAAATCCTTCTGTAGCTTTTCAGGGGCTCCTGGGAAGCCCAGCACAATAGAGAGGGGCAATGCAGGAGAGGATGTAAGTGCTCTTTTCACAAAAGACAAAAAGGTGATGGGATGAGATGAAGAGAGGCAGGAACTGACCTCTGACAGTGAGAGTCAGCAGATGTAGAGAAAAGAAGTGCCTTGTAAGTAAGAAAGGAAGAAGTCGGGTTTTTCTTTTATACTTCAGAGAAGGTGGAAAAAAATAGAGTATTAGAGGAGGTCAGAGAACACGGAAAATTATCTTGGGAATTACCTATCCCAAATAGATACAGTTAGAACATATGGCGTTACTTGACTGTTGCTGTGAAGAAGCATAATGTTAAGACTCTAGGAGTTCAAAGCCATTCATTTGGTTACTGCTGGTACTCCAGCTAAATAGAAAAGAGAGCAGAGTCTAAACTGATGGGCTTGTATGTTCAGATCCCTAATTTCTTGTGCGATTGTACAGGCTGGTGCTGCAGGAGAGGACAGGTGTGTGTACTACCCAGCTATACATTTCATATCTTGAAAGATGTGTCTGATGTTGCCATTGCTCCTCTCAGAGTGAGATTCTACTGCGTATTTCTTATGTTGCAGCTGTACATTTTCTGTAGTGGGAAAGATTTTAAAACTATTCAACTTGTGGTACTTTTTTTTCTGTTTTCACAAATCTACAACAGAATAGATACTAAATGATCTTCAACTGATTGGACATTTACATCAACATTTTACTTTTGATTTTTCTGAAGTTTTAGGGTATGAATCTTTATGTACATGGAGACAAATGCTCCTGTCTGGTAACATGGTTGTGATCCAGGTCTTGAAGAGTGAATTTGTGAGATGCCTAAAAACATTTTTTGTTGGTAAAAATTGATTTCCAATCAGTATGATATCACATGAAATTGAGTCTTTCACTTAAAGTTAATTTGTACAAAGGCCAATTACCATTGATTTCTATGTTCCAAATTGTACCTTTCTTTCAACTACAAAATAGCAAAGACATAGCCCAGAACTGACTCCATAGCCCAGAACAAACGCCATATAGATAAACTGAATATCTATGTTGATTTAAGATTCATTAATCTTAGGGAATAAAATGTTCCCATTCCAGTATTATCTGAATATTCTACAAACAGATATCCAGCTCTGTGAAGTATTGATGTGTTATTTTCCTTGTTCGCTGGCTGGAAAAGCAGATAGAAAAATGAAATTGTGTGAGCACAATCACACAAATAATTGTGACAGATGGTATAGCTTACTTGGACTAATACCCTGTCTCCCTTTCCCATCATCTTATGAAAAATGCTGATGTAACATTTTGGGTGGGGATTTCATGTCTAGTAAAGCACAGGTACAGGTTTAATGCTGATAACATGAGAGAACTGTATTTTGCTTCCTCTATCATGTGTTCCTATCCATCTATCAAAAACAACCAGGCGAGGACCAATTGGCTTATAGGCAAGAAACTTAACATACATCACCAAACTTGGAAGACACTGAGAGAATAAATGGGATTCATAACTTAAAAATACTTCAGCAGCTGAGGTATGGTTTCAGTTTATGAAGCTGTCTTCATTGTGTATGTATATACACTACATGCATGTAGTGCAGAATTTGTAACAGCGAATAAGCATTTTGAATGTGTTTCAGCTAGCAGGGGCACAAAAAAGCAAGTTGAAAGAAGGTCTATATGGCTAACAAGGTGCAACACCATGTCAGCTTTTGCCAGTGAACTGGCTTATATTAAACTGGTGTTATATCTTCTATATTCAACTGATATTCCTCATATTATATTTATAATAGAGATGGTGGACAAACCAGGCAAATACAGAGTGGAGAAGCTCTTCACATGGTGCCTTGTGCCAGGGACAAACCAGGCTTAGCTGCTCTAGAATAAAGGATTAGCAAATCTTGCACTGCTTAGCTCCTATGCTGGCCAATAAAATGATAGCAGGATTCAAGCAGAGCTGCAGTAGAGGTCACACACTTGATTCTCTGTAGAAATAGCTGAAAAGACGTTTGTTCTGAAGTGGGTAATATTGGACTGTCTTGCAGTGGACTGAAATAAACTAGAGAAGATTGTCAGAACTCTGCATATTCACTTGCATCAGCTTTCACATTTCTGTATAATACATATAAGGGTGAGCGGCAGATTTGGATACAATCTCTGGAAGGGAAGGAGTAATGGTAGCAAGGTTTTTGTAAACGTAGTACATGTTGGGTTTGTATTTAGGTACATCAAAGTCTGATTTTCCTCTCCCTGTGAGCGACCTCTCGATTTCAGAAGCATTATTCCTGATTTATACTTGTGGTTAGAAGAGAATCCCACTCCTGAGACTGATTTTTTTTTTAATTCCCATTATTAACATGCTGAGCATTGTTGCTGTTCCTGCCAGCTGCTGAACCTCACTGGGAGTGTCTCAGCTCTCACTGCAGTCCCCTGCCCACTATGAATTCCACATTTCTGCCCTGTGAAATCCTGCAGTCCTATGAACATGTACAGGTGGGAGCAGATCAGCAGGCAGGATTTTAATTCAGCAGTTTGTATTCTATCTGGTTGTAAAATAAAGAATTATTGTTGCTGACTTTTCCCCATACACTGCTTTTAAACTCCTAAATGTCTTTGCACGTAACAGACTCTATTACAGCATTACATGAGCAGCAAAGATAGCTGACTCAAAAGATTAAGGCCTTTTTATAAAGACTTTTCTCAAGCACAGCCAGTGATGAGCTCTGCTCTCCAGGGCAAGTTTACAAAAGACCATAGCCATTTTTTGATGATGTCAGGAAAATCCATGGTAGGTGGACACAAATAGTTAAGCGGACACCTGTCTGCCCTCTTAGGCACTTGCATACCTTTGGTTAGTGTGGCTAGTCTACAATGACACTAACTTATGTAAGTTAAACAATCATATTTGAAATACGTCAGTATAAATCCTCAATTGAATATGCTGCATATAAATATTTGTTTAAAATGCTTAAGATAGTGGCATAAATTTAAAATTACAGCCTATATATATCTTTCAGTGAATATTTCTATTTTAAAGTGTCTAAAACCAAAAACTAAACTACTAAAAGCACTAAAAACCTGAAAGTCATTGTGCTGACCCACTGGCAAAGTCTGAAAACTATTCAGTAGCTCTCAGAACTCTTTCATTTCTTGCCTTTGGAGGGCTGCTTCAGCCATTAGACAGAGCTGCAGATTAAAATGAGTAGACTCACAAACAGCCTCTGAAATGGCAAAAAGCAACCTCAGAAGCTGTGGTGGTTAGTGGAGCTGCTTTCACCTTGGGTGAGAATTTTACTCCAAGTTAAAGGGAATTTCAGCTACAGCATGCCCTAGGTGCTCAGGTGAAAGCTGCCTACCTTGGGCTCAAGATGCTACAGTTGCTGGACTTGCAACATCACTGCCTAGAACCCAGGATGCAGTGTGAATACATAACAGCAATCTGTTTTCTGAAGACCCTCTAGAGCCTCCACAGCACAGTTTATGTGCTGTGACTTCAAGCTGTGAAAAAAAGCTCTCTAGTGTTGTATCATCTTGACTGACATCTGCTTCACTTAATGGGCTCCAACTCTTGTGATAATGATGAGTACTGAGAGAGACAGAGAGTCTCTGGGATAGCAGCTATAATGTGGGATGGGACCTGCTCATTCAGTGCGACTCCTCCAAGAAACAGATAGAAACATGGGGTGGGTGCATTCTAAAAACCTCAAGCAGATTGAAGCATTTGTTTTTCCATTTTAATTTGCAGATTGGATATCCTGCAAAAATGGCAACTGCAGCTCCACCACTTAAAGGGCAAACCAAATGAAAGGGGCTGTTTGTGCAGCTGTGAAGTCACACATAGATAGAACAGTTCCATCTCCATTAAATGTTTCCTCAAGTCTTTGGGGTAATGGAGTATATGTTTTGAGGTTTTTCCCTGTTTTGTCTGTTCTGAATATCTCTGCTCTTGATAACATATATCTGCAAACTCCTGGGAAGGATCATTGTCTTGAAAGGTTGTGCATCTTGTCTTGGATAGTGTCTTTAATTTGGAGATTCTTTTCTGTATCCCCATTGTATTGCAAAACTTCCCTTGTATAAGGTGTTGAGTTAAGGTAATCAAGAGAAAATGTATGATGTTGGCCAGATTCCCTGCTAGAATAAGCAGGTAGGGCTCCACTGACTTTAATGGCTTCTGACAGTTGTGAATTTGATCCCATACCTTCCTTGAATAATAATATTTTAAATAATGTGAGTTTAGGGTAGGGCAGGAAGCCCTGTGTGAAATATCTTATTGCATTGATTTGTGTCTTATTTTCTGTCCTAAGAGAATACCCAAGTTGCAAATAAAGTGTCAAGGAGGACATTTAACAATATATGGTCTATACAGTATCAAAAGACCACCTCACCATTAATCATATGATTAATTTCAACAAGAAGGCTCCACTAAGACTGCAATAAAAAGAAGTAATGAGGTTTTATAATAAAATTGTAAGGCTTCTGTGGTGCACACAGAAATCTTTTATCTAGAGAGGTAAGAAAAATCAGTTGTCTTCCTTTCAGTCCAGAGATGGCTGCAATAGCTTTTTCTGTGATGGCTCTTGGGCTCTGGAATGACATCCAGCCCTGTCTTGAAATGATCAAGTTTCAGGGCATATTTTAGGACCCTTTTCCTTTTGGAAGATGTTTTTAAAGAGTGAGAGGAGATTCACAAACTGCTTAATGTACTGGTATTAGGTTACTGGCATTTTGTAGCAAGGGTTGCTGATCTACAGGGAGGTTGACTCTGAGGTGTATAGGATGGCACTGTAATTGTATAAGAACTGCCTGGTTTCTCAGAGACTGTGCGGAGGCACACATTCACATTACAGATGGCAAGCAACAAATACTGCAATGCTACAACAGCCATTGTTGTAGTGACTTGGCACTTGTGCTCTGTATTGTAATGTTTTTCAGCAAGCACATCAAATTCCACTGAAAAACTCGAGATGCATATAAGGACATCTCCGCTTCACAGATCAAGAAACTGTTAAAAATGCGTAGTTGAAACAGTGACTAAAATAAGGCAGCTGAATACTAATCCATGGGTGAGCCATGCTGTAAACTGGTTTTACTTGAGTGGTATGGCAAACTGAAGGAAGCTTGCTTGTATGGTACCCATGTCATGAGGCTGTAGGGGGAAAAAACCTGCAGCTTGTGTACCTGGAACTCAGTTCTCTGCTTACCAGAGAAGATGGCAACTGTTTAGAACATCAGGGCGGTCTTGTGCTTTCTGTTGGTGATCCATCTAATAGGGTATTTTAGTGCAGCACATCCTCACAGTGTGCCATAGTTGCTATTTTAGCTTATAGGAAGCAATTTTTCTGCCAAGTCACATCTGCTGTCTCCCCACTGAAGCTAGTAATAGGCTTGACAATGCACTAGTAGTCCAGGTGAATCTGAATTTTAAGGTCTATTTAGTCAGTTTCAGTAGGAAAATACATCTAATGTGTATGGATATGTATTTTGCTAGATTTACCATGTCAATATAGTCACCAGTGATTAGTCAGTGTATAGTATTTCCCAGACTGCAGTTACTGTGCTATTTGGTTCTTATTGTTCCTTTTCATAGATAGTTAAACAATATATAGTCCGTCGGTTTACTTCATTGTAGGCAATCAAAATGAAAGTATATCTGGTATATGCCTTTGGCCAGTATTTGCATAGGCCACTGTCTAGAACATATTAACCAAAGTTACCAAAGTATCCAAGGCTCCAGAAGACCAAGCATTCCTGACTGGTGCAAGCCATTAATTCAGGGGTATCCTGCTTGTCTGTAAATTCAATAATGAAAAATCTGTAGAGACTTCCATTATGGTCCTCAGGGAGAATCAAATAAATAGTCATAAAGTCAGTCTGACTTATTCTGAGTCCCACTCATTCTGACTCAAATTCTTTTGGTTTGTGGACTTAGGCATTACTAAAAAGTAAAATATTGCTCAAGAATTAGTAATGTCTTTAACAGGACCAATTTTCTGATGTGCTTCCTCAGGATAATTTTGAACACAGCATCTTGAGATAAGGTTGTTGTAGACTTCTGATTCTAGATAAACAGAATGTGCTGCTAAAATAAAAATTACAGTTTCTCATCTTTTAAAATTCTGCATAATTTTCTAATCTTATTCATGTAATGGGTCTTTTGTACAAACTTGCTGATTTTAAGCATCTAATATAGGAATAACTATTTCAAAATGTGTAAGGTTTTCCTTATTTTAAAAACCACAACAGTTATTTTGTCCTATCTCTATCTGCAGGAAGTGTTTTCTCCTACATGGCTCCAGTTCTAAACCCAAAGATCCTACTTAAGTTTACAGAGTCTCTCTTAAGGTTGGAACCTTACTTGGTGTTATAATGTGCCTTATTTTGCCTTCTGTAGGAGTTCAGGAGTGGGAGGAGTGTCATGTTTTTTGCAAGTAGAAAGATCATCAGGGAATTCTGTGGTAACTCTTCTTCAAAAAGACCATCAGATTCTGACTGATTCATGTAGAAAATGTCTTCAGACAGATTCAGTTCCTTGAGAACCTCGACGAACTTCCATACGAAGTTCCTCCCTTTAGTTTACTTAAAACATTTTTCTGTCTTCAAAGAAAGGCAAGATGAAGCAATGGTAAGTCTGCAGAGTTGGGCAAGTTAAAATGAAAGCATATGCAAGTATGATAAAAAAAGCAGTTTGAGCGGACTAGCCATATAGTTGCATGTAATTCCAAATATTTACAGTGAAACTAAGTTAAATTATTTTTTAGAAGCAGATTAAGAATTACACAGAATGTCAATGTCTGCAGGTCTCAGACTGAATATCAGGCAGAAACTGGTCTCTGGATTTGTAGTTTTGTTTGCTATTATGGTTTTTACAGCATGCTGAGATAAATTGATGTTTCTGCAAAGGGACTACATACCTTGGAAATCTGCACTGCAGACTCTGCTTTTGAGAAAGCATTTCTTAGGAGATCTACCCTAATGCACTAAATACCCTTTTAGATTGAGGGCAAACTAGAAGTACTCTATGATCCCTCTTTTGCATTGTTTAGGAATAGTAAGACGAATCTTAGAGTCCTTATAAAATCATTACTGAAATCATTAGGCATTTTGTCTGATTAGGGCTCAACTGTAAACTGAGCAGAAGCTTCATGACTTTTCCTTATGGGACTCTGAAGGCTGATCAAAGTTAGATTATTAATGCTGTGTGACTTATTCCTTTATGACTAAAATTCAAAGGGCAGAGAAATAGGTTAAAACAGGAGATGATCATCAATTCTAAAATATTGGAATACCTGCTAATCTAAGGAGCACAAGTGAAACAATGCATATGTATTTTATTTTCATGTATTTCGTAAATGAGTAAGCATGCACACATTTTCATTCTCATCCTTCATGTCTCCCTGTGAACACATAAGTATGCAAAAATATGGAAAACAGACTTAGTATTATGTTATCTGCAATGCTGCTGCTGCTGAAATACTAATACTGAAATACATAACAAAACAATCACTGCCACAAATACATCGGGTGTGCAGTGTTACATAAACCACTTCAAACTATGAGAAAACAGTTTACATGGGCCAGAAATTGTGGAGATTTTCCTCTATGTGTATATGAAGTCTGTAAGTTGTGGTACAAAGTCTGTGAAGTCTGTGAAGTCTGTAAATTGTGGTACAAAGGCAGTTTGTAGGATAACAACTTTTGTGGGTGAAATCTTTACCCATTGCTGTCAGAGGGAAAATCTGAATTTGCCATGGACATAAAACTTTGTTATTTGTCATTGCATCTGCCCTGGTGATGCTAACATTGGCTGCATTCCCCAAACTGCATGAAGATGTAAGCAGTTGGCAGTCCTTGTGACAATATGTAAATTACTCCGAGTGAACCTAATCTTGTATAATAGATGCCAGTTTGACTCTAAATTTGTTAACAATATTTTAATGTGGTAATTGAGGTCAAGGGAGACTCCAGTTAAATGCTAAGCTATTTATAACTGTCAGTGTTAAATAGTACTTAGGTATCCTTGCTGAAAAGCAGATATCCAGGTTAACATATATCATTGGGGTTTTCTAGCTAGAAATCAAATAAAGTGTATTAGTCTTGGCAGCATGTAAGTATATTAGTTTATAAATGTGCAGCTGCAACTATCCATAGCTTTTTGGACTTGTTTTCTATTCCAACAGACCAGTAATAGCACTTTTTCTGGTTCTGTGTATAATTTTGATTAGAAATCAAGTAATAAATACATGCCTAAAGGCTTCTGGAAATTAACTGGCATGTTCCTGTTCTGTCAGCTGATTGACGAGGTTCAATTTTAACCAATTTTATTCACGGTTTCACTTATCATTGCTTCTTTAAAAAGCTTTCCAACACTCTGATAGACATGCAAGCAACGAACTTCTCTAGCAGCTACTGGACTGAAAGGGTTTTGCCTATTAAAATGTTCTTCTTTTCCCTGAAGGTGTTGGTATTCATCAAAAACATGTAGGCAACTGACTCAATGTGTGTCCATTCTCTTGCTGCAGCAGGTATGGTGGGAAGTTTTATGCAATAACCTCCCTCATTCCCCCTCAATTTAGCAAAGCTTTAAACAGGAAGGGTCCTACCTTTCCTTTAAACCCAGGAGCACATTTATAATAGGTAATATCAACAGCTTTCTTTTTTTTTTTTTAGGCTTAAGGATATCTTAAAATTCTTCTTTTTTTTCCTTCAGTTCTTGTGGATATCCCAGCTGAGTGTTGTTTCAGCCAAAGCAGACTAGTGCCAATCTCCTTATCCCAGTTTTGTCCCTTGTTAAATAGTTACTATGTTCAGCATAAGTGAAAACATCTTCTTCAATGGAAATCAGCCTCCATTAGCTCCACTATTTACAAGATAAATCATCAACTGACAACTGTAGCCTGTCTTCTAACATTACATGTGGAAGCATACAGCAGCTCTGACACCACTAGTGCAGCTTCCTGCACAATGTGTGTGGAACAGATTATGTAAAAAACATAGCACAAGTCCCTTGCTTTTCTTAGTTTCACATAAGGAAAAAGGTCTCCTTATGACCAAAAAGGCCTGGGGAACCCCCATGCAGCCCTTTGCACTGACAGGGACTTTCTGTGTACTTTGGGACAAGTTACAGAATTTTTCTGCACCACCCTCACTGGTGAGAAAATGCAGAGCTGTCTGCAAAGATACCACTCTTTAAGTCCTTGGACACTTCACACACTCAGATGCAGGGAGCTACTGGTGAAGTGGACAAAAGGCTATGGTGGATGAGAAGGAGGTGGATTTAAAGCACTGCAGAATGGCAAGGATAGATGCAGGAAATGTGCTGTCCTAGCGCATTTGGTTCCAGCAGTGTCTGCATGGAACTGAGACAACGGCTTCTTATCCAGCACTCTCTACAACTTAGAGCCCTGTTCTTAGTGGAGGAATGTTAATGTCCTAATAATAATGATTTCCAATAGGTTTAGAGGAATTACTGTTTAATCCAAGATTTCAAACCTTTGTAAACAATCCCCATTCAATTTTGATCCCAGGAAGGAAGGGAAAAATCTTGTTTTGTCTGACCCTCTAAATATAAAACACTGTCTTCCATTCTGAACACTCAGGACTCATACTTTGTAGATGGCATTATCACATATAATTACCCTGAAATCTGTCCCAGTTAATCTGGTTGGTTTGGGTTTTTTTCTAGCACCTTATAAACTTTTCAGATCTTATAGGTCTGTACTGACTGTATCACCAGATAAGTAATAGCTTCAATAAAATCTGCTCTGGTGGAAACACTTCATGATCAGATTTACAGAGGGAGCAAAAAAGTTCTGGATATAATCCTTTCTTTCCCTCCTTATGAATGCTCATATAGGACAACACTACTATAAAGTATGCTTATTCAGTGAACAAAGGGACTGCATGATAAACCAGTTACCAAAAAGCTGATGTTAAATTTGAACTGATTCAATCATTTCTACTTCCACTGATTTCAAGCTCCCATTGCATGCAAAGGGGATGTTTGTCTGGGGGAGGAAGGGGAGGACTTGGCAAGGAATTTAGGATTTAGCCCCTGGGCTTCAAAATGGATTTAATAAAAACAAGTAATAACCTGCAATACACCATAAACCCTGCAAGGTATGGGAGAGAAGGTTGGCTGAAAACAACTGTACTTTCAATACCAGTGTAGTACAGGCAATTCATAGTGAACAGTAAACATGGAAATCTGATTCAAATCCCATTGAAGTCAGTGCTTGTTACCCAGACTTTGAATGAGGTGGGTGGTTTATGCTGCATTCACAGGTCAGCATAAGGTTCCTAAGAATCATCAGCCATTCTGTGTTAGTGTGGCTATAATTTCAGTTATTCCCAAGTACATTTAAGTGTAGCATCACAGATGCAACTGTTAACTGTTAGTCCTCATCTGCCTGTTCGCAAATTACATTCCTTCAAGTATTACTGTGGCACCCGGACAAAAGATTATGCTATAATCTGAAGAAGTGGTACTATCAAGATTATCATAAAAATACACCAGGACTGAATGCAGTATCTTGATTATCACACTTTTGTATGTTTTTTTCAGAAAAAGGTGCTTGTGTTTATTGGCAGCCAGGGCTAGCATACAAAATCATTATTAGTAATCAGGCTTAGAGCAGCTGGAGCAGTGCAATGGTACTGAACACAGAAGAAGCAGTTCAGGCACAGAGCATCTTTCATCTAGTGGTATTTCCTGCTCATTCTCAGGGGAATCCAACTAAACCCTGGACATCCAAACCCAGAAAATTGCTCTGGCCTTGGCTGGACTAATAGAAGTCAAAACTTCAATCAGGCACTTATTAGTTACTTTGCACAGATCACATAAAGTGCTTTTGTTGGTGGCAAACAAGTGCAATTGCAGCTTGGAATTGACAATGAATTTTTTTGCTGTCTTTGACTGCTCAATATAAGGTTAGGGTTGGGTCATGTACCAGGGGCTTTTACCAAATTAATGCTATCAGGGGAACTGCACTTAAATGGAATTCTCTCTATGTAAACAATTTCATCTAGTTTGTTCCTCTGCATTTTCTCTTTGACAGTTGGTATGAGCATATAAAACAATTCAGACAATTCAACAAATGAAACAATACATAAAAATATCTTGTTTTGAAAGGGACAATGGTGTTTGCATCAGATCTTGTGCTGCTGCTTTGACCTGAAAGTTCTAAGTAGTATCTGCTTTTTATTAGTCTTTGAATAAGATTTTCCAACTTGCTTCTTGATAGAAGGTCCTAGGTAAAATCTAGGACGTTTCCCTGAATTTAAAGAAGATAATTTGCAGTTTTACTGAGCCCTAAGCAACACTGTGAAGTACCTACCATGAGCAATTCCATACTGCCGTCATGCAAAGTTACTCACACACAACTCGGGCAAAGTTGTGGCTACGTAAAGACTGTTTCTTTGTAAATGAAATCTGAAAGAATCCAACCAAACCTGCACGTCATGCATTTGACCTTCAAGATGATGCTTGGTCACATGAAATGACAGAGCTATTCTTGCCCCAAAGGTTATTCCAGGAGTAGATCATTCCCAGAAATAGGAAAGAAAAATAGCGTAAGAGCAATGCAGCCACTTAGTGAAATTCCATAACAATATCTGGCTTTAGAGTCCTAGATTAGAAGACTAGACAGCTTTAAGTATAGACTTTTTAACTTCATAGTTCATGAATTGATCAATTCAGAGCTTGTATTTGACTGATGACTCCAAATCTGGAATAATTGGAAGTAATTAAGGATTGGTAACCCTTTAGATCACCCCCTTCTCTTTTTAATAACATGTTGGCAATACACAAATATATCTCTAAGCAACAGTATAAGTGAAGACTATTTCTAATAGAAAAGTAGGACAATTTTCATTTTTAATAATGTCACTTTATCAGCAGCAGGGATGGAGGTAATGTTATGAAGGCAAATTTTATGCCCTGAAAGTTTAAAATTAAAGGAAACTGATGAATAAAAAAGAAGTCTGGGTGATAAGCTTCATAATGTTTCTTCTACAGACATAGCATAAAGCTAGCTTACAAAGTCAACAACAGATAATAAAAGGTATAAATGCTCTGCCAACAGAAGCTCACATGTCCTAAAGGGCAATGCACAAGTTTTTTATTAGTGGAGATGTTTCTTCCTTATAACATTAACAGCATTTTGCATTTGTTTAATCAATGGACTTTTAATCAGTTAACTTTGCTTGGTTTTGTGTGCTTATTTTGATAAATTATTTTAATATACTCTAATTTCAATTATGCAAGTGTAGCCTGGTAGTCAGTGATCTCTAATTTGAAAGGAGTGCTTTCACCACGGACAAGAATTAAATTTACTTTTTATATTCTTCATGACTAGAAAATAATCCTTTGTTGTGTATGAGTCTGAAACACTGCGAAGACTTACTCTCAGAATATCTGACATTTAAACCCTATTGAGAAGTTCAAGTATATCTACATACTGGTTGTTGATTGATAGTAGTCCATATATTGCTAAAAGTTTCTGTGAAGACGACAGCTGTTCCTCAGGCTATCTTTGAATGCTGAACTTCATGCATCACACCACAGAAGAGGTAGTGCAGACAGCTCTGTGGTCCATAGACTGTTATCATCCTGCTCATATCTCAGTCTTTCTCACCCTATTGGTCTCTGCTTCTCAGTAGCACAAGGTTTGCAGGGGAGCTTCATGTAAGTCCTGAATGCTTACCACTTTGTGGTTTATAAAACAGGGATGGTCTGCTAGGATGACAAACTGGGTCTTCACTGCAGCTGCAGGTCTGAAGTCTTGTTCTCAGTCTTTCTGCCTCTGTTGCTCTTATCTGGACCAGCCATAGAAGGATCTTCAGCACTTCTTGTCACTTGTTAAAGTGGGTTTCTTGGAGGTTGTCCTCATCCTGCATATCTACAAAATCCTCTATAAGATTACTCTGAGCATCATTATGCTGGTGCTGCTGAGATAGGTATACATTTTTAGATCAAAGTGAGGATTATGTCTATTATTGAGCACTAATTGGGGTAACAGTGTGACAGGACCTGTAAAACTCTGACATTTGGCTCTTTCTGCATGGACACACCATGGTCTTGATAAAATTACCAATGCCAATATTTTTCACAGTACTTTCTGTATTTCCTTCACTAATTTCTCTTTTGTATGTATCCCAGGAAATAGATGTGTTTGGAAGTAAAGGTGTTAGTTATGACAATTTGTACAGATTTATTGACTTTTAAAATGTAAAATTGCATGAAGTGTTGATTTGAAATATCAGTAATGGTGTTATCTTGCAATTATCAGAGCTGGCAAAGTATTAAAAAAATCCTCTTTTATGTTAGTAATAAACTTCTGCAAGTGTGTAATTAACAGCTGCACCTGGAGCAGTCGCATTTTAAATTACTTGAAAATTTGCCAACTTGTTTCCATGCATGTGAAAAGGAAAAAAACTACCATAGAACAATCCAGCTCCAAATGTTTCCATGAAATCTAGTGCTAAACAGTGTCATCTACAGACAGAATGTCAAAGTTTTTAATACTGGTTTCTTTGATAAAACTTGGTAAAAGTCAAGTTTCATCCAATATTAAATTTTTATATCTACTTAGAAATGCTTTGTTTTTATATCTACTTAGAAATGCTTTGTCTGCCTTAGAAATGTTTCAGAGTTGCTGCCGTCACAACTTTTAACGACAGAAGAGTGTTAAATTCACTGTAATCAGAATACACTTATTAGATTTATATTACAAAACAACTAGGTTACTGCTTACAAATACTGTGATAGAAGAAAGGAAATAAAAACTGCCCATATTAAATAGTAGGAAAACTGTGATTAATCATCCTGTTCATGTAAACAGGGTTATTGTTCTTCTTATAACATGACATCAAGCCAAAAGTATGTGATTGATTTTATAAATCAGTCACTACCCTGTTCATACCATCATTTTTTTTCTTTTAATGCAGTCTGCATTAATATCCTGCCTCTGGCTTGTTTCATTTAATTTCTTCCTTGCCAGTAGAAAGTAAGCAGCTATATATGTTTGGAGGCAGTAAGCACTTCTCTGGAAAAAAAAGAAATCACTGGAAAAAACCCCAAGAGAAGGTAGAATTTGAGGACCTTCCAGTGGGAATTCAATGATAAGCGTGATAAGCTTGTTTTGTATTTGGAACGAAAGAGTTAGATCTTCTGTTAGGCTTTCAGAAATTGCTCCTGCAATAATAGCTTTACTGCTGTTAAACCTCTCACATAATATGCAACACCTTTCTGACTCTTTATAAGGATTTCCAGTATCTAGGAATGGTAGATAACACTCAGGACTGCGTCCTGACCTTCAGCTCTATGACTGACTAGGCCATTTTTTCACTGTCCATGCGTCCTTGTGAAGCACTAAGCTTTTTCTCAGCCTTTGTTTTTCTTCTGATCGCTAAGCAGGCATTAATTCAGTTAGCTGAATTTCTGGTCATAGAAACAGGGAATTTCAGCAAGTCATAAAGCCAGAAATTTAACCAGAAGAGATTTGAACTACAGTTTGAATTCTGTTTCATTTGTGTGAAACTATTTATTGACCCCCATGTGCTGGAGCTCTTCATAATCCATTTGATAAATTCCTAATAATTATCATAAATACTGAAAGTACAGATTTGTTTGTTGTCACTCTCCCTTTTTTGTTCAAAATAACTTTTCTTGAATCATTAGTAAAAGGTTGTTTCTGGTTTATGACACGGGACCTTGTAAGAATCAAGATACTGGAAGCTTCAACATATGTTTTAATAAGCACTGTATCAAGAATATGCTGATGACAGTCTCAAATAATTTTCTAGTATAGTCTTTTAACACCTGTCATCTACTGAGACCATCTACCTTGGTCTATCATGTACTGTTGCTATGGATTGCATTCCTATGTTTCAGTTGCTTCTGAAATTTCTCCAGGAATTCCTTTTCCTTGCAATTTTTGGTTTGCATTTGATAAGTTTTACCTCTTTCTACCAGTATCCAATGTCCACATTCTAAACATACTCAACATGTCCTCCTAATTCTGGAGGAGACAAGTTGTTGGCTAAGACATATTGTATTTCTTCTTTCGTGATGAAGTCTCTCCATTTAACATCCAATATTTTTCATAAGTGCATATATTTTAGAAGATGTCTTGTTTCAGTCTAATGTTTTAGTAGATCTCCACTTCTACCCAGCTATGTGTTAACATTTGTAGGGTCAATAATATAGATTGGTCTTGGCACTTGGCCCTTTCAGATGTCCTCATACTGGTCTGTCAAGTCATGATGGCTTGGCTTGTATTATTGTTGAGACTGCAAGAAACATCTGGAATTATACTGAAGTGAACCTGAAGAAATATAGCAGTATCAAATCACCTTTAAATTCTTTTACTGTATGCTTCTTTAAACACCATGGTAAGTGTATTGCACCAAGAATCTCTCATTCCATTTTAGTAACAGTGTGGTGTGGTATTTATCTATGGTTTTGTGTTTTTTTAGAATTTTTGTTGTCTGTGTCAGGAAACTGGTCTTGTTATCTGCTGAGAAATCTTAATTTCACATTTCTTACAGTTGGTTAAAAGATGGTGTCTCTCATAGTATTTTTTTTTTGTGCCCTTTTAATTCTTCTGTCTTTAGTTTCTGAGTTCCATTTTAAAAGCCTGCCAATCTCTGCTCCACATGACGGTTATATGAAAGTATTCTTCCTTCTTGTGCTACTTTATACTTCTGTTATACCTCTGGATCTTGTGAAAATTGTTCATTTTAGACCAGTACCTATTTCACAGCCACCCCTGTCCCAGTCAGCTACTTCATTGCCAGGGCAGCTGGATAACATCTGGTGGGTGTATGTATATCAGTGAGGCTAAGATGACTGCAGCATCCCAGCTGAGACAGGGACATGGTCACCAGCTGGAAAAGCCCTTAGACCTTTGTTGTTTGTACAGTATGCAAAATGCCTTTTATTGTAGTGTAGTGTGTATTGATGCTCACATCCAAGAAAACTAGCCTATTCCTCCTCTTCAGTTATGTATTGTTCTGTTTCCTGGGCTAACTTAACATCTGCTGGCAAATATCTTCTGCAAAAGATAGCAAAAGGCAGGAGATGGCATTGTTGTGTTAGAGTAACAGGCAATTTTTAAAGGTTTTGTGTTTGGAATGGAGAAAAGGCCAACAGCTTACTACTAACCACATGATCAAAGTAGTTAAATGGACAGCCACATATTTAAAGCTGTGGCAGTAGATGTGGTGCTGTTTGTTCAGTGCTATCCCATCACAGAATTACACAGCTCGCTGTGGTTGCAGTCTGATAATTATTATTGATTCGCTCTCAGGCTGTCAATCTGGGTACAGCACTAAAGCAGTCCATGATGGACAGAAAGAGGATTGGACAGCCACCATCCAACGAGGAAACTTCATCTTGAAAATGAACCTAGATGAGATGGTGCTAGTGGATAAGGGTAATTGATGATTGTTTCAGAGTGCAAGAAGGGAAAAAAGAGAGATAAAAAATTCCTCTTTGGCATTCATCCTTAGTGTCCTGTAACACTCCAGGGACTGTCTGCAAACTCTATAAAGTTTAAAGTTTTCATTTTCAATAGTTAGCCAAATTTACTGCTCTCACTATAAGTAGTATTTAGCTTAGGGTCACCAGGATGCATGAGAGAGATATAATAGTACCTCAGGGAAATAACTTTTTTCAACCCAGACCTATGATCTTGATCTATTTTTGAGTTACTAAACATAAGCAAATCTTAGTACTTTAGGGCTGGTTAAAATGTTTAATACTTGAAATGTAGCTGTTAGCACTATGAATCATTATACTAAAGACTTGCACCTGCACTAGTGAGACAGTTATACATTGTATTTTGAAGCATCCATACTTGTTATATATTTCTTTATAAATCTGCTCTGTCAATTCATGGGAGAGTAGACAGTCACAATAGTGCTGGACAGTGTAAGCTGGCCAGAGCCTCATTTTATGATGTGGTCAGCATTTGTATTTTTAAAACACTATGCAAAATGCTTGAGATAGATAGAGAAATCTGCACAGATGGAAAAAAACCTACCTACACATCTTGATTTTTTTAGTTGAATTCTGCCCAAGATTTTATTTCAGCACCAATAATCTATGTTGCAATTTCCTCTGCTCTTTTGTTAACTTAAGTTGAGCCATTGTGTTTCCGATGGGTTCATTTCTTGTTGGTAATCTTGCATGTACAGGACATCTGGAACCCCAAATCTCCTATAAATCCCACAAACCACTGTGTGAATTCAAAAGTGCCAGCTAGAAGCAAGCACTACTGATGAGGCTGCCGGCTGTCAGGAAGTACCTCCAAGCCTCTCCTGCAAAATAAACTTCAGGGCAGAGGGAAGCAGATGGGGGCCCTTCCCTCTTCAGAACCACCAGGTTTGTTCCATTTTAAGTGCTGTGGAGGGAAAATAGGACAAATAGTGTTTTTTTCCAGCTTTGATGTCTTCAGCAGGCAAGGTGTGCACAAATCTCTTAGCATGACAGCAAGGAGGTTGCTTGCCACCTGAGGGCTTGGGGTGAACACTGCTGGCTTTCTTGTAGGGGTGACTTCTTATTTGCTCTTCATGTTTGTTTCTTCATGTTACATTTCAAATAGCAGCCACTGCATTAACGTAAGTATTTTCCCTGGTATTTCTTTGTTGTTTGACTGCTGTAATATTAAACTTCAGTTGTGACTGACGGGGACTGTGTACTTGGGAGAATTCACTCGGATTTTAGTAGAAGACTTCATAGGTGCCTATCTTAAGTACCTAAGTTATGAGGACAGTCTCCCAAGATTTTTAAAGGAAGAGATGGGCTCCTGCAGAGGACAAGTCTGAGCAAGTGTCTAATTCCTATGACGTGATACAATTACTTGAAGAGCTTTTCTGTCCTCTCAGTGTGATTAGAGATTTCCAGTAAAAGCAGGGATATTAAGGTAGCTCCTATGAACAGCAAAAGCAACCTTTCCTTTCTGATGCTTGTCATTGTTTCCAACCAATGATGATATCCTCCACAGAACAGTATGGAAGAATGAAATGCAATCAAGAGTGTTCATTCCCCTTCCTGCCCCATCCAGTAGACATGAGGAAGGGTACACCCACTCTTACTGGTGTTGTAAGGGGAAAAAAAGGATTACCTCCAGGGCCATAAGAGCTGCCTAAAGGACTGCCAGTCAGCAGAGTGGAAGGTATAAGCCTGGTGAGACGGATTTATAATCTTCTTTGCAGGTAGACAGGAAGGTTTATAGTCTGGGATATAGCTAGAAAATGGCTCATCCTGCTTTCGTTTTATATTCTTTCTTTTTAGATGAACTTTCAGATACAGTAAAATTGTATTAATCTTTTCATTCCTGTACCTCATCTGCAGAACCAGAATATTTCAGACTTCATAAACTTTTGCTGTCAGTCTGGGACTACTTGTACCAGCCATCAAACAAGTTTATCCTCAAATTCTGTGATAGAACAGATAGAGCTTTGAAATGAAAGTTCCTGTGTTTATGTGGGAAAAAATGAGGACTGTGTTGGAAAAGACATCATTATTGCATTTGTGACTCTTCAACATTTCCAGTTTTACTTTGATTGCCTAAAGATTTATAAACAGCAGATGATAAAGCCAGTTTTTTGCAGTATTTCAAAGATTTCTAATACTTTAACTTGGCTCCACTATCCCCTACTGTCCACAGTGCAGATTCTTGTTTGGATTATTCTTGTCCTTCTGATTCATACTTTCCACAGAGGAGCACAGTGGAAAAGTTCTCCTCTGTCTTATCCATTTGAATGCTGTCCCTACAAAGGCTGAGGATGAGGCCAAGAAAGATTTTCCTGTGTGCACCCACAGAGAGTCACTTAATGTTTGCGCTGGCACAGCACCCTGGTTGCTGATAGATCTGTTACAGCTTCACCAGTCACCAAAGCAACAGTTTCAGCCTTCAGCAACAGCAAGGGCTGAGCAGAGTGTGAGAAGAGTCCTGGTGTCACAGAGGATGCAGTAGTGCCATAGCCCATCATGATCCGTGTCTGCAAAGTGCACTTGCCTCTTCTAAAAAGATTACCGAAATGTCATACTGGAGTGATCAAATCAAGCCAAGCTTCCCAAAGCTTTACTCCTTTAAAGGAGTTATAATCAGCATGTGTTTTAGGTGAGAAGTTTGTATTTGGACTTTCTATTTTGCTGGCCCACAGTCATACAGTTTTGCTTCCCTGCCTGCTAGTTAGAGGCATAGCTAGATGCAGTGTTAGGCAAGAATGTCAGACTGGACACGAGAAAACACAACTGGGTGTGTGCAACAGACCATGCACTCCATGATCACAGAGGCTGTCCAAACTCTGATGCCCTGTTTACAACGTGTTTTAGCATGGGTCAGGTGGTATTTTGAACTCTACCAGGCTGCCCAATAGTGTGTGTTTATACAACTATTTGTATTTCATAGCCATGATGCCCTCCCTGTGTATCTTAGAAGTCCCCCACTTTCTCATACTTGCTGACTTTCACGGTCACAACAAGGTCTGTCTAATTCTCTGTCCTTTCCCAGAAATTGTGAATTGAATAAGGCTGTGTAAGTTGAAGAATTGTTTTTCTGATAAGATTGTGGTTTTTCACTGCTGATATTAATCTGTATCTTTATATTTACTAGGTTTCTTGGCTATCCCTACTTGCGGCAACAATAACTGCGAGGCCTGGTCCTGGGCCAAGCTGCATAAATGCCAGGAGAAAGCAGTCAGCTGCCCACAGACTATTTGTGTAGCACTCAGAAATGGCTTGAATATCTCTTTAGGTACTGCAGCCTTGGAAGCCTTGGTTTCAATAGCTTGTCTTATAACTGGGTTGTTTTGTAACAACTTACTGGTTTGCAGTCTCCTGTCCCAGCCAGGCTGCAGACCAAGGAACTGAGCTATCCCTGGGGCACATCAGAGGGATGGTTGTGGCTCAGAGAAGTGCAGTTCATCCCATATTTTGTCTGCTTGGCAGCAGAAAGAATCTGTGCCTCTGTAGATGCTCACTCTTAGGAAATATCATCCCATCCTGTGAGTTTGTCAGCTTGGCTTTGCCCAAGTCTCTCAAATCCTTTCCAAACTGTGGGCCTCTGGGGCCACATGAGAATTATGTGCTGTGTGGATCAGGGGCAGGAAGGTGGAGCAACACATTTTACTCTCCTGCATAGGTTTATAGCGCATATAATTGTGCTTTGACTTCAGGGGCCATTTTCTGAAGTTACAAGCTGTGACTTGAGGACTTCAGCAGGAGCTAATCCCATGTCCTGATAAATGCCTCCACAGGCAGCATAGAGGAGCAGAGGTGAAGGCATGGCAATAGTGGTGATGGCTGTACTCCAGGTGCTGTGCCAGAGGAATAATTGATTGTATCAGGCAAATGATAGGAGATCGCTGTGCTCTGACAGGGAAGCCTGTGTCCCTCTGACTCATAACCAGTGGAAAAGGAAAATGGTGGGTACTCACTGAAATGAGTAATACAAGAAAGAGACTGTTTCATCAGTTCCTCTGAAGAGCACCAGTGATTAATGTGTGTCAGCAGCATATTTTCTCCTAGCACAAAGAATGCCTGTGTGCTCTTTGCTGTGAGAGGCACAGGATTACAAACTGGTGTGTGGGGTGCATTTTCTGGAAGCTAGAGGCCTGCAATCGCTGGGAAGAAAGCATCAGATGAAAATATTGAATTTCTTTAGATCCCTAACCAGACCTGCAGGTATCATAATTGATCACAGAACATTGTAGGCTGGTCTGAGATGTGCAGAGATGAGGCAGAAAAAGGCGCCATTCCGTAGCTGCCTCATTCTGCCTCTTTCTCCATAACACTGTCATGTCTGCTGCCCTGGGTTTTTCAAGTATCTCCCATGCCTCTGACTATTGTGTGACAGCTATTGCCAGATGACAGCTGTCACTAGAGGCTTGCCTCTATAACTGTGTGTATATGCATTTTGTTAATCCTACCGTGTTTTAAATGAGTCTTTGAGACTGTGACACCACTATTTTTCTCTTACAGTACTGATACAGTATTCTGTGCACTCATTAGGAAGTAGGAATGTTTTAGGAATTAGGAAGCTTTTTGCCTAAGGCTCAGTGGTCTTACAGTAATATTCTGCATTGTGTAGTTTAATAAGTTTCAACAGTTTTCTAAGCAGCAGCATTGCTACCCTCCTAGTAACAATCTGAAATAAGACTCCCATGCCACTGTAGGTATAGAAACCATTGTGAGATTTATCTCTTACATGTGGCAAGTCTGAGTAGTCAGATCTTCCACAGAAGCACCGTCTCCTGATTTCTGTTCCTAGTTGGGGTGGATACTAGCCTCATGAAAGAGGAGCACAATAATCCTATAAATGGCTGGGACACACTTGTACATCATTTGAATGAGACTCTGTCAGTCAGCAGGTAAGCAGGTTTGTAATAGAAAAAAAGCCAGTTTGCAGGAGCTACCCTGCAGTCCCACAACTTGGAGCAGGTGTTACGATAAGATAATGGTCTCTTGTAGTAACCCTTGTGAATCACAATCCTTGAGGAAAAAGTAGGGACAAGCCCTTCAAATTGGGTTTCAAAAGCATATAAAGAGTTGACCTTACAGAGGTAGTTCAAGGAATAACCTAATCTTTCTGTCCCATATACCCCCATGTACAAAAGCTTGCCTGAAATTGAAAGGAGGGGGGGAAGCTTGTAAAGGCGATGTTGATACCAAATAAAGAGACTGGTGTCCCCACAAAATCATTTTACAGCCTCTCTCTGCAATCTGCAGAGGATTAGAGGTTTGCAGCATGTTTATGTCTGGCTGAGACCAAGGAGGGTTTGCTGCAAAATGGTTATCAGTGTGGAATCAAGGCATAAATAACAGCACTGAAGTAGAAAGCCTAATGATTCGAATGAATTGAGTGGAAGAAATGTGTCTTACAGACAATGTTGCTCAAAGAAAATATATTTTCTGCTGTGGGTTTTTTTCCATTATTAAGCGATAGTAAACTCATGTACACTCACAGCCTTGCCTTCTGCAAAACTAACATAATTGTAACAATTAAAGATTGAAGTGTGGACTTCTGAGATGATCCCTTATGACCTACACTTCATTAGATTTATGTTACCTTTTGATATGTTCTATTTGCTGGAAGCCCCAGCATCCTATCATTATGATTCAAACAGGCTTTGCTCTCTGCTCACAAATAATTGATGCTCCCTTTGCACAAAGCATAGTTTTTGGCTGATAAGCAGCAGGGTAATTGGCACCTTCATAGGATATTAGGCAGAACAAAAGCATCACACTTAGCAGACAGTAAGCAGAAAGGAGAAAGTAAGCAAATAATTGTGGTATTTGGTGTAAGTGAGGCTAAATACTACTTGACAAGTTCTATATGTTTGTACTTCCTGTAGTAAATATTAAGATTTCTGTCTATCAGCAGAGATGGGGTGTGGGAAGTCTTAGTGACATGAACATTTGTAAGAGAGGTGCACTGTAAGCAGTATCTGTATTGAATATGGTGTATTCATTTAAACCCACTGTGCAGTTTGAAACACATCTACCTGAAGTATCTCTGTGGTCCTGTGTTAGCTAGTGGGTGTGACAAAATTAACAGCACTGTCATATCAGGTGTGTGGCTATGGATAATGCTGGATTGCAGTGGATTCCTGTGCATGTTACACATTGTGCCTATGGGCTTGCAGCCTTGGAAAAAAAATGAGGAAAAAAAATAAAAGTGTATTTGTCAGAGCCAAGAAATTATTTCAAGTCTAAAATGCTACTCCATGCAATGCAGATAGAAAGCTTCTTGGCTGCAGTCACTGGCAGTGTCACTGTCTCTCTCAAAATATTTTTAGTTGGACTGTGCTATGCTATTCTGGTACAACTTTTGTGGTGTCCAGCAGCTAATGGCTATACATTTATTTTGAAATTACCCTTTCAGGTTCAGCCATGTACCTGTTAAAACTAAAACCATTGAACAAATGAGTCATATCAAAAGTGCAATCTCATCAAATTTAGCTTCTTAAGTTTACGGTGGTATTTTTAACAAGTGTGGCATTTCTCACCAGTAATTGCTTTTTCTTTATTTTCTTTGTACAGATTATGGACTTCATAGTAAATGTATGGGTGCATCTTTAATCTTACTAGTCACTTGGTTACTACTAAGTGCACTGTAAATGTGTATAAATAGAAAGGTTAAAAATAAGTGTAACTATGTAGTGCCATGCACTATTTCTAGCAAAAGCATTTCTGTTTAGTAATATCCACTTTAATTAGCTGCCACTTACACCTTCCTTATGTGCTGTGTAAATGTATGAGGGGAGGAGAATGTTATATTAACAGAATAATTTGGTGATGAGCTAGATTCTGTTTTCCAGACATTGGCGAATACTTATTGTTTAATATTTATTAAAATATCCCTTTGAATGTATAAAAGCACCAATATATAGGTATGGGGTTTAATGATTACTATAGGCTTACAAATGCTGTGGCAGTGTATGTTATTAGATAAGAATAAAAGGTGTCAGTGGAAATAAGACCTATCACATTATACAACAGTTCATTCTCAAGACAAGCACTTGTGTCTGTCCTGGTGATGGTGTTGCTGTATTTGTTTCCCAATTACATCCTGAGTGAACTCAATAGAGCACAAGGCATGATGGGAGAAACTGCCTTTCACTGTGACTACCGTTATGGTCTGCCCAGAAATAGGTGAAGAAACATTCTTACCTATCCTCCTTACTCAATTTCTGAGTATGTTCCTTAGTACTTGCACCAAAATATGAACCTGCAGCAAAAAGGAGCCATCTAGCAGAGCTCTTTCAGGTTCAGTCTTATTGCTCACTGGCATGCACAACAATTACACCAGAGAAGAGGATTGATTTCTCTAACCAATTATGCTTAAACATGCTAAGCTTGTTATTGAGCTACATTGTTGTTATGTAGAACACTGTGCTTATGTGGTACAGCTCTTTCCACCAATACTAATTATGAAATGAATTCTTGCTGTCTTCACAACACACAGATGGTGACAGTCTAGGTCTGAGTAACACACATAGGGGGGCAGCATGTAATAACTCTTTATATCACATACAGTTTGGGTAATTTTGGCTGCATGTATCTTGCTGTAGTGCTTGTCAAACAGAATTAGTATTTTAAAAGCTCATAAATTTGTTATAATATCAAATGTCACTGAGGTTTTTTTCTGTGCATTTAACATCTCCAGAAATAACAGTCTGCTTTGAATCAGAAAACAAATGTTCAATTTTTCTCTTCTGGGCAAAAATATAAATATCAGTTTTGGTGAAGAATACTCCCAGTTGCTTCTTTAATATTATGACAATTATATTTTTTCTCAGGGTTGTGGAATATCTCATATAATTATAGAACCTTCTATACAATTTTAAAAGTTTTATTTGGCAGCTTTACTGTGATCAGCATTGTTGGTCTCTTATGGCATGTTACACATGAACCATGTGTATACATGTTTTTCTCTTTTATGTGTGCAGAAGGGCCTTTAGCTCATGGCAGTGTCCAGCATTCCCTAGGTGCTACATTGCGTTAGTATCATTCTTGTGGTACTTGACAAGCCAGCTCCTGAATAACACTGTTTCTGCAGCTCTGATTTCACAGACCCTAACAGTGTCAGCTTTGCTGCTGCAGATCATCAGGCCACCACATGAGGGTCTGGAGCTGAGCTCCTGTTGAAACTGCACCCATGGTTTACTGTGGTCTGCTTCTCCAAAGCCTGCTGCTATCCCCACCATGCTCTGAGGAACATGAGATTCCTATAATATTCCTTGAATATCCCTGGAGTCTGGAGAGGGGTTGCCACAGCAATTATCTCAATCTCAATTTCCTTTACTCTTCTGGATCAACAATTTGTTATTTACTGACATTTTGTCCCACTTAGTCTGTCCTTTTCCTAGGGCCTTGCTTGACAAAAGTGAAGTATACACAGAAATAAAAAAACCCCACAACTTACCTACTTTGATGGGGAATCCTGCCTCACAGGACAGAGCACTTCCCCTCCAACTGGAAAAGGATGGAGGAAACAAAGCATCCAAGTCATCAGATCCAGAATGAGATGAATTTCCCTCAATTCCTGCAGCCACTACTTATTTGTTGCTACCAGGTGCTTTTTAGCAACATAAGCCACTGATAGAGTTGCTGAACACATGCAATGTTGTCTTCTCTGTCTGGTTGAATTGAGCATTTGGAAGAAGAAGAAAAGCCACGGGGGTTGCACCTAGATTTCTCCTCTAATTTGTAGCATGTTAATGCCTGTGGCAAGCTGAGAAGTATCTTTTAAAATATATGCTCTGATGTGTTAAATTAGGATGAAGATTTAAAATACTGCCCTGTGGTGTTGGTCATTGCCACAGATGTAAGTCTACATTAAAAGACTGTGCTAATAAAGGAAATATCACTTTTCCTCACAGAGGACATTAACCCTGCATTGCTCAACAAAGCCGTAAATTAAGGTGTAATTTTAGTTATAACAAGGAGCCTAGCCTAACCTAAGGAAGGAAAATCTGCATAAGATGTGATTACATCATCTTCCTTAGATGGCTGAGGCTGAAGTTACAGCCCCTAGCAATGTCCAGCCTTGTAGCACTCCCCATTGCAACTCCCCATTGCACAGCAGGGGCCTCTTGCCTTACGGTATCCAGGGCTAAAAGAGCCACAGTTCTAAAGGGTTCCTGTGCCTTATCATCCTTTTCCTGCTCTGGTTGCTGTTTCAGGCAATCTTTTGCAGTATTTTTCGGCTGCTGGCAGGAATCTGTGTCAAGATATATATTGTGGCTATACTCCACAAGCAGCCTCCTAATCCGGTAAAAGTGACAGAGTACTTAACAATTTTACAGAGATTCATTCATATGTCATGCTTTTTTTTTCCCCCTACATCCTGAATGTGAATTAGGATGATACTTTCAATGCCAGGATGACAATTTGGCATACTTGTTATGATGTGCATTATTGGAGCAAGGGAAGGCAGAGCCTGCCTCTTTGAATCAAGAGAACACTTATGAGGGTACATACTGTTCTTTCAAAGTCATCATTAGGATCAGTTAGTGTTTGTTAAATAGTTTGAGATTTTTAGGTGAGAGTGTGTTATTTACCTACTATTACCATTTATATAGAGATTACCCATTACATATTCTCTACACAGAGAGAGAAGGCTGATCTTGTGGTTGAAGCAGAAGCTGTAGAATCAGGACACGTGGCTCCATGTCTCAACTCTGCCAAAGATTTGGGGCTTTATTTGTGATGTCATTTAATCTCAGTTCTCCAGCTATAAAATGGGACTAATAATGGCGCCTTTCCCAGCTTTTGCTTGTCTTATTATTGATGACTGCACTCTCTTTGGGGGTTAGATTTTTCCTTGCTTAAAGGCTTAACACAGAGATACTAATCTCAGCTACTTTAATACAAATAATAGCTACAAAAAATAGTGCTATTACTACCTGGGCATCAGCATGACTTGTGACATCAATATCATGCTGACAAGCTCCCTACCTCTCAGGATTTGCTTTACTCATCTCTGCCCCTAATCCTAATGCATTCAGCACTGTTGGTGTGGAAAAACATATTCATGGTTAATACTCCTCCCTCATGAAAGGAGTGTTACTCTGGTTTTCTACCTATCTCTGCTTGTCAGGATGAGCTGTTGGCATTATGTACTGCATACATAATTGCTTACTTGTGTTGTGGTTTAAACCCAGTCAGCCAGGCAGTCTTGCTCTCTCACTCCCCCCCCCCTTCTTCCTCCCCACTCCCCAAGGGATGGGGAGGAGAACAGAAAGAATGCAACTTCCACATGTTGAGATAAGAACAGTCCAGTAACTAAGATAAAACACAAACTACTGCTGCTACCACCAATAATAATATTGATAAGGGAAATAACAAGGAAAGAGAATACAACCACTCACCACCCACCGACTGATACCCAGCCTATCCTAGCAGTGATCTAGCCCTTCCAGATAACTGCCCACAGTTCTATACCCTGGACAAGATGTGTTGTGGTATGGAATACCTCTTTGGCTAGTTTGGGTCATGTGTCCTGTCTCTGCTTCCTTCCAGCTTCCCCTCCTCCCTGGCAGAGCATGAGACTCAGAAAGTCCCTGGTCAGACTAAACATTACTTAGCAACAACTAAAAACATTGGTGTTATCAGCACTGTTGCCAGGCTGAAAGTCAAAAACACAGCACTGCACCAGCTACTAAGAAGGAGAAAAATGACTGCTACTGCTGAACCCAGGACAACTTGTAATACTCAAGGAGACCTTTAGTCAGTCCTGATATTTCTTTCTCCAACATGCGTCCATTTTTAGAGGTTTGCTCTTCTTGCTTCCAAGAATTTGCTGCAACACCTTTCATTGATGTAGCACAATACTACTAATACTAAATGTCAGCTTTGAGCTTATCTGTTTTCTCAGGGCAGAGTTCCTGAAGCTCTCAGTTGAGAAGGCTACAAGATCTTTCCTGGAAGTTCTTGAGGACCATACGTCCTATAGCTAGCCTCACAGATGCCACTGCCATCTCTCGGTAACTGCACCAGGAGTGGAGCCAGACCCCTGAATAGTTCCCATGATTGCCTGGAGTAGGAACCTGAAGGATTTCAGAAAAGTCTATTTGGTCTGCAAGATCTTCAGTAGTCAGTGTGCATGCTGCCCTAATACAGTGCTACAGACTGTAGGAATCACATCTAGTAAGAGCACACTTCTGTGCTATAATCCTCGTTAGCAAGAGAATGAAACACACATTTTTATTCAGGAGTGGATTTGGCAAGCAAGGCTAATGCACCAAATGACAGTGAAGTCTACCTACTAGAAACATGCATTATAGAGTCTTAAAAGATCTAAAATAATAGAAATGAAAGCTACCATTAAGAAAATTTAGGACCAGGTTAAATGCTTTTATGATGGATAGAAGTATCATAAATTAAAGTATTTCATGGTGTTTATTACAGTTCCAGCCAAACGAAATAATATATGCAATGACCAGCTGATTAAAAAATATCCTATTATTGGATAAATTATTAGTGGGCAGTGACCCTAATTAGCAGGATAATAAACCTGAGAATTTGCTTATGATGCAGCTGTTGAGACACCCTGAGGTCCAGGTAGAGTTTGCCCTGAAAATGAGAAGGAGCCCAGGGTTCCCGGAAGAAACAAACCAAACAAAAAGTGGTTGATGAGAGTCCCTGTATTACTGGAACTGACAGTGCATTGTAGGATGCAGACCATAATTGTCCTGTAAATTTATAGCTTGGGTAATAAGAAAAGGCTACAACATAGTTCTCTCATAAAGCACCAAGCAAGTGTGGAGGTCAGATAACAAAGTTCGTACCTAAGTATAGGTTTGTTCACTTGTGGTTCTGGAAATGAGACTGACTTCTGTTTTCTTCATCCCATCCTGCAATTAAGCAGAAGAATAAACACACTGTCTTAGTTTTTCCCTCAATAAAATACTTACTACAAGGCATTTTTGAAGGGGAAGGAAAGAAACTGTAATAACACAGTTCAGTGGATCTGATCTGCTTTGCACCTACTCTCCCCTTTTTGGGATGTCTCTCTTGCAATCTTCTTTTTTCTTGTCATTTATTTATTTTGGTCGTTCTTTTTAGTTCATAATCTGATCTAAGGTGCTCACTGCATGGTTTGTGCAGTGTCTGTAACCACTGGGCCATATCCTAGTTAATGCCTGCTTCAGACTTTTTTTGCAACTTATCCTGAAGCCCTAGAAGGATCCTAAATTTCCCTGCTTCTCTGATAAGCTATAAATGTACATTCTGTGAATTTTAGAAGTGCCCAAAAGCAGCCTCTGAATTTGTTTATGCATTTTATCTTTAGAAATTATGGTAAAATTTAAAATTAATTATTTGTGCAGGTTTATAGATTCAAGTAAAGGATGATTAATCATGCATAGATGTCCAGCTATCTGATTTGCATATTTAAGCTAGTCATCAGATATCTGAGGGCTATAAAGTTCTTCTGTACTTTGGGTACAAAACTGATGGATAAAATTAAGGTCATTTTCCAGCATCAGGCCTATTTATGTGAAGGGTGGCCTTCAGGCAGCAAAATTAATCTTGTACATTCAGTGGGGCAAAATGAAGAGCACCAAACCAGAGGGCCAGCTCACTGCTTAAATGATTTGTTTCACCACAAAACAATGTACAAATAGCAAATTCCCTGGTTTTCTTTCACTTCTCAGCTTCTCAGGTTAAAAACCAGTTACCAGCCAAGCCTGCTGTATTGATAGCTACATGGGTTCATTTTTTTTCTTTTCCCCAGACATTTTGTTGTTTTTAATTCTTCCTTTAGGAAATTATGGGGAAAAATAAAGACTTGTTAATTTGAACATTGCCTGTAGGTAGAGATGGAGTGATCCCGCATGTCTCTAGGTCCTGAACCAAATTCCACTGATGCTTTTGGGAGTTTCCTAACTGCTTGGGAGTGGTTTTGGAATCAATGGCCTAATATTAAAGCACAGAATTCCAAAAGTTAGACTTGGAGATAGAAATTTACAATTTTGCTGTTCATAGATTTACTGATAAATGTAGAAGTTTTTAAAGTGAACTCTTTGGAATATGAGTGATGTCTTATCTGTAAAGTAATGGCATGATGGTTTTCCTTGCAAACATACCCTATCAAAAAAGATCAAATGCAAAAACCACTATTTTCATTGTATCCCTTCCTTGGTAAAAATCCCTGCTTCCCACAATGCCATCTGACATTGCTTGTCTGGTGAAATTTTTACTACTACTGTGATTATTCAAAGGAATTGCCATAAAATATACATGACTTACGATCTGCAGTCACCCCTAGTATTGGGGGCTGTGATCAAACATGAAGGCTATATGTAATACATTTTATTGGTTTCAGAACCTTGTATAAGAGGAGGGGTGTTCCTGCTGCATCCTCCACTAACAATACCGGGATCACTGGAGCTCTGTATCGTATTTCCATGCCATAGTAGCTAAGGCTCTGCTTCCTGCTGAAATTTAGAGGCAACAGAGCATCATCTTCTCCATCATCTGTGTGCATATGTGTATATAAGTATAATAATGTTTGCAAAGCTTTCATGCGCTTCCTCCCTCTGCCACCTCCTTCCCCAGTGATTCAGTCACTTCATATTGTAATACTTTGTTGACTATTGATTTTTGGTTAAGGTTGGAGCCCAGTACAACTGTATGAGCATTCGTTGGCTTTAATTTGATGTTATGCTGCTGCCTTCCATTCCATATTGACAGGCACCCTCTTATTTTCAGATTGGTGTCCATTCACTGATGAACGCGCACTAGGGGGATCATGACCTTTTCTCTTATCTGGACAGCTCTTGGCTTCATGAACATTTTTTGCTGCAGGGTGTTATTAACAACAGGGTGATAGAACAAAGAAATGAAGCAATGGGAAGCACATCAATGTATGAAATTTGCTTTATTAGGATTCCCCTGAGGCCAAAGCAGTCCCTAATTACAGAGGTGTTACATCCCTTCTTGGGATAACAAACTATATTTTTAGCAGTAATGAGAGCATGATTTTGAAATCACTGTGTGCTCCTTCTCCCACCATACAGATGCTTGTTAATTCATGTTTTCCCAGATACTGATTTTGAGAGAAAAGTACAAAAAAGAAGAGTTAAATATCTGTGAAATTATCTACTAGCAATTGAACAAAGCATCACTCATTTCAATACATGTATTTTGAATTTTAAGCTTTCCTTCTGTTTCACTGTAGGAATGCAGAGTAGTTTGCAAAATAATAAAGTTTGTTAATATGCTTTTGCAAAGACAAGGCCACAGTGCTGAGAGTCTGAATTGCTTGTAGCATCTGGGTGCTGTGTTTAAATAAATACTGGGAAATAAATTTGGTTATGGAAGCATTGTCTGAGCATGACTGGGAGATGAGCTGGCATACTGAATTCCTAAGAATAGGCCTTGGTTGATAATTCCCAGAGTCTCCATTCCATCTTGATGTGAATTGTTTCCAGAATACCCTATTTTAATCTTCTTTTGGTCCTCCTGCTCCCAGACAGATCAAAAGTAAAATGAAAAGCAACCAAAATAAGTTTATTCCGCAAAGATGTGTTTATTATAACCCATACAGTTCTTAAAAACAGTGTGAGCTTGGCAGAGCTGATCTTTGCCTGCACAAGCTGGACATGCTCCCAAGGCAAAGTACCCTAACAGGCCTCACTGCAAAATGTGTAGCATGCTGATCAACCAAATAAGGGGCCCTCATGTTACTGCCACAGCTTCTGACCGCTCATGTCAGATGTGCCTGGCAGATTGGCCTCTCCAAAGACTCAGTTTACAGAACTGAAAACAAACGTAGACAGTCAAAACCAAATACAAAACCCCACCTAAAACACAGGAGCTAACATTAGCAATTCAGCTATGTGAGTACTCCTTGAAGATTTCTAATGGCACTCTTCTGCCTCAGTCATGCTTTGTTCCCTTCCTTCTCTCTCTGGGTTAGGCAGCACTATGTGTAACAGAGGCACAGCACCGAAAACAGTGGCAGAGGTTTCTAAGTGAATGGGCTGTGATCAGCTTTACCATCTTCTGTGAGGTGTGGAGCAGCTTCAGGTCCACGGATCCCATTGCCCTCTGTTGGGCTGATCCAGCACTACTCTTCCTGTATGAAACAACTTCAACTGCTGGTGAAAGCAATTTGCATTCAGAGCAGGGCTTTGTGGGGCAGATTTCAGTGCTTGATGGGCCCAGTAAGTGGTAAAATGCCAGCCCTGGTTTAATCTGATTTTAGAGACACGATTTTTGTTTAAAATTGAAATACTATAAAATGTAGCAAGGACCTTTTGAAGTTCTTCATTGCATCAGGATTTACTGAAATAGTTCATTTTTCTGCCACTCTCATTTGCTGTTAATTAACGATGTTAAAAAGAAAAAGTCAACAAACCTTAAACTGATGAAAAGTTTTGTAAGTGTTCCAGACTGCCTTGTACATTGACTCTTATATTGTGTCTTCTTCTGTCCATAAATGCTGTTTTTTTTTCTCAATAATAAACAGATTATAAAGCATGGAATTGCTCCCATGTGTTTTAAAACTTTGATGGCAGTCCTGATCACTGCTTTGTGAAAATGTCCAATCATTCATCCAGCCAGAGAAAGGGAGAGAATAATGCTAAGCAAGATTCTCAGCTTAGGGGACAGGAATGCCTCTGCTGTCTTAATACACTTATTTATACAAGAGAAAAAAAGTTGTGAAAGGTGACATCATAGTGACCTCAATTCAAAAGGCTCTGCGACAACAGGGTGAGCCACTCTCCTGGGAAGTGAGAAGACAAGTCTCTGTCCTTGCCCTGAAGAAGCCCCAGGGACTGGTCCCTGGGCTCTCTCCCCATGGTGCTGCCTCCACCCAGCTCCCCTAGGAGCTGTCTCCGTGCCACCATGGCACCTTCCTCACTGATGAGGACAGGCTTTTTTTTTTCTCAAAGTACTTTTTGTTCAAAATACCAAGAAATGAAAGAAAATATTTGCTCAGCCTGAAATCATTCAAAATGGGAGAAAATGAGGCAATGTAAAAAGAATCTTGGTTATGGTTTTGTCAGATGTTTCAATTTGCTCAGAGTGTCAGAGAGGGATTCATGTATGCAAGTGCTTTT
Organism: Melopsittacus undulatus; assembly: GCF_012275295.1. Classification (NCBI taxonomy): domain Eukaryota; kingdom Metazoa; phylum Chordata; class Aves; order Psittaciformes; family Psittaculidae; genus Melopsittacus; species Melopsittacus undulatus. The sequence continues at coordinate 20,004,436 of NC_047535.1, forward strand.
CTTGCTCATTACTCTCTTTAAGGACCCGGGTATTTTCTTATATGTGCTGCGTACCTCACCACTCAGGATTGCATTACAGGCATTTCTCTCTCTCTGAATATAATTCATTCAGCCAAATACAAATCAAAGGAAACACTTCAGTAGCTCATTCCCTTTTAAAGGAAAAATGATACCAATAAAAATATTTGGCTTTAGCCATCTTCTGTCCTAGAAGCTCCTTTTAGTCTCTTTTGCCTCTCCCCGGATAGTTGTTTATTCAATATTAAGCTCCCCTTTCCCAGAAGACCAAAGCATCCACATTCACACTTCACCAGCAGTGCTGTGATTCAGTAATGAGGATGAAATGCTTTCGGGATCCTGTGCTCACTGAAAGGATGAAGCTAAGCAATCTACTTGATAAGAAGATGACTTTGTTCAGCCAGGAAATCTCTCTTTGCTGGGCTCCTAGAGCCCACCCTAAATACTAGAGAGAATGCTAATTGAAAGATGAGGGTGTAATTGCACCAGACAAGTAATTTTTATTGAGTAATTTTTCAGTGTTAGGTGGGCAGAAACAGCAGAGTGACCTATTAGCGTTAAGGAAAGATGCACAGCTGAATCCCAGAACCTGGTAATGAAAGTTTTCCTCTTTATTGTTGCAGTTAAAACACATGGAATGCCTCTGCAGTTAAATTATAATTAAATGCTTTCCTTTTCTTTAGATGGCTGACAGATTTACAGATCATTTTTCCCTCAGATATCTTTGTGCTCAGTGTACCTGTGAATACAGCATTCCCTGACATCCTTCAAAGTAAGGAGAGAACCACACATACCCATGCTGAAAATAAGCCTTAGGTGGCTGATCTTTCAGAAAAGAAGTGGTTCTCCCACTAAAACGGAAGGAGGCAGAGGGTGTACAGCATTTGTTGTAGGATGCATGTATTGTGTCATGAAAGGAAAATGGAGAAAGCAAGGGAAAGAGCAGTGCTTTAGTCAGGTGGTTTTCTTTGGTTTGGGGGGATAGTCTGACTTGAAAGCAAAATCTGAAGGCCTTTGAGCTTAAAATCATTTGCTAGCAAGACTATATTCGTGACAAGGGTATGCTCAAATCTATACTCTATTTTGCTGTAATGCAGTACAGCTTATTAAAGTAACAATGTCTAAGATAGCTGGCTCAAAATTTTATCTTGAAATGCCATAGCATGTTCACATTACCTCAGAAGTTTCCACTTTCTAATCTAATAGTTAAACATCAGGGATATATGTAACTTCAATGGCTGAGGTCTGTGTTGGATGAAACAAAAGGCCTTGCAAACACAGAAAAGAATTGAGGTATCTTGTTTAGGCAGTGGGCTCAGCAAAAGCAAAGAGGTGAAAAAAATATGTTGTCCTGTCTTGAGTGCTGGCAATGCATGCTGTGGTGGACCTGGTGCATGAGAAGGTGTGACTGCTTTCCCAAGTCATTCATAATTAGAATAGGTAGAGGGGACCACGCAAGACACTACTTGGAATCTGCCCTTAATAACATTATGGGCTGGCAGGGTTTCTGGAGTACAGCGATGCTGTGATGCACAGCAATATCCCCACCTCCATAGGTCCCACTATCAGAATGTCAAGTGACATTGCCCACCACCCAGGCAGCTCTCGCCTGTGGAAGAAAGGTACATTGGCTTCTCCTCAAGCATAATATTGCTGTGTGCTACTGAAGAAGGAACAGGAACGTGTTTATTCACATTATGCAAGTTGTTTCAGCAGGGAGGATCAAATTGCCAGAATAAAAATTTGTCCAGGTAACTAGAGATAATGGTCTCCCTCTGTCAAAAATAGCCACAGGAACTACAATGAGTACAGCTGGCAGAGGGGCTAAAAATAGCATCAAGCCCACTAACATTATATTGAAATATTGGCTCAGCACTGATTAACTCTCTCTGCTTCTTACTACCAAGTATTGAGCCACTGCAGCTCCGGTATCTTCCTCAGCCTCACAGCAATATAGAAGTGTCTTGTTAAAATGAAAAACCTTGCTTTGGGTGACTAAAAAATAATTTGTTTTCTATGCAAGAAAACATGGAAAAAGAAAAAAATGAAGTGTCGTGGAATTTCAGGTGTGAGCAGGGGAAAATCCCCCTCAGCCTCCTGACAGGGTGATGCTGGGAACCATTCCTGCACCCACTGAACATCTGCAGTGCCTGGCACAGTCAAAGGAGAGAGCTCAGCAACCGTATTGTCATCTCATAAACAGCCTTAAAGATGGTTTTCCGCTAAAATTGGACAAAAGGGATATCTTGTGTACTTACCTGAGTGTGATTATGAGAATCTCTTTACCTTGATATGCAGCAAAGTGTAGTAAGACGAGACAGTGTGTGTTATTTTTAAACCATGGCCAGAAGAATTGCTGTTGCAATCGGTTTAGGTGTAGTGTGAATAAAAAATAAATTAATTTGGCCTGGTATTTAATATTGACTGAAGGCTCTGTTGGTGCCAGACACATACAAACAATATCTGGTTTTCAGGGCAAGTTTTCACTCCTTTTATCCTGTATTGATACATTTCAGTGAAATGCATGGGATACTTGTGGAAGATTCACTGTATCCCAATTAAATGGGATCTTCAAGAGCACTATTATTCTTGGAGCTCCTGGAGCTACCCAGTGCTGGAAATATTGCAAAGGATGGTTTGTGATGAACAAAGGCAATCCCAAAAGCATCTGCTCACTATAGAGCAAAGATGTTCACTGCTTTAGAGGAGGGAGGAGTTGGTATTTTACTCTGTGCCTGTTGTTTTCAGCTGGGACCATGTAAAGGCTTTGTAACAAAGTCTGAATACAGTTTGAATTAATTTCGGCTTCCATTACAAATGGCAAACTTTCACAAGGACCAAGAAGTGAGGAAAGTGGATCTGCGTTTAGCGGCACATGAGCAGAAGATGAGAGCACTGATGGTGTTGGGGAGAAGGGAAAAAATTAAACCTAACTCAGTAATATCCAGGCCAAAAGCTTCCTGCTGAAGTCCAAGATAAAGGAATTTGTGTAAATTGGCAGTGATCTTATGCCATCGCGAATGAGGGTGTCCAAAAAATGCCTGCAGCAATACCAATTTCTAGAAATGCCTCAAAACAGGCCCAGTTATTTTATTTCAGCTTCAGTTCACTAGCCACCCTCTACAGGATTCTAAATCCTTCCAGATTCTGTTGGCATTGAAGAAACTCAAGGACAGTCCAGCACTCTCAGGATATACGTTTTCAAAGCACTCAGCACTTAATGAAATGGTTGCCAGGCTAGCTAATGTTGGGTAACTTGAAAAATATCTACAGCTGCAAGTTATAAATATCAACTGTTTTGCAGTAATTACTGAAAGCAAGGGGCTTTTCCACATATTCAGCAGAGATCCATGCTGTGGGCAGAGGCACTGGGGAGGAAAGTCAGGAGCCTGCCTCACATATATACTACAGCCTCTTCTCTTCCCACCTATGTGTGTGTACTTGGCAAAATTAGGCTGCACAACAAAGCAGCACAGACAGCATCCTTGAAATCATTACACACATTGTTTTAAAGCTAATTTTCAAAAACAGATACTTTTTTTAAAGACAAGCTTTGAAACCTAGCCATGGCAAAGATTGTAGGGGTTTGTAGGGGACAACAATTGTAGGGGACAACTATTTATGTAAAATATACCACTCTGATAAAACTCAAGTATTGGTACAAAATATGTTGTCTGTTTTCCCAGCTTTAAGGTAATCGTATCTTACTCTACATCAGCTAACACTGGATAGTCTTAATTTTGCTCTACTGATTGTTCCATATGAAAGCTGAGGCAGTGAGCAGGGAGTAGCATGATGAGTCTTGGTCTGTGTAGTTATGTTTATGTACACAGCAGTATCTACAACTTCTTCTCAGAACTGAGCTCAGAAGAGGAAGCCATGCAAAGGTGCAGACTAGATTGATGCTGTGCTGAAAAGGATGGTTTTGTGACTGTGAGGTGCTTGCAGCTTATCATAGAATCATAGAATCATAGCTTGTTCCTCTATAGAAACCACTGCAAAATTGCTACTTTTGAACCAAGTGATTAAATATCAGGTTTGAGGTCCGACATTCATGTGACATCTGTAACATTTTGTTGAGCTTGATTTAAACTGTTGAAGTTCTTTACTGTGCTGTTTTACAGAGAAAGGGTGTAACAAAACATGCTACCTAGGGCTGGCTTTCTGCTTGTCCTGCATCTGTAAAACCTTGCCATAGTCCACTCGCACGGCTGTAAAGCAAAATTACATGTAAGCATACGAGGGTTAAAAATAAAATACTCCCTAATATCTCAGGTAATTTACACGTTAAAGAGCGGTGTGGAATGAATTACGATGTCATGTCAGAAGCCACGCTTCAACCCCAAATCTGCCAATCATTATAAAGCTGAGTTTGTTGGGCCTTAGAAACAGGGACCTAGCCAACTGCCTCAGGCAACATCCATACTTATTAGACAACATGGACCCCAGGGAGCTTTTCAGAGCGTGGCCCTCACCACCTGGCTAAAGCAGAGAGTAATGAAAGGCAGCAGTACAACAAAGCATGGAATGACTACAGCCCTGGCTGCAGAGCATGAATCCAGTGCCTACCAGGGCAAGCAGACTCGGTCCCTGGGGACAGACAGACATGTTAGATTTGTTTTTGACGTTCTCTATATTTAGCACTTTTGTCAGAAGAATATTCTAAAATCTTTGTAACATCCCTGTTTCATGCACTGGTGAGCCTGTGGTCTTTGCTTGGCTTTGCAATTCCTGCAAAGAAGCAGCCGTTTCCCTTGAGCTGGATGGATCTTCTAGGGCGTTTGTTGTTGCTTTGTGATTTGGACATGGGCAGATGTAGGGTTGGATTACTGATCCGCCGGCGTTTCCTCCTGCTGTGTTGGGTATCAAAGACTAGAGGGAGCCATCTACGCGGGCTGCACTCCGAGGAGATGGAGGAGAGCTTTCAGCAGGAAGAAGCATAATGACAGAGCTGAGATTTTTATGAGCGTTTTCTTTGCTCTTTTAGCAAAGTCAAATGTGAATATTTTCAAGAAGAAATGTCTGCTTGATGCTGTTTTCACAGATAATTCTGCTCTCCTCTCAGGCAGAGGACTGGGATTTTGAAAAATTGAAAACAAAAGCAATTTTGAAAGCTGAAAGGAATATCTAAAATTGTCACCCATGTCACAGGCAGCAGGGATACATTCTTTCTATGTCTTTATTCATTGTAGCATAAAGAACAATAATATTTACGTATTTTTCTACCCTGATTAAAGCAGCTGGTCAGCACACTCTATTTTTTTTTCTCCTGCAACCTGCTTTGTAATATAATGACTGGCTTTAAATCCTTCAGAGTGGAGGACTAGAGGTAAAGCCCAGTACAAAGTCGTATTTCAGCAGTTCAGACAGGGAAATGGAGTAAATTTTGTTTTCTGTTCAGAGTGAGCTGGGGAAGAGCATTCATAAGGCAGGAAGATACCATGCTGAGCGCAGGGGCTGTCAGTTCTGCTCCTTTAACAAATCTCCTTAGATTTTCCATTCTCTTTTGAAATACTGTGGGAAGCACTTGCGCCATCTCAGTATGGTTTTTGCACATAGGTATTTATAAAATCCAAATCCAGTGAACTGTTTGTTTATCTGTTATCAGTCTGTAGCCACAAGGTATATTCTAAGGGCTGCTGGGTTTAATCTTAGGGAGAGTGTGAAAATAACAACCATTACTTAAACCAGTTATTTCCACATTAGACACATCCATATGTATTTTTAAGTGCATATCAACAAGGGGACGGGTAACCAGAGATAGTTAACACTTCCTATCTGTTTTTAAAACCTTCCCACTGCTGTTCATCAGCCTTTCAGAAGCAGAAAGAGCTTGAACAGGGTAGTGTGTGTGTGTGTCTCTGTTTGAGAACAATTCTATAAAAGATTATCTTGCACACAAAGCGAATGGCCCTGCCCCCATTGTGAAGGCAGAGATTCCCCCGAGATTAGGCGAGAAGGAATTGCTTGTGGTCAGCAGAGGCAGAGAACAATAGAGCCCAAAATGGGCAGCAGCAGCAGCAGGCATTGAGGTGGGTGGGAGAGTGGCCAAATGGCCATTGCAGGCTACGCAGGGTTGTCACTGACACCAGAAATGGCTAAAAGGACTCAAATTAGCAATTGTTATGATTAGCAGGTGGTTTGAGAGATAGGAGGTGTAGGGAAGTGATTGGTGGTTTAGACATCACATGCCATCTAGTCCAAAACACGCTTCACTTGCTCATTAACAGAGAATTATGAAATTACTTAAAGGAAAACATTTCTAATGAAATATAGAGGGTTATAGAAATCAATTTGTTAAAGGGGACATGACTTCTTTAAAAGTATTATATGCAGCTTTTATTTTTGTGAAGGAATTCTGACAGAAACCAATGTTATTGAACAGTATTTGATCTGACTAGGAAAAGCTGAAAAAAAAACATTCTAATGTATGCATTCCTTTAATAAATAACTTCTACGTTCAGATTGTGAATCTGCTCTTAAGACAGGTTCAAAAACACTAGGCTGAGTGCTTTGGCCCAGAGGTTGGTCAAACAAAATGTGAATCCCCTTCTATTTCCTGACTTTGCAAATAAATTCAAGGGTGTCAGGGCCATATTATTACTGTCTCTTTTAAAAGCTAGGACTGGATTCTCCAATTTCATGGATGTGCAGATACCAATACTCTCTTGAGGACTGTCTCTGTTCCAGACCCAAAATCTGGAGCACAGCAAGTCCAAAGATGCTCTTGGAATAATATCTATTTACACATTAACAATCTGCTCTTCTCTTTCTCAAGACACTACCTACTCTTATTCTCACAGCAGAGAGAGGAATGACTCGTACCCAGTTTCAATGTCATGTGCATTTGCTGAGAGATCTGCAAAATCCTGTCCTGAACACACCAGGGGAATTAATTCTGACAAAATATCCCTAATCTGGGACCCCGAACAAAACTAAATTTTGACACAGTATTTTATGTTGATCTGGGACTTTGTTGTTCCAGAAACGTTGCAGAAAATACCAAGCTGACTGCGTTAGTGCTGGGCTGTATCACTGCTACTTGTTTCATGTGCTGCAGGCCACTGGACAGCTACAAGATCTTTTTTGTGTTGCCAGAACCAGGTTCACAAGTGTAGTCTGAAAGTAAAAACTTAGTGTCCTGTCCCTAATTCCAGGGTGCCTGTCAGTAATTGGGCTGCATTATCCCAAGATAGAAAGGACACCAACATATCTGTTACTGCTGGTTGTTCTGGAAAATATTAGCCCTACTGTCAAGACAGTCACAGCATACACTCTGGTCCCACATCCTGCTGGACACAAGCAGGAGGATTGTGAGAACAGCTCTGTGGCACACATACACACATGAAGTGGGGAAAAGGGAGATAGTCCAAGGAGGTTTTGTCCTTTAAGTTCTAGAACAGTTGTGTAAAATAGAAACACAAGTTCACAAGATGATAATTTCTCTGACCTTGGTACAAAGGATAAAAAACCAACCAACCCAAGCTGTGGTCTCTGTTTGAACCCGCAGGCATATGGCATTTCAATAGCTCTTCAGCTGCCATCACAGGGGGCTGGATTCAGGGTAGCTAAGACCTGATTATAGATACAGCTTAGGACATCTGGGCTCCCGAAGTTGGCACTCAGGCATCTAAAATTTGGCGGGATGGATCAGCAAAGGGAAAGGTTTCAATGGAGAGGAGGTAAGAACAGTTTGGCAAAGGGAGGTTTGGTTCCATGCTTATTGAATAAGCATAAATAAACATTTGGTCGAGGCTCATCAAATAAGCTGAATAGGCATCCAGCTGCCCATGCCACAGCAAGTAAATTGAATGGGTTAAAGATGGAGAAAATAAATAATGTAAAGGAGGATGAAGAAATGCCAGTTTTACAGTCTTTGTTCTCATAATTATGGCTTTGCCCAAAGAAACAGTACAAAAGTAGTTGTGTATGGCTTATAAAATTATGATACAGATATTATAATTGTGAAGGTTTTAAACAATATCTTAGTATTAAGTATTACAGAATTTTCAGCACCCTGCTGTTAAAGATACTGTGTTTCCTAAAGATGCCTTTTGTGAAGCCACCATGACAAACCCTTTGCTTTACATTCAGTGAAGCCAGAGGTATTATTTCTCACAAATGAGATGATTTCAAGCTCAGAATATGTGCATAATCATATAAATTCTAAATAAAATCTTGTCAAAAATCTGCAACCTCCCCATCTTTCTGTCGTATAATTTATGCTTCCAGCTTAAAGACAGAAAATTGCAGGTGCACGTCTGGGTATTTTCTCCTTTGCTGAGCAGTTGGGTATCTAGAAGGTATCTAGATTAGTACCTGTAAATGTACAAGAAAGAACAGAATATCCAAGGCACATACAGTAAGAAAAGCCACTATCCCTTTTATCTATTTCAAATAATATGCTATAAAAGCTGTAATCAAATAGTACTAATAAAATCTTTCATGTCAGGCGATTTTTATCCTTACTGTTAATTTTTTTAAGTAATTGTTCCAGGTTATGTTGTATTTTCACTTGGAGAAAAAATACTGTAAAGGTTGTAGCATGTCTATGTGCAATTTTTTCCCTATTTCTTTCTGCTAAATACTGATAAGCACTATCAAACAGATATTTCCCGTGCATGCTCCCATTTCCCTTCCGATCAGGACAGCCACAGAATATCTATCTGACTCCATTCTGTCTCATAACAGCTTGGGTGTCCTCAGGTGCAAAGCTGAGAACTTAGCTTTCTTCCTGATCCTCCACTTTTTCTTCTTGTGGTTTGTTTGTTTGTATGAATGAACATAGGAAAGCATTCAGTAATTTTTTCAAGCTGTTGTAATTTAAATGTAGTTTTTGTATCATACGTACCAGAGACAAGTGATAATGAGGTGGAAGGCTTCCTTGTTGCTGTTGCATTTCTCTAAGTCAGATGAAGTGCAGCAAAACGTGACAGCTTGACTTTAAAATGTATGTGTTCCAATGGCATCTGTAGAAAAGCCAGGGAATTCCAACCCCCTCCCCTGCTTTCATGTGAAAGCTCCCAAACCTTGCAAAACCCAAGCTGTGTGCAATACTCACCTCTTCTGCAGTGAAAGAGCAAACCTCACTTGAGAAGTGATACCAAGGGCATTCAGGATGCAGAGTGTGAATGAGAAAGAGGCCTCAGTGACATGGAAACGGCTGCTTTAAGCTCTTCTCTTTGGGTTTAGTTGGGTACCTTCCTTCTGCTCCTGTATTTAAACATGTTTTATTTTGAACCTTGATTGGATAGAAATTTGTTTCTATCTTGCTGCAGAAAACATGAAGCAAACCTGGGAAGATGTCTATGCTATGATACAAAACTTAGATATGATGATTCAGAAAATGCAAATTTTTATGAAGGACCTGGATGTTTGTATTATGCCCTTCCTTAGACAAGAATAATAAGAATTTTCTTTAAAACCAGAACAAATAAATTTTAACTCAAAGTATAAGGTTTAAATCTCCTATTTAAAACTTACTTGCAGGCACTAGAAATTTCAGCCCAAAAGGGTGACCTTTTCAGGAAGCTGTGAGAAAAGTTAAGAGGAAACCACTTTGCAGAGCTCCAGTGCTGCAGCTGCTGCTATAGGCATCCAGTAAAGTATATAGTATAAAACAGCCCTGATAATGCTCATAAATAATTTAGAATGGATGCAGGGATTGAAACTTTTCTGTCCCGAGTGGATTTCATTTATTTGATCCACACTGAATAACTGGCTGAGGGCTCATTAAATGACTGGGAATAGTAAACAGAAGAAATTACAGTTTTTCATTATTCTTTGTATAGTTGAAATCATTTATCTGTTGTTGTCACTCTTGTCCATTGCTTTCTGTCATATTTAATTCTATTTCTATCAAAAGAAGCACACAAAAAAAGGAGAATGATCTGAAAACTCAACTTGCTAAAGATAATTTGCTGCCATCTATGGCTTTTCAAGTGGAAGTCAAATGAACATTGCAAAGAATCAAAACAAATATTTTCCTTGTAAGAAATCTGGATGGGGATGAGATGTTTAAAAATAATGGGCTTTAAGTGAGGCATCAGACTTAAAATACTTTTTCCCTAGACCTCTAGAAATTTTAAATGCCACTTTTTATGTTACTGACATGAGAAAATGTCTAAAAGTCAAATGGCTTTTTGCTTTTTGTGCCAGATCCCTCTTTGTTTTCTTGGGATGCTGTGACAAAACAGAGAAGCTGCAAATTTTGTTCAAATACACCTGGAAGTTCCCCCTTTTGAAGGAGGGAGGAGCAAACAGAATGAAAACAGAAGCAAATTGAAATGAAAATGTGAGCTTGCAGAGAGGATCACAGTCCTCCAAGCTAGGTGGAATCTGGGCAGAATGATTGTGTCTGAGCTTTTCTATATTGAGAAGTTAAAATACATTCAACATTTAAAAGCAGATAAAGAACATTTTAAATATGAACAAGGAGCTATTGACCTCAGCACCCCTGTCAAAACATAAGAAAAGTTTCTGATGTGGGAGGAAAGAGGGAAATCAGGCAGGATGCATCTGATGTGGGAAATAGGAAGTTCTGTGGGTGTGCAGCTTAGGAGCAGGGTGAAGAAAGTGGGAAGATAATGTGTAAAGATAACTTGACTTTTTAAGGGTAGGGAGAGGATTCAGAGGGCCACTGAGGTCTAAAGAAGCTTAGGAAATAAAGTTTTTAATGGAAGGGATATGTAAGATGAAATGGAGGCATAATGTAGAGCCAGGCTGTTTAAACAGGAAGATTAATCCAAAAAGATTAAAATGCGCAACACTAGAGTTCAGTCAGTATCCAAAAACCAGTGGGTCTGATTAGGATCTCTGTTATTCTCCATTTACACATGCAAAACTGCACTGACTTGCTGCAGCAATTTGATTCAAATCTCTGCTGCTGAGAGTGGAACACTACTAATGCAGGTGTAGGAAATTCTTCAGCTTTTTCAGAACTGCAGCATCAGGAAGGCTGAGCACCAGCCCATTAGAGGCTTTTCAGGTCCCATTTTCAGACATTTCAGTCTTCACAGTGAAGGAGGACCTTGCTTCAGAAACTGTGAGACAATACACAAATGCCAAAATGGGGGGGAAAAGGCATGAGAGGAAGCAAAACTTATTCAACGCATCCAGTTCCAGCTGATAATCATGGAGGACCTCACATGCTGTATGTGCACATACATAAAAGACACCTTTATCTACACGTGTGGCTAGTGATGCTTTGGTTTGAAAAAAATATGTACTTTCCCTCTCTTTTTTAACCTTATCTGTGCATTCTTGGGTCATGTAGCCTTTGTGCTGACTCTGGACAAAAATCCTCCTTTGATGGAGGATACATGCTGAAAGGTAGAATTCTGAATTATGTTCTCTAAATTATCCCGTGCTCAGAGAGCAAGTATTGATTTTAAAAATGACTGAGCCAGACCTCGCATTGCAGTCCCCCCAAAGAACAACAAACAGCAGTCATGTGTTCAGCTACCAAGAGGCCACTGTGCTGGCATTGTTTCAAAAAATCAGAAAGTCATCAATCAACCAAATAGTAATCGGAATAAGTACATGGTATCTACAGACACATTTTATCCAGTTACATGCTCCAATTCAGTTAGCTACGAGGAGAATTAGAACAATATTGGACCGATTAACAAGTCTACCTTGGGAACTGCGAGCTGTTATTTATTTTGCTGCCTTGTAGAAAAGAATGAGGAGAATTTCATCTGCATAGTTAAGCATCCAGTAACTTCCCACAATAAATAACCCAGCATCTCTTAGTGCCGGAGTGTTTTTTATGGAGCCTGATTGAGAACATAGAATTTTACTATAATTGGTTTCTGCAGCTTTTAAATGGTTTGGACACAACTGTGTTTCAGGAAGATTTTTATTTTATTCTTCAGGAGCCATTAATCATTGGTGCTGCAATGGAACTTCACAAGCAGCAAAATTATTAGGATCAGTGTATTCAAAACATCATTGAGTTTTATTTTAATGATACGATTTAAGGATCAATGCAAAAAGCACGGTTTAGAATTTCAGTCTTGCACAATTCAATTGAATCAATAAACTACAGAGTTGCTATGCAGGGTGCTCTGCACAATAATACAAAATATACCATTTCTGAAGAAATACATGGCTGAATAATACACCGTTCAAGTGAATGCATCCAGCCCTGTATACTTACAGCAGTCTTTTGGGAGATACAATACAGGAACAGACAGACTATACGAAATGCTTTGTAAGTTAAGGTAATAGCTCATACAATTAAGATGGTTGAATTTTTCAGTATTGCTATATAGCACTTCCCATAATGAAATCTCTGAATTTTAGGTTTATAGGCTTAGAACTCCCAGGCTCCTATTGCTGTTAGACAAAGCACATGGTTTGCAGTCTAGAGGGAATTCATCTAAAACTATTTCAATTCAATAAATCTAGAGTTTACTAATGAAACAAAAAGAAGGTACATGTGTACCTAAGATGCTATGGTGTTGAATCCTAAGACCTAAGCTGATTTTTACGTTTAGATTTTACATACATTTTTAATGTCTGGAGGAAATGACATTTTCCTGTGTTTACTAATGTTAAATACAAATGAGTTCATATTTTCTTTCCTTAGAACACCCCACCTGTCTGTGTTGTGTAATTATATGTGAAACCTGCAAGACACTATTTACGTTAATTTGTAGGCGTTTGCTGTAACTCAGATTTAGTACGGAGTTGGTATCACGCAGCCACTCCCTGCTCTTTGTTTCCTTAGCTTTCAAGAGACAGCAAGGTTGAAGGAGGGGAGCTTTAATTACCTTCTCACCACAGAAAAGGGTGGCTTTTCTAGGTCTGAGCTTACAAAACAGAGCTGGAAGTATCAGAATTAATCTGTATGATACCTGGCCAACGTATTCAGCTACTTGAGGGTGATGATATTAACATGCTGGCAAGTCCCACCCCTTTCGAAAGCACTTCTGTCCTTTCTCCTTGGACAAAAAAAGAACAGCTTCTGAGCTTTTGTATTGTTCAAGCCAGGCGAATAAGCTTGGCATAGGTAGTGGTGATAGGAAACATTTGAATCTTTGCTTTCCCATGCAATGATCACTGCAGGGCTCTGAAAAATACACAAAGAAAGCATTGCTGATTTGTTCAGTGGGCCTGTACATTAGGGAAATAGCATCCAGAAAAGAGATCAGTGCTAGTTCTCCCTTCACATTTTCAGTGAAAGGCATTTTTGGGAATCTGTTTAAGATGAAGTACAGGGAAATTGCTCAGGTGTGCTCAGGAATTTTTGTTGTTACCCCTTTCTCCAGATATTTAAGTACAGTGGAAAACCCAGGCCTGTGTGACTCAGAAGCTCAGGTCCTTTGTAAGCAGGATTTGGTTTTTCAGTAACTATGGTGCTCTTCAAAGCTCCAGTTCAACAGGATATGCATCAATAATGAAACTAAATGCTGTTTACTTAATAGTTTCACAGAGGCATAAAGTATTTTACGTTTACTAATCAGCTAATAGGTCTTATTTCAGGGGATGTTTCTACTCTGCTACATACCAGGTCTGTGTTCAGATGTTTTTCTGTCTTCACTGAGATATTGCCAGAAGCCTCTGCCCTGTTGAAAAAGAAAGAATTCTGTAGGACACTTGAAGTATGGAAATCAGAACTCTTTTTGGAGGTTAACTCTTAATAATATTGTCTTTATACCAATGAATAAAACAGTATTTAAGGTCTTATGGGCTACATCATAATTATGCAGGCATTTTACTCTTGGTCTGTTGTTTGGTCATATGAATAGTATTAACTGGAGAGACAGCCTGTTTGGTGTGTGTTTCTTGATAGCGGGAGTGATCGCAGAGCAAGACATGTTGCTCAGCTTACACGTATGAGAACTAGAAATCATTACAAGGAGTGTCAGTTGCAACTTGAGCTCATCTTCTAGAAAAAAAAATCTTTAGCTTGCAAAAAAGAAATACAGAACTTTAAAGATTCATCTTTGCTTTCTGTGGAAGTAGATTTCTACAATACGTTGCACTTTCCTGTTTTCTTCCCTTCCATAGTTGCAAAATAGCCATGAGAAAAATTTGTCACTACATATAGTGATTAATCCAAATGAAAAATGAAGTTAGGAAAGCCTTAGAAAATCCTGAATAATAGTGCAGAAGCTGTTCCCTGTATGCTTGTGGGGCTTGTTCCAAAAAATGCTAATGCTTTTTGAAGGACAACCAGCTGATAGCCACAGTTTTTCTTTCCACTTCACAGCAGAGATTTTTTCTCTTCCTACACTGTTAATCTGACAGGTTTTTCTCTGAAGAAGTAGATTTGTAACAGATTTGAGTTTTTCTTGAATGGATATTTGTAATTTTGGAGTAAGGAGGGCATGAACAGCACAAGGGTAAAAAGGAGACAGTGTAATTCTTACCTGAAGTCCCATATGCTACCTAAAATAGCTTTGTGGAAACCATCTTCTTTCCAAATACCCTTAAATTGCAAACAAAACTTCCATGGTAATCCAGGGTTCAATATGGAAGCAGTGTTGGGTGAAATAGGTATTTTCCAGTAAAGCAGAACTGTTAAAAGTTGGTGACATAAATTTAGGCAAACTGATGAGGGAAAAAGTGAGCTTCTGACCAGTTACCACTATCTGCAACTGCCTCATCTGCCCAGGCCCATTGGTTAGTATCAAACATTAAATCCCCAAAAGTCTCTGTTAGCCTGATCCTGGTTTGTCAGAAGAGCAGAAGGATTGGACCTGGCCATGCTCCCACATCAAGCCATGACTCCAGGTGGATGACTCTGAATGGATTCATATGGCAGAGGAAAGGCCAAAACATGCCAGTCCTGTCTATGCATGGTTTCTGTAAGGTATTTTATATTTATAGTAAAACTAGGGCCTGAAGGTTGAAGGAAGGAGATGAACACAGGAAGAAATCTGCTTTCATTTCCCATTCTACAACCTAAAGATAAATATTTTACTGCAACCTAAAGACAAAGTCATAAAATTACTTGCTCTGTTTCTTCATCTGCAAAATAGGAAGCAGAGGAGTTGTGTGTGATATTGAGAGAAAGTACAAATGTAAGCCCTAGCCCTCAAACTGTTCTTGTATGTTGCAAGAGATTTTTCAGGGCCTAAAAAGTATGTGCTGCAAAATGCATTTATCAGAAACAATCCAGTTTACTTAAAACTTTGGATTTTCAGGGAAAAGAAAGAAAAGAAAAAGAACATTAAATTATCTGAGGCCTATGAGCCTTTTATTTACTCATTGCTGAGACTCTGTACCAATTAGAATATGTAAATGAAGCAGGACAAAACATGTGGCTGTGGCCAGCTGTGGCAAACCTCTCACTCCCTACAAACTTTGGATCATGCTCACATTCCCAGTGGACTGGAATAACATTAAGGGAAATTCACATACTTCAAAAAGATTCCTCATTTGCAATTTATGAGAGCGAAATACATCAAAGGGATAAAAGCCAGCAAATGGTCAGAAGTTAAAAGTGAGGGGTAGCCGGGCTTCAGAAAACTTAGTTAACTGGTGATGCTATTCAATAAATAAAATAATTTACCCCAAGAAATCCATAGCTAGGCCATCTCCATTCAGATGAATATTCTAAGGCAGTAATCTACACTGAAAACTTTTCAGTGTTTTTCACTAGCAACATGCAGAAGTCATAGGTCTATGGAGTGGCCAAGTATGGATCTTGTGCTGGCCTCTGGATCAGCTGAGGAGCAACTCCAGGCAAGGCAGAGACTCAGTAATCCTCGATCGTTACATTGACTCCTGGATTTGCTTCTACTTCCTTGAGCTGGAAGCCAAAGCCAGTGGAGGAAAGGGTATTCCAAAGGAATGATACACCCCTAATTTCCATTCCAAGGTGTCCGCTGAGATCTGACACCATTCAAAGCTCTTTCATTGTTTTTTGCAATGGAAGTAGATGCTATCTTTGTTGTTCTTGCTGTACACCATGGAGTTTGGCTGTTATAATCCTTGACTCAACCTACTGTTTCTCCTTCTACTATAATTTAAAGCTGTAATTGTGGTTGATGAGTTCAAGTTTATATTGACTTCATATTTCAGTCAGTGATTTTTTTTTTGTGAATATTGACCAATATTTTATAGTGGAAAAAGGGAAAAAGGGGTAACAGCACTAACGTCCAACGTTTTCTTGTACCTTTTGATGTAGGGGTCCAGAGTTCGGGTCATGTCTGATTTGCTCTCTCTAGAAAGTGTCTAATGGCAGCTAGTTAGGTCACAAACTGTCTGACTGTTATTTTGACCTGAGTTTTAATGAAGCAGTAACTGTGGGGTCTGTGCCTCTGAGGTGACACAGCAGTGGTCCTGCATGGTATCACCATGCCTGGAATTCTGCAGCTGCAGGCTGTCCAGCCTGCCTGATGCTCCACTAGCATCTCATGGAGAATATCACATCAGCCATCTACGATATTTACTTTCTAATCTTATTTTCCTGCTTCTCGATGTACCTACTAGATATTCTCAGAATATGCCCAGAGGAAGAGCACTTTTTCTCATTTTAAGACTGTATTTGATAAGACAAATAGTAGATTTAGCTCAACTACTGTCTCCTCTGATGTGTTTTGGTCAGAATATGAAGGAAAAAAAATATCCTCTAAAGGTCTTATCCACACTTATTTAATAGCCACTCGGTAATTATTTCTAGCACTGGTTTTGCCAGTCTTTGTTAGCCTCTTCTGTCCCCGTTATTAGTGTTGAGATCAGTGCTACTGGCTGGGTTTTTTTTTCTTCTAAATAAAATCCTTGTGCAGAAATGTCATCCAAGTCTCTCAGTGATGTTCACAGCCAATGCTGGGATTGCATTAGGACTCTGGGAACTGACTGCCCAGCTTACCTGTTTCTGCATATTAGATGAAGACTGCTACAATCTGATTCATTCAAATCAATATTAATCCCCTCAGCATGAGAAGATGCTCTAAGTTTTTCATGGTTTTCATATATATTATTTTAGGAACTGTGCCCTTAAAATTCATGGCAGATACTTCAGAGATTATGTCCTTTCCACGACTCACTTCGGGGACTTTCACAGATGTCTTCAGTTTGTTCAAGCAAGATTTTACCTCTTACTCTCCAAGCAGAAGAGAATTGCCATTAGCTTTTTATTGACAATTACCAGCAGGTAAACAGCCTCATAACAGTGCATTGCTCCAAGCTTATTACACTGTGCAAGGGAATCCTGTGCAGAGAAATTTCTGCAGAATGAGAGTTAAAGGGCATTGAAGGACCTCCCATTTCTTCCAATATCTCCTTGTAGGTTTGAAAGTTCCTCATACATTTAGCTGGAATATCACCGTTTGTTCCTGTCAAAAAACTCATAATTGCTATTCAGCAGCAAAGCAAAAAGCATTTGAAAGAATTGTCTTTCACAAAATAAAACAAATGTGTTTTGAAACTTGTATCAACACAAGCAAACATAATTTTCCAGGTAATATTTGAAAAATAAGGAATTACATGCACAAAACAAAGTAGTAAGAGGATCACCTGTTTTGTTCTGGTTGTTTAATCCCATTTCTCCACGTTTTAAGCAGAGCAGGTCCACAAGCACAGTCCAGTGGGGGAAGTTCAGTATATTAAATGCACCAGCAGTTTTCTCTTGCAAATTGATTATTTAAATTGAGCTACTTCCAAGTAATGGACAAAACCAGTGCTTACAAATATGAGTTTGTGCAAGATTTGCATTCTAGTCCATTGCTCTTTCTCTCTATGCTACCAGAGACATCCAACTTCATTTCTTCATGCTTATCTCAGCACTTACATCTTAAATTAAAACTTACTGGGGGTTCATAAATTACTGTAAGGAATTATACTTTTTTTTCACTGCTTTTCTCTTTTTTCTGCATATTTTTTCTCTTAAGCCCCAAGCCAAACTGCCATGTACATGTGGCTGGATGCAAGAATTTTTTTGCTGATGAAACCAATGCAGACATTGGGAAGGTTGAACAAAAATTGCTTTGACATTTTGGTTCAATTATGACATCTGTAGTACAGGACTGGATAGGAGGAAGTAGTGACAACTCCTACTCCAGGAACTACTCCCAAAGTGGGAGAGGTCATCTTAAGAGGAGATGAAGGAATCTCTGGGAGTGGGAATTCATCCAAAGATTCTTGGAAGGATACCCAGGCTCCAGTGCTTTTGCTGCTCTGGTTTTTGGATAATTCACAAGCCAAATTAAGTAGTTCTTATATTTCTTGCAGTATCTACTCCTGTCAACAGCAACACCACAAATAGCAAGTAATTCCCTTGGTTTAATTAACAGCAGACACTCCTGATTGCTCAAGCTGAACAGAGCTCTGTACATTCAAACCGGCCTATTGCTCTTTCACCATAGTTTGGGTTAGATTTTGGGTTAAGAGTTTGAACATGAATCTCCTTCACTAGAAACAGTAGAGCAGTCCTGTTTGATGTAAGCAGAGTTCCCATGTTCTTCAGGGTCAGCCCACATTCAATCAGATTTGCTCTGCAGATCTAACTAAATTTCACTGGCAGATCTTGTCTCAGATCTTCCATCGAGCTTCATTCCATCGAAGGTACTTGGCAACTTGGCCATGTCTCATAAGCTTTTGCTTTTGCAGTCAGACTTGCCAGTGAAGCTTTAAACTAAATGGGGCTGTAAATCAAAATGTCCTCATCTACAATTCTTCTCTGACCATCTGATTACAATCATGCTGCATGCTATTTGTACAGGGATGTTTAAAACTGCCTATAAAACAACAGCTAATTGCTGATCTGCTTAATTAAAGAGAGCCTTTTGTTGACACATATACAAAGATAAATGAAATAATCAGCTTTGGACTAATGAGAGATAATTAGATTATGCAGTCTGATAAATAAAGACAAAAATACCACAGATTGCCACTGTACTCTGGGCAGTTGAGATCACAACAGGGTTTAGAGGTGCATTTTCCTCCCCTTTCTACTTTAGCTATAGTGGTTTGGATTTTTTCCATCCCACTGTTAACACAGTGATCAGAGCTTCCAGGCATTAATGACTGTTGTTATGTACTATAATTTAGGATTAGTTGTTTAGCAGCAATGTGGTTTGCACGGACACGGTTTAATTTACTCAGAATTTAAGCACCTGTTTAAAAAATATTGCTAGATCTGACTGTTCACTCATGACCTTCTTGCCTGAAATGGTGCAGGATGCTGACAGTCATCTTCAGGGAGGGAGATAAAATCAAAGGCAATGTTTGTTCTTCTTCTTACCCTATTTAGACTGATAAATAAAGTTTTGCCCAGTAGGTCTAAAATGCATATGTCCAGTGGGTGCTACCACTGAAGTCTGGCAATAGCAATTTACCTGTCTCTAGTAGAAATACTAATTTGGTGGAATCATACATATTTCTCAAGACTGGTGTCCAGAGCTTTTCCTTTTTGTTTCATTCTTCAGATCCATCTCTGTTACACTGCACTACTTGCTAATGTTGGCAGATCCTGAGGTTTCTCGAATAAATTGGCAAAAGAATTGATTAATTTGCCTTTAACTACCATTTTCCATGCCACAGTTTTATAGCTGCTCTGCTTTTCACACACAGCATACGTGTTAATCTCAGCAAAACCTTTGTTACAATAGGAGTATCAATAGATGACAACTTCTCCAAACCGAGCATAAATCATTTCTCCTGAACATGGTGCTTCCTTGGCAAGTCTCTGTTTACAACTGGAGTCTTTGTTTTCTGTATGGAATCAGGTTTTGTTGTCAGGAGCCAACACACAGAAAAAGCAATGATTGATTCCTAAGTGACAGGGATATGAACTTCTTGGAGCCCTCAACCACATCCCATGATTATCAGCATGTAAAGATCAGTCACTTGTCAGCATTTTTGTCTTATTTACATGGTCACAGCAAAATATGATTTTGACAATATGTTTATGGCTAAACACAGCTTACAGAAGGTCCTAAATCTGTAATCAGAGCCTTATGCTGATGCTCTGATACATGAACAGTATTCTAGTAATCTTAATATTTTTTACCATATTTGTTTGCTAGATTAATTGAGTAAATGATTAAATAGCTGCAACTTTCTTCTGTCTCAGTGCTCACTGTCCCAGTGCCACAGCCTTTACTGAGCCTCTGTGCTAGGGACATTCATGGGGCTTCTTGCACCCCCCAAGGGGTCTGATCGTGATAAGCCTCCCTGCACAGGGAAAGGCATGCATCATCCTACACGGAGAGCTAGGCATTTGTCCCATTTACATGATGGCCTGAAAAAAGTTACTTAGGAAATGGAGAGTTGTAATCATTTTTCAGTATCTTTCCTCATCTTGAATCATCTCTGTAAGAAAAATAAAAAATCATATATATATTATATATATAATTTTAGAGGGCTTGGTTCGCTCTGACCTGTAAGTTCAAACACTCCCAATGGAACCCTCCCAGAACCCGTGCCAGGCTGAGACCTTTTCTTGTGTTCTTGATAGCTTTAGTCCTATAGTGCACTTCTGAGGCAAAGTTAAACACTAATGAATGAGATGCTGTACTTGCTTCCCGCTGTTGCCACATGGCACTGTTGAACTGGAAATCTGTATTTCACCTCCATGAGAGCTCTCCCCTACTAGAAAACACACATGCTTTCTGCTGCCATTAGTGGTAAAGCATTTCAGTGCTCTGCAGGCCTCAACACATCTTGGGAACAAAAAAGGTCCATTCCTTCCTTCTTTCTTGCTATTTGTGAGCCTAGACACTCTGCCTCACTCTTCTCTCTGTGAGGACAGAAAGCTTCAGTCAAGGGGGCAGCTGGATATTCATCCCTCTCTTTAGGACATTTACAAGACTATAAATGCTGCCTGGGTCCTGTGGCTGCCTTTGGTTTTCAATACAAAAATAAAAATGGAAAGTCTGGAGATAGTCCAGAGAAGGGCCACAGAGATGATCAAAGGACTGGGAAGCCTGCCCTATGCGAAAAGGCTGAGAGAGCTGGGTTTGTTCAGCCTTGAGAAACGAAAGCTCAGGAGAGACCTTGTCACCATGTTCCAGTATTTAAAGGATAGCTACAAAGAAGAGGAAGGCTTTCGTTTTATGAGGAGGAATGATGGGCACAACTTACTCCTGGGAAGATTCTGACTGGACACAAAAGAAAACATTTTCACAATGAGTACAACTGGCCACTGGAATAAATCCCCCAGTATTGGACACCTTTAAGATTCAGCTGGACAGGATGCTGGGACATCTTGTCTAGACCGTACTTCTGTCAAGAAAGGCTGGACCAGATGATTGTTGAAGTCCCTTCCAACCTGGTGTTGTGTGATTCTATAGTACTGTTCTCGTAGGGACCAGAAGACATTTCAGAATATATTCTGACTGTGTGACATTGTTTCTAGACTGTTTCCTATTGCCTTGCTCAAGTCTGAGAAACCAAACAGAGGTGTGATGCCATGTGCAGCTCTAAGAGTGAAAAGACAGTAGGTACTCATATATCCACTGTATGTGCCAGGATACTTGCATGCTTCTTCAATGTCTAGTATTAAGGTCACCTTCGCAAGGATATACTGTCACACTGGCACCTATTTTCAACCTATTTTTCAAGCCTCTTATACCTAGATTAGACCAGTTAATTATTTTAATGCCTCCACATTCAGAGTTAGGACATTGCATGGTATTAATGCCCATTTAATTAAAGACAACCAGCCAAATCTTCCATTTAAGCTTTGTAAGTTTTGCCTATTAACAACATTGTATTTTGTCTCTCCTTACATGGATCATGACACAGATGCAAAGAAAAAAAAGTGGAGAAGTGCATTTAATTAAATAGCAGGTATAGGTCAAGTGTCTACCTCATATGTCACTGTACAGCAGAGATGACTGCGGGAAAGTCTCAGGAAAACCAGTTACTCAGTAACCCAGCTCTGCTGGAAAGCTCTGAGGTCTGTCCCCCTTGAAGGAACTATCCACAGAGCCTCCTTCCCTGCCTTATACCTTTATCCATGTAATGCCATGTTTATTTACTCAGAGAAAGGAAGCAGCAGAACCACCCAAAAGGGCCGATGTTGCTCATCATGAGAAAAAGAAGCTAAACTGGACCATTTGTTACTGGGCAACACCCTTTTTTCATGGATTTTCAGGAAGATCTATATACAACACACATCCTCCCTCATTAAAGGCAGCTCAAACACTTAGCAAAGGTCAACTCCTACCTGGGGTAGAGCTGTGAGGAGACAAGAGGTTAAGGCTGGTAAAATTCCCATGATATCTTATATGGAGGTGAAGAGATATCATATGAGAAAAAATCAGAAGAAATATCATGTCCACCTACTTAAGAGAAATGAGCTTTTAACTCTTGGAACTTCTGTGGTAAATATTTGTCAGCTGATATCTGGACTGCTCATTGCTATCTTCTCAAAAACCATTCTCTAGCAGTTTGTTTCCGAGAAGCCTTTTCCTATTCTCTTTATGTACTGAAAAGCTGCTATGGGAATCTGGCCAGTTCTCATCCATACTATCTGGAGGCCTCAGGACTCTCTACTGACAGGTGCTGCCCAAAACAGAGCAAAAAATGACTCTTGCATCAATAGTTTGTGAACAAATTACTCTTGCACAGATTTTTCTTCATGGATTATGGTAAAGGGTTGCTTTATATGTGCTTTTCTTCAGAAATGGGGCCAAACTAGAATCCATTTGAATTGCAGATTTAAAATAGACTGCAGAAAGCAGGTGCTCCTTTACGTTTTTATTTAAATCAAAATTTGGGATGAGCAATTTCAAATTTCTAGAGGGCAAAAATGTGAGGAGAGCTGCATCAAAACCAGCTTTTGCTCTTGCTTGGGAAAGGTGATGGCTTTTTAAATCACTAATTCCTCAGGGATTTTGCTGATGTTTCTGGTCACTGCAGAACGGGTCCTCTGTAGAACTGAGGGAAACTGAAGGGTTTTGGTGCTAGTGAAGTGACCAGCACTTTGCATGGCCAGATTCCAGCTTTTCTCCCTTGGGGCTCTGCAGGGCATGTCAGAGAAGGGATGGTGTAGCCAGCAGGGATGTCGACCACCAAAGTGACAGGGAGCACTGCTATACCATGGTTGTTCATGGACAGTTAATAGGACCAGTCTGTGTAGCTTGAGAACTTGATCTAAAAACCCAGGAAGAGCCAAAAGCCCCAGTTAAAATCAAAACTTGATGCCCATGTTTCCTTCTTGATTTTCTGTTTCTCTTTTTTTCCCTGATTTAGCTGTATAATTGGACTCTTCATGCAGCAGTTCAGAGATAATGTGGCAATTTGCCAGCTTGAACTCACAAGTGCTGAGCTTATTCATTACTAGGAAATAGTGATTCTCTGTGGGGAAATGTCTCCAAACATAATTAGCCAACAAAAAAAAAAGAAATCCTTATGAAATATGTGTGCCCTGCTAATCTACAGCAAATAGTTTCTTTGTACATTTCCTGACACTTTTATGTTGATGAATATGAAGAATGAGGCAGGAGAAGTAGGGAGGTGACACCATTTCTCACAATAGGCTTTTGGGCAGACCCAGCCGGGAGTGGATGAGGAGGGCACTGGGCCTGTACAGGAGTCTGTGTGTCTTTTCAAATATTCCCATCCCCAGTTCATCTTTTCCCACACACGAATGAAGCCAGTTATGTTGCAATGTTGACTTCATTTTGGACACACTCACCCCAGGACATGAGAAGGTGTACTTGTTAGAGGTGGGAAGTCTTTTTTTTTTACCTTCCTGCATGCTTCTAACTTTAGTCTAACCTAATCTTGAGGACACAACAGCTATATGGAATCAGCAAAAGAATTAGTCCTTGACCTCTTCCCACAGCAACACCAGAAAGTCTTGACACAATGGGGGATCCAAAGCGTGGGGAAGAGCCACAGAGCAGGTATTTGATGCAGGCTTGAAGAATTAGACAGGTGCTGTTGGTGTAAGGGCAAAGAATATTTATAATGAGATAAAGTGAACTTGTAAATGTGGTTGTGTTTGAGATGTAAAAAACTAAGATGAATACACTTTTCATTATCTTAAAAGCACATTTCTAAATGTTTACAGTGGTATTGTAATTTAGACCTGTCCACAAATTCTCGCACAGGACTAGTGTCATATTACCTGCCTTCTCACCAAACCTTTCCTAGAAGCAGCTGAATCCTGGCGGAAAGCAAAATCCATTTGAGTTAACATGGAAACCTCAGGGGGACTTTAAAATGATTCTTGAATAATTTTAAAATCTAATTGTATTTACACTCCCAACTGCTATAAGCCCTTTTTCAAATTCATTGGCAAACAAATGAAAATCATCTGAGTTGTATGATTTATCACATGAGGTTTCACCAAGGGTAGCATAGCTGAAATGAACTGCATGTTCTCAAAAGCTAACAGGCAGATCCTGCCCCTTTCAAGCATGCTGGAGGTTTTGACAGTGACTTTTCAGAAGGGGGAGTCTTATTTGTTAAAAAAAAAAGTAGTACACTCTAAAGAACATTTAATGTCATGACTTCTAACATTTGCTGCTGGGGACATTTTGTGGGATACTGATGAGAAAGTGGGATATAAATTATTAGACTCACAATTTCAGTATTAATAATTCTTTGCATTCGCATAGCACTTTTCAACCTAGAAACTCAGTGCACCACTATGCATAGAAATGTATGTGATGGCAAGCTAACAGGAAAGTCATGTAAGGTAGTGTTTGTTCCTCAGAGGGCAGCTGCTATTTAGCAAGGTGAAGCTACAGCTCACATTCCTTGGAGGGGAAGGATCCAGTGAGAGGCAGCATCCTGCTACACTTCCTCACCATAGAAGGGTAAAGCACTCTCAACTCTCAGTGCCCCCTCAGTGGTGGGGCTGTCAGAAATCCTCCAGTTCTTGGTAGTTCTCAATTTTCAGGTGTCTAATAAGGACTCTTGATTCTTAGTAACCAGGAAATAGTCTCTGGAAACAGAGAATCCTGGCAGTTCATATAATAAGAGATTGCCCCTTCTGTTTTGGTCCCAAAGTACTGCATTCAGGATCTGTTATTTTTAAGCACTTAGTTACAGGATTTTGCTCTTATTTAGGGGTGTACAGCTGTAGATAGGAATGAGACATAGGGAAATTTCTATCTGATCTACATAATCAATTGTATGTGTACAGAGACCCATAAATTGCCTGGCCATTCAAAGATGCAGCAACACGCATCAACAATTCCATGTTGTAAGGACTGCATCAAACACAATATTTATGATGCTGTGTGCTCTCTATTTTTCAGTAAAATAATTTCTGGCACAATTCTAATGTACATTGTGGTCTGTCTTGCAGCACTGGACTGTGCTGCTGTAGATTTAAGGGGTAAATAAATCTGTATACATTAATTGGACCAGATGAAACTTGCAATTAGCAGATATTAAAAAGCTTAATTGTTACATTAAGCATATGCAAAACTCGCAGTTAACTGTGTTTTTATAGTGTTAGGGATGTACTGATATCACTAAAAGAAAAAGCTAATAATAAAAGTAAAGGTTTCAGTGCCAAAGGTAATTCAGCTAGATAGCATATGCTCCCTTTTTCATAGGGCACAGGCAGAGCTAAGCTGAAGCATATGTTGCACTGCTCTTTAGTCAAAGACACAGGAGCATTGCACACACTGGTATGGCTGCAGTAACTGGGATCCTCACAGGTTTGCACTTCTCACATTTGGTGGTTGATTGTGCAATTGTATTAACACTGCATTGTACTGGTATTACTGGCATTTAGTTTTCTTGTTTATTTTAAAGTCTGAGTGAAAAAGAAACTGGTGCTATTGAGTTTTAAGCACTTACGACTATCATCTGCTTTCCCAAAAGTTTGCTCTGGCAAATGCATACAATATACATCACATAACTTAGCCACTGAAGACCACTGAGTAGTCACAATATTAAGTATAAATGCCTGCAGACATTTCATGAGATCAAACTCTTAACATTAAGGAGGAATCAAATAGCATTCACGACTTCTTTGGTTAAATGTGGGCACTGAATCACTGTTTGGATGAAGATTCCTTTAATTTTGTAGAATGATGTCTCTTGGTAACAGACAAGAAACCACTTTGTAAAGGGTAAAATCTTAGCAGCTAAGCAACAGTAATGTAAAACCTTGTGAAGCTGTCTGGGGGAGAAAGACTTCCTATAGGTGTAAAATGAATGTTAAATACAAAAATAATATTTGACTGTAGGAACCCTCTAAATATGCCCTATTTTTCAGAGCCCAGATATTAACCAAAAAAAAAAAAGAAGACAGAAATCTAGGCTTATTTCATAAACAAAACCAGAGATGCTGATGCAGTGGTCCAAAAAAAAATCTGGACGTTTATTGACTTTTATTTGTTGTATCCTGTAAACCAAAATTCACATTAGAAATGTCAAAATGACAGATTTCAAAATATTTTGATGGCAGTATTGTCTTCTCAGCACATCTTTCAGCCACTTCTTGGTTTACTTTGTATCACATAATAGTCATAAAATGCACGTTTTCCTTGCCCACCAAAAAAAGTACCACTACAGGAAGGCAGCCCATGGGGCCACCTGGAATCAAGGAGTAGGATTTTTTGTTGCTTTATTTACTCGTTTACTCTTTTATAGAAACAAAGCACTATTTGATCCCTGCTTTTTTTTCACTAAATCTCAATTGCTCAGAAGTTTAACCCCATCCATGTGTTCAGCAGAGGCATTTACAGCACTAATAAAAGCATTTTTCTACAAAGGGTCAAAAACCATTGTTCTTAATACATTTGTGGATCTGCTTTTGAACATCATCCATTAGTTGTAGAAGGTATATTACAGCAGAAATTAAAAAATACTTATTTTAGTGTCAGAATTAATTAATAAATAATTTGAGCATATGTTAGAAAACAGTCTTTTTCTTTATCAGTAATGATACAAGTGACCTGAGAACTCTTGTCTTCATACATCTTACTTTAGTCATCTACCTGCAGAGGGTAGAGCTACCATGTTCTCACTGCTTAGCATGTGGGAATTTAGTAGTCTTCTCTTCAATATGTTATGTCTGCAGGTTAGAAGAGACACAGACTCATCCCTGGCCAGGAAGCTGCTGGCTCCATTCTCATTATGGCAGATTGATCAGTTTATACTGATTACAGGAAATGGCTGTTAACTGGGGAAATAAATAACACATCTGTGAGCAGGGTTTATCTTAAAATTTATTATTTCTCTCTCAAAAAACGATCATGTAGAAAATCAGAGGAGGGGCAACAGTGTTCCATTCAATCACAGAAAGATTTTCTTCATTTCCAGTAACAGCAGATGTTCATTTCCTGTTTTACACAGATGGAAAAGTAAGCATCATTTTATGTCCCTTCAAAATTTCCCTCACAGACATGCTGTACCCCAGCTGATATTAATAGCTATTAGCATGTAGTTCCCCTGAGTAACTTTTATGTCATTTCAAGAAGGAGTGGTAGGTTGATACTGGAAACACTGAAGAGTTGCACATTCCTTGGGTAGCAGGCTGACAAAATGACCTGTACTGTGTACGTACCTGACAGACCAGTCAGTACTCTCTGAGTGGACTGGTTTGATTTGGGGAACACTTCCCACACCATGCAGTGTGGTACAGCTCTTGCACGCACTTCCCCGAGAGACTGGGACAAGGCTGGTGAGAACTGGAAGTGCAAGTTCACACACTGCAATTGTCTGCCTTGAAAGCAATCCATTACACTGACCACACTACTTGTGTTCATTTAAGAAAGAAACTTTAGTGGCCTGCACTGGGCAAGGGTATTTTATCCTTTTCATTTTTTCTTATTTGTAAAAAAAATTAAGTAAGTAAACTTTTTACATTTGGGTTATTCTCACCCATATGTATTTTAGCATTACTGTGCTCTTTATATCCATTTCCTGTCTCATTCATAAGAAACCAGGGTTTTGCATCATATTACAGAGATATTTGTTTTACCAAAAGCATGATTAAGTTTTTAATATCACTGAGTGTAAAGTAAACATGTTGTTTGCAGTAAAGTTTCCACCTCCATTTGCTTTTGGTGCTTATTATAACTTAATGAGTTTTTTATTTAGTTTGTAAAGTGCCCCTTTTTAGCCTCTAGCTGCTGGGTGACACCATCTGTGATTTCCAATGAAATTAAATTAAATGAAAATTCAATCAGCAAAAAGATTGTTGCTTCCACAACTTCACTGAGCAGATCGGGATCATATGTAAGTGAAATGTCTTTCACATGGGAAGCACAACTGCTGTGTGAGCCAGTTTAACTTAAAGGAGGAGACTTCCCAGAGAATGGAGTAGTTAACATACTATTTCCAGTGTATCATGCCTGGTTTAATTAGTGATTAATTATCATTAATGACCCTGGCTCAGCCCTTCTTGGCAATAGGCATTCAGAATGACCTCTCCACTATTTTTCAACGAGAAGCTCATGTCCAGGACATCTTTCTGGTGTCCCCATGCTCGAAGAGGACAACTTTCATTACCTGAGCAGTCTCCACTGTACACAAGCAGGAACTTCTCCAGCTGAGGTAGGCTATGCAGAGTCATGCACTGTGTAGAGGGCACAAATGTTTTGCTTAGAGACTGAAGCATGGACAACATGACACATAAGGGAATTACCCAAAATTGGTTGGTGTAATGAAGAAAGAGATCTTTTTGCACCTGAATTCTCTTCCTTCCTGCTGCAATGCACTTTACTTTCTCCTTTCCCATAACAGTATTATAATCTTCTTTTTAACCAGTTCATAACAGGAAGCATAATGACTGAGAGTTCAACAAAATACCAGTAAAAACATCCCTTGGGAAACAGTTAAGTAGTCAAAGCGTGGAAATGTGGTTTATACTGTTGTATCTGCACTGACATTTTGCTCACCTTCCCATTCCCTTTTGTGAACATACATAAATGAAAGGTATAAACTAATTCCCCTTTCACCATACTCCCCTTTGAGTCAGAAAGATGTGTTCTTCACAAACTAATTTTTACAGGATTTTCCAATAGGTCTTTACACAGTCCATGGCCTAAATTACATATGGTGTAGTTAACAAAGAATAGAAGTAGTGATTTCCACCACAGCGGTGAGCTAATTTAAAAATGGGCACAAATGACAACTTACAGAACCAGAACATCAGAGTATGTGATTACAATCCCTGCACTTCCCAGCAAACACTTTGAGAAAGTGGGGATCAATGTCTAATAGTATTGGTGGCTATTAGTATCCTCCTGAAACATCCAGCTTTTCTGGATCTTATTTGATACAAAAATGAGGTGACTTTGAGAATGTACTAGCAAAGAAACTTTACAAGAATTAGGTGCTTGGGTTTTTTAACCATTCTGTCATCTACCGTTAAGCCTACAGAATCCCTTTCAAAGAATATGAAGTCCTGAGCTCAGGCAGAGTGGGCTACAGAAAAAGGAATTAACTGATGTCAGCAAAATTAATTTTTCATTTTCTGTTAGTTTCTTGCTACAAATTTCTTTTCCATGGGAACCATGTGATCTCTGGTACATCTCCTTGAACACAACAGTGGAGCACGTAAACCATCTGATGAAGGTTAGCAGTGTCAAAATGAAAGACAAAGAGTAAGACATCAATCCAAACTCTTTATACTTGGGAGTTCAGTTTTATAGTTCTACCCCTGATCACTGAGCACAGGTTGGGAGTGCTCAGTGAAACCTACTATATCTGGAAAAAGAGGCATGTTTGTGTGAGCAAAACAATGGGTGTCACCAGGTGTCACTATTACACGGGTTTCTTCTTTATGTGTGAGCAAATGGCCAGTTTGGGGAAGATATACTGCATTATGATTTCATGTTTAAGCATTTGGTTTGGAGCCATCAATGTAGGTAGGTAGAGTTTTGCAAGTGCAGGAGAGCTTGCTTTCTTCTCTGAGCTGGTGTTTTGCAGATCATTTATCACTGGGAACAGAGAGAGCCACTGGGCTGAGGTTCCTGTTATAGGGCATTGCCCCATGTACTGTTGCAGTACCACTGTTCTAGAACTTATACGTATACATACAAATAAAATGTATTTTAATATCTCCTGTAAACACATCACTGCATCTTCTTCACTGACAAATTGCCTGCAGATGCCTGATCATCTGCTGCTATATAGCGGAAGATAGATGTGGTACTAAAACAAGGTGCACCACTCACATTTGTTTTACAGTGTTGGTGTATTATGTATCAAGCAGAGAAAACAAGGTAAATATTTGGAGAAAAATTGGTAGAGCATAAGGATAATAGTGACTGCAGACTTATTTTTACTATAAAATTGCAGACATAAACTTACCTTAACAAAGGACAAGTATGTCCTCTATTCGAAGCAGTGGCATATCTTTCTTAGATGATAACATGCGACTTCCCACAATATCTTACATTTCAGAAATCCTAACTGATGTGTGGGTAATGCACTGAGTGACTCTCAGACGCAACCCAAGCTAAAGCTTTATGACAAATCGCACTTGCATTCACAAGGAGCACGCAAAGAGCCCCACTTCTATCTTGCCACAGGTGGGAAGGGCATAGGTAAGCACAGAATGAGTTTGGATGTTTGCGGAAGGAAGCAATATTGACCAGCTATTGCATGAGAGAGACAGTAGTCTAGGTTGATATTTGTATACTACCATTGAAGCAGCTGGCATATCTGCAAATATTTGATGTGTTCTGTTTGGTATCAAGTGAGGTTGGTTAGTTTTAACGAAGCTTTATATTCAGCCTGCCTGACAGCCCCAGGGTAGTAAGGAAATGTGCCTCTGCTGACCCCAGGGGGTGAGCCCGGTGGGGAGCGCTGCAGAGAAAGCACTGAAATGCTCCAGGGTGTATTTGTTGCTTCAGCCTTAGTAATCCACCAGAGAATGCCATCTGCAGCAAAAGGAATTTCTGGCAAATAAAACTGTTTTCAATAGCTGCCTTTCTCCAAAGCTTACTGGCGGTAACAGGAATCTTTAATCTGATCAAATAGACTTTGCATCATTCCCTGTTTTGAAGGTTTCTTGCTTCCTACCTAATATTGTGGCTTCTGATGTGCTGCATTGCAGCTCTGTCTCTGGAAGAAGCAGTTTTGAAATTGATGAATCACTCGCTCTCTTGAGATATTGCCATATAGGCCTATAACTGTCATAAATAATATTGCAGTGATTGAACTTAAAAGTCACGATCTGTGGAAGAATCTAATCCCCGTTGAACACTCACAGCTGCCTGCCTTTACTCTTTACCAGAAACTTCACCTGATTCACTTCAAGGGGTAAACCTCTTTCAAGATATTTTCTTTCCTTTGCTTAAGAAACACTATCCTTTTCTCTTCATGCTCTGACATTGCTTCTTCCCCTGAAAGCTCATGCCCTTGGACATTTGAACCTCATTAAATTTAGAAAGCCCAGTGACTTGGTTTTGTTCCCATAGTGATGTTGCAAATCTCATATTTGCAAGGGAATTGCATAGGATTCTCTTTAAACAGATTCATTTTCTCTTGTGCTTGCCAACAC
This sequence comes from Melopsittacus undulatus, assembly GCF_012275295.1. Taxonomy (NCBI): domain Eukaryota; kingdom Metazoa; phylum Chordata; class Aves; order Psittaciformes; family Psittaculidae; genus Melopsittacus; species Melopsittacus undulatus. The sequence goes on from NC_047535.1 coordinate 20,035,838, forward strand.
GAAGTATAATATCACATCCTCTTCTATTTAGAAAACATGAATCTGAGACCTTTCCATGAGACACAGAGCTTTACAGCACTATAGAGAAAAGGACACACTACTTGGTATGTTTAACAGGAAAATGCAGAAGGTTAAAAGAATAAAAAAAGCTTGAAGCAAAAAAAACCCTCACATATATGATATGTACCAATGTAAATTGAGGACAAGTTTTTGATACCTGGGAAAGCATTCACAATCCTCTACCTGTCTCAGGATAAGGCATGTGACAAGGGACTTACTGTGCTGGAGTAACAGACCCTTGATGAATAACAGTTCCTTCTTGTGGCTCAGCAAGCACTGTCCTGGTTGCAACTACCACAGCCTGCAGGTGCTGACTAGCATGACTCCATCTTAAGCACTTGCTCCTGGGCACTCAAAAGAGGGCCAGTTTTATTAAGCAAGTTGGAGCCCATCAAAAAGATGGTACTCCTGATAGCTCAAGACTAAAATAAGGTAATGCATTACACATTGTGTAATGAAGATAGCTGGAAGCATTACAAAATGGCTGGAGAAATCTCCAACATTAATATTTGATTCAAGATCTTTTAGTTGTCTGTGGCATATTTTGATTGAGGAGGCTTGTGAGTATATTTATTTATTTTTAGATTTATGTAAATGTGCACAGTCAACATCTCTTGAGGCACCAGTAATGACATCCAGTAATATATACTGCATAGCGCAAGCCCATTTCCATCAGGGCAAAGAAGCAATCCTGCTCACCCCACCCAAATTAAAAACAAAAACAAACCAAAGAACAACTGCCGAATTCCCTTGGGGGAGCCCTTGACAAAGCAGGTAACAGCTCACAGCACTTCCCCCTGGCCAGCGGAGGGGCAAGCGCCATACCGGGAAGGAATCTGTGTTTCAGGGTCACAGCTGCTGGTCCTATGCAGCTCTGGCAGGTTCAGTGACCCGCAGGGTGTTTGCACGGTGCCCCAGCCAGCCTGGAAGTGCACTGGAGGAGAGGCAGCACTGCTGCTGCTCCTACTCCCCAGCACGTTTCCATGTGTCACCCAGAACACATCTGCAGAGAAGCCAGGAGCCCCAGTAGCAAGCAAATAGCTCCAGGCAGTGGTGCAGAGCCCAGGGCAGGCATGGGGTGTGCGCTCCGCGGGGACACCCTCTGTCAGCCCCGGTGGAGAGTACAGTGAACTCCAGGCTGAGCCATTCCTGAGCCTACCTAAAGGCATGACTTGCTCATGCAGAAAGGTACGTGCCTGCAGCCCATGCTCTCTCCCTGAGCTGTGTAGCCTTGCAGGTGCAAATTTCAGATTGAGGTAGATACATGTTTGATCTTTTCAGTTCTAGCTCTGATGTCCTATCTGCTGATGAAATGACACATGATTATCCCTTAAAAACAAGATCTATCCTGCCAAGCCCTACTAAAGCATCTTTCTAAGTAGGCTTTTCTGATGGGGGATTTGTTGTAATGAAGAGTCTTATGAAAACTATATGCAGTTTGCAAGGATTCAGAAAGCCAGCATATAACTAGGTGATGGATGTTTCCTAAAGCTGAGCAGCTGAGGGAAGGGCTGCCTGTGCTCTGTGCTGCGGGTCGTGTCTGGCATGCTACTGGGGAGCTGGCTCCTGCCTGCCCTGGCCCAAGCATTTCCCCTTCCCAGAAATGGACCATGAGGTTGTCTGATACAAGAGCTTTCCTATACAGCGTTTTCCCCGCAGCCACCTATACAGGTCCCTTCTGGACTCTCTGACAGGGAGACCATGGGCTTCAGGAAGTCCAAGGATGTGCAGCACTTGTTGCAAAGGAGGGGACATCCAGCACATCTCAGGGGGTTATGGTGGGCAGCTCCAGTCTGTTCCCCTGCTCTGAGTACTCATTCAAGCTGAAGCACAACTGAAGAATGGTTTGATTTAACCACTTTGCTCTTCTCCAAGCTTGAGCAGGTCAAACTATCTAATAAGGTCTGGGCTCACAGCAATTTTGGCCAAGATATTTTTTGCAGGTAGAAATACAACTATCATCAGAAAATTAATTACAAAGTGTTGTCTTGTATTTTTAGTAAGAGAAAGAGTTGTGACAAACATTTGTGACTCTTCTATTGCTCTGAAAGCACAAGGAAACATCTGTTCTCTTGCAAAATCTTTTCATTTTCTTAAGAAAAGTGAAGCGACAAATTTACTTTTTTCAAAAACAGGTTAAAGATGAGAGAAATTCAGCCCTCAGCTTATATGATTTTTTTTCCCAATAGTAATATTTCAGTGCTCTTAAAATCATTTTACACTTTAAACTGCTTTTTGGTTAACTGGAATACCATTTTAACAGGGTTTTTTATGCCTAAGTTTTCTTTCAAGTGAGGGCATTTAGCAAAACAAACATTCTTAAAGGAAAAATATTCCAGAATTATCTTCTCTATTTTACAGCATGAGTGGAGTTAAAATGAAAGCTAAACTCTTCCTCTGCATATTTTCCCTCCTACATTTTTCTGTACCCAAATACAATTATTTTCTCACTTTCATCTTCACTCCATGTAAAGAAATGTGAAACAAGATAGGGGGCTTCTTGCTTCATCTCATTCAAGGGGAATTTTTGAAAACAAAAATAAGGGGGAGGCCATCAACTTAAAATCTGATTTTCCAGAAATATTTCAGGACAGAAGTCCTGCTTGTCCCACCAGGACACTAGTCCTCCTCACCTTGAGATGTCCCCATTGCCTGCTCTCCCATGAAATCCCACCCATGGAAGCTCTCTCCTTTATTCTGGCTCTTCTAAGTAAGGAATAAACACTATTTTAGAGCTGTCACTGTTTCTGCTGGTAGGCAAACTTCCAGCTTTCTGAGGACTGCTTTTGTCTAATTGGTCTGGTAAGTAATTCAGCTGCAGCCTGAAGAAGACAGCGATTCCTCGTGGCTGATGGGGGCTGCTTTGTGCTCATGTCACAGTGTCTGTGGAAAATTGTTAGCTTGCACTGTGGTAATTCAATTTTGATGAATACCCCATAACTTAATTTACTCTGTGGCAAAACACAATTGTATAAACAAATTGGTTCTGTCCACACCCATCGTATCTTCACTGCGCATCATTTTAATAGTAACTGCTTTGAGCTAAGATAGATTCTAGTGTAGACCCTGAAGGAGGAATGTGTCTGTAAGCACATTATTTTAGTTTCACAGTACAGCTTTTACGGAGGTTATTCACTGAATGTGAGAATAACAGACCAAAATAAAGGCCCCAATACATCAGAAAAGCTGAGCTGTGATAATATCAGAGAGACCCTGGCAGGGACAGGACACTTCTGTGTGAGGTCACACATGGTCAACACAGTGACAGTCTCTGCTCCAAGGAATGTGTAGCAGTTATGGTACAAATGTGTAAAATATTCTCCATCACCAGCATAGGAAATTATACAAAGTAGTTAAAAAAATACCCTTAAAACCTTGATAACTGACTTAAGTTGGACTCAGGCATACTGATGGTCATTGACTGTGGGGTTGTGTTGTGGTGAGGAGAGCTATTTTGGGTTTGTGATAACAGAATATTGAAGGCAAAATCAATAGAGATTTGCTGTATCATGTTTGCTTTACATTTTGGAAGTGTTGCATGCAAATATTAACAGAATTATAAAATTTCAGCCTAATAAAAGAGTGAAAACAAAATCAAAGCAGTGTTAACAACAGTGAGGCAATTCTGGTCCTTTCATTCCCTTCAGAGCCACCCTGTGAGTTTGACTTCCATTCACACAGTGGCTGCTTTGTGCAAGCACAGCTTTATCTGGGGAAAAGGGTGATAGAAGATGTTTTAAAACAGACCAAAGACACTGACTGTCTTTGCACTGGTACAGAAATGCCATGTCAAGCTGCCGAGGCTCGCCTTTGAAGAAATCCTGATAACCCCATTGATCAGAGTGGGATTATATCCAGGGTCAGATCAGCCCAGTGCTATTTCTAGAATTGATGTTATCACCTCCAGTTCCCACTCCATGCTCTCCAAATGTCCATTTTTGAATGGACATCCACAGATGTTTCCAGGCACTCTCAAGGCAAACATGTGGCACAAGCTCCTTGCAGCATTTTCTTTAATGGATCAAGATGGTCTTAGGAAGGTGTTTAGCATATGCTTCCCATTTGCCCCCTCTCTGATGCACAGAGGGGTCTAGGAAGTCTGCAGATACTCCCTGCTGCCCAGGTGCCTGGCATTGGAGGCTTGATGCAATTTTAAAGCGTCACTAGCATTCATGCTGCATCTTTTGACACTTAAATGTGTCTAAAAGTCTGGCTTTTCTCACCAAATCCTCTGTGCATGCCAAGCTACACCGTATTCTGTTCCTTTATAAAGTGAGAGGGGACCCTGCACCAGGAGGACGCTGTGTGTTCACAGCACCTGGTCAGCAGGCAGCTATGACCAGCTTGCCAGTGAATCGGTCATGCTCATTTGAAATCTTTTGTGTAGGTTTCAGTAAGTGGTAAAGACTAATGTAGGTGCAAACAAACATTTGATAAATTGACTTGCAGAAAGCAGTTGTGACTTTGTCTTGGGCCCAGGGTGTTCTTCACAGATACTATTTGTTGTTTGTAGCATCTGCCTAAGTATCAGCTTTTCTAATCTGTGGATCTGTTATTAAAGGAGAAAGGTAGAAATTTAAGACTTATTGGTCTAAGCCATGTAGAGGGTATGGATTTAAGCTAAGGATGCTCTGCACAGCAGCAAAAGCTGTAGGAAGAGCCTGTTTACTTACTCTTCCAGATTCAGTGACCTGATGTTGTTTCTGCTCCCTGACTGCATCAGGCTTTCGTTTTTAACAAGGAGCTTTGGTTCATGCTATCATGGACAAATGCAGGTTTCTCTAACACTGTGGTGAATATTTGTGGCTAATAGAGAGCATGATCTTACAGAGAGTAGCAAATTGGATTTAAATTGCATATTCACAGGCAGCTTCAAAACTTCTTTTGAGTTTCTCTTGAGTTTTGCAGGACTAGGAATGATTTTTAGCCATAGACTGCATTGGCCTTCAAGAACTAGAATCGTTCAACAGTGTCATGGGTTATAAACTCTTACCTTACACTCCATATGGTATGTATGAAACTGTCATTTACCAGCAAGTTAAGCACATGCCTGAATGGTGTCCTGAGCAGGACTGATTATAGCAATGTCCTCATATGCTTTCCTGGCTTGGGACTCAGTAAATTAATTTAAGCATGTACATAAATAGTTGCAGTATGGGGCTATAATATAATTGTTCCATTTTATAAAAATGGATAAAAATAGAATAAAAAATGGAATCAAAGTGCTTCACCTTAATGTAGAGCAGATGTATTTTAAGCAACATTTTTGAGTTTGATCTTTTGAATTTTATTGTTGGTTTCAGGATTTGCTCAGTCCTTCTCTGATCTGTTGTGAAATGTTAGGTTATTTCCACCAAAGGTGGTCTCTGTATTAAGATGCAAGCTGCTTTAACAGTAGATTAACCATTGTGTAATGATGATAATGGATGAATGCTTTTGTCACTAACAAAACTGCATAACCACATATAAGCTCTAAAAACAGCATAAAAAATAGCATTGTTTAATCTGTTTCAAGAAGATTGTAAATGCCTTGAGATATTGATCCAGCCTGCAAGCCTGCTTATAAGGATACTCTCTGCCTGCTGTACTGTGCTTAGATACAATCTAATAAGAGCTCATTGAATAATAAACAATGGTAGCCACCCAATCCGAAAAATTTAGATTGACGGAACTCCCTCCCCAGTAAAGAGAAAAATTCTAGAGCTGCCCATAAACCCATTACTGTCCACTCACCCATAAGCCAATAGAAGATCTTGGATTATTGGAACTCTTAGCTTTAAGAGAAATTGCTTTCCTAAATTTGACCTCCCACACTAAATATAAAATATGGACCATCTGTAATGAAGGGATTGCAGCCCAAATAGCTATCATCTCTCGGTGGCAAAGGTTAGAAGGTTGATGCACATTGGTTCCATGGGGATGGGGATGGTGGTGACCTTTGGCATGAAAATGGTCACTTGGAGCTGTAATGTGAGAGAAGGGGGTCAGGTATTAGCCACTAAAGACTCTCTGATGCTGTGTCCTTGTTAAGCTTTTACAGAAAAAGGCACAGAGGCATTGTGGGAAACAGCATCAAATCCCATCTACCAGATCTGAATATGATACAGAGGAAAAGTGAAACTGGATATATGCTTCATTTAGGTAACATTTCTTCACTTCTTAAAAGGACAAATGTCATCTGAGCTTATATAAAGCATTCATTTCAAAGGAAAAAAAGGTAAAAATATTAATCTTTTGCTGCTCTTGGACTCAGCGGTGTATTTGACTGCTCATGATGGGCCAAGTATATGTGCACAAAGATACATTCCCTTTTCTTGTTTACTTATGGAATTCAGTACTGCAGAAGGCAAAACAAAAATACAGTATGTGGTTAAACAAAATTGCTGTTGTCCATACCCTGTGTTTTAGTGTAATTCCTGTAAATGATTGTGAGGGGATATAGAGGGAAACACAGTGAACACAATGTTCCTTTTTGATCAGCAGCTTTTAACAAAGGAAGGATGTTGAACATCTGAAAGTAGGGAGTGTGGAGTTCACTGCAGGTCACCATTAAGGACAAGAACAAGGTAATGTAAGAGGCTGTGTGATTCCAGGTTGACAGGAGGATTTTGAAAGATCAAAAGTGTTTTCTATATATGCTATAGAGGACCAGAAGGGCTTTCAGTCAACAGATGAAAATGCTAATGTTTAGAAATGATGAAAGCAAGACAAATGTGGTGGTGAATTCCAACTGAGTCATCAAAACAACAAGTATTCTTAGTCTGTGGTTTTTAAAAGATTATTGCAAATTGTCCATCAGTGCAGGTGTGGTAAAAATGGTTGTTCTGTTGCTATATGAACGGTTCACTGCATTTGTTATTTTGGGATGGCAGAGTTGACAGTGAGTTGTGGCTTGCAATATTCATTCTTTTAGATGTAGACGTATTTGAATAAGTCTGATAATTTGTGAAGCTTTACATTGTATTCTCTTCCTTTCAGTAAGAGCAATAGAAACATTTCTACTGTATAATTAGGGAGCTGGAGAGAAAAGAAAGAAACAATTAATAGCTGTTTCTGATAGAACCTTCATCAGTTTAGTGTGAAAAAGAAAAATGATGGAGTAATATTGCCACCAGCATTTCCTCAGTCAGGTGACTTTTTTTGCTAGATCAATTCTGGTTGCTAAGCAACAAGCAAAAAGGCACTGTTATGTTTTGGTAAATCTTTTAGTTTTGAATATTCTGTGATGGAGTTCCATGTACTGTATCTATTACTAATGCTGTTGATTCACGACTCACGGTATTTTCTGAGCCATAAAGGCCCATCTTTTCCTATTTAAATGGGACGATGTTATTCAGTTATCAGAAAAACTTTTGTGGCTAATACACATCTGAAAATACAAAACTGAGGCAGTGATTAGAGAATTTGTTAAAGACAGCAACAGCAAAATCATTAAAACAACTCTGACATTTTTGGTTAATGATATCTACATTAACGAGTTAATTGCCAGTGCATCACATTTTATGCTACGATCAAATATTAATGTTATCAATGTTATAATAATAGCATCTATTGATATAATTGAAGCTTGCTTTCCAATAGGTGTCACCATGAATAATAACATTGCAGTATTAAAATCAATAATAAGAATATTAGGAGGGCATTATAAAATGTCAATACAATGAACACCACTTAAATAAATGCTTGATATAAAACAAACTGACTAAATATACTAAGCTATAATTTAAAAGAATAAATTCTCAACCCTTTGTATAACAGTCTGAACCATTCTTAAAAGCATCAGGTTTAACCTAATAATACAATAAAGCTGTGAAGAGGAGAAAATCCTTGTATGTTCAGTGAGAGACTATTTAAAGAGTAGAAGATACATCTGAAGAAATTATAAATATTGGAAGTGGTCTGATGTTGCATTTAAGATAAAGCTTTAGTCTTGCAAAAATCCGAAATCTGCTCGCAAATGTCAATGCCTGTCTTCCTGTGAGAGGTCAGTTCAAGTCAGGCACACAGCTGAGTTTTGGAAGGATGCGTGCCTGGCTAGCTTACACGGTATATAAAGAATCAGCAGCACAGCCCTGGAAGAAGTCTGGAAAGAGAAAATTCCAATTTTCCAACATGAAATATCTTGTCAGTTTGTGGTCATTGTTGTTCCATTTCAACAGTGGCAAACTGGCACAAAGATAAGTGTGTGGGGGTAATTCTCTATGCCTTTTGGCAACTGACAATGATGTTAGAAAAGAAAGGTTTCAAGGAGTCTTTGACAGTCTCACACGTGGGTACAGCCATTGCTGTTTGTGGGGAACAGCAAGCAGGGCAAATATTTGGGGAAAAAGGCACAATTAAGGGGTTTCATTGCTACCTAGGGGACAGGGCAAAATGCCCACAGATGGTTGTTGGCACCAGCCATTATCCTGACAGCCAGAAACAGCTAGGTGATCACTAGCAGATGCCTGGGGTGGGGGCATTTGTTTGTGCTTTGAGGTTTTCTTTGTCATATCTGTGCCCTGAAACAAGGAGGAGGATCAACTCTCCTACAGCTGCATAGCTGATCAGAGGAGCAGAGAGTGGAGAAAGTGACCTGCAGAGAGTGCAAGGATAGCCCATCCTTAGAAACACTGATCCTTGAAGACATGCCTTGCCACTGGGGAGTAGTAATCTACAACAGAAAACCAGTTGTACATTACTTTCACCTCATGTGGTATGCTGAGCTGGGTGGGAAGCAACAGGATGAGCGCAGCAGCCAGGTCCAAGCACCTCTTCATGTGGCTGGAGGTGGGCAGCAGCCACAGAAGCTCTTTCCAGGGCATCATAGCATAAGTTATAAGTAAATTGACAGAGGCCAATGGTACTTCGAATGAGTATCCAAGTTGTTAGCTCTGGCTGTCTTGCCATTCTTGACTGCCTGTGGTAACAATCTCTATTCCCCACCAGCAGGGTTTGCTGCTGGAGATGTGGTGCATTTGAAAGCTTATTTGGGAGCTCTGTAAATCAAATTTGTTAATCTGTAGGCTTTTTATTACCAGTGTTGTCTTCAGCTCTATCTGCCAAAAAAGTTTTAAGACAATTCAGACTTATTTGCCCAGAAACATTTGACATTTACTTCATTATTTAGTGGACTGCATTCTCTTTAAATAAATTTTCCAGTGATCTGGACTTTCACCATGAAAATCTGTACAGTGAACTCCTAGTTTATTATGCCTACTTGAAAAGGGTAATTTAATAAGGCATCAGTACAAATACTTAATTGTGCAATGGCTATTGACAATGCCTTTAAACAGTTGCATATTTGCCAGATTTAGCTAATGGAAGTAGAATTGCCACTTAATGTCTCAGTTTGCACTCGCTGAAAATAAATTGTATCTGACATTCCTTTGGCTTTTAAAGGACATATTTAGATATTTACAGTCAGATTGATCTATTGTTGCATTTATGTTTCTTGTGTGAAAAAGTATGAAGTAATTTAGATGGAGATACTTATTTACACATTCACTATTTGTAGTAGCTTCACACAGTCTGATATTTCACAAACTTGGAATATTGATATCAGAGAGGGTTGACTGAAAAAAACTTGGCAAAATCTATTTGTTTCAAAATGTGTGGATTTGTCAAGTGTGCACTAATTTACTGAAGCAGGCTCCCTTTTAACATTTTCATTTATAAGAAGTTTTAAAAATTAAGGTGAAAATTGTTCATACAGAATTTTACATCATTTTCTGAAAGTTCATTTTCATTACATTTCCTTTGAAAATGTAATTCCTTGTGAAAGTAGGTCAAGAAAAAAGTGTAAAAGCAGAATGATGGCATTTTGAACACAGGAAATCAAAATACTCTGTCATAAGCTCAAATTTTTCTGAAGTTTTTGGTTAAAAAAACTTTTACACTGTTTCATTCTGATTTAGGATGCAAATGAGATCTGCAATATTAAAAATGTTCGTAAGATGGCAAACCTATTTCATATTGAGTTCTAGTGCAGATGTATTTAACTCATTTTATATTCTCCGTTAGAAATATAATTACTTATCTCCGTACTTCCCCTTTCCTCACACCTCATTTAAGAAACAAAAAACTTTTTCTAATGAAGCAACTTATCACATTAAGAGGCTCAGTAGCAATTGAATTGCTACTATGGTGATACTACAGTCTTTTTCAATGGATTTTTAACTTTTGTAATGAATGTACCATAAAGCGCAAATCTACTTAAGTCTAATGAAAGAATTTTTTTCATTTAACAGTTATCTGTAAATGTTCAGGTTTGTTTGTAGATTGATACATAAAAAAAATTCTACTTTAGATTTTTGAATTGTTAAGATATAGGATTGAAAACATGTAAACATCAATTTATCTGAGTTAGATTTCACTTCATCATTCAGTTGGAAGAGCAGTGCTTTGTTGGAGACACAGCTTACTCTTCAAAAATTGAGCTCGTTTCTTGGATAGCATATACAGGCACTTCTGCCATTTTAATTTCCTTTGCTTGTACAAGTCCAGGAATTACTTTGTGCCTTGTACTGCCCAAGTCACAGGGCAGGAACAGAGTGGACAGTAAAGCGAAGAGCTCTAAAATTTGGGATCAGCTTTTGCTAAGTTTTGTGGTCCCTGGGAGGAAGGGTGAGAGCTGAAAGAGCTGCTCCTGGCCATTGACTGTCAGCTTCCTTGTTTCCATTCTGCTTTCAGATCTCAGTACTGAGGGATGTCAGGGATGGGAGCAATAGCATGTCCATGGATGAAGTTTAATGCTGAAAGGGAATTTAAGTGTTTTCTACCTTGTTTCCTACTGCCTGCAAGCATGAATTCATGTCTCTTGAGCTGCCCTTTTGTTTGTGACTACTGATTTGTGGATGATTTGAAAACATCTCTTGAATCTACATTTTCTAGAATCCAGAGAAAATCAGCCAGACTTTGCTGTCTAGACCAATTGCACCATGCATAAACAATAAGTAGTGGTAGATATCCATATTTTCAGTACTAAACTGCTTAGTCAGAGACTTATGAACAGGCATAAACACAGGATGAGGATTAGCCTGTGAGATTGCTGCTGTGCACTTTAACCATCTGGTCTTTTACATTGGCCATACTTAAGTTTAAATTTAAAGTCTGTATTCATTTTCTTTGTTAATTAGCAGTTCACGCCCATTCAGAAACACTCTGCAGCCCTTCCAGCTGTTAACCAAATCCAATGTCTTCCATCTGCATGTGTCAGTGGGCCAAGAATCACAGCTCCATGTTTTGGGTGCTAGAGCTCCACCTGGTAATGTTGTGACACTTGTTTAATACATTGGAGTTTAAAGGAGGATCAAGAATAATGAGAGAAGGGACCATATAGGTAACATTTCCTTTACCTCTGCTGTCACTGTATTCCCCAAGAAAATGCCCCAACACTCTTGTGGACTACAGTGCTGCCGAGCAAGTTGCCCCATCTTTTGATGTGAACCAGGAAGTCTGATGATTAATTTGAGTTTGGGGCTTGTTTTTTTTTTCAGTTCAGTGACAAATTTTGGCACCCGTTTCAAGTCCACTCTATTTAAAACCTCAATCAATCGGTTTTGAGGCATTTATGGGTGGGTTTTTTTTCCTGTACATTTGGTGGGTTAATTTTGCTGATTCATATGCTCAGACAGAGATAACCATTGGAATGAGAAATAGTAGTAGGAAGCTTAATACCTAGATTCTCAGCTTCCCAAACTTCTATGTGGCATAGAGAGGAACTGATTTTCCAGTGCATAGTATGATGTCCTATTGTACTTCCTCTTGCTTGGGCAGCAACTTGCAAATTCAGTCAGCTCACCATTCTTCTGATTCTAAAATGGTGGTTAAGAATAGCTTTCTTTTCCCTCCCTTAACTCTATTTTTCCTGGCTGATTTTATTCCTGTCATCTTTGAAATGCTCAGTTGGTTGCCTGTCCATTGACTTCTGCCTGAGCTTTGCATTTCTGGGCATTTCTCTGGGCCCATGCTGCACTGTACTGCATCTTTCTGAAGACTTCATAATGATCTTAAAAGATCACTAGAGAGAAAATGAATGCTCTTTTGAGATCAGTCTGTGCTGAACTATTCCTCAGTTCTGTGTGTTCTTGAAATGCAGGTACTATACGTTGATAAGGAGTTACGTTTGGCTTAGAATACACCGAATCTTTCCCTGGAGAAGACCACTGCCTGCAATGTTGTAGGAAGTCATGCAAAGGAGTAAAAAACAAAAGGATAGTATCAAGTGATGGAAACGGGATAAAGGAGAAAGCAGTAGAGAAACTAGTTTATGACCCTGGAGTCCATCAGGATTTATCCCTCCGTACTCAATGGCCTAAGGACAGCTCAGCTCCAATGATTCAGTGACGCAAACTGCCACCTAAGCTACAGGTTCTCATATTTGGAGTTTGCTCTTTGCTAAGTTAGATTTGCCAAAGTTCATTATTTCAACATTAAGCAGTACTGGAAAATTCCACTCACTGCTGGAGAGTGAATAGATTTTTTGCAGCTGAAATGAGTGAATAAAAAGTCACTGCCTATGATCTGTCTATGAAAAAGTGCACATGGGACCTCCTATGTAGGAATATGTATCTCTCTGTGTGTGCACATTATTTCTTTGGTATTTTTCCAACAGTGAAGATAATCCAGACGCTCAGATGTTTGCCTAACTCCCTTGAATAGCTGTTGCCAGGTCATTGGAAAAGGTTTTCTGTTGTTACGGCACACCAACTATGTAAACTATTTCATGCTTCCAAAGAGTACAAACCTGTAACCAAACTTTCATTCAAGCACCTGTAAATGTCCATAGGGAAGATAACAATTTTCTCCTCTTGCCACTGTTTTGTTAAAAAAAAACTAATAATAGAGAAAAAAAACTTACGACAAGGAGTAATAAAAAGGTAATCCATAGTCTGGGGCCTTGTGTAAATACAGTAAACATGAAGAATTTATTACGTTTTTCTTATTCCAGGTGGAGATTGTTAAAGGCAGGCTTACTTCTCTTGAACTGTTCAAAATTAACTTTCTCAGAGTACAAAGTTTCACTAAGTGTCTTAAAATCAATCATCAAGCTGGATGGTCTGGAAATGTGATAGCTGAAGCGGTACAAACAGGGAGAAAGAAGTGGAGGGGGAAGCTCTGTAGGTGCCCTCCTTGGGCTTGTCCCTGGCAGGCTTCTGGGAGAGGCTGGGGAAGGAAGGCTGGTGCCCTCCCAGAGAAGGGAAATGACTCAGTGCACTGGGGAAAACCAAACCAACACCTCCAAAATAGTCCTCAGAAAGAAAAAGAAAACATGCAGAGAGAAGCCAGCCAGAAGCCCAAAGGAACCAGAGCAGCAGAACCCTGGGCTCTGCTTGCTTTGGGTGTTTTCTGTCCTTTTCACCAACCACTGCTTTGCTGTTGCATGAGCCGTGAGGCAGGTGTGGTTCCCTCCACTCAATGTGCTGTCCCCACTTAACCTAAACCCTCACAACTCACCTCCCACCTCCCTCAAAACCTGTACAAGGCAACTTCTGGTCCTGGGACATGGTTAGGTTGTGCATTCAGCACTTTATTCCTTTTGTCTGTGCTTTCTATTAAGATTGCAAGCTCCTGGGACACACTCTGTAGTTTGTTTTTGCAGGCTTTAAAAACAGGGTCTAATTTTATAGTGTCCACATAATGGCTATCATTATGTACTCCACTATAAGCCCAGTTCCTCATAATTAATGAAAACTACTCAGGTAGCAAGGTCAAGGTGAAAAACTCTTCCTGTCGGTTTGAAGCACTTTTTCCATTTACTTATTAATATTCTAACTGCTGTTGAAATGTTGTGGCTGTGAGCTCTTTCTATCTGGGATTTTAGATCACAGCAGTTTCACCAAGAGAGAACCAGAATCTGAAAACCTTAATAATTTGTGCAGTCTCAGCTAATGGAAGTGTTCCTATAGAAGACACCTAGCCTCTTCATGCATGTACTTCTCTCTCATTGTGTTCAGTGAAACCAGTGTCACAGTTATACTGATTCTTGATAATAATGAAATTACAGTTGTTATTTATCATAGTTGAGATAAACTCTAATCTTCATGGAAACCCTTATATTTGGTTCAGGAAATCAAAAGTAAAACATTTGAAAGCTCACTTCTATCTATTTAAGCAACTGAAAACCTGCAAAGTTTGTTTCCAAATGTACTTTCCAGTCTGTTTATATCCCTGGCAGTGTTCAAGGCCAGGTTGGATGAAGCCTTGGGTGATAGGGTTTAGTGTGAGGTGTCCCTGCCCATGGCAGGGGGGTTGGGACTAGATGATCTTAAGGTCCTTTCCAACCCTAACTATTCTATGATTTTATGATTCTATGAGATATAAATATCTTCATTTCCAAACTATATCAAATTTTGAATTTCATGAGACTTTCAGATATAAGAAGCCATCAGCTACAGGTCAGCAGCAAGAACCACTGTTTTCTTCTGCAGGCAAAGTTAAGATCCTTGCTCCAATCTCATCATGTTTTTAAGCAAGACTGTTAAAATGTATTAGGCATTCTATGAAAAGTGACACAGAATACCAATAGGTAACACAGGGTGAATCTTTTTCTTTTATAAATCCTCCACAAAGCCTTATAGGTCCATATTCTGCTCAGGACTCATCATTATGAGTCTAAAACCACATGAGGGTTTACCAGCATCAAATGAGTCTGTATTTCAGACATGGACAAAGGAAAATGGCTTCTTTTGAGTGTGTATATCTGATCTTGCAGCAAAATATCAAGTCCTACTCCCTTTATATTACGTATTTTATTATTTTTATTATTAATACTATTATATGTGCTAATCAATCTTACTGAGTTCACAGGTTACCCTGATAACAAAAATGACTGCACACATTATTCTGCATCTGACAGAGTTTGTTGCTTGGCCCTAGCATACCCCTCTCTTTTTCTTACCTGTAGCACAGAAAATAGATATAGGCCTGGATGAGGTAAAGGTGATCAATGTCAAAACTGTAAGAGTATGTCCCTAAATGCCACCATCATGCACTGGGTGGGAATTTTGTAAATATTTGATCAGTTCTGAAATTTGCATAAAACAGTTACAGACAAATTGCACAGTGACTCTTGGGTCCATAGACACACTGCAGCACAGAGAGGGCAGAGCCTGGCTGCTCGTCACTGTGCACGGCATAGCTCGTGCTCCAAGATCAAACCCTGGCACACTAGCAGCCAGCTCCTCCCAAGCACAGGTTTGGTATTTGCCTCAGCAGTGAAGCTGTCTGCAGTCACACATGCATAGTTCAGTAAAATCAATGGAAGCATTTCCATGGAGTTCAGTAGGCTTTGAATCGCATCTGCTTTTGAGCACCATAAACGATAGCCATAACACTGCATGCAGGGATCTGTTAGTGCACGTTTCACCATTTCAGGAGGATGTGATAGAAAAGAGGTCAGTATCATAAAGGTATGCAAGGATTACTGTATGTAAAATAGAGTTCTTAGTTCATCCTGCACCTAATGTGCAATAAAAGAGAGGCTGACCACTTAGTAAATTCCCCAGTTCTTCACATAAATTTAGTGGCAAAATTCAGTTCTTAGTTACAGACAGATTGCTAAAAAGGAAATTGCTGCTCAAAGCCAAATTCTGACCTCACTTGCCAGATTATAAATTCAGAGTAATCCCTCTGACTTTGGTGAATTCATCTCTGCTTTGAATTGTGTAAATAAGAGATAACTAGGAACTATATTATAAAAATTCAACACTTGGGGTACTTGATGAGATAATGCATCAGGGCATTAAGACATGAGCAAGGGTACGTATGTTTTGTATCCTATGAAAAGTCTACTTCTGACCTACTTGAAGATTATTTGTAGTACTATGTCTTTATTCCACATTCTCCCATTTGTGATAATAGCATTAACACTGTGGTCCCCTTCTGATGTGGTGTCAGTTACGCTCTTCACTTTCATAGAGAAACGCTTTGAAATTTCAAAATACTTGAAGATACTGTAACAGCCAGTGCTGCCAATATAGCATGGAACTGCTACTTCACAATTCAAGTAGTCAGCTATTGACTCGTGGCAATCTATATCTGCATTAAAATGGTGAGTTTTGGATTAATGTGGAGCTGAAAGCCCAACTGAGGCTCTTTGCTGCCAGCCTGTCTCTGTAATTGCAGCATGGATTTCACCAACCACAAAGGGCAAAATGAATGTGATCATCCCCAGCAGTCGATAGCACATTGATTTTTTTCACTCTAAGATTCGCACAAATATTGAAGCTCATTTTTTAAGCAAGGAGGATTATTAATCTACATTTCTTTAAAAATAAGTCCGTTTTGAAGCATGATACCTTGCAGGGCTTATTTAACGTGCAATATGTAAATAGGATGAGCAAAATATTATTTTTTTTCTTTTTAACCAAAAATTGGCATTCTCAGCAGGCTGTGAAACCTCATCCTCAGCGTTGTGCTGTCATGTGTCGTACTGTTTGGTTAAGAGATTAAAGAAGGAAATGTTGGCAGGTCTCGTTCTGGTCAATGGTCTGCATTTTCTTAGTTTGGTTTCATTTTCACTAACCCCTGAGGTTGTAAACAGACTGTGTACAACATCACCTGTGGTTCCTAAGATGAAACAATGATTCAAGACCATTTCTTCCCTAAATGGATGTAGTTAATCTGTGGTATAACAAATCTACTTTAAATCAGGGAAACAAAGAAAATTCCTGCCAAGCAGTGGTAACATTTCTGAGAACTGCAACATTTCTTTTGGTCATCACCTATTTCTTGGGTAGGGGCTTTCTGGAACTACATCTTCAACTGTATGGCTGTGAGAAAACTCCAGTGCTGACGACCAGATTTACCACTCTTCCCTCTGTGTATATGCAGACTGACAGTGGTTGCTAGTACGTGCCCACTGCAAAAAAAGGCAGCTGACCTCTGTGAAAAACATATGTTCAATCAGTCCTTCATAAACCATGGTAATTCATATGTGAATGTAATACGAGCCATGTCCTGGCTACAGCTGACTTGTCTGACTGTAGGCATCCCTGGATCTGGCTTTAAATTCCTAATTTTGCAGGTTGGATCACAGATTCTCCAAAGCTTGCATTTCCACATCCCTGTAAGGAATGTAGTTGCTGGGCCAGCTCTGTGCTGTATTTGGTCTATTTGTTAAAACTTTTCTCAAGGGAAGCACAACTCATGATAAGAAACATTCCAGGAGTGGCTTTAATGAAAAAGTAGCAAACGAGCACAAATTAGATTACCTTTATAAATGTCTAAGGTCAATCAGGGCTCTCCTGTTCCTTCCTTCATCCCAAGGCAATATTAATGAATGCAAAACCCCTCTTTGCAGAGGGGCAGCCTTGAATATCAAGTCTTCATTTGGATGGATTTAATTCAAACCTCTGGTAAACCTTAAAACAAATGCAGGGTGGTAAACTACAATGTACATAATAAGACTGGGAGACACTATTCACCCTTTGATCTGGTCTTTTCACAGACATTACACGCTTCCAGAAACAAACCCTTATTCAAGACAGTATCTCTTATTTCCCTCCATGTTCCCAGTTTGGTTGATGAGGCAACTTTCATGAATCCGAAATGCTCTTTTAGGTAAATGTGGCAGAATAAGTTAAAGAAGTTAATCAGGCTCCTCACTTTCATAAACTCTGCTTCTGGTTTTAACTGTTTGTCACAGTAAATCCTCAAAGTAGAGCAGTAGTTGTTTGTCATTAGCTGGGTGTTTGCTTTCCTGAGGGTATTTAGCTACTCACTCTGCAGCTTCTATTGCACTTAGCAGCACAATGACATCTCAAAATGCCCTGCCTGCAATTCCAGAGAACAGTCAAATGAACAAATATTAGTCACACAAAAAGATAATTCCCTGAAACAAACTACCATTCATATTATGATCTGAAGAAGCTCAAACTTCAGTTTTGCTTACTTCCCTAAATGTAAGAACAGCCTCAAATAGGAAACTTTTAAGGCATGAACTGTGCTTTATGCTGTCAGTGTGCAGAACAAGTGGACTGTAGCTCTTGGCTCAGAGCCCTTGGAACAAACCCAGCCACTGTGAGCACAGTTCCAGACCAAGTACCTGGTGACTGGTTGAGCTGTTCTGAAAATCTTTTTTTCTTTCTTTCATGACAGTCACTTGCAACAGAGGCTGAACTACGATGAAAGGGAGCAAGTCATGCAGAGCCTTCCAGGCATGATGAATAACATGGCATAGCAGGTGTATATAAAACAATCTCTTAATGAACCATATTCTGAGGTCATTACTTCATTACACTGTGAAATGCCTTAGTTGGATGTTGGACTTCATCTACTATTCTAGACATTTGGAAGTAGGACAAAGTTTTCCAGATGTACTCAAACAAAGGTGTTGTGAGCTTCCTCAAGGCCCCCCTTCTATCTCCTCATTATGCCTTTTTGTCTCCAGTTGGTTTTTACCTAACTTCTCTCTGTCCACCACATGGGGAAGTCCTTTACATCCTTCTGCCTCCACTGATAGTGGGGATTTCAGGTGACATAAAGCCACTCTAGTGGATTGATTCCAGTGATACAAACCAACAGAATAAAAGGCCTGAGAGCATAAATCAAGAAGGCATGGAATTAAAATAATGTGTCTGCAACACAGCAAAACAGGTCACATTTGGGTTTTTATCTATCTATCCATCTATTCATCTGCCTATTTATCTATCTATCTATCTATCTATCTATCTATCTAATGAACAGGAGAGTTCCCCAAATGCAGGAGCTTTGCTTGTGTGCTGCCGGAGTCCTTCTGAGCAGTGTGGTTAGTTTTTGCAATGTCTATCCATGACATTGATGACAAGGTAGAGAATAACTTCATGTGTTTCCAGACCCATTTCTGCCACATCACTCTGTAACTTCTGATGTCAGTGACCTTTGCTTTTGCTCTTTTATCAGGTCTTTGGGGATGAACAAACTTGTCACAGGGAAAGAGGGAATATCTCTTAGGGGAAATGTTATTCTTATAATCCAGCAGATTTTACGTATAAGATCATAGACATAGAACACGTTCAAAATCATCAGTGTTCATGAAAAAGAATCATGAACCACTGGGTATTAAAGAGCACTCATCTATGTTTTGTAGAATATTTTAATCCACTGACTAATGGGTTAGTACTCGTAAATAGTTTAAAATTTAAATTTAAATGCATTATATTAGAATGTCCTATCCAAATTTAGTTGAAACTGATCTAACTTTATATGTTTGCTCTTCTGTTATTTCAAAGTATTTGCAGTCATCAGCATGCCGAGTTTGTTTATGCTTTCTGGTTTTGTTTCCATCTGAGTCTCTGTATGCTTGAATGTAATAGCAAAGCTTTCAAAAAAAAACAGGATGGTCTTGGGGTTAGAGCATAGTAATAGGATTCTGGAAACCTCAGGTCTCAGTGTGATGCTGCCACAGTCTTCCTCTGTGTTCTTACACAGACTACTTAGTCTTTGACTAATTTTCCTGCTCTGTAAAAGGGACATTAAGATATTAAGCTCTTGGAGAGTCATGTATCAAAAGTACAAAAAAAGTACAAGGAATTAGATTTTTTTAAGGGCAAAAAATAGACCCCGTGTCCTACAGCCATGAGGAAAAGGCTGTTGCAGTCTTTCCCTGAACAATGCTGTGTCATAAGCTCTCAATTAAAACTGTAGTAGGAACAGAGAATAACTGCATTTCGCAGTGCTAAATAGCTAATGAGCTGTGCAGAAAAAACTACCTGTGAACAGTTGCTGAAGTGTGCTCTGTGTGGTTTAGCTCATTTACTCTTAGACGTATCTGCTTTGTTTTAACTAAGCACTGAGAAGGCTGTCATCAGTTACCATACTGAGGTTAACAGGGTGCAGTTTAATGCAAAGAACATTATTTGAGCAAGGTCCAAAGACATTTGTATACAAAGCATCATTGGAAGCACCTCCTAGTTCCTTTGCAAGTGAATAAATATGTTTTCTCCATGGTTAGAGAATCTTCTTTACTTAGTTATTGATTAGCTGAGTCAAGCAAACTTGTAACCTTACCTAATGCATTTTCACCCTCCATTTGCCCCAGCGATGGATTAAAATTTGTACTTAAATGAAAGGAGTTTTACTTCTTTCACCAGTGACTCCACAGTCTGCAGCTCTGGGTGGCATTTCCCATGTTCAGTAGCTCTCTTTGAAATAACCTTAGATATTTCAGTGGAGATAGGGCTGCCTGAAGAAGGGGGCAGGTTTTCCCAGGTCCCTTTTCTGAGAGGGCCAGCAAGGCTCATTACTGTATGACACCATCTGTAGCAAGCATGATAGTCCCTGCTTTTAGTGTTGCTGAATGCTCCTGCATACAGCTCCATGAGGCCAAGCTTTCCCCCAGGCCCACAGGCAGAAATGTGAGCCTGACCTCAGCCCACTGCAAAATCAGTGTCTGATCAATGCTCCCCTTTGACAGGCCCAGGGACAAGCAGAGGAGTGCATGCCCTTGGTTACTGAGGGAGCTGTGTGGGGAGGCAGAGGTAGCCGTGCTGCTGAGTTGCTGCCCCACATAAAGAACTGGCAATGCTGAGTAAGGGCTTAGAGGAACGTAAAAGGTAGAGGAATCCAGATATCAGCATATAAAATGTTATTCCTAAAGTGTACAGGAATAGAAGACAAATGGTAATAGGTAATTCTGGAATCAGAATCATGAATGACAGAAAGAGAGCTGGGAATGGAAGAAAGGGCAGGTAAATGTCAATAGTTAGGGAACAGAGATCATGAACTCTCTCAGATGGAAGAAAGTGCTCAGAATATTCAGCAAAAGCAAGTCCAATTGTAAAATAATATCTTCAGCCTGACTGCCTGGCTAACAATGTTTTCTAAGGTATTGTGACAGATGAGCAGCTGAAGGAAAGTGAAAACCCAACAGAGGTGAGCCATCCAGCCAACACTTGGAGTAAAGGATTGTGATAGAGCAAGATGTTGATAGTGCCATATGTTCTGTCACCTGAAAGGGAAGTGGTAGTCCCTGTCACACAAGAGTAGGTACTAGCAGAAAAGTGTAAAGTAAGAAGTAAAAGTAAACAGGCATGAAAAATGAAATGTAAAGCAGGTAGATAGAAAGAGGATACTGCCTTTCCCTTATGGTGAAACAACTTCTACTTTTTTGTAGTCTATAGAGATGAACAAATGTCAGCCAGCTGTGAATCTTACATATGAACATGTTTCTTGTGCAGTATTGGTGAAAAAGGGAAAGTTACCCATAAGAAGCTGGTATTTGTCCAGTGTTAGCATCTGGCTATTTTTTAAAGTATCACTGAAGAGGACCATAAGGTTTCTTGATTGTCTAAAATGTGGAGCTTTATGGGTTAACAATAATCTAGATTAACAAAGTATAAAAGTTGATTGGTCCCATAACAGTTTGTTGGCTTATGTGAAATAAATGGTGTCTGAATTCAGTTTCTCATGCACTGTGTTATTTGGATTAGTTGACAGTAGTGCTGGCATTTGACTAGTGGTGGGTGCTGATGCACCAGGTGAGACAAAGTTGTTGCCCTCAGCAGAAGTTTTGCACCTTCTGAAAAGCAAGGCACTATAAAATTTCTGTGAACAGCCCACACTGACATGCTTGAGATAATCGGGTTTTTTTGTGAATAAAAAATATTTCTCAAAACCATTCACAAGCCAACACATTTCAAGTACACCAGTTTTAAATAAATAAATAAATCCATAATCTTCACAGCAAATATGCAGTATTCAACAGATAACAAATCACACTACCTCAGCTCTGAGGCTGTTCATCAGACACATTGATATGGAAGTGGTTGGGGTTATTATTTAGAAATTAGAGGGCACAAACTTTGTAGCAATGACAGGGCACAGTTATTTGGTTTTTTTGGTTTGTCAACTGTCTGCAAACAGTCCTGTTTTGACAAGTGTGCCAGTGATTTTAGTCTTCAAGTTGATCTTTTCACTTTAACTATACACTGTGTATTCATTGTTTGCTAAGTTGTTAACAGTGTGTGTTTGCTCAGCTCTGCCATAAAATATCCTTCTTGATCTCTGATCAGATATCTGAAAATATCCAGCAGAAAGGAGCAGGGGGGACGTTCAAGATGGGTGTACAAATACTTTTATCTTGAAGTTCCAACCAAGTGCATTCACATGATTATAAGAAATTTTTATTTTCCATTAACACAGAAAGAAAATGTCCCTCAAGCAGTTCAGCAGATGACTGCACAAGATAAGATGCATGGTGCAGCCAAAACGAACTTCTTTCTTAATTTGAACAACTGTTATTAAAGTACTTTTATGTAGCAATTGCCCAGCTCCATGCAGAGCCTTGCAAACCACAATAATAAAAAGACTATCCAGTGCCCCAGCTGGAGAGATTATCAAATGCTTCTTACCTTTCTGAAAAACTATTTGTCACTATTTTCCCTCTCCCACTGTGACATTACCTTGTCATGAGTGTAATTTTTTTGGCATTTCAAAAGCCTGCTGTTGATCTTCAGACAGAGATTATAGATCTGTGCAATACTTCTCCTTCATTATTTGTAATTTACATCTTTCCCTACAATCTAAATACTGTAATAGTCCTGATCTCAATTCTTGTCCTGCTGTTACTTTATACTGTCCCTTTTGGTCTTGCTGGTGAAATTAGTATGACTGGATTCTGATCTTTAATTACTATAAAAGCTATGTGGCACAGGTGGGTCTCTACTAAACATGAAGTTTTAACACTTGTGCATGCACCTGATCAGAACTCCATTGCCCTGTTACATCTGAGATGAATTATTTAGTGTCTGTGACTAGGACAGAGAACAGTCTTGCTCTTTGCACACCTTTTTTCTGGGGGTTGCTGAGGTGGTGGTGTGGTGTAGGTCCAGCTCCATGCCAGGATGAACAGGAGGTGCTGCTGGGAGCAAGAACACATGGAGGAGCATAGGCTGTACCAGCTCCCCGGGAACTCCTGCCATGGAGTTATTGTGAGCTGACTTGCATCTCCAAACTCTATATTTGAAGGTGTGCCTTTTTAAATAGGTAGTTTTCAACACAGAGTAGCTTTGGAAAACTTTTTGGATTGGATTTGAATCCCTAAATAATAAATAGAACTGCTCTGTTTGGACGCTTTTCTCTGCAGATACATAGTATTTCTTAGGTTTCCTTCTGCTCAGAGAGGGCTTCAGGGTTAATTTATATCCATTTAGCTAATTGGTGCAATTTCTGTGTTTGTACTCTTTTATGTTGGCCTAAGACCGATTATGCAAATTTAGTTCATGCCTGTAAATTCATCAACACAAATTAAACCAATGTATGAATACTCCCATGCAAAAATTGCTCCAATTTAATTAAACCAATATCAAACAACACTCTCCATGCTTTTGAGCGTAGGCCAGGCCTTAATCGCATGGGTCACATTGCAAAAAGTAAGTTACCTGCTGCACACTTAAATTCTTTGGGAGAAGGTTCCTCTTCTACAGTGTGCAATTTTACAGTGCCAGGCACAGCAGGAGACTGCTCTTTACTCACTACCTCACTGCAAATCCTGTTTAGCAAAGGAAACATTTGTTTTAGAAATAAATAGAAGCTCTGCTGATTACTACAGCAGTTACACCGCATCTTAATTAGGTTTCTTGGTTTAGGGTGTTTTGTTATCTTTGCTGTAGAGAAAAACAGATTTAAGCAGTGGAACTGATTTCTAAAATCATCTAACAAAAAAATTCACTCCTGGGCTAAGAGCCAAACCAAGCCATCAGATGCATGCGAATGTAGCTCCCACTTTCCTAAGCAGAAACTGCTGTTTTCATCTAAAACAGAATTTGTCTTTTCCAGCCTGGAAAAATGTTTAAGGGCAACAAGGAAAATTGTATTTATAAAAGCAGACACCATTGGAAATAAGAGTGCTCACACTGCTGTGATTTCAAAAGTTGATCCTGAATAGTTAGCAGAAGCACAGAGTGCTTAACTTTTTACCATCACAGACAAGATCTAGCAGAATTTCATAGTGAATTAGAGAGAGAGATAAAGAAGCTAAGGGAATCACACTGTTTCTCTTGTTCTAATGAACTTCTTTGTTGATGATAAGTTACTTTTCCTGTGTTCCTTTCTGTTGTCTCAGATCAAGAGGTGCTGCTGCAGTTTCATCCATATAGCATAATTGGTGCAACTCTTCTTTGGCGTTTTAGTGTTTTAATATTTGATGCACCACTTTTTCTCCTTTTCTCCATCCCTTCACTTTTACTGAAGGTGGAGAACTGAGGGAGTTCAGTCCTAAGGCTGCTAGAAACAAGAAAGCACATAAAAAGATTCCCCATGGGAACTCATTTTAAGAACCTCACATTCTTTCAGCCTAGTTCTTTATTTTATCAGCTCACTCCTTCCTTCTGAATGTTAATGGTACTCGAATTTAAAAGGTATTTGTAATCTCTACCTGCCGTATTGGTGGAAGGAGGACAATTTTTACTTAAAACAAAAGAAGTTGCATACAGCATCCATGTCCCATAAGTAATACTTGTTCCTAATATTTGTTCTTGGCTGGAAAACTGAAATCCACATTGTAGTAGTAGTAGCCTTGTGAACACAAAAATACATCAAAAGACGTTAGTGTAGTGCCCAAAGTGTTTATTGGTTACTTGTCTTTTTTAAAAAAATGGTTCTTTCAAACTTCACTGCAGCTGATAATGAAACCAACAAGAGCTTAAGCCAACAACTATTTCTGAAGTAGGGAGTACCCTTGGAGCCCTACAGTGTGGACACAAGTCATATTCCAAATTATCCTTTGATATATTGCAAGATACGGCAAGATTACCTATATTAATTCCATTTTAATTAATGCAGTTATATTGTGTGACATCTTCTGAAATATATATGATCATTCCATAATAAATTGCCAGGTGATTTATACTGCCATTTTAGCTCTTCCAGATTTCTATTTGG
Organism: Melopsittacus undulatus; assembly: GCF_012275295.1. NCBI lineage: Eukaryota > Metazoa > Chordata > Aves > Psittaciformes > Psittaculidae > Melopsittacus > Melopsittacus undulatus. The sequence goes on from NC_047535.1 coordinate 20,060,741, forward strand.
GTGCCAAATACCCAGGGTGAAAGTGTGAAACTCACCGTTGCAAGATACTTGCTCTGTTTTCTTCCTTCTCTTGTGAATGCTTCTCTCCTCTATCAGGAATACATTTTTATAAAATCAGTTGTGAGATACCTGTGCTTACAGTTACATATTCAACAAGATTCCTATTTTTCCTTGATGAAAAATAAACACTGTATTTCTGACCAGCAGGATTTGAGCCCAAGTGCAGGATGCTGTGTATCATCATTACAATAACTGGGATTAAACTTGGGAACTAGTACGCACTGTTAATTAAAATGACAGGTCCTAGTTCTTCATTTTCCATTTTATTATTCCTATCTCTTTTCAGTGAAGAAAATCCAAACCTACATTGCCCTATGTGCAGTATATTTAGAAGAAAAGTTCTAATTTTTCACTTATTACTTCAGAACAGTAAGTGGAAAAGTACCTTCCTCACATCTATCTACTGAATGTGTCATTGCCAGCTTTGATTGCAGAGATATTGGGACTCTGACCTTCACTGACATTGCTAGCAAATTTTGACTGACAGCATGCAACACTGCAAACCCCTGCTGCACATGCCTGTCCTCCCAGAAAAAAACCTTTTCTCTTTAACAATATTCTTATGCTACTTACTGTAGAATGTCCTAGATGCTAAAATACAAGGTAAACCCCGCAATATCTAATTACACTTATCAGACTCAATCTAAAAGACATTTGCAGTGCTTGTGTAACCAGTTACATCTTCAATAATATATTTTGGTAGGGTATAAAGCATATCCTCAACCTCCAAATGTAGAGTATGTATCAATAGTATCTGAGAGTGAGTGCTGATGCCATGTGCCGTGAACACTGCTCACATTTACTTACTCATGTTTTACTATGCGAAGAGAATGCTCTTTTCACAAAACCATTGTATAAGAACGTGTGATAGACATGTGGTTGACACATTCACAGGCTCTGAGAATCAGGACCAGACTGAAGGCTGTCTGTAAATCAGAATGCAGTTAGTGTTGGTACCTCTGCAAGCAACATCAAGCAATTAAAAGAAAACAGATTTTGCCTTCCAGTGACAGAATCATAGAATCATTTAGGTTGGAAAAGACTTTAAAATCATCGAATCAAATTTAATGTCTCCAAAGGAACAGCATTTAGTCTATGTATATCTCAGTGGAGAAACTGTGCTTAGGAAGGTGTAGCTTTCAAAAAGCTACTCAAAAGCTATGCCTTCTGTGTGGTCCCTGCAGGTTACTTCCTGATCAGGTTGCTGGGGTGCACAGCAGCAGTGCGTGCTCTTGCTCAGCTCAGCCGCTGTGGTATCCATTTAGGGCACCTTTCAGGCAGGTTTCTCTGGTACCTACAGGTTGTACAGTGCACAACAAATGGTTTGCCTACAGGCTCCCTGCTGCACAATGCCCAGCTCACTGGGGATGTCTAGTCTAATCTGAAAGTCTGATCCACTAATGGTAAAAGCAGTCTAATCCTTGCATTTCTCAGTCCTGGAGCAGTATAAACCCTGCCTGAATCCAAACTCTTGCTCAGCAGTAAACTGAATAGATAGGCAACAGCCCCCTGATTAGGGCACTCCTACTTATATCCTGCCTTGCATGCTAGGGTGTCCTTGATGGCCAATGGGACACTGACCAGGGCAAAAGTCAGTGGCACTGGGCTCCAGTGAGCTGCAACCCTGCAGAAGCAGCACACATGCACCTATCCCAGCCTAGGTGGGAAGAGGAGAATTAGGGCCCCTAATAGCACCACGCGTGCATGTTGAATCTTAGCATGGCACAAGGACTCCTTGTTCCCATCCAGATGTGGCCTGCACCTCTCCCTGCTGCCCCACTAGCAGCCAAAGCCATTTCACTACAGGGGCCCAATGCGCCTCCTCCTTTCCAGGTCTCCTTCAGTCTCTGTCTCCTTGTCTTAAAAATATTCAAAATATTTTAACAGTGTTTTCAGTTTGATTGTTATTGAGCCCAGATGAATAACATCTCTTGCCCTCTCCCTTGATCAGGTTTTTATTAAAACGGTCAGGCTGTGGCCCTTTAATATAATTTTTAATGCATTTTGAATTATTTCTGGAATTTTGTGTGGTGTCCCAAATGCTTGAAGAGAGTGAGGAGATTTATAAGTAAAATTATTTTTATTACACTATAAAAGAAACTGTAATATTAGTGCTGCAATGATAAGATAAAGTATGTGTGGAATCCCTATTCCTCCATGCTGTATGCTCCAAGAAATTCTGCTTATATGCAGTATTACAAATGAGCTAGACTAACCCAGAACAGTATTCCCAGTATCAATCAATAGACTATGAACACATTAGTGTATTAGCAGTTTATGACAGTATTTAGGATCATATAGTACAATAATGGAATACACTATCTTCTGAGATACCAGGCAGTCACATTGTCTGGCTTGGTGTGAGTCGTCATGTCCAGATCCTGCTGTTTCCTAGGCAAAGCAAATAGCTTTTGCAGGTACTGATTATTTTTGCAGTAGCAATACCCTGTGCAAAGGTCTCTGATACAGTATGTTTGAACAATCTTTGCTGTATCTTATCTACTCTAGGTAACAAAGAGATTCAGATTTAGGGGCACCTAGGAGGACCGTGGTCACAACTGCAAAACAGAGAAATGTCCTGTTGTGTTCAGTTACTTGAATTTTAGAAATGAATTTCCAGAGCCAGAAAATGCCCCGTAACTCATTCCTTTAGTTTTGACAGTACTTCCTTTGACAGCGTGTGCTGCAGTCCTGCAAAGACTTAGGCTCTTACTTACTGAAATTGCTTCTGTGGCGAACAGCGGAAGACAGGAAAATGTAAAATTTGTTAATGGGTATGTTTCTGCCATGGAGAGGGGCTTTATTATGTGTCACCTGGGGATCCCTGTATGGTTATCTAATGAAGACTTACTGAAAATGGAGATAGATTATGCAATATTGATATGATTCCCCTACTTATAGAAAAAAAAGCCTTTTCCAGCTGTTCCCTTTGCATGCAAGAAGGGAAAAAGAAATAGAAAGAAGAAAAATAAGAAGAAATAAATGCAGCAGAAAACAACCCCGTGTGAAAGTGAGCAAGCACAGCAAGTCATGATAGCAAGTGGCAGTGAAAGAATCCTGGTCTGTGGTTCCAGCTGTGGTGTGTTGTGCCATGTAGAGAAGCCTGTAGGGGATGGGATGGGACAGGACAGGACAATATTCAGGCACCCTCTTGGTCTTGTGAGCCCAAGGTGAGAGAGTGAGTGGGAAAAGGCAGGGTGCATGTTTTTTTTGGAGTGTGGAGCAAAGTCACATTCAAGAACACAGCACTATTGGCAAAAGTAAAACCTAAAATAAAACTGACACCACAGATTGGGAGCATTTGCTGCCAGAGCTAGAAACTATCCAGAATGCAGGAAGCTGGTTTGAGATGGGAAATCCATTTTGTCTAAGAGAGCCCTCCAGGATGTTTCCAGCCACAAAGAGGATGGGGAACTGACATTGCTCACTGCATGAGCATTTACTTGTCATCCACAAGGTCACAGTGCTCTCTTCATTCAAATCCTTACTGGAAAGGTCCTTTTGCTTCACTGCCTCTGAGAAGGTAATGTCTGGGTAGAGGAAAACAACCCTCCCCACTTCCCCCCCACACACACACACAAAGAGGGCTGTAGCAAAATAAACTTCCATGTGAATTAGCCCTATGCCTGCACACTCATGCCTCCTACAGCAAAGGAAAGCTTCCCTGTCCTTCACCTCGCAGACAGGCAGGCTAAAAGCACATGGCTAGCTGAAAAAGGGAGGCTGCTAATGAAGAGATAGCAAAAGACCATTTAGCCTTTAAAGTATTAGGACTTGTGACTTCGTGCCTGTGACAGAGGTTCATTTCGAATGGATAATGAAAGACCCTGACTAAGCAGGTATCCACAGAAAAGGCTGTCCACATCTGCTGAACAATGATAGCCACAGGATGTATAAGAAAAGTTGGAGGAGCAGAGTTGATGGCCAGAGAAAGGGCACTCTGAGCTGTAGAAAGTACTTCAGGTAGTTGTGGTCAAGTCAATGCTGGACCAAAGGACTGGTGGCTAAAGGATTCCTGAAGAGTGTTTGAAAGATGCTCCAAAACCCAGTGCGGGCAAGAAATGATTGGCACTGCAGTAACATAAACCTTCTTTAGAGTTACTCTGTGTTTATATAGCTAATGAGTTTGAATTTGTCTAAGAAATCTAGATATCAGCTAAGTTACCCTTGAATTTATGCACTGATTTGCAGCACCTGCTCATCAGAGGGTGTTCAGGGAGCTTGCTAAATGTCCTTGCTTAGCGTTTGCACTTTTAGCATGCCAGACTTGTCTGAAAGGCATAGTTTAATAATTTTAGTCAGACATATTTTCCGACAGCACAGGAAAAGTTTTTCTTCAGAGAATGATTCAACGACATTTTTCCTTCCCACCTCCTTGTTCTCTCAGTTTCTGCTAGCAGGGCTTCCCCATGAAGCCCTGAAGGCCCTCAACTAGCAAGACTCACTGTGACTTAGAATACTGGCTAGGTACAAGGCTTTGCTAATGACATCTTTCAAAAAATCATTTCCTAGGACAAGAATATACCCCTGTATGTATTTATAAGTATTTATATACGTGCTACCTATGTAACAAATAGTATATGAAAAGCTTCAAGCAAGCAAGTCTCGTCAGAAAAGGGCTTAGCATGTTCAATGCATCCTACCAACAGAATACAAAAAGAAAGTTTGTACTGTATAGTACAATTTATATTTCATAATAAAATCATTATTTCGTAATTATCTTTTCTTAATAGTTTATTTTAAAATTGTTCAAAATAACTTAGCAGCAGTTCCACCATGGCTCTTGAAGTTTTAGACAAACATTTCCCCCTAATAACCTTTTTTTAGTATGAAAATAAACCAGTATTAACAACAGATATATCCATGTCCTATTCTATAACTGCACCATGAGGTATACCATCCTGTTCTACTTTTCTCTGTATTTGTTTATTAATCAGTATATATGAATCTTGTGGACTTAGTGAATGATCAAAATGTATAGCATCACATGTCAGACTTTTTTCAAAAGCTCATAAATGATCAATATATCTTTGAGAGGGAATCTGATTTCTGATACATTTATGTTAATAACAATGGAAACACGGGCCACTGGAAATTGAGAGATAAATCAATAGAGAGGTTGGACCTTCAAGAACTTCAGCGTACAATAAAATAGACAGCAAAATATGCTTGCTGCTTGTCTGCAGTGCTTGGAGTGACTACAGCTGACCAACAAGGTAAATCAAATCTGCTGCCAATACATTCTTCTGCTGTCCAGATAAAACAGCGGACTAAGCCAGTGAACTTTCACCCTTCACCCGAGCTCTCTAAGCCAAAGTACAGATTAAAAAAAATCAATAACCCCAATCGATGGGAAAATATTTTTAGTCTCTAACTGAACGATATGTTTTGACAAGGCCAAAGAGGCGCACAAAAGAATGGGAAAGGATAAAAGACAGAAAATTAGGATTTTGTTTTATTGGTTGAGGTAAGATCACTATTCATTCCCCTTTCCTACAAATCCCATTGACACTGGCTAAAATTATCTCACAGGAAGGAAATAAAATGAAAGGTTATGAATTCATTAAATTGTCTGATTTACTGTGTATCCTTGTAGCATGTTATCTTTGCTGGGGTTTGTTACCATTATTGGACACTTAACATTGAGAGGAGACTTTGGAAGGTATTTACATGGAAATGGGCCCTATAAGCATTTTGCAAGAGGAAAAACCAACAAATATTAACAACTTGTGGCTTATCCTCACACTGCTTTTCAGCTCTGAATCCTGTGTACCTAGCATGCAAACCACAGAACACCAGAAACCCCAAAGCAAAGCAAAAAGCCTGCGGTACACCACTTGCAGGGCATTGTAGAGTAACTAGAGGTGAGTTAGGACTTGTTAAAATAGACATTAGGGTCTTAGAGACTGACAGAGGAAGGTTTGGGCAGTGGTGTTGCTCAGCAGCTCCTGTGTTGTAGAAGGCACTAACTGCTACCCGAGAGTCCCAGCTGAGCAGCGAGGCAGTGCACAGGCACAACGTGGGGAACTGGGACATTCCTCCCCATCCCTCTCCCTGCTCCCTTCCCGCACAGCCCCCCAACCCCAGGGGATGCAGCCTCTCACTGCCAGCCCTGCTGCTGGGGATAACGGGGCCAATGGGACAGCATTTATGGGGGACTGCCAGGTGACTGGTTTGGTTCAAGGCATGATGCATAGGGAGATTTTCCAATTACTTGCAACTAGTAAGTTTTATGCAGCATCGGGCATTTTATCCCAGAGGATCTCAGCAAACTCTTTTACTCATTAACATGTTATCTGAATGGCCTTTGTTGTTCTGTTTACAAAATACACAAGGGTGATTACAGGCAAGTAAAAGGTGATGTCTAAGGCTACACTGCTCTTCAGAGAACAGTATCAGATTTTTAAGAATGCTGATTTTGTGTTGTTTTTTTTGCAGTTAGAGTGATTATTGTTGCCTCTGGCAGGACCAGAAGTGTGCTGTCAGTCCCAGGTCATTGGGAACCTCCGGGCTGCCAAGAGCACAATGGCAAATGGTAGGCAGGTATGTGGGTGGAAATAAGGTGACAACAACCAAATCCAGTGTACAGAAATGGGAACACTTATGGGTCTGAGCAGCACTGACACAGGCACGCATTTTGATGCTTGCTTTTCAGGAGAGGTTTCTCCTTTTAGAGTATGCAGTTTGTGAGGTGGGGCATCACATATGTAGTTATGATAGTATTGCCTTCTCATTTCCTTGTGCTCTTGCATCTGTGACTATCTTTTGCTTTGAATTTGCAGTAGCGCAAAAGACTTTTGTTTCATAGTTTCACAGGAAGGGCTGCTAAGCCAGGCTATTTATTTCTATTGCTTTAATTTAATCCTGAAGAGAGCTACAATAAAATAAAAAGACAACATTTTGAAATAATTCTCTCTAATTCCTTTGGTCATTATTTTCCCATTCAGCAGGTGTTTCACCTTGTGTTTCTCTCACCGACTTTTCAGAATGAACTATCCTGAAGCTTTTATGGAGTAGTGTGTTTACAATACAAACTCCCAGGACTGAAATGCTGTTATCCTTGAAAGCTTTCAACATATGCAGTGAAGTATGATGACTGCTAGAATTAATTAGAGAAAACAGATGTCAAGCATTTGCTAAGAGTTATTTAAAGAAAATCTATTGTGTACAGATAGTTGATGTTAGGGTTTGAAATGTTACTAGTAGCTGAGAAATAGCTAGACATTTTTCTGCTTTTCAGAAAACATACCTAAAATACATTGAAAAGAACCCTTTGGACACCCCCAAAAATACAAGCAGAATAACATGATGGTGGCCATATTTTTCTTCATATTAGTGCTTCTGTGAGACCTTTAAAGATGATGGGCTTGCCTGGGTTGTGAGCAGAAGAATTTGACCCCTGGGACAGCTCCTGATGCATTCATGGACAAGGTGAGACCTGGGATACGGAGCCCATTTCTCCAGCAGAGGCATCAGGAAATGAATCTTTCAGAAATGACAGGAAGAATTAGGAGGGTGACTTGGCCCAGGTTCACACACCAGCAAGAAAATATCTTGCTCCTGTTCCTATGCAGATTATACCTATGTTTCCATCATCAGCATCCACCAGCTCTCTGACAGAACGAGTTTGTGTGCTCTTCTCACTGCAGCAGCCAATGCACCCCATGGCCCTTTCAATCCTTCCTGCTTAAATGACTTATGTCCCGGCCTTCATAATTCTGTCAAAGAAAATATACAGCCTTCATCTTTGTTATCTTTCATTGTGCCTAAAGAGGTCAGAAGTTCAGAGCAGTTTGTGTAGATAGCCTGGCTGAATGTAAATATGACCATCAGTTTTGGTGCAAAAAGCCTGTGAGAAAAAATTGACAATCTTCTTCCCACAAGTTTTGTGTGTGCAAGCGTGAAACTTGCCTTCCCCTAGCATTTGTACTGTCATAGAGTGTTAATGAAAAGCACAAATACATGAGAATGCAGCCAAAGCCAGTTCAGAGAAAGAGTGGATGAATGTTTGTAGGAAATTCGATGCTTCTCTCATCCATCACTATTCACATTCCCTTCCTTGCCTGCAGGTATAGGCACAGAGACTTATTGGATGGGATTCATCTTACCTAACTTTAGACATATATAGTGTGGATATCTCTATCTCAGCTTGTTGTCTAGACTCTTGTGAAAGTCAATAGAGAGAAGCAGGCAGTTGTAAGCCCAATTTATCTGACCCGTTTTAGACACCTTCTTTGGGAAAAGATGAAGCTTTCCCTAAAATGGTCTATTTCTCTTTGGTGACTTAAGGACAATTTAGGCCATTAAATCAGTGCAGGCGCGTATGTTGTGCTATCTACATGTGGTGAATCCCACCCCTCTAGCACATTTGATAATATTTTTCCCATTGTTGGATGAGTTTAAAGAGACCCTTTTGGCCCCCAAATTACCCAATATTCTCCTGGGCTTTCCTCCCTCCCCAAAAGTGACATCAGTTATATAGAACAGTTATTTCCTTGGTCTAAACCTGTTTCCTTGACACAGGCAGAGGCAATTTTTCAGGTCACGTTTCCAGACCAGCCTGCCAGCAGCCGTAGGACACAGGAAGTGCTGCCTCTGCTCACACCTGAATGTTCCATATATTCCCTCCTCCCTACTGCTCTCCATGCACTCGCCTGCTGCTGCCTGCCTTTCTGAGCCAGGCCCAGGGCACCTCTCTGCCTGTCTCTCTTCTGCTGAGGATTATGGTGCTTCAGCCCACACTCTTCTGGTAGGGCTTTGGATAATGGCTTTTGCTGTTCCTGCTGTCGCTATATGAGAGCCATTTAATTGCATCCTCCATTCAGCCTGAATAAAGGGTGAGTAGGACATCTATTTGCTTTGACCAGGCTTGTGATTGATGCAACTGTTAATACTATCCAGCGTAACACAATCTTCCCTCACCTCCCAAGGATGCTCTGTGGGTAACATGTCCCTGTGTAACTTTTTCAAGGACAGACAGAAAGTGGTATAAAAGGTGAGAGATGGCAGTGGAAATGCCAGTGAGCCTCTGCCCCTCTGCTGAAGTGTTACCTCTTCCCAGTGTCTGTCCCACCTTCCACAGCTGCCTTTGTCGTCAGCAGAAAAGGTGCCATTTCCTTGCTCAGCAATCATTTCTAATGGACCACTGGCAAATTCTCTGTGCAGATCTGCCTGCAATGTCCTAGGGTCATCTTTCCCCCTGGGAGAAAGCCAGGAGAGACACCTTCTGCTGTTAGGCATATAATGAGCTTTCATTCTTTCAGGTAAAGCTGAGGAAAGTTATCTTCTCAGCAGGCCCTGTACTGAGCAATCCCCTGTTACTTGCCTTGACATGGTGAAGTTGTCAGGGATTGCAGGTCCCTCTTCCTTACCCTCACTCCAATCAGACACCATGACATATGCTTTCCTCAAAGCTGGGCAGAAGGAGAAGACCTCTCTCAGGCATACATGTGTCTTTGGAGGCAACAATTACACCCAGAGAATAAAAGGCATAGCACAATAATAAATCCAGTCCAACTTGCATTACATTCATGGTGCCACATAACAGCATTTAAGCTCTTCTTCAAAAGTCCTGGGAAAATACAGCAGGAGTAAGGAGGCAGGAAGGGAAGGAAGGGACAGAGAAAGAAGCCGTGTCTGTAACCATCAGGAGAGTCACATGGCTGTCAGGGAGGCTCTTGGGATCAAACGTCTTTACTCCCTGTTCTGCACAAATCCACCCCTGGGCCTCACCACAGAGTGTATATAACTCTGTTTCCCTTTTTAGCAACCTCAGTGGATCTGGTTGCATTCAGAGGTTTTCAATTAAAGACCACCACAGTTACAGCAGTTTACGTGTGCTGGGGGTTGTTGTCCTAACACAACACACAAATAAGCACAGTTCATAAATAGCAGTCAAACCACAACTACCTGCAAATGTAGGGGTGCTGCAACAAGGTAAACTGAGCATGGCAAGTGCAATACAGGCAGGAGATACCCTACACTATGAGTGCTGCTGGTGCAAGACATGGCTGGTGCACTGCAGATGTTGGCTGTAATGTGGCCAAGATGCCTTGGTCAAAACAGCAGCGGAAGCAAAAAACCTCACAGCATTTGCACACAGGTACCTTCAGCATAGAAACAATCTCATTACCTTTGTGCAGTCAACAAGCACTCCTATCAATAGGAACATATCTCAGATACCCTAAAGTGTCATTAGTCATTCAAGAATCAGCAATAGGTGGCAAGTAGGACTGAACAGCTATGTACTATTGCAATCAGTGCCATTGACTGTGTAGGACAAGCTTCCTTAATACACATGCTTATTTTCTTGTTAATGTTTGATTTCTGACAAACATCAATGCTGGTGATGGTATACAGCCTGTGGCTTTGCTTTGGGATGCACTACCCATTATGTTTTGCTCTGAGCACTGGGCTTTTTCCCTACCAACATGCTGAAGTGTGCATCAGCCTTTGCTATGGGGCTGTTGCTGCTCTAACACAACAGATCAGGATCAGGCCAAGTAGACTGGTCTGTGACTTACTGCCAGAGACAGGCTGAGTGTCTGTCCTCACCTGCCTCCTCCAAGCTCCTCAGTACCTGTATCTCCTGCCACTTGCTTCCCACTGCCTATTGCAAATGCTCACAAGCCTGTGCTGTATTATTTGGAGGAGATCATTCTACTCTTTTAGACCCCTCCTGAAGATTACTATCTACAATGAGATGAGATTGGGAAGTGCTGAGAAAATCCTTAGTGCAAAATATTTATTTTTAGTAGAAAATAACATAAGAAATAGACTAAACATTTTGAAAGCTTTTTAAAAATTATTAAAAGAGCTATAAGCCTAACTGGAGTCTTTGCAGGAAAATGGGAAATACAATAGCAGTGGGAGGCCCAAGGGAGATGAAGTTTAGAAACTTAGAGAATTATTGTAAAACTATCAATCCTGGGATATAGAAAGATAATTTAGATACTGTAGAGCCTCACAGTGGCTTTCTGCTATTTCTGTCATAATTTTCTGCCATGTTATTTTCTGTCAAGCCTCACAATATTTCTATAATGACTAACCCATTTGTTTCCCCAAAACTTATCTTTGAAAATTATACACAAGGTCAGAGTTACACAACTGAGCACTCCATTTATTATCAGGAACAAGAAAATCTGTCTGGGCCACATCACCAGTTGTAGCTGTCCACCTAATAGGATGAAATAGGTTGCAGAGAAAGTAACTGAGTGCTGAAGAGAGGCACTGCAGGTGACAGAAGAAGAGTGATAGGAGTAAGATCAGCAAAACTAAAAGGAAGAGAAGATATATCATTGGCAACAAAGCCAAATCAAGCTAATTTCTTCTCAAAGCAAGATGGGTAAAATAGGGTGACAGTAAATGAAGTCATTTGACGAAAGATCTCTATAGCAGATCACTTTATTCATAAAAGGATCTGATTGATATTCTTTGCAAATGGAGTTCATACCAATACACATTTTCAAAAAGTGACAACAATAAAATTCTGCCTATCTAGTAAATACTTTCATTCCTAAAATGTGCTAATACCACAGGTTGCAACTTTTATTGTTAGTGCTTTCCTGCATGTCTGTGTGCTGCTGCATCTCCCAGTCTGACATACAGAAGCATCACCAAAGCAAGCTGAACCATTTACTAGAGCTTATCACAAAATATAGCTCAGCTCTGAAACCCTGAGTTGTGGGACAGTTCCACTGAAACTGACAAGAATCACAGTGTTGAAATACCTGAATTTTCTGCAGGTCATGAATTCTGCCTTTTGAAGAACACTGATCCAGTACCAGTAGGGTTCATTGGCTCATACCATGGGCAGGATCACACACATGGAAAACCTAAAAATGTTGGTGCCTTGTGAAAGCACCAATGGTGAAAACGTGACCAAGGACATGCTTCAGGGCTCATTTAAGTGATGCGATGTGTTATGAATCTCATCTCAGTAGAGGGCCTGTCATCAGAAGGGGTATAATCGATAAATCGTGTGCCAATTGTATTTATTCAATTTGTCAACTTGTACTCCACTACAGCGTGGCTGGTGGAGGAGGGCTGGTGCTGTCTTTGCTGGACCTCTCACGTGCCCGATGCTGAGTTAGGGTTTCCTGTTTAGCAGCTCAGAGAAACTCAGCTCCAAGGCTTCCTTCCAGAGGGAGAAGGGAACTGGAAAGAAAGTAGCAATAGGAAATCCCACACATGGAAGTCAGGGGACCGTGAAATGCCAACGCAGGGTGAAGCGTGCTGCTTGTCACAGACAAACTAAGGAAGTCATGCCGCAGTGCCCAAGCAAACAGATCAGGATCTTGGGCTTGGGGGTCTCCTGGAGATTTGGTTAGGTCTGTTGAATGGCTGAAACTCTGAAGCATCACTGACAGTGCAGTGCTGGTAATTTTGGTTGGCGCATGGCAGGTACAGAGGCGGAGTGGGAGATGCAGGCATCTTAGAGTATACCAAGAAATAGTAACTGTGCTGTTGAGAGATTTCTTTGCCTCGTACTGAAGAATTATGTTATTAAAGACCTGATGCAATGTACACTGAAGTCCAGGGGAGACTTAATACTGCGCTCAATGTGCTTTGGATCAAGCTTTAACATCCTACTTACTAATTCACAGCAACTATGTTCCCTTTCCACACCAAACACATGCTAATACCAGTCCATATTTCCTGCAGCCACCACTGCCCCATCACTCCCTGAGCTCACAGCAGCAAGGCTGGGGGACTGCTCAACTGCCTGCTGCTGATGCAACCCCTTTCTCACACACCCTCAAAAATTCACCCCATCTCCAGGCACAGTTTGAGACATCAACCAGAACACCAGCCAGACTTGGAAATAGGTCTCTGCAAATTTAAGAAATCTGAGAGGTTTTTGTGTTTATAAAAAAGAGAAATCAGGTGAAATAAGCCTGAGAGACTTACCTTGCATTTAGACCTGGGTTATTGTTTGTGCTGTTTTTCCTCTCCATTCTCCTGCACACATATGGTGACGGGGGGTAAAACGGGGGAAAATAAGAGCTGTAAGAAGTGTAATTGATGGCAAAAGAGGTCCAAATGTGTGCACCAGATCCAGACAGTCTCCAAAATGTAATCCTTGTTTGTCTATATGATGGCAATAATAGCCTTCCTCACAGGGGTACTGGGAAGATCAATAAATAGTTAATGTTGGTCTAGGGAAATGCATGATGCCTGCAGTGTAAATCAGAAGTAACCCATTGAAATGCATGTAGTTACATATGGATAGACCCAATGTAAAAATGAGCAGATGCAATTTCCTGAAAGAACAGTGGTAGTTTCCCTGTAAACACTTTCTCCTGTGTGTGAGGTAGAGAGTGGACTTCAGACAAGATTCTGTGCTGGTGTAAATCTGCATCATTTAATTGACACTGCTGGCAGTATATGAGCTTAAACAAGAGCAGGCTCCAGCCCCTGATACCTGCTGATCACACAGCCTTTAACCACTCCTGTGGCTTTCCCTTTGCACACTTTCCCTATTCTGGCTTCAAATATCTCCATTTCAGAGTCCCCAGTATCTCATCAGTGCTTTATCTTCAACAGATTTGAATAGGCAACACCAGTGTGGGGGGTTAGTTTTTAATTGTTCATATATTTTTCAACTCTCATGCCCACAAGGTTTCATACTAAGTTTTACATAGTTATTCTGGAGAAAGTGCCTGTTCCCTATGCATAAGGCCAGCTTCTCCAAAGGAAAGCACGTACAGTTTTCGGTGCAGACACTTCTCACCATACCTGTGAAGTATGTCTAGGATGATCTATTCCAGTTCATAATATTAGGGAATAATACAGCAATTTCTTTGGCACAATGAATTCTAGTCAAGAAATCAAATGCTGAGGGATAGTGATTAAACTGGAGCAGCTGTGAAGTGTGCTCAGTGGAGATGAGGGGTGAGGACAGTGTCTTGCTTGGGGTCAGCCAGCCAGGCTGAACCTGTGCATCCTCTGGGAACATAAAAGAAGCCAGGTGAGTACCCACAAAAGGCATTTTTGCCACAAGCAGGGCAGTCTCTAAGGAGATAAAGGAGCAAAAATTCCTGTAAATCTAAGCTGAGCCAAAGGACTGTTGTAAAAGGGGGATAAGGAGAATATAAACAGATTTCTGGTCTGAGCAGAGCTGGTGAGCACTCAGCTCCTGCAGCCCCACAGCCTGGAAACATGATTAATCCCCACAGGTCTTCTAAGGGAAGAGAGGAGCCATTTCCAGTGGGATTCTCTTTCCCCGCTTTTGTCTGAGTGGAAATACAAATGTAAGAATACATACATTTGCCTGTATGTATTCCCTCAGGGAGTGGCAAAGGGGAGGTTTGCACATGTGAGTGCAGAGATGTGATCTCCAGAAAGGATAGCAAGGCTGCAGATTTTGCTTGCCAGCTCTGCAGGCTGCTGTTTGATTTTCCTCTCCTGCTCAGGTATGTGCACTTTGAGGGAAGGCTGGGAAGCAGGAAACAAATAGCAGTGCTCTTCACAAAAGTTGTCTGCAGTGGAACCTCTGTCAATCCTCTGCGAGACTGTATTTACAGAGGACAGCCCCTTACCTGCTAATGTCTTTTTTATCCTGCCATGCCATTGTGTTTGCTGGCTGACCAGGTGTTACTGCTGCTCTGGCAGCCAGAGGTATGAGGAGAATGAAGAAGAGTAAGAATGTGAGCCCAAACTCACCTAAAATTCAGTCCAAGGGGCTCAAGCAGGGCAAAGCATCAGCATCACTCCACACTGGGTCTGGCCCTGAAGCCAGGGTGAGGTGGACTGTGGGACATTGCTCCCCAGCTGAGGAAGAGTGTGGCCACCAGCAAGTTTCCTACTGTCACGGCTGAGGCATAGCTTAGAGGTGCCACCTCAGACATCAGAAAGAGCAGCCTCTCGCTCACTCAATGCTTGCCTCTCTGTGGAGAGCGATAAGCCAGATTGCTTTTTTGTGATGTGGACATCTGACCACTGGGAGCTGTCTGGAAACTGCACTAATTTCCTGTAAGGCTCTGAACCGGCATCAGCCAGGAATAACTTTCAATCACTGCTGACCTGGGCTGCATTTGGACTGGCAACTAGGGGGTGGAAGGCAGTATATGTCCCTTCTCCAATTCAAACCTATGAACTATTGAGTGTCCCATGGGACTCTGAAATTCATGCAACATGTCTATTAAAACATGCAGACATTTGCACTCGCAGACGAGTGCATGGTCGGGAAGTGTGCCCTTTTCTGGATTGACTCAGAAAAGAGGAAATTCCTCTGACCCAGTATAAATCAAGGAATCACAGTTAGAAGCAGTGATTAGATGCACTTCAAGCACCTGTTAATGACAGGGAAAGATCTGAAGGGAAGCAGCAGAAGTTTTTAGCTAAGATGAACTGGCTGGATAGGCAGGGATCTGCTGGCTTTCCTGAGGAAAAGGAGACAGGAGGCAGAGAGTGGGAGTGGAGGTGTGTATTCCGGGTAGGGAGAGGAAGAAAAGCCTGGCACATTCGCCAGTAGCAAATTGGGCTCCCGCATGGTCTAATTCCTGCTTCACCACAGACTGCTAACACAGCTTGGATAAAAAGGGAAAAAGGGAGAAAAAAAATCTATGCAGGAGGCTGCAAGAGCACATAGAGTCTGTTCTGAGCTCCTTCCACAGGCAGACAGAAATCAATAAATCAATAGGAAATGTTCGCTGGCTGTAAAATGGGTAGAGAAGCCAGTGTCAAGCTGCTTTAAGATGGATGGACAGTAGGTTTGCAGTTTGCAGAAAGGCTAGAGGTGACTATCACCTTGAGATGGGATCAGCGGCCAGCAGCCCAGCAAGGCTTTGAACCTCGAGTTTATGATTAAGGGCTGGGGCACGAATTGAAATACTCCAGTGTCCCCTGCACAGCCCTCCTGGGTTCTGCTGGCTCTCCTCCTCGGCGGCACCAGTGTGCTGGCAGTGGGGCCCGGCAGCTGCCGGCACTGGCCCTGCTGTGCCACTTCATTGAAGTCTCGGCTACAGAAGACTGAATAAAAATTGACTAGATGCCTGGTGGTAGTGAGGATTGATTGAAGACAGGCAGGGATTTTCTACCCCACAGTTGGATTTTTTCCTTTCTATGAAGGATTTGACATAATGTAGGCAACAATTCCTATTCAGAGTATTGCACCTTCATTCTGTCTTTAATGAGACAAGCACCAGGACATGAAGCAGTGCCAGTGTTACTTAGGGAAGGCTGGCATGAGTGGCATTTTTCTTTTCTTTTAAAGGCAAAGTACTTGCAGGAGGTGGGACAGCTGTACTTGCAGCAGGCTTGCTGTGTGTCTTCATGTGTCCATTCAGGTCCAGAGGGTGACTGCTGTTCAATGTGTATTTTTCAAATGCAGAGATGATCTTCACTGTGGTGTGTCTCCTGCAGAGACAGACAAGCAGTCTAGCTTCAGGCTTCCCCAATTCCACAGCCTTCCCTCCAGGACTTGCAATTCTTTCAGTTTCCATGAACTGCTGCTTATCCTCTTCTTTGAGGATAGATGTGCGCCCTTAACCTCTTGCAACAGAGACTCTCTCTTTCATAGCCCTCAGAAGCAACAGATTTGGGGCCAGCTTCTTGTTCTCACCAAATAAGACTATCGCAATACCATCATTGCCACATGTATTGGGCATTGCTATTGCTTCTGTGCAGGTCTGCTGAAAGGTGTGCCCACCACCTGGCTATCCACACTGGGCAGGACCTTAGGCAATGCAGTGAGGGAGATTTCTGTCCAAGGCTAGCATTATACCAGATTCCTTCCATTTATCTGCAGATTTTCCAAGACAGACTTCAGCTTGTATGTGCAGCATACACAGATGAATTATAAAGGGTAGAAAAACTCCCAGGTTCTTTACTTGCATTTGGTAGCTTAAGTTCATGCACTATAGTATTGACAACTAAATACGTATATTGAATTAGCATGCTTTGGTGTTAATAGTCTGATCTCAAGGAACTGTATCCAAGAAATGTAAAGTTTAGTTTACAAGGTTTTTCTTTCATTCACTCTGGTAAGTCAACAGTCTGCTCATTTTAAATAGAATTTGGGGGAGAAAATGCCAGATTTTGGTATATACATTATAATAGAATAAAAGTTGAATTCCAATCTGGTGAAATGGGACGTGGTATGTTCTCTCAATGCTCCCCAGAAGTTACATGTCACATTTTTGTAATGCTGGTTAATTAAGAATTCCATTTTCTGAAGTGTTTTCTGATTCTTTATTTCATGCAGATTTACTAAGTCTTACAGTGAAACTCCCATTAACAAGCTCAACCAGAGCTCTGCAAGTCCAACAGCAGTTCGAAACTGGGCACTCTGAGTGCATGAGATAGTCAAGTGAGTGGTTCTGGATAGAGAAGCCACAGAGATGCTGTTTTGGGAGATCAGCAGGAGCTAAAATGGGGCTTGCTTTGCATAATGGAAACCATCTGTGAGGAGATTTTTGTCTACTTGCCTACTTGTGAAAAACCAGAAATTCTAAAAAATTGGTGTCATTGCATTGGACTTCAATATCTGTTCATCTTGGGCTGTGCTGACCACTAACACTCTCCTCTTTTGAGGGGAGAATAGGAGCATCCTAACACCAGGCAAAAGAAAGGGGAAAAGCTACAAAAAGCCAGGTACTCTGGCACTGCCCCTTCCTACAGGTTACATATACAGGCCAACTAGCTGGCTCCACAATGTTCTGATTTATTCTAGGAATGTTTATGGGAAGCTGCATGAATGCCACCCATCGAAGCACAGCTTGGCATTTGGTGTTCAAAAAGGCAAACCTAGATGCACCAGCTATGGTTATTGGAGAAAGATCAAAATAAAAAACCCTCTACTTTTTAGTACTGCAAAATAATAAAAAAAGAGCTAGCATAAAAACCGAGTAAACTAGCTAATACACAGTGCTAACAGTGGTGAAAGGAAAGGTTTGCTCTTCTATAAATTCCTGTTAGCTTTCTGATTTAGGCTGCGTGATCCTCTGCAAAATATCCACTTGCTGTAAGAAACTTAAGAAATGAGAAAATATATTAAGGGGGGAAAAAAGTCTGCCTAATCCCTGTTGGATGGGCCAGTGCTACTGTCAAAGTTGGAGATGACAAAGGTGTGAACAGTGTTGGAAATGGAAACAGGCTTTGTCAATACTTAGCTGTTGCAGCAAAAAGTGGGTTACCCAGATGAACCTCTTCAGAAATTATCTGCAGTATTTGGACCTCTTGAAGTTAATGGAAGCTTCAGCTTTGAACAGACTTTGCCTCAGTCTCTTAGGAATAAAATCCCAGGATTGTCCTGTTTTACTACTCACATACTGGTGCCCAGAACAACAACTACACTTTATTACAAGCTTATTTTATGGCTTCTAGGCTAGGTGCATCACATCAGCCATGAGGAAAGGCAGAATTTCTCATCTGAACACTCCCCTTTACTGCCATCAGTGTACAGTGCAACCACAGACACTGCAACACCAGTCCCACTCATCTGCAGCAACAGCAGATGCAACAACAATTACTGATACCTTCATTAAGCAGTGAACTTCAGAGTCCTTCATGTTACATGAGCTCACTCTGCACTCATCCCATGAATACTTGGATGTTATATTGAGATGTAGATATGGTTTTGTTCCAAAAAAGCCTATTTGGTGAAGTGGCCCATGACACAGATGGTATGTGTATCGCCTGATAGTAGCGGGGTTTTTCAGATATGCCCATGCCTACCAAAACTTTCTGAAAAAGAAGTCAGCTGCAGCCAGCTGTGAGATGTGATACACAGAAAAAGAAATGCAGCCATCTGCATTAAACTCCTTAGCAAAGATACAAAACATGGAATAAAGGCTCTACTAGGGGAAGTAGCGGACAACTTAAAGTTCAGGTGCAACTGTTAGGAGACACACACACACCTGTGCAGGCAGCATAAAATAAGCAGAGGCTTAACAAGAGCTTTTCAGCCCAAGCACATTGCCTGTGCTTAGCCTAGTTCAGATCAGCTCGTAGCAGTCCTTTCTAAGGAAAGGAGAATTTGGTTTCTCTCTCTCATGCTGTATGATTGGTTTGTAGATTTTTTAGTTCATCTGTGGTGAAGTGGAGGGCTTGTAATGAAAAATTCATTAAATTAGTTACTTTTGTTCTGTTTTAAATCACTTGGAAATAGATGTTGACTTTGATTGATTTGCTTGTGGCTTGAACTGGTGCTATGCTCTCTATGCAAACACAGTGTATCCTGTAGGAGGCTTTACTTTGTATCTTCATGGCATCTGCTGTCCTTGTTATTAATTATGCTTGGTAAATTCACAGTGCAAAGTGAGGAATGTACTTTCTGGATGCCTAGCAAGAATTTCAGTTCCATATGTGGTTTTTAAAGCAAGATATTTACTTTATAGGAAACAAATGTCAATATAACTAGCTGTGGAGCTTTGTTTTTTCTGTGCTATATTCACTCAGATGTGAGAGATCCTCAGGTTTAGCCAGAAATATTTACAGATATAGATACTAATATTGAAACGAGTCTGTTAAATAGAGTAAATAGTTACTTGTTGGTGTTGGACTCCATCTACAAAATCTCATTAGAAGGTCAGGGCTTTAATTTTTCTGTTCAATCAAAAATAGCTGGGAATACCCTTTTGGGCACCTTTTGTCTTAATTTGATTAAAGCCTGCTTTTCTTGAATTATTTTTTTAGAAAATCATTGTTATTTTTTTAATTATTGTTTACATTTTGGAGGGTTTTTTTTTCCAGTGTTATCCATATTTCAAATTTTTAAATCAGAAATGTCTGACAAAGCACATCAGTTGCTAGGTTTATTTGAATACATAAGTAACTACAAGAGAAAAAAGTAATTTCCTTTCAAAAATAATGAAAAAGATTTCATGTCACTTGGTACAAGAGGAAACAATACAGCAGGAGCAAATATTTCATGTATTGAGTAACAATGAGTCGGCACGTAATCATCTGGTGTAGAATGAGAAGGCATTCGTAATTCATTCATCCCACTTAGTCTTTCTTTCCTCACTTGCTGCAGCTCCTCACCAGTCTCATACAAACAGCAAATTCCCCCATTTCTTTTAATCGTTTTCTCTCCTTTTATTCTTGTTTTCCATTATTTCATTTTTCCTGTTGTTTTACTGGTGCTTGGTGCATAAAGTCCAGCAAAGGATTTGTTTTGCTAGTATCCCACATGATATTTCTTCCTGTTTAATGTGGGCAAATCAAGGCCCATCCCTAATTGTGCAGCGATAGGAGCCATCCCTGTGCACACCTCACCAGTGCTTTCAGAACCAAGCCAGGAGTCGCTCAGGCTGAGACAACAGTTTGAGATTATTTGGCTTCATAACGGGTGTTGATAATTTTCTTCCCCAGCTTCTCTTACAAGATTAATTGGTTTAGTAGCTGAGCCTCTGTAAATAGCAGGTCCAAAGTATTATACTAGAGCCCAAAGCTGGCTCTGCATTTGGCGTGGAGAGAACCTGCTTCCCAAGCCCTGTGCCAGAGTGGCACATTGGGCAGGTGGGCAGCATGCCGGTGGCTTCCTACTGCCAGAGCTGTGTTTGGAAAGCAGCAGCGGTGCAGCCTACATGCCCTTGCCCACCTTTGTGCCGGGTGTACACATCTGGAAGCAGAAGTGGGAAACTGGCTGAACACTGGTGGAATCATAAAAACCATGATCTTATCGGGTATATCTTGCTAATAAGAACCTACTTCTAACTTACAAATGGTTTGGCATTGCTGGCAACACAAAAGCCAGAAATACAGCAGCTTTTCCCATAGCGGGGGTGCCACGCTTGTGGCTAATAACATTTAATGCTTAGACAAGCAGATGCAGGGCAACAACTCTCCCCTCTACAATTCCCTCCTGCTCCCCTCCCCCAGATCCCTCCTGCCACTTGCTGATGCCATTTGCCTGGGACTGGAGGTGTCTGTGAGCTCTGAAAATTGGATCACAGGGATAGCTCTTTGCTGGCCCTGGTCACGCTGACGGCAAGACTTGATCAATCAATACTCTGTGTGACACTTTCAGAATTCATTGGAAATGATGTCCTTTCCAAATGACACCCACATTTTATCGAGGGCAGCTCCAACAGCAAAGCACCAAGTGTGTTTTAACAAGATATGTTTTTTTAGTAGTAAACTTCACTTTATTTGTAAGGTTCTCTGTATTTGGAATTTCTCCATCTTTCCCTTCAACCTCCCTTTTGAAGAGGGCAGAGATTTAATCTTTAAAGGTAGCTTTGTAGCCTGACATTTAGAGTGTGAGCCGCTCCTAAGCCTGATGTTTATGATGACATATGGCCTCTTCATTTAAAAAACAGTAAGCTTCGGGGGAGAATTCAAAAAGTAGCCTGAAGCTCATAGCACACAGCTAAAAACTGATTCACAATTTCATCCAAAATATTATGACTTCTGGTGAAACTATTGCTCTGTTGTGGATTCCCATGAAACTACTTGGCACGGCTATCTCAGAGTCAGTTCCTGTGGGTGGGACTACATGGATCATTCAAAGCAACTCTTTGGAGCCATTAATTGCTCATGTTGACAGGCAGCAAAGAAGAATGGTTCTTGCAGCTGCAGGCTTCAGGGGTGAGATATGTAGAGAAGGAGAAATGGGGGAATTGCTGGGAACCTGTTTTGAAAGACTCCCAGAGAAACAGGCAACCTTTCAATTCAATGTCAATATTGAAAAGGAAATTTTAGCCCTTATTAGGTATCTCCAAAGTAAATAGCTCTGGTTACTAGCAGGGTTGAAATGCTGCCTACCTAGCATCCTCTGGGGACTGCACAGCTGAGACGTGAGCCTCCAAACTGAGTTTTATGTCCTCATCAAAAGTAAAGCCAGATGTATCATTTGGACACGGACTCAAACCCACCCAAAATACACAAGAGCTTCAGCCTCAATCAACTGAGTGAGGGGGGGGAAAAGGGAAAAGCAGTTTCCCAGAATATAATCCTGTGTAATTTGGGAATCACAATTTTCATTGACCTGCACAATGTCTACGGTTTGGCAAGTCTGTGGCCAGTTTAGCATATGAGTAATCTTACAAAAGAAAGTGAAAAAAAAGCAAGGAATCATTTGTGCACTTGAGATGCGTCTGCAGAGGGCAGGAGAGGAAGCTCATGGCACAAAAATAGTTGATGTGGGAAGGTACTTTCCAAAGCTATTTTTGTTTTCACTCTGTTCAAGCATCAGGCAGAAAAACTTGCTCTGCACTTTGCTGCTGTGCCCCTTTAACACATGGGTTTCATCTAATTCTGGGATAAAATCTTTCCCGGGCTGTAACTGCTGCCAGTCCCGCACTGTCTGTGTGCTACAGTGAAGTTCACTAAAGTGAAAATGAATGTTACAAGGTCCAAAAGTTGGTGATAGGGGGAAAGAAAATATCAGAGGCGGACTATGGACTTATTAATCTGTGAGTCTGGTTGCCAGGAAACATCAAAATTGTCATAAATTATTAGATGGCAGTTCACAGGGAAGTTTTCAGTTGCTAATCCTGCCCTTGTAATAAGATCTAATAGTTTCATTTACTTTGTTCTTAAGGAATGTGACCTGGCAAATTGGGTAGCTACTATCCTGAATTATAACAGGAGGCCTGAATGGGAGAAAGCAGATCTAGAGATCAGAGTGACTATTGCCTGATCTTTTAAAAGTTAATTCCTGTAGATCTGCATGCAGAAGTAACAGTTTATTGGAAAAACCATCATCTGTGCCCTTCACAAGGGATAGCACATTATAAGCTAAAATGTCTAGGCTTTAAGTGCAAGGTAGCTTCTAGTTCTGGTCACTGTCAAGTGAATGGAAGTTTTTCCAGGTGAGGATTTCAAATGCTATAGACAAGCATCTTCAGACATGCATCAAACTTCCCAGTTACAGCATTTCTCTCAACAGAGCCACAAAAGATGAGTTTAGTGTATCCACATCCCTTAGTTTAACCTTAGTAAACTTTTAGCTCAGGAGATCTCTGATTCAACTCTTGCTGTTAGAGACAAGATAATAAATATCTGTGGAGTGAAAACCTGTAAATTATTAGAGCTGTTTCTCAAGAAAAAGTAGTTCTGATTTGTTTGAAACTTGTGTATTCCCTGTATTTGGATGCTCTGTTTCTGCTAGCTCTTTGTTTTGCCTTAGATGGTTTCTTACCAAGTTAACTTTAAGCAGTCTAAACCTCTGAAAATAAAGGCTTAAGATTATTTTAATGTGAGGAATCTGTATTGCAAATCAGAACTGTAATTCTCCTTGTGGTCAAATGGGTGGTACTTCCCTGTGTGAACACTTGGGATTGAGTTCTGCTGGACTCCAGTTTTGAAACGCCTTGCCTTAACACCTGGTAGGAAAATTGGTAGGATGTAATGTTTGTATTGTGGCTACACTATCAGAGTAGGCTGTCAGAGTTGCATGTTTATAGTCAAACTTTACAGAGAATTAAGAGTGATCTGTGGTATTTCTCTCTAATTGCTCAAATGGTCTGAATGCTGGTCATGGAGGCACCTGATACCCAAGCCTTTTACAGGGGGATTAATGAGCATAAGTCTACAAAGGTCCCACGCGGGCTATAAAAACATGGGAGAGAGAGGATAAGCATCTCACAAGCATCCTGAAACCTCCAGCTCACACATAATTGTTGGGCAAGAGGCACCACAGTGTTTGTGGGAAGTGAACGGGCTTTACTATAGTCTGACATCAATTTTTTACTAATTCTCATTTATGGTTTTCTCATAATGCTCTTCCACCTGAACCATTCTTAAACTGCAAACAAATACTTGTTTTGTGACAGAGTGATTTGATAATGGAGCTCATTGCTGTCTTAGGTGGTCAGTTTGTGAGCAAGTTGCATCAGATTTTGAGAGTCTTAGAGCTTTTAGTCCAGGAGTATTGATAGTAGCACAAACCAAATAGAGCAAATACAGTGTAGAGTAGAGGAGCAGCAAGACAGTCAAGATACTATTTAGCTTAGAGCCTTTGTAAAGTATCTAGGAGTCTTGGAGGAGTCTGGTTTCTTGAGACAAGCTGGAACATACAGGCCGATGGCTGTCATATTGCATCTCCTCCACCCCCCAGTGGCACGGCTGTAATTTCTCGTACTCAAGGATAGCATTAGGAATTTTGTTCCCTAACTATATCCAATGAAACAATAAAAATAAATCTGACTAAGCCAATGTATTCCTAAAACAGAGGTGTAAAAATGGCACATTTTGTTGCCAAACCAGTTAAATTCATAAAAAATAATTTGGTACAAGGTTCAGGTTGACGTTGACTGGAACACACCACAGACACACCATTGTGGTCCCTGCTTCCAAGCAGACTGAGAGAAATGGATTAAAAGAAAAAAAAATGCCATAGATCTTCTTTTGAAGATCTTCTATTGACTTCACCTTCCATTAAAATCAAGAACAGTTTTACTATTAGCTTAAACAGATTCAGGGGAGATTCAGCATAACAAAACAGCTTCTGCAAATATTTTCTTTATCATGGCAGTTAAATGCATTTTACACATTCTAAGTATTCAGACACTTACCTGCACTAGAATCCTTAAAAGCTCCAAAGATACTCTCAGTGAAAAAAAAACTTAAATCTCCTGGTGGTGTGTCCTGTATAAATGACCAAAACGTTGTCAGCAAGGTGAAGCTTTTAGTCTTAAAGTGCAAGGAATCTTTTAGTCCTGCTGGGGTTTAATGAGTTGGGATTCTAAGCTGATTCAGCTCTTAAACAGTCTGATCATTAGTGCTGTATCATCTGTCACCTTTGGGTGATAATTAGAAAAAGAAAGTCAATAACAATAGTACATAACACTACTTTACCAAGATTTAAACAAGTTGTAATATTGTTGAACATCTATTGATGAGTCCAAATGTGCCACAGGCTATTGAGCACAAAGAGTGCTTTGATGTGATGTTTTCCATTATTAATTTGATGTGGTGGAGTTTGTAGAAATGAGAACATTTGTTTTCATTTTATTACATGTGGGAAGAGACTGAGATACTTTACATATTCATTTTCTTTTTTCTATTGTTTATTCCACTAAAGCTTTTGAGGAACAAACACAGAAAAAATAATACGAAAATTATTGTTCTGAATCAGTTAATAAAATTAGGCTGTTTGTTTACCATATCTCTGGTTTGGTTTGCTTTTCATTGATTTATTTGACCTCCAAAATATATATCCCATATGTATGCTAGCAGCCCCAAGATGAGAAGGGAAAATTTGAGTGGAACTATTTCTTCCCCAGAATAGAACAAGACCTCAGGAAGTCACCACAGTGATACAAACATGGGTCAGGATTCATTACTGCGTTACTTTGGCAATCCGGATATTTGGCCTGATGTGTATGAGTTCCCCCTGTAATGCAGTGGTCAGTTATAGTTTCTTATTTACCACTTCCTCATCTGCCTGTTGGTTCTTCCTTTGGGTGATTAAACTCGCTTGTAAAGAGCACAATTATGGAAATCTCTGAAGAGTGAGCCTTTTGGAGTCTCTTTTAATTGCCTTGTTTTGTCTAATTAATCTTTTAATGAAAATTCTTTCCCTTCCTCCAGTCTGTCCTTTTTATGCTTTCTGCAACCACAATATGCTAACACTTCAGTCATGGATCAGTAAAATGCAGTTTTGCTTAGCTGATGTTTTGCAGTAATTTAAACAAGAAAGTTGTTAAGCCAGAAATAGAACAGTGTGCAAAAAGTATCTGAGTATAAGAGAAATGCCTTTGCAGATTGACTAGGTCCTTTCAAAGAAACACAACTGAGATGAGCAGTTTTCATCTCATGTCTGGAAATATCCATATGCAGCACATTTGAAAGAACGTCTAAATCTCTCAGACCTGAGAAGCATGATTTCTCTTAGCAGCTAAATGAAGATATTTTACTTATCCTCCTTCCTTTTTGGAAAGAATAATATCAGTCATGCTTGGGACCCTCCAAAGAGTCAGAGAGTCCTGGGTAAATCACAAAATGTTCTGTGTGATGGGATCAACAGCTGGATTATGGTCTTCTCCTTTGGGGTGAATGGCATCTAAAGGCCATATTGCTGATTTTAATTCTAGGAAGTGAAACTTGACTTAGTGGGTTCAGTTTTGAAATCCAGTTGTATTTTGGACAATAACCACTCCATACTTCATCTCTCTTCCAAGGCTGCTCAGTACAAAAGCAACTGCAGCTAAGCAATTAAACAGTAACATACAATGTCTCAGGTTAACATTAATAAAACATTAAAAACAGGAAATGTTCATATAAAATATTGAGGCACTACATGCTGCCATTCTCAGTATGGGAGAGAATCTCTTTACACACATCAATCACTTCACTATAAAATGGGAGAGAAACATGCAAATGTAAACTCTAGTTCAACCAGGGATTTATAGCTTCCAAATATTTTGTGAGGCTTAAAATAGGGATTCCCTTCAATTTCACCACTAATTTAACACAAAACAATGCACTTCATAAGCATTGGAGAGAAGTTAGAGGTAGAGCTATTTCCAGTAGCCCAGTGTCCAGATTTAGTGAATGAAGATCAATGAAAAGCAGGAACTTGCATGAGTAAACTATAAACTGTACAGTTTCAGGCTTTGGTTATCTACAGATTTCTGTGATGCTCAGCCTATTCACGTATGTCTCTACACACAGAAGCAAGGGAGCATGGGTTTTTCCTAGCACTCAGCAAGTCCATTCATTATACGTCACGCTGAGACATTTCCTTGATGAGGTATCCACTGCGAAGGTGGCTGCAAAGTCCACTCCTTAGGCAAGGGGCAGAGAAAGGTGATTGGGTTCTCCTCCTGATAAGTAAACTCTACATAATCCTCTGGGATGATAAAATTTGTCTAAAGTCCAGAATCTAGGTCAGATCATTGGTTACCTCTCTGGCAGTTACACCAATAACGAATTTGAACCTCAAACTTGAAAACTCAAAATATTCTTTGACATCTATAACTTTATTTTGACACATGCATAAAAAAACCCAGCTATGTCTGTGAAAAGGCACAGTAAAACCCTCACAAACGAGAACCATCTCAATTTCTTTCCAAGCCAGACTTAACCATCTCAAAATACATTAAAACCTTATTTAAGGAGAATATTACTGTAAGAAGTGTTAGCCTGTCAGGGTGCCCAGCATTAGATTCTATGACGTAGTAGCTTTCCTAATTATTGTAAAATTAACAAAATCAATCTTTACATTTACATATCTCTGTCAATCAGCCAAACAGAACTGATGACCCTTCAATTACTCTGAGCTCTAAAGAAATTATGTAGGTTTACCTTTTGTAACAGTCAACAGTTTTGCAGCTGAAAAGCTTATCCAGGGGCACTGGCTCAGCCAGCAACAGGATACAGAACTACCCTGGATGCAATATAGAGCATGGAAGTGGGAAACTGCAGGGCTGCACACACCATGCTGTGATGACCTCCTTTCTCCCTGTGGCTTCAGCAACAGAGAACCAGGTTCACCAGCAACTGCATAAAGCAGTTTGCTTTATGTGAAAAAAAAAAAAAAACACAGAAACTCTGTGTTTCACAGCCCTTTCTGCAGTGGCTAATGCTAAGCCTAAATTTAAAACTGCTGCACCCAAGTGAAACTGCTCAAAATGTCACTTACTGGGCTGGATACAGCCCGGAATCCTGGGAAACCTGTTGCAGGATCTGTAATGAGCTCAGCAAGTTAATTCCTTTTAATCAGTTGCCCCAACCCCCTTTTTGGGGTAGCAGGGACTCAGTGCCAGGTAGCAATGCTGTGGAGGGAGGAGCAGAGAAACACCATCTCAGGGACCTGTTAGTAGCTCCCTCCTGCACACTGAGTTTTTTTGCATGGCTGAGCATCTGATGTTTGCTCCTTAAGCTCCCTACTTGGTTTGTGAACCTGTTGGCTGGCAAAGCAGCAATACCAATGTAATGTTATGTAGCTTTCCACATAAAAAAGAGTTTATCTTATTAAGCAAGTGTCTCACCCATATATTTAGCATAATTAAGATAAGAGCTAGTTGGTTTGTGACTTTTTGCCACTTTTCCCCTTTGAAAACCCACTGAAGGTGGTGCTTGCTGTTCTGTCTCAAACTTGCCGCCCAAATGTTACCAAAGGATCAGATGGCTCTGGGTTAATGCTTGTACAGTGCTCTCTATTTTCAGTATTGTTTGTTACTTATGATAAAGATTCCTATTTCTTACACATTTGTTTATTGATGTTTGTTCTCAAGCTATTCCTGTCACCTTCATGGTTTTCTGGCCTGCCCTCTCTCTTCCTCCACCCTTCATTGGGCAGGGTTAGTCACGTGTGAATTAAATGTAATTAAACTGAAAGATTGATGATGAAAACTAATTGAAATTCTATTTGCATATTCCTATTCACACTCACCCAGAAACTGTTCAGGCCATCCTCTTCCTCTGGGGCAAGCACAGGTGCAGGTTACAAACCAACTTAAAAACTGTAGTTTTTCTAGGTTTCAATTTGGCAGCTTTATTGAGGTACAGCCTAAAAGTGACTCTCAGCAAGTCTTTCTTATTCAGAACAGGTGTATGTCAATATGCAATGAGCAGCAATCCCCTATCAGAGCATTTTGTGGTTTTGCTCAGATCTGTGTATTATAGGAGGAATCACTTCCCTTATCTTCCTCCTGGTGTCCTTTTTGTTAGAGATTTTCCTTCTATAACTATGTGGATTTGCAGGTAACACTCAGAAACCATTTCTTTTGTTGTTGTTTTTGTAGTTTTCCTTGTAGTTCATTGATTTGTTCAAATAAAAAACTCAAAGCCAATCTTCAAGGCTGTCAACCTATTTAGCTGAGGAGGAAAGTCCACCAACTCCTGCAAATAGAGATGATAGTGTGTGGCCAGCAGTCTGTTGTAACTCAGGACCTCCCCAGCAAGGCTCTGTGCTCAGCCCTGGCTCTGAAATGCCACAGGTACTGCTGATGGGACTCCTTCCCTGCAGCCACCTGTGGCAATGTGCTCACGGTGGTGCTCAGATGGAGGATTCATCTGCAAATCATAGTGCAATAGTCCTCACACCTCCTCTTTAATTGCTAGGTATTAAAATGACTAGTGCCAGCAACACTTTGTAAAGCAATAAGAGCAGTGCAAGCTCTGAAGACTTTTTTTTTTTATCCACCTTAAAATCTGACCCCTTAAAAAAGTTGCTAATATTTGTACTTTGAGTTAATTTTTTTAAGGCAGTATGGTTAGGAATGAAAAAACAAAGTCTGACCAGGCTGTACCAGGGGGGTCATTCTGTTACTCCTGGGCAAACGGGAAGGCAAGAAAGCTGCTCTTCAGAGTGGGTGCTCATCATAGCAATAGGGTTTTTTTATCACTAAAGATGTCTATAATACAGAGGAAAGCAGATGGTAGAACGTCTTGGGTTTTGTGTTCGTTTTCACTGGCTGGCCTTTGCAAAAGACTTCCATCCCAGAAATGCAACCTTAGCACAGGTCTGGGGGCCACAAGTGCTGCATCATCAGCTTGATTTGTTTCCCACTTGTAGCACTTCAGAGCCTTTCTTCTTGCAATTAGCAAACTCACTAACCTCAACAATTGTGAAAACCCTGAAAGCAGATGAAAGGAAGTGGATCCATTTTCTCTAAACCAGCTCCGTGACATTTTATGAAGAGCCTCTTAACAGATCCAAAGCTAGGAATATTTTCATCTCTTCAGCTCAAGAATGCCTTTTGATGGCCAGCAGGGTCTGTAAGTGGGACAGGGATTAATGTAATCTCTTCCCCTGCCCCATCTAGAACCTCTCCTGGAGGAAGCCTTATCTGCTCCCATCCTCTGAGTCCCTTTCTCCCTGCACAGGTTCTGAAGAGCTTTGGTCTGTCCCTGAGGATTATGTTTTTCTGTTACAATCCATACACCAAAAGGTCTGCAAGAGTAACAGAGCTTTATGCTCTTGTTTTGGATAAAAAAAGTGTTATGATAAATCTTCCTCAAACAAAGAGTGGCATATAACTCAACAGAATTTTTTATACTTACTTTTAAACCTTTACATTGATAACTGGTTTCTATGACTACCATTTAGTGGTATTCTGTGTTATTCCTCTGATCTACAGGGCATAGAATGAGGGCATTTGTGATCCCTTCAGTTGTACATCAGTTGCAGCCATTAAAACATGAGGAAGGCCATCAGTTAGTTTATAAAGCCATAGATGCTGCTGCTGTCTAATCCGTATCTGTAAACAGACAGGTTCTAGTGGTAACAGAGTGTATAGGCTTTTTACACATTATAAATAATGTACAAGCCTGGGCTTTGGACATAACTGTTTTTCTCAGAATGTCTTTTTCCTGGACTGCCTCCTCTTCTGGCTTTATTGCAGATAAAGATAAAAAAGAGAATTCCTGGATATCTCCATATAGTTCCTTAGTGCATTAATAGTGCTTTCATTTTTCTTCATTTATAGAAGCAGAATAAAAAAAAAACCAACTTGATACATATTTCCTAACATCATATAGGAAAACTTTGTCAGCAACTTCACTTTCTTCTTGGTAATATGCATGTACAGAAGCCACAAGGAGTGTCCTGGACCTCTGTGCTCTACATGCTGCACCAACACAACATACAAGTATTACTGTCTTCAAAACTTCTCGGCCCAACTCTCCTATATGAGCACAGCTAATAGGACAATATGAAAGACAGCACCAATTTCTCATGTCCTCATCTTTTGGCTGGTGGTTTGGTCATTTTTTTAAATGGAAAAGGTGTTTATCTCACCAATAATAATAATAAGCAGACTGAATGTAAATAATTTGCCTTCATTACATCTGTGTAGGAAGAAAGGGAATCTGTAGTGTCAGATAAGTCTTAACAATACATTCATTTACCATGGGGAAAAAAAATCCTATTTCTGACCCTGATTGGTTCTTGCAACCAGCCACATAGGGCTGATCTTAATGCCCCCTTAAGGTATCTCAACTTACTAAAGAATCTTGCCCAGAAAATTCAGGGGGCTACATTGAGATGATCTGTGTTGAGAATGTCAAATACCAAACACAACTTTGTATTTAATGTATCCCAATACAGTCATGGTTTTGGCTTTATCAGAAATTACTTGCCTTCAAGGGATCAGTTAGAATTAAAGTTCTTGATATTCCTAGTGCCAGATGAAATGGATGGGTTTGTTGAGGTTTTTTTCTTTGCATTTCATAAAGATGTTAAAATCTGTGCAGATCTTTTTTCGGTAATCCTTGAAATCACACCTGTGCCAGCTGAGGAGTAAAGTTCAGTGAAAATTCACATAGTGAATTAAAAGCATATGTTACAATCTTAAGAGAAAGCGAATGTGCACCCACATCCACAGTGGAGAAACACCAAGGTGTGGATCTGGTAGTTGATTCTCACCTCCCAGTGGCTGGTAAACCAAAGCAGCTCCACTAAGGCCAGAGGCACAAAGGTGCAGTGGTGTCAGTGAAAGCTGACACTGGGCACACATTCCTATTACACATATCCCATTAACTGAGTTGGATAACAGACTGTCCAGACTTGGAAGAACTCACTACTTTCTTTGGTGTTTTAGTTAAACTTCTGCTAACAGGGCCTGCCCTGGCCTGGGTGGCCATACCATTTCCCAGGCATTCCTCTGTCCTGCATCCTTCGGTGCTTCACTGAGACTTTAGCATTTAGCTAAATGTGCCAAACCCCACTACAACCTCCCCAGGTGTTTATTGATTGTTTATTTTGGAGAGACAAGTGGGAGAGAAGGAATACAAAGAAAATGCTGACTCTTTCTCAAATCTGGAATTGCTATCTTAAAGCAACTGTCTTCATTTAAAGCTAAACAGTTGTAATTTTTATGGATATACATCTGTGCTATATTGCTCTCCATTTATGTCCTGTATACAAGACATACTATATACTCAAACTCACCCATGTTTGCATTCTGCAAACAGTATGCTGCCAGAACATGTGGTTTTGATTGCACTCCCATTCATCTTTTTCTGTATTTAATATAATAGTGTTATCCAGGAATATTCTCAACTCCACATAAATACTGATGAGTGGTTGTGTTTTCTTGGGGTCACATATTCCCTAGGAGCATCACACTAAGCAGAATATACCTAATGTCCAAGGCACTACTTTCAGGACCATTCAGATGTTGTTTCACTGTAGCTTCCTTCACAAGGAAAAACCCAAGAGCCAATAATGGGTTCTCTCACCATAAAAGCAAGCAGAGATGTAAGCTAGAGTGGGTAAGAGCTTCCTCCTGCCTCCATTCACTCTTTTCCCTGCAGGTTATGATGTGTGACATTGTATTTCTATGTGGGTGCCTCCACTGCACAAATACACTCATTGGTTGGAACAGCAGGACCAGGAGTCAAGGCTTCAGTTGCCTCTTGCCCCAAACTTACCTGCTGCCATGGTCACCACAGGCCAGCCCTGGAGACATGTTCTTCCTCTTTTACATAGCTACAGCCCTTCCATGGAACAGCCCAATGCCCTCCACCTCTGAATAAGGGTCTCGTTTCTAAAGTGAATGTGTAATACGGAAAAGGAAGCGGCCAGAACTCAAACGAAGGAGTTTAAAAGAACAGATGAATCAATTTTGGGATGTTCTTTTGATGCTTTTGCCCTCTCTTTCCCTACTCTTCTTCCAGGCTCTCTTCAGTGTGAGTGCTGCTGGCCACATGGTTAAGATTCAGCTTGCAAAAATGCATGCTTGCAGCAAGGAAGACTTACCCTTTAACCTTTAGCAGCTATTTCCTCTGAAAAGCACAAGTTTCATTTTCGCTTACAGTGAAAAACGTGTGGAGGGGGAAGGGGAAGAGAACCTCATCTTTTTGTAGAGCAGCCGAATGGTCCTATTTTCATCCTCTGCACCAAACTTTCCACGTAGCTCTTTTTGCATTATGCAGTGTGCCCTCAGGAAAGAGATCTGGCAGGAAAACCAAATGTGCAGACTCTCTCGTTAGTCTTGAAAGACCTGTTCTTGAGCATCTGGGGTCAATCCCCTTCAGCGGGTTCATTTTTCTTCATTGCAGTTTCATGAATTTGGCCATAAGCAAAAATCAGGCTTTAGTTTAAAACAACAAAAAAAAATACCACCCCAGTAATCGTTAAACAAAACTGTGAATTGCATGCGACATGGAAAAGTTGGGGAGAAGGACTTCCACATACCTGCAATATATCTAAATACTTTTACAAATAATGTATTTGTAAAATGCACCAATGGCCAATGGGGCTGTGCTTTCACCTGGGGTAAATCCATGTAATTCATGCTAACAATTCTCGAAACAGGATGAAGAGATTTTCACTTGCATCTCTTGTACTTAAGTGCTTTCTGCCTAGAAAATAGGTACTTGGGTTTTTTTCAGGCCTGACATGAGTTGAAAGATGACTAAGAACATTCCAGAACTCTCAGCTGTATCGCAAGTCTGTCATTTTTTATTTTAGCTCATCTTTAGTAGTCAGAAATTGTTAACAAGAAAGAGAAGCTTAGTTACCTGTTTGTTGTTAAGTGCAAGAGGAGGACAAACTCCCTACCCCTTCTCCCTGCGGAGCTGAACTCTTCCTCCTTGGGGGTTCCCCAGGTCTAGTGGGTGGTTTCTAGTTTTGTCAGTCTGTACTCTTCCACAGCAATCAAAACAGCTTAAATAAACTGGCTGCTTCCCTTAGCAAATTGTCCACTTTCAACTTGTCAAGCACCAAGGCCTGTTTCCCTAGCTCAAAAGAGTATAGGCTACTTCTGTCCTGCAGCCTGCCTGGTCTTGGTGCAGCCTGGAGAAGGGCCATCAGGACATACAATGAAGGGTGCCCTATGCAGAGGGTCCTCATGCCCCAGAGCCCTCCTCCAGCAACACCACATCCCTGGCCACAGCACTCTGAGCCACCATCTGCCTTCCCTGGGCTGCCTCCTGCCTTCAGTGGCATTCCTGAGGCTTTCATATATTTTTAAGCTGAGCTGTTAGGAGCCCACCTCCTGAAAAAAGCTTTTTAAATTATTTTTGAATGAAAAGTCCATGATCTCATGAAAAAAATAACTTTCAAACAAGTATCATGACATTTTCTTATTCTTGTCAAATGATGATCCAAACAGAGCCCCTGGTCTGATTGTAAGGACCCTGCTCAGTCACCAGCCTCCTGTCACATACGCATTTTTGGGGCCGCATCTCTTGTGACATTTGCTGCCTTCCTAAACCTCTGTGGTCTTTGTGGAGGTGAGCAGAAAAGAGAGCAGCCCCTCCCAGACAACAAAGGCTGCTGAAAACAATGCTGTTGCCTGTACCTTTCACGAGGGGTCATTGTATACCAATAAGCATATAAAACACAACATACCAGAAGAAATAATACCACAGATAGCACATAGTAAGCAAGATGAAGAGATCTGACTGAAAATAAAAAAGTTACTGGTGAAATATGAATAAGTGAGCAATTTCCTCAATGTATTGTGAGCTGATAGAGCTGTACTAATTCTTGCAATGTTGGGTTTCAGTTTTTCTTAAAAAAGGAAAAGTGCAATGGGTTAATTCTCTCATTGAAGTAAATTTAAATGATGTGGATGTATGGGATAACAGTGTAAAGGAGGGAGTTGGGTGTATGAGAACTGAGAGTGCATAATGCATTAGCATCAGCAACACAGCCTGATGGGTGAAGGCTTTTATACTACCTCTCTATTGATAGGTATTTCAACCAGCAGCAAAAAACTGCTCTTGACACTCATCTGTAGGGAAAAATATCCACGTAGCCTTT
This sequence comes from Melopsittacus undulatus, assembly GCF_012275295.1. NCBI lineage: Eukaryota > Metazoa > Chordata > Aves > Psittaciformes > Psittaculidae > Melopsittacus > Melopsittacus undulatus. Next base: position 20,095,410 of record NC_047535.1, read on the forward strand.
GCTGTAGGACCAATTAGCCTGTGAAAGCAGCTGGGGGGAGGGAGCAGGCACAGGATATAAATGCGGGATGCATCCACACTTGATTACTCTAATGAAATGTCCATTGATTCCTATAGATTAATGTGAGAAGAACGGCAGCTGCGGAGTGGCTAACACCTCTAGGTCAGCAGCTCTGTGCATGTGTACGTCTGTAATGGAGGGGGTAGCACACAGCCGGTCCAAAGTAGACAAGAGAGGGTTAGTCTGGCTGTGGAGGGAGAGGTGGCTGAGGTGCGTGGATGTGACAGCCTGCAGAGGAGGGAGATCTGCGGGAGGCCACAGCGAGGGGCTGCAGGAACCTCACGGGTCCTCCCTGCCTCACTCGCTGCTGCTGTGGCTGCCCCTCACTCCCGTTTGACTTTGCTGTAAGGCAGGCTGAGCTCACAGGTCATCTGTTTTTGTTAGATTAATTTGATTCAGCATGTAGGAATAGAGGGCCGAGAGGGCTAATGGCTCTCTGCAGGTGACATTGGGAATGGTCAGCACTCCCATCCTCCTCCCCCCATCCCTGTGGCTGCAGAAGTCACCAGCGAGGGGTTCCCTCTCTGTCAGGGCTGCACCGCAGCCCCCACACACACCTCCTCACTCCAGTGTTTTCTTCATGTCTTACATACAAATTCCTTATCTCTTGCGCCATGTCATGTAGAAGGACTTAATTATGATAAGGGGGAAGGGATTTGCTGAGTGACTGTTTGGTGTGAGGCTGTTTATCGCACAGGGAATAGAGTTACTGGGGACCCTGCCATAATTGTCACAAAAGACACACCGCGTCCGCTCGCATGGTAATTCTGGTGTGTTGTCATCGAAGGTGATGTGCAGGCAGCAACCTGCCTTCTGTGCAGGGAACCCTAGAGGAGTGACCCCACAGTGAAAGATTAGAGCTGTAAACTTCACTGAGGACGAGGCTGATGTGAAAACATGAAGGGCTAAAATATTTAGACTGGGATTCTAGAAATGAAATTTCAGATAAAGCAAAAATACCTCTGGGCCAGATTGTTGCTGGGATAGCATCCAACAGCAATACAGGTTGTCTGGTTCCTCTGGTTACAACAGGGGAAAATCTGACTCTGTTACTTATTACTGAGGCTGAGGAATCTTGTAGCTGTATTGCATTGTGAGGGGAGTTTGGTGTCTTCAATTAAGAGCACAAAATAATTATCTACATCGTGGGTGTTACTTCAGTTGTTCTCGATGCACCCTTTACCACAACACTGCAGCAGCACTTGGGAAGTCAGTGTCAGCCAAAAATATAAGAAATTATGTTTCTTAACAATGTGTACAAATGGGATCAGGCAATTGCAAGACCCATGTGGTGCTGCAAAGATTAGGGTCCCCTGGGAACTGCAGGATCTGGTGGCTGGGTATTAAAATTCCTGTTGTGTTTTACAAACTCTGGCGAAAAGATGGATCCTCACTCTGAATCATGACTTTAAGCAACATTGCTACTGTTGCAGTTATGCCAGATACCTGAAACTGATGCCAAGAGGTAATCTGTTCTGTGGTAAACATGCATTTATGCAAACATAGGCAGGAAAAGATCAGAATGGTGTCATGCAGAGGTTTCTCCAAGGCAAGCTCTGCCCTGGCCACACCAAGGCCTCTCTAATTTACCTCAGTGGGTGCTGCCACAGATTATTCCCAAAGACTGTCAAGCTTTCTCAGCTGTCCCAGCACTGCCAGCACCAGGGCTTTGGCCGAGCCTGGGCAGTACTTGATGCCTGTGGCTGGAGGACTAAACCTGTCTCCATGTGATCAAGTGACAAAACATTCCATCACTGTCTGCAGAACATAAATTATTGCTGAAAGCACAAATAAATACAAACACATGGCAGCTGCAGGCTGTTCTGTGAGTGCTTACACCCAACAACCTCTGCTCCTTCTTGGGGGATGCACAAATCCTTGTGGAGCTGGGACTGCACCCCTGCTGCGGGCAGTGGCCACAGTGTCCCTGACTGTCCCTCCTGGCAAAGGGCACCACAGTGGACAGGAAGGGAGTAGCCTCCAGTTGCAGGGCTGACCTTCACTATTGCAGCCTGACCTGCCCAGAAATGCTGCCTCCTCCTTTGATCACTGTACATCACTGGCTTTTAGTTGAAAGTTTTGATTTCTGTCTGTTCCAGAACATGCTTATCAGTGATTCCTCTTCTCAGTTCAATATTTTTACGTCTGTTTTACTAACGTTTTAATTTCATGCTTTCTCCTGCAGAAACACCTTGCTTCTCTCAGATAAATAACTGTATCTGAGCAAAGATTTTGTCATGCCACTTTTCTCCCTTTCCCAGCAAGGCAGGACATGCAGTGTGCTGTCAGTGTAGATGCACTATGTATCAGGAATTAAGCAGCAGTGCCTAGTCACATCTGTGTGCTCTGGTGCAGGGAGCATGCATGTGTGCAGTGCCTGTGGCAACAGCCGGGGCACTGGCGGCAGGCTGTGCCTTTAAGCCTGACTGGTGTATTTTTAGAAAGCATAAATAGGCTGCGATCTCCCACTTGCTCACTATCCAAGACATAAAGGAAGGCCTTTCTGCTTTCTTCAAGTCTCCTTCCCCTGCTGGCACCATATAAGTCTGTCTTTTAAGCAGTACAAGTCCACAGCTCTTCTTTTTTTTTTTTTGCCCTTTTTTTTTTATTGAGAAGCTGCAGAACTCTAACCGGTGGTTCAATAAATTGTATTACATCCCCTTCGTACTGAATGCCCTACAAGCTTTGGCTTTCCATGTGTAATTGCAAGCTGTTATTAGCCCAGAGCTTTGTCCGTTACTGTGCCACACTATTGCTGAGCGGTCAATTTTTTTCCCCTGCCATTTCCTTTGCTCACACCATGCTGACCACGTTGGCCAGGGGCTGCCCGAGGTTTATAGTGCAGCATTGATTTTTCTTTTCTCTCAATACTGACAGAATCATAGATCCAAGGCAAATAAAGAAATGCATTCTGTGGTGATGAAATGTCTTTCGTTCAGCCTGGATTGAATCAAAGGCCATCACAGAAATGTTCTACTCTAAAATGCTAGTGAAGCTTAAGGCATTGTTGGAAAATGAATTTTCCATTTTCTTAGCTGTAATTTGGATTCTCAAATCACTGTGCTAAAAATAATCAGATAAAATTGAATATAGACTACAAGCCTATGTAAAATGTTATTTGTTAGGTTTTTGCAAGCTGCTGCAGCTGATATGAAAGGAATCTGGCAATAGATCAGAAAAGTAATTGCTTAGGTGGGTTTCTAGTATGTTGCATTACTCTGAATACCAAGGTATAAGATGCCTGCTCTATAATTCATACAAAGCATGGTAAACAACCAAACCATAAAGAGACATCTTGCATACCTACTGGAGGGAGAAATTTCTAGCAAAAAAAAAAAAAGTTATCACCTTCTGTCACGTACATCTCAATGATGACTGTTTTTACTTTAATTTGGGGATGTCAAAGGATTTTTTTTAGGTGGGCAAATGTCATTGTCCCCATTAAACAGAGAAATAAAAGCAAAAAGAGCCTGTGGGGACAGAATAAAGTCCCACAGTGAACCTCTGGTGGGGCCTGGAAGAGAACTTCAATCCTCAGAAGCTTAATACCATTTTGAATGCAAAATAAAAATAGCCACGACTTTCATTCTATGTATGTTATGGGAAGGGTCACTCTGTATGATACTCTCATCACCACGGGCTGTTAGAGACAAGAGTGGCCTCAGTCTGCCCAGTTGGCTGTACTGGCACTTCAGCTCTCCATGGAGAGGGAGCACCTTTAGTAATTTTTAGGCAAATGTCATTTCTCATTGCACAAAGCCAGCTTAGTAACTCTCTTCTTCTTTTCTGTATTATCAAGACTCAAGACTTAATATCTGATGTATTCAGCCATAAGAAATTAAACCCAATTTGCCATCAAGGGTGACAATGCTTTCTTCCTTGAAAGCAAACAAGTAAATTGTGCAGAAAGACTGACCAGAGGATCGTTGTGTCCTTTCCCTCACAGTACATGGTGCAGTTTCCTCTGTAGCCATGCAAAGGTAAAGCCCCAGCTTCTAGAGGCTCCCAGGTTGAATGTCACCTTGTCTGACAGTCCAAAATGTTCTCTGACTCCGCACCTCAGGGAGATCCCACGTGTTTTAGTGAGTAGCTAGGATTATAAAAAAGGAAAAAAAAATCACAAAAAAGAGGGGAGGGGAAGGTACCAGAGGACAGAAAGAGCAGGGTGTTTATAAATGAAATTAACAGATGGAATTGACAAAGTTAAAACTACAAATTGGAAAACTAAATATATTTGAACATAGCCCCTGGGCAACACTGCATTAATTCCCTGGCTTTGGACCTTCCTTTTTCTCCTTTCTTAATGACTACACATCTGATATCAATACACACTGTTTACAGCTGTTTCTTCAGCATCACATTCCCAGCAACACACAATAGGTCTTTACATTGCATAACGTGTCAGATTATTTTTCACCACTGATGATCCCAAAAAACATTCTTCAAAAAGAAACCAACCTTTTGGAATCCAATTCAGTGTCTTATCCAACCTGAAATGCTTCTGACCCTGAGAAACTAAATAAGTTAAAATAGAAAATCTGTCAAATCCTAAAATCCTTCCTCCATCCCAAATTGTGAAAGAATTTTCCCTACAAAATTTCTCAGAAGGTTCCGGTGTGATGGAATCTGTGTTACTCACTGTAAAAGCCTTTGTTGTACAAAAGGCTATGTGGCTGTCACCTGTAATTTTTAAGGACGCTCCACAGTGGAAACAAAATCAGGGTTAGCTCCCTCCCATTTGTCTTCCCAATTTGATTCTCCCCAAAGGTTCAGAAACACTTGAGAAACCCATTACTTTATTTTCCTCCCATTTTGTCCCACTAGAGCCTTGTGGTGTTCAGTGATATGTAAAACTATTGCAAAGGCAGGTCTGCAAGTTGACCTGGAATCAGTTGCAAATTGGATCAAATCCTGAAGAGTGTAGATCTGTTTAATGATCCTCTATGTTGGACCTGCAATGATTTTCATGTCTTGCACCTGCTATGGATATCATTATAGAGTTATCATAACTGTTCCAATTCTTGGAAAAATTAACTTGACCTTTTGCTTGCTGGTTCTCCTGATGCAGATCAAGGATAGACCTCAGTGATAACCAAAAAGAGATACTGCTATTTAGTGCATTGAAACCTTCAAAATTCACTTGCCAGGATTCTTGACAGCAGCAGATTTGGGCTGAGATTTAAAGGCAGATTCAGGGCTTCTATTTGGCCAATATCCCTGTCAGGAGTTGGACCAAATAGTGAGTGAAGGTTTCCAAGTGCTAGTAAATAGTCCACCAAGGTTGGAGAGTCACATTGAGCAAAGTTACTGTGGGTACAGTTGTACAAGGCAGGGACAAAATTAAGTTGCATGTAAAATTAGGAACTCAGCTGCCCTTCTGCCTCTATCTATCACTTTATGGATGTGCAACATCACTTATGGCTAAATTCCAGCAGTTGCTTTGTACAGGCTATAGTTGGGAATCTCCACTCTAAATCCTAGAAAGGGGAAAGCGAGGAGAATCTACAAACAGGATTAGTGTCAGGGAATGCAAACGTGATGAATACTTCCACATATTACCAAATTGTATATAATAGCCTAAGTATGTAAGAAATCATTGTGAGGGGAAAAAGGTGTTAATTGGATCATATATGAAATGTGATGTTTTCTTAATGTCTCAGCTGGTGAATAAGTGCTTGTTGACTGGTGCATGATCTCTGTTTTTGTTAAATGCTCCTACTAGCAAGCAGCTATGATAATTTATTTTTAAGGGGGATGAAAAAGATCAGCTATGCTTGCAGTCCCAAAAGGATGTCCTTTCTCTGATACATTGGGTTCACATCTTTAAGTGTAACAAGCAAAATTGGTTGAAAGGCAAAGAGCAAAGGAAACTAGAGTGGCATCAAAATGCAGAGCAGCTCTGTTGTAACCTGCAGTTCAGTGGGGAAGCGCCGCTCTTCTCTCCATCTTCTGCTAAGCAAGGAGCAGCTTTTGGTTTAAAATAAAAAAAAAAAAAGCCAAAACAAGTTAAAATGTGTGGTAGTAAGAAAATAACATTAGTAATAATGGTTGTGAAAGTGGTGGGGATCTTACAGGCCCTGTCAACTTTGGATGGTCTGAGGGCCAAGTGTGTGACTGAGTTTGCATCACAGTGCTGCAGTGAAGCACGGGCTCAGCTTGACCATGAGTTCACATCACTGGTTAAAGATGTCTGACTGCAGATTCAGTTTTGAGATCCATTCTCTGAAATCCCATAGAGTGAATACAGTCAGGTCCCAGCTGTTTCCCAAGGCTGTGGGCCATGCTGCTCGCCAGGCAAGGGGCACTCGGTTGGGTTTTGCCCTGCTCTGTCACAGTCCTTTGTACCGGCATCTGCCGATTCTCTGCAAATTCGGCCTGCAAGAACAACATCAGCATCAGAAAGTCTGTATGTGTATGGGGAGCTGGAAAGCTGTTTGTTTTGTGATTCACTTTCTCTGGGGAAGAATATGTGTATATAAAGCCCAGCTCCCTTTTGAGGAGCTCATTTTCCTCAACCCCATTGAATGTCATCTTTCAGCAAAAGATCAACAAGGATTCCTTGGTGTTTAGTAGTCATCCCCCTACAAATACTGAACCAGCCTTGGAGAACAGATGCTTCTCTTTGTCAAGGTCCTCTTCAAAGATGCCCAGCGCCTTCAGCCCTTCCTGGGTTGAAGCACCCTTTAGCACCTTGCCCAGCCCTATAGGTGCATGCTTCTAAACAGCTGCCAGTACACATGAATTTGCATAAAGCATAGAGAAAACTAGCAAAATTATGATGTTCATTGGGATGTTCTGTCTAAATCAAGACTTTTAAGCACTAATAATAATTAACTACTTTCTTAGCAACGAAAAAGTCTTAAATGCCTATTTACTTAAGAGTCCCCTAGGGTGTCTTTGTTCTGAATGGGCTAAAAAATCTTAGCTGCAAAATAAGCAGGCGATTCCAATCAATAGAGCCAGAGGACTATATTGATTACCAGAACTCCATTCTATAGTCATTAACCCTGTGAATTCTTTACAAAAGCTGTACAGGACAATTCCTAACCACTATACCATTTGAGGAGTCATTCAGATATTTGAATGTCATTAAACTTTCATAGCTTGTTTACAGCCCCTTCAGCCTTGCCTGAAGGATTGTGCTCCGAGACTCCCTGCCACAGCCACACTCTGCCCAGCCAAACTGACAAACAGCATTAATCAAGCCTGGACATTTTCTCTGCAGATATGTTTTTCTTGTTGTTTGTTGCTAATATTGTTACAGAGCAGGGAGGCAGATCATGGAAGGAGTGAAATAATAATGTGAATTTTTCCACATTTCAGCTCCTGGCCAGAATACTCTAGCTGGCGATAAATACTCCTTTTACTCACCCTTGCATGGAAAACCACCCATGCACCCTGTAGGTCCCTACCTCCCTACCAAATGCCACAGGGCTCTATGTGGACAGGAGGGGAAAGACACAACGTGGGGCAGGGGGAAGGTACAGTGATGTGGGAGGAGGAAGAGGAGGAAGTGATGCTGGGATTGCTCGTCAGGTGTCTCCACCTCCTTCCCCTCTGCTGGGTCCTGGGGGACTTGCCCCCATGACACCTCCCTCTCAGCAGCCTCGTATTTAAGAGAAGATTCTCGCATTTCAGATTAAGAAAGTTCATGACACACAGTAATGGCTCTAAATGGTAAATTGAATCACACAGACAACAATAGAAGTGGCACAAATGAGCCAAATGCCAGCAATTTAAGGGGATGCTGAAGGAAGTCCTAGCAATCACAGGTCCACTGCTAGGACAGGCACTCTTTCTCTTCAAAGTTCAGGTGGCTTTATGGTATAGAACATATAATGTTCTATTATGTAGTGCTGCTTCACTGGGGAAACTTAAGCTGACCAGTATCTTTTGTAAAGACACAAGATGGGAAGGGTTATTTCTAAATATTTCTGTAATGTTTGTATAAGTTTCAGCCACAGCTTGTCCCTGGGTTGCTTGCATTGACTGTTCTTGTATTGGTTATGGCTTTGACCCAATGCCCAGTGGGTATGGGGTTTTGGCTTAGTCTGTGTTTGTGCTGGTTACAAATGTAATGTGCTGGTTCTTGCTTCTCACTGTACAATGAACATTTTAGCCACCACATAGCAGATGAATACCAAGCAGTCATTTGAGCTGAAACTTGAGGATATTCTGAAGTTAAGGAACAGCTTGAGAAATACATGAGAATCTGCCTAAGCATTTGTAAACAGGCAATATAATTTCAGAGTCATAATTGAGCAATATTGCTACATTTAGTCACAAAAAACTGCCCTGCATCTTGTTTTTACAATTAGTCCTTGATCCACTCTAGTTTCAGTGTTCTGCTGTTATTCTTATCTATTTGACACCCTCACCCCCCAAGAGAGCTATAATGAGCCAGGGCCATTTTCATGACTATTGATTTCATGGCTAAAATTATAGTATTTGATTGTTATTTGACCAAACTGAGATTATTGCATGTTTTGAAAACAAGAGCAGCAACAGCAGAAGTGTCCCTAGAAAAGCACAGTTAGGAGCAGCAAAACAGCACCTCTTCTCCTTTGATCCTGCGATGCTGTGGGAATGCCCTCCTCAGTGCTGCTGCAAACAGAAGGCACACAGAGCTTCAGCAACCTTTCTAATGTCATCCCGCGCATCCTGGCAAGGTGTGGGATAGATCTCAAGCCTCCTTCCTCCTAGCCAGTGCCCTCGCTGTTGACACATGTTTTCCTGCATGATCAATGCTCATACCTGCTTGCAGTGCTGCTTGTAGTCAGTGGGCACATTTCATGGTGAAGAATCTTTCAGATCTGAAAGGCTTGAATCTCATTATAAATCATAGTAAATAAATAATCACTGGACAACCATTTATGAAGTTTATTCTTCACTGTCACAATGCATTTAGAAAATGTTGCTAATCCCAAAGACTTTCCGCAGGCTCCAGTTGCTGCTTTTCAACAGACAAAACTGATCACAATTAGCAATGGTTTTCAGATAAATACAGAAATGTTTTAAGCAAGTTCCTAAATGTGATAAGAACTCCAAATGCATTTCTGAATAGTGTGTTTCAAAGGATTATTAGGACTAAATGGCTCTGGTGCTTCATGTGGACAGAACCATCATTTCTTTGCACTTTGCTTAATTTTTTTCAATACGAGATCTTCCTGTGTTCTATGACACTAAGGACAGATCTCGCCATCCTTTCTTTCCAGATCAGAATGGCAGAATTGTTGATTTTTCAGGTTGTGCTGACATTTTGAGCTATGTGAAATCCAGTAAGGCTACACGTATTTCCTAGCAAAACCATGGACACCATCAGGGACTACTAGCAAAGGAGTGAAGCAGGAGGTCCCACCCTAGCAGGCAGGAGCTACCTGAGCTTTGCCCTATAACTCCATGTGAAATGGGGCAAGTGTAGGTGCAACTGCCATATTTTTGCCTTTTCTATCAATGCCATAGAAATCACTAGTTTAACAAGTGAATTTAAACAGCTTGGCTCCTGTAGCTGCTGCTGCCTGCATCTTCAGAGCAAGAGCATTTTGACATCCCATTTTCTTCAAGCTGAGTCACAGGTCAGAGGGCAGTGAGACACCTTTCCCCAGCTGCCAGTGCTATGCTTCCTTAAGCAAATTAGAACACCCCTGTCCCCAGAGAAACATGTGGGAGCCATGTTTGTGCCTATGTGAGTAGGATGGCTTGGCTCTGCCCTTGCAGGGCTCCTTTAAAGCTGTTCAACGTGGGAGCGATCCCCGTGCTCAGGGCTCTCCTGAGCATCACCGTGTCGAGCCTGACTTCCCATTCGTGGTCCCCAGCCAGAGCTTAGCTTCCAGGACACGTGAGACAGCCCTGAGAAACACACACAGCTAAAACTTTTCACCAGTAAATACACCCTGCTGCATTCAGAGGCTCCTCCAGCTCAGATTTATGCGTCTTGGGGAGGAGTGCAGTATTCTAGGGGACACGGGAGAGCAGATGGAGGTGATAGAGATCTCCTGCACCCAGTCAAGGAGGGAGGGGAGAACTCCTCACCCACTCTGAGAAACATGTTCCTCTACATTTAGCAGGCGAGAGTTGGCTGCTTTCCTGCCCTCTGCTGCCCTTTTACTTAAAAGTCTGTGAATCAGTTTTGAAGTGAGGCTACAGGCAAACCCTGATCATGCATGCTGGTGCTGTATCCATGCAGAGCTGAGGAGAGGACAGGGCTTTTGACATACAAAGCTGTTGTACAGGTTGTCCCCTTGCAGCTCATGGGCAGAAATATTCATGATGCTTTAGTCAGGAGAGCAGGAGGAACATGTGATTGGTGCTGTGTATGCAGCTCAGCAAATCACGGTGATGCTCAGGGCTCTCTGTGCGTCTCCTACTCACAAAATATCTGTGCCAGCAACCCAAGAAAATGTTCCCCTCCAGAAGTGCCATGTGCTGCTGCTTTCATCTCTGAAAAAAGCTAGGCCATTTAGCAACAGGTCTCTGCCTACAGACCCTGAGAGATGCTGGTACTGCCATCCTTTTGTGCTTAAGAGCCACAGGTAGAGATGCTTCTGCAGCAGAAATAGGTGCTTAGAGCCTTGTTGTTCTGATTACATCTACTCCACATAAAGCACAGTAACCTAACTGAAGCCAGCAGTCACCCCAGTGTAAAATGGGATCATGGCAGATCAGAAGCTGGGTTGTAATCCTCTCATTGCCCCAAAGTGAATTTTTCTCTTGGCAGCAGGGCTTAACAATAAGTGCTGAATCCTGGCTCATACACAGCTTAGGAACACGAGCAGCCTTCCAAGGGCTGTGCAGTGTTTGGCAGCTGTGCCACACTGCATAGGCAGCAGCCATCCCTGGGGCCACAGAGGGAGCAGGAGACCTTAGGAGTCTTAGGAGACATCCCAATGATGTCCCTGCTGTGAGTGGCTCTCAGGGAGCAGCCTCTGCAGTCATAACTGCTGCCAGTGATGACATTTCAGAAGGTTTTGCCTTGTCAAGATGTCACAAATGTCGTCCTCAATGCTTCTTGCTGAAGCTCCTGGTGGTGGCTGCACTGAAAGGAGCAGGAGCCAAGTGTTTCCCCTGGAAGGGATGGCTCCGTGTCAGGTTTCTGCATCACTGTCACACATACATCTGATAATATTTACTTACTGTTTGAAAGGAAAATAGCTTTCTAAAGCCACTATTTCTTTCACTTGTCTGCTGTCATAAAGGTCTTTGTGATGGAATGACAGAGGATTCATGCACAAAAATGGACAGATACCATCTCCGGGTAGGGCAATGTAAGATCCCTGTATCTATCAGTTACAGTGACACCCTTTGTATATGTAAAGGCAAAAAATACCAACTAGAAGTAAATAGGTAAGATGAACACTGATGTATAAAGGACTTGGAAACTAGATCTTTTGCTAAAAGTTGGTTTGGTGGTTTTGTTTTTTTCCCTAAGGTGACATTTTATCCTGTCTCATCCCTTTCCTTTATTCCTTTCTGTCTAGTTTGAGCCCTAGCCTCAACATAGTACAGTCTGTTTATCATTAGTAAGATGTAGTGTATATTAAAGCAATGATAACAGTAAGTCATTTAGAGTGTACATCACAGGTTACAGAGAGAATAGGAATGCTATTTTATTATGTTACAGCTGTAAAGCTTATACTAATACAAAATATTGCTGGCAGTCACCTTGTATTATTTTTCTTTTAACAACTTACTAACAGTGTGTAAATATAAAAGCAAACTTTGATTTTTCCATCCGAATACACTCAAAACTCTTCCAATAAAAATGCTAGGGTGCATTTAACACTGTGACCAGAAATATTGAAATTTGACAGTTAAGAGGTTAAAGGTTTCAAATTTATACACAGAGGTGTTTTGCTCCTGTCATGGTCATAGCAGCTTGCTCAGGATAACCCCTTTTGCTTACTGAACCTTTGAAAAGCAGAGAACATTAAGCAATACGTCTTGGCAGATGCCTTGGGATTTCACACCACCAGCAGAAGCCCATATGCACACAAAAAGTGAACCTCTTAGGTGAAAACTGGTCAAGCCTTTCTCTGTGCTGCTGCTCTGTGTGCTGGAAGCAGCTGTCTTGCACTGCTGTCGCCATCCTTTCCACCAGAATTAAGGCAGTTTCTGTAATATTTTTCAGCTATAAAGTGCTACAGCTTTTAATTTCCATGCAGGTAGCTCGAAAAGGTGGCATCAAGAGAGCATACACACAAACCAATACTGTGAGGAAATGACGTCAAATAAATAGGTATTTTCTGTTCCTACTATGAAATTCATACATAAACCAAAATAAAATGAAATTAAGTGTACTTTGCACCCAAGATATGATTGTTTTACATTTCTTCTAGACTTTATTTTAGGAATTTCAGCCAGTGGTATTTAGGTGTAGTACAGCATTTGCCTCTTTGCCACCATCTAAGAGAATACATGCAGCTGAGAACAGACAAGGCGCCACAGTGCTTCCAGCTTCTATTAAATCATGTTTTTCAAGCTCTGAGTAAAAAGCCAAAACATTAACACAAACACTATATGTTGATTTACTGAGAAACCATCACTGTATAGACCTGCTTGAAGCATTGGCAAAACAGCAAATAAAATGATCAACTTTCCTTTTTTGATCTTCATTATTGCAGTATGTAAGAGAATCACTATGGGCATTCCTTTTTATATTCACCATAAAATTGTCCTCATAAATATTGCTACAAATGCACACGGCCTTTTTGGCTGATGTTCTCTAAACAGTTACAGAGGGAACATGTATTTATGCATAGACATCTTTGTGACGTTAACGTACCCACCTTAGAGGGGAGTAGAGCCATATCCCCTCTTGTAGGCATGGTGGGGCTGGCCAAGGGATGCTCTAAGTCAGGTAGCCCTGTTTGTTAAATATCCCCCCTGCTGTTGCTCCAGGGGCTTGAGAAATTTAGGGTTAGGTCTAAACTCAGGTTATAGCCCCTATTCACTTCAAACCAAGCACTGAGCAGCTTCTGCCTTTGTTGCTCATAGGACCAGCAGCAGTGGTAGCACCAGGCAGGGGGCAAGGCCCATCTGTTTGCTCAGGGCTTTGCCTTGGGCAGGTGATGGTGGGACATGGGGCAGGGGCAGAGGGGTAGCTGGTAGGAGATCCTTAAGTGGACTTTGTGCTCTTTGTAGTGAAATAGCAGGCAGGAGTGCGGGAATCAGCTGCACACAGGATTTTAGCAGTTTAGTGACTGTATTTGTTCTCTGGTCCTGGAAAAGCGCATGTGGCAGTGCTGAGGCTGCACAGCGCTGTCCCTCTTGCTGTGTGTGTCAAGGCCATGTGTATCTGAGTAGAGGGACTCCTCATCATGCTTCTCAGATACATACTGTGCTCCAGGAAGGGAGGCAGGAAATGCTGCATTAGAAACATGCAGAAGGGACCATGCTGTACCCGTGAGAGCCTTTCCAGTGTGCAGGATAGTATGCAGCAGTCACCACACCTCCTGTGATTCCTCAGGCGGTCCAGCTCTCCTGTGCCCTGGCAATAATGAGGCTGGAAGTTTGACTTTACACATTTTTATAGGTGTAAATACCCACCTGGCATCTGCTCAGGCATCTGCAAGCTCAGGTTTCCGTGCAGTTAGGAGAAGTCTCATATCTTGTGCACAGCAGAACTGCATGTTCTGCACGACTCCAGCTTTTTGGCTTTTGAAGCAGCAGTCAAATGACAGCACTTGTACCAGTGGTAATAGATGAGCTGGTTTTATTTCTAATGACTTCCCTGCATAACAACCAGTTCATCCCACCTCTCTCTGGCACACAGTTCAGGGTACTGTGTGTCACTAAGATCCAGCTGATTGTCTGAAGTACGTGGTAGAGGGGTACTCTAGGCAGTGGAGTGAAAGGTTGGATTAGAAAACAACCATATCAGAATTGTCAGTTAATGCCATTGAAAACATTAAACTCCTCTGTTAAGGGCTTCATTGGTCCCCAAGGCTTTCCCTTGTGTCTTCCAAGTACTAGAAGGAGCCTATTGTAAGCTCTTTGTATTGGGTGAATCTCCCCTGTGCTGTCTTCAAGATATATATCATCCAGGCCTTCAGAAATTCAGATTAAGTACTGTAACGTAAATACATTCTCCTGTCTCTAGTCTTGCTATAGTTGGTTTGTTTTTTCCCAAATACTTCTTTATCAGTCTGTTTTCCTCTGTAGTGCTGAGACCAGCTTGCATGAGCTAGCAGCCCTTCAGGGTCCTGGCTCACCTCCGGTACAATCATGCAAAAGAAGCAATTTTTCATTATTGATAAAATGTAATGTCATAATGTCATGGCCTTTCAGGTCATCATCTTTGTAAGTCAGCCATGACATTATCACAATTTATAATGATAACAAATGACCATAATGTTTGCATGTAATTTTCATTGGCTACTGCAGAATTCTAAAATCACTCCTTCAAAGGATAGATTTCATTAACAAGCGGCTGCTATTACACGGTACGAGCTGCTTCTGCTGGGAGCTTTTGGCTAACATGAAGCCTGTTCTCAATGCTATACAAGATTTATGTGCCTAGTAGACATCTAAGATTTGGTGGCTCTTTGCTAGTTAAGTACTGATGCAAATTGAGAGAGCATTCTTGCCTTTTTATGGTAACAAGTGCTTTACAATATGCTTAAATACTAATGATTTCTAAATGCTTATGTAAATATGCACCCCATGAAGATTGCTTGCTGGAAGGTCTGACTTTAGTGTCAGGTTCACTCTTGACTGCAGAGTTTGGCTTTACTTATTTAATATTTCATGATAAAAGATTTACAGCTTCAGGAGCTGGTGAGAATCGTAGGACATTTATTTCCATGTGATATTTAGAGGTTGGAGCTCCAGTTCCCAAACACTTTAAACATATTCTTAGCTTTAGCATCTAGACTGAAAACATCACTGGGGTGGGTTCTTCTTGCTCTGCAGCATCAGGACCTCAGTGTAAGGGCACCAAATTCAATAGAGCTGAATCTGAAGCACTTGTAGGGAGCACTTCGTCAATCTAATCCACAAATAAATGTTCCTCCAGTTGAAGCCCTCCAAAGCTAATGTGTGAAAAACAGTGAAATGCCTGGGAATTCCAGGCCTCTTAAAAAAGTGGAATCAGGCTTTTGTATATGTAAGTGTGGACACATGCATGTGTATGGAATGAATTAAAGCAAACAAAAATACATGTTTCTGAAATAACAGCTATGAGTTATAGTTCAACAAACTCCATGACAGGCCACCAGGCAAAAGGACTCTCTGAGCTGTACAATTGGTCCCCAAGGGACACGGTGCCTCGGAGAGGACAAAGCAAGAGCCAGGGACTCTAGGCTATGTCTTGTTTTGGCCTACAAGGCTTATCAGACCAGTGTTGTGATTTATTTTTCATCTGCAGCAAGAATTTTGCAGGAAAATTTTACCTTTGGGTTTTTTTAATTCTTTTCCCTTTCTTGGGGCTGCTCCTTTTCTCTCTGGAAATTATAAAATCACTGCCCTTGGGCCAGATTTGCAAATTCACAAAGACGTAAATACATGGTTTCCCTTGCTAATGGGAAACATTTAGCTTGTTAAGGGAAACAAGGATAACTTCTGTATCTGTATTTACTGTTTGGCCACCACAGAGTGTGTAGAAGTCAGAAGGAAGTGATGTTCTGTCATGAGTGTGTTCTGAGTTCACAGATTTCTGTGGAAAATATTAAACTGAGTTTCATTCTTTGTCAGTGTGACACCAAGGCTACCTGGTTACTATTGCATGGTCCACCAGGTCACACAAACATGCAAACAGAAGGTTCTCTTTCCTTTAGAATGAACTGTATAAAAAATATCTGATTGTCTGGAGGATCACACTTTATGTGGGGTATTGCCCAATTATATTCATTGCCAGTCATTTTGTAGAGTTTGAACATCACTCATGTGGGGATCTCCTTGTTACTCTCTTTGAAATCTCTACCATGAAGACTAGTTTCATCAATTATCCAAGCCTATTGGTCTACAAATGACCCAGTAAGGTCATCCACAACAGTTCAGTCTCCATGCTGTAATTGCTCAAACAGACCAGAGACACTTGTTTTATATGCTTAAAAGAGTATCTTCATCCTCAGCAGCAAAGGGGGCTGAACTCCATTGCAGTATGCAGGCACACTTGCACCAAGACAAGTTCTTTTAAGTCAATTCAGTGGAAAACTGCTTGAGCTATCAAAGTTAGTATGTGCTGCAAGCAATGAATGTTAACCAGAGTCTTGGGAAATAGCGAAAGAAGCCTAAGTGTCCATGTTTAATTGTCCTTCCTGAAATACCTTTTTATTACTCATCCCTGTTGTTCACTAAATTCCCTCAGTCTAATACAAGTTTTACCTTCTTTCTTGGATGTGTTGACAGCCCAGGGGCTTGGTTGTATCAGGGAACATTTTGCAGACTCAGTGGGATGGGTCAGGTCTATCTCAGCACAGCCCCAGCTCTTCTCTTATGGTTACTGTCCCCAAAGATTAGATCATGAGGACTTGAGTGGATTTGCCTCAGTTTCTGTTAAATTATATGTAACCTAAAAACACCGTTCCCTGGATTTTAAAGATGATGGATACATCACACTGCTTAATTGGTATTTTAATGATGTTTTATTTGGTGACACACATAAATTGTCAGTGAGATTGCATGATACCATTACAATAGTCCATGTAACTTCCCAGGTGATTTTTACTCCACTATCACCTCGTTGCTTTTCAGGGCCCAGGCTCAGCACTGACCATTTTATCAACTGCCCTGTTCAGTGAGTCCTGCTGCTTGACTTGATCTGAGCAGAGGCCCAGAGCAGAATCAGAGGCTTCTCTTGAAGAGAAAGAGAGAAGAATCTACAATATGGCAGAAAAGCACAAACAAAGGATTCCTTTGCATTCTCTAATCAAGCTTCCTTAAGCAATTGTTTACAAAGGAGCTTTTACCCCTTGGTTTCATCTTGTTGTTCTAGCTGGCCTGTATAGGCTCCCTCCCACCAGATGTTCATGCCTGTACCTGACCTCAGTAACAAGCTGTTATCCAGCTGTGAGCACCAGTCTGCTTTGCTACAGATTGCTGGGTTGTTTCTCACCACATGAGAAATATCTACTGGGAACAGACAAAGACTGGTTTCAGCCTGGCATGACCTGGTTCTGCTGCACTGCTTCTCTTCACAGAGCACAGTGGCATGTGCTGGTCTCAGTGATGGAGGATTTTACAAGGGTCAGGAAGCAGCAAGGCATGAGTTTTGGTGGAGGGCAAGAGGTGGGCATAGCTGCCAGAGCAAAGCCAGAGCTGCTTGATCTTTCCAATGCGCACGAGTCTGCTTTTCTGAAGGCTAAATAAGAAGTAACGTAACGTGTAGATTTAGCATAGATTTGCTGCTTTGTCATTAAAAATGGGTTTGCTGCCAAAAGGGCAGCCTTGCTGCTGGGGGAATGTCTGTACTGTCAGGCCTCAGCTCAGTGCGAGCCAGTGCTTTGCTAAAGCAAACGAAGGGGGAATTATACAATATTGAATGTGGACCTGTCTCTAAATGCATTGAAAATGTAGGTTATTGTCTTTTGGCATTTCCTAAAAAGCCTCTTGAGCTCCTGTTGGCAACTGCTGATATTGAGGGTACTTTTAGCTGTTTAAGTCTTCCTGTTCTAACAGGGGTCAAAGGGCTGTAAAGATCTTCTCAAAAGGATATAGAAGGAATCATTAAAAGGGAGGAGGAAGAAAGTGACAGAAGGTCAGCCTTTTTTTTTTAATGGGTGCATCCCCAAGGGGGTCAAACACACTTGTGCATTATACTCCAGCTCCAGTACCTGACTTTTAGAAATCTACAGCAAATCTTATTAGCACTTCCATAAGCATAAAATACAGGACAGAGCCCAATGTTCCAGGCAGAAGTAAAAGAGAAAAACCATGAAATAAATCAATTTAGTCTTTCAGATGAATTTAAATCAGCATAGTGCAAGGATATGACCAGATGAGAACAAATACTCAAAATATGTGCAAGGCATTTTACACTCCCTGAGAAGCGTGTGCATGTATCTGTGTGGGTTTAATTCCCTTGTTGATCTTTTTTTCCTTAGAGACAAATTTACTGTATGCTCATTGCTATAGCATGTCATGTAGCTTTTTGTAAGGACTGGTGTAGGGCAAAAAATTTACCTTTTTATGTGACATAGCCAAACAGAATTGTGAAGGTTTTCAGTGATTTCTAGACAGCAAGCAATAAACTGCGTTTGCACCCACACACTTACTGCCTAACACCCCATCTGGTAACATTTCCACGTCTCCAGGAAAGAAATCAATAGCAATAATCTGTGAGGGCCTCATAGGGTGTATATTTTTTTATCGCAGTGCTATTTGGAATTTTTTCCTATCTGCTTACAGCACTAGATTGTTCTTTTTTTGTTGGCTAATACTGAAATCTTGGAGCCATTATTTTATTTTATAAAAAGCAGTAACTAACACTAGGGTCAGAATAATATATTCTAAACAGTCATATTCAATAATATGATGGTGCTCAGACACTAAAGTCCTATTCAGCGAAGGCACTGAAAAATCTCATACAGTAAGAACCTGTGCATTTAAAATTATATGTTAGCACACTTCAAAGACTAGCGTCCTAAAAATTCATGATTACTTAAAGAGAGTTTATATTAAAAGGGAGTATAGCTCCAGCTTTCATCTTGCTCCAATGCAGAGAAGAAATCGTCCTTATATTCTGAAATTTAGAACTGTGTCACTGTTGGTTTTCTGTGTAAGGAGGAAATATGATGCTTTGTTACTGGTCTTATTTATTGCAGACCTTGTCTGGAATCTAGTATTGAAGCTGTGCTTGATGAGTTGCTGCCTTGAACTTTTCCACTGATCAATGCTGGTGCTATGGCTGCATGAAAGAATAGCTTTCCTGAGGAGAAGCTATCACATGGGAAACACACTACACAGTAAGCTAAGAAATCTGCTATAATCTTGTATGCTTAGGCTTAGAAACGTGTTTCCCAAAAGAAATAGTGATAGCGAATGACCATTTAAAAACTGAGATGTTACATGAGCAAGAGGTCAGGTCAAGAACAGGGAGGTATTAAAAAAGAGAGAGACAGAAAGACAAACAGAATAAACAAAGAAGAAAAAGAGACAGAAAGAGAAAGAAAGCAGCAGAAACCCTCTTTTCACTAACGTGATGAGACACAACTGGGCAAAATGCACAGCTGAAGAAGAGGGCATTACAGAGCCAGGAGACAGGAATCATATTTCTTCTTCTCCCTGCAGTGACAAATAAAAGGTTGTTTTGATTTTTTGCTGTACAAATAATAAGCTTTACTTAGAAATTGTAGCTGCTGAGTTGTTCTCCCCAAAAATATTTTTTTTCCTTCTGTCCTCCTGGCAACACCAGAGGAAAGAAAAAGAAGCAGTTCTGTAATCAGCATAAATTGTATTTACTCGTGTATTGTCTTATGCATCTTACAGTGGGGGTAGGATTGGCACTCTGAACACAAACAATGTCCTTTGGCAGTGGAATTTCAGCAATATTTAGGATAGGCAGATCTGTGTCTGTGCCTACCAAGCCTTATTCATTATGCCAGAGCTGTCAGTTATGTGACACTGGGTTTGGATGGGCTGTTTTTCACATAGGAAATAGCCTGTGTTGGACCCAGTGAAATCCCTTCTTTTAAGTCACCAAATCACCATCTCATTTGGTTACCAGCAGGGCACATAGCAGGTCTGTCTTGATGCGACTGGCTCTGTCCATGCCTCACTCTGAATAAGCCATTGTAACAAAAATTAGTTTACATTTTTGGAGCACTGTTGCAATAGAGATCCCGTGAGGAATAATTAGGTAGATGCACAGGTTTATGCAATGAGTTTAATACAGTTTTAGTTTTGAAGTTTATCACCAAACCTAAAATCTCTGGATGAGCTAACCTTATAACTGCTATAAATAACTCCTCTTACCCCATTTTTGCCCCGACAATTCATATCTTTGTCTCCATTTGCACTCTGGAAAGTTGGTCAGCCAAATCTCAACACTGAACGAATATTAATGCTGTAATGATTCAGTTGATCAAATCACTAGTGGAAAGGATAAATGGGGCTGAGAATCCTGGCCTGCTCATGGATATTGCGAGCAAGAGTTGCAGGGTGGTTTTACATTAAGTAGGCTCATAAGGATGAATTTGGGCAGCTAATCTTTGATTTCTTTTTATTTGTTTTTAAAATCTTATCCTCAATATTCCTGCTCTTCAGATAGGTGGAATGAGAAAACTAACGCTTTTATGATTCACATTGTTCTAATGAAAGTAAATCCATGGTGACTGCAGTATTCAGGTATTGTGGGAAGGAGGGTTATGTGAACACCTCAGTTAGTGGGGTTTTTTTACCTGTGGTCCAGGGACTATGAATGAGAGCACTCTAAAAGATAATCAAGGATAGAAAACCTATTGTCATTTGGCTTAAATTTTCAGTAAAATTGCCCATTCTTCCAGCAGAAGATTTTAGATGTATGAACATTGAAAAGATTAAAAACCACTGACATAAAGAGGCAGTCAGACCATTACAAGCACTGAGAACAGTATATTCAGTCAGTACTATCTCAGTCAGAACATTTTAATCTATTCTTCTAATGCTATTGAATTGAATTTGGTAGTCTAAATTAAAACACAGGAGTAAAAACTTAGTGTTTTCAATAAAGTTATATTTAAGCTTAGTCTTTGATGATAAATAAGCCATTCACTTATGTACATCTGCCAGAGCATTCATAGGAAGCATTGGGCTTAAATGAGTTGTGACCTTATGAGACAGTCTACTGTTCGGAGACTATATAGGTGACTGCTGGGTTTTGAGTCTTGACCTCTCTGTTTATATTCATCATGAATGTGCAGATACTTTTATTCATTCTGGAAAAAGGCTGTCAATCTTCACACTTATTTTAATGCCTGTGCAATGCAGAACAGTGGTGGATCTTAGCAGTAACAATCACCAACTGACTAAAATTAACTAATTCAGACTGCTATGCTAAATTGAGTATGAGCGGGTTTGTTTCAGGCTCGGCATGGAAGCACAGGTGCAGTTGATAAATAGGGACACATACAGTGCCTAAATACATTCTCACTCGTAGTGACCTCCCAGAGAAAAAGCTCTGACAAATCACTTGTGACTTTTCAAAGCTCGTCGAGCTGCTGTTCAGTTGATCCGTATTTCTCTAGACTGGAATTGACAGGAAGAGGCACTGATACTTGTGAGCTCAGACAGGACTTGAATTCCTATCCCAAAATCATGGTGCCTTCCAAGGACTGGCTGTGTGAACAGCACCTGACCTCTCAGACAGGGACACAGCTTGTCAGTCTCTGTCCTTCATCACATCTCCTTCCTTACTTCTGCCACAGAAGTTCACTGCTGTTCAGCGACCATCTCAGGACGTCTTCCACCATCTGCTCCATGAAGCTGGGAGACCCTTCTTTGCCCACCCCAGGGATGTTGAGGTGGTCCCCTTGGAGTGCAGCCTAGGCAGGTTGACATCCTGAAATTGCTTCTGCCCCCAGAGGTGCTGAGATTCCCCACTGCTGGGAGGTCCTAGCTCAAAACATCCAAATAGTAGTGCAGAATATAGCCTAAAATTATGATGACCCTGTTCCAGGTATGTGATGCCGAGGTGCCTGTGGGGCTCTGGAGCAGCCACCCTCTGTCTTGCTGGGACAGGGGCATAGGAAGAATTATTTTTGGTAATCTTCAAAAATGTTCTTCTATAATTTTAACCCAGTCTAGTGCTGAATAGAAAAGGAAACTTCTACTGGGACTTTGATACCCTGAGCAGAAGAGCTTTGTGTAAGCCTAACATCTGATTCTGTGTGGCAGAGCTGCCCTGAGCCCTTATTTCCCTATGGCCATGGTGTTTGTATTGGCATCATCTGCTCTTCCCCAAATTCCCTCTCTGCATTTGCCACCCCTTCTGCATTCTCATGCTCTTTCTTATCCTCACCAGCAGTTTTCCTCCTAAATTATGCCTTCATGTATAACTTTTTTAGCAGAAAATCATCTCTATGGTTCTTCAGAGGAACTTCCACTGAGGAAGCAACTATCTGAAGAGGGGAAAAATACAAAAATAGCTTTCCTTGGCTGCCAACTTTCCAGAAGGGGGGGCAGTCTGAGCAAGGATACATAAAAGTATTTTTCAAACAAATATAACAGAGATCTTTCTCTAAAGGTATATTGGCTTAAAAGGGCTCCAACCCTACTGGTATCTGAGCTTCTTTCACCCAGAATTGCCTAAATAAATGCAAGTTATATTGCTCCTTTCTCCCATGCTAGACCAAGTAAGCTTTTATTACCTTCTGTACCTTGCCAAAGTCATTGTGATCCCAGTCTGTACCCAGTTGTTCACTGCTGGCAGCACTTTTCTATCTGCAATGCCCTGTACAGAGAATTATGCGCAAGCCATTGCTTAAGCAGGGTGCAAAAAATACCACCGTGAGGCAGCTTCAAAACGACTTCGCTTGCTTGTTTCTGCCAATATCCCCATCCTTGTTTGCTTTACCAATGGAAAAGGGTAAATTAAATTATAGTAAAATGTCTTCCTAAATATGCTTTCTCACTCCTCCTTCATGTATACAAGCGCTGCAGACATAGCGAGAGATTATGTATCCCAAAGGAATTTGGTGCAATATTTTGTAATTCTGATTGAAATGTGTTCTGTCTGGTCCCCATAGTTTAATTTAGAACAATTAAGGTTCAGAGTACATGAGCTTGCAAAGCACATTACAAACAATGGCTGCAGAATAAACTGCAAATCAATCCACACTAAATCACCCTGAAAATCCCTGCGAACACAACAAAGAGGTCTAGATTCACAGTCCTTCAAATGCAATCTCCTCTGTCTTTGTAGCCATAAGTAGTTCAGCTTCTTCCTTTATGGAAAAATGTGATCAAATTATTTCAATTTGGGGGGTTTTTTTGGTTGTTTGTTACCTTAAATAAACAGTAAAGGATTGTCCTATATGTGTTTATGCAAGCATGTCAAATCAAGTGGCAAGAGAGAAGCCGCTGCTGTGCTCCCTTCTCTGCTTTACCTTGCGACATTTATTTCTAATGATTGCCTTGCTGCTTTTATACAGGATATAGATGAGCAGTGAGTACTAATATAATTAAACCTGATAAGAGGGTGTCCTGAATATCATGCACGTGCGTGTACAGCCTGTGTAATAGGGCTAGTACATGTCACGCATCAACTTTCTATGATTTTTACATTACCTTTATTACACTGGCTGACACACACGTTCTCTGCTTTTATGACAGTAGCTTTTTATTAATACTGTACCTAAAATATTATTTTAAGTGGGGTGAAGTCAGGTTAAAAAAGAAAAAAAGTTCCTCTGGTCTCTGCAAAGCTCAGATTTTATTTCCTGTGTGTGCAGACTCAAGTCTTGAAAGCTGACAGCAGCATGTGATGATTTTAGCAGATAGTCTCGTACAGCAGATTCCCATATTTAGATGAACAGGCAGGTGTGTGTAGCTGGCATTGCAATCGTATGCAGCCATCAGAAAACTATGGTTTGGTTTGGTTTGGGTTATGAAGAGAGTGAATTGGGTGCCTCAACCCAGCACGGCCTCATGCACGGTCTCCTTTTCAAAACCTGGACAATAACCTATTCCTCATAATCAAAGTTCAGTGAAGGGAAATGGCTTCCAGGAGAGCTCGGTAGCCTGGCCAGCCCCAGAGCAATCACACTACGTGACAGAAGGCAAAGCAGGAGCTATCAGAATAATTGCCTCTGGAAACGACCACGAGGGAGGGCCTGATCCAAAACCCCCACCGGTCAATAAGAGACTACTGCTGACGTGGGCTCTCATCATCAGTTGCTGTATCGAAAAGATTTTTTCTAGGACATTGACTCTGATTTGAATGTTTTTTGCACAGAGCAACAAACACAGATACCCAGCCACCAGACAGGGCAGGGGCTGATTTAAGGCAGTGATGAGGCTGGCATGTGGCTGATATATTCATCAGCACTTCACTAGGGCCAGCACCGTATCTGTGTGTCCCCACAGGTCTCTCCATACTTACCTTAGTCATAGTAATATTAATACTACTGATACACAAAGAAGGCAGTAAGACAAAAAGATGTTGACATTTTCCCACATGGCCATTCTGCTGCATCCCGCAGCACTGCGTGTGAGAGTAGCACTGTACTCCATTGTGGTCAGAGGAATATACAGCCTGTGTGCTGTCCTTGCAGACAATACAAAGCCCACCGCATCAAGACCGCCATCCCCCTAGAGCAGATGCAGGTGTATGGACCCCATGACACCTCCCACCACTGCAGCACCCTAAACAGAGTGAAGCCCTGAGCCCCAAAATGCCCTCGGCACATGTCAGTCACATCTCCATTGTGCTCAGCCCATTACAGGTTTTACATTTTCCAGCAAGGGCAATGTACAGCCTAGCTGAGGCCAATCAATACACTCCAGGACCATTATCCTATAAAATGCCCACTTATTTAAAAAGGGGGTGGGGGGTACAGACCTTCAGATCTGATCCAGCTCTGTTAAAGTCAACAGCCAAACTTCCATTGATTTTCAGACGCAAAGAGTTGGCATGTGCTTTAAAGTATTCACAACCCAGGAATAATAGCAACAGCCAGATACAGATGCAGCATCTTCAATCTATATACTATGGTCCGCGTGATACTTATATCATTAAAAATAAACAATCAACTGTTTGGGAGAAAATAAGTGTGCATAAGCAGTTGTGCACTGCAGAACTCCTCAAAGCACAGGCAATGATTATAAAGGCAAGTCATAAAACCTGGTAGGTGCTTTATTTGCATGTTCTCACACTGGTTTCTGAACCACTTTTTCCTTCCCGCTTAGCTAGCACTGTGCTCGTCCCTGCTGTTGTGCTCATTAGTTTGGTTAAGCTGCGCTACAGGATTCAGCTTGTTATTTTAAGTAAAATTATTGAATTAATCTGGGATTCCATAATTATTCCTTTTTGGGAGATAAACATATTTAATCAGAGTACAACAGTGTTTGTTCCTTAACCTGGAAGCCCTGGATTTTAAGCGGAGCCCACAGATGATTTTCAGAGAGGTATTAGCACAGCACTTCTATCTGTAGTGGTGTCTGTGTCATGCCCCTAATCCTGCACCGCCACTGTGCAGAAACAACAGGGAGTGCCGAACTTGCAAAGACCTTTAGGAATTAGGTAACTTCCTCCAGGGTATGAAGCTCTTCTGTCAAAGGTTCGCGGCATCTGTGGGGTTAGTGCTGATTTGTGAGGATTGCATTAACTGATTTTCACTGTCACGGTGCCACTGGTGAAAAGGGAGATGATAAAAGACTTTCCTGATGAAAAAGTGCAGCCGTTTTCATTTCAAACAAGGCACTGGCGTGGTTATTTTAGCCTTATGTTCACTGAGACGGCATGGATGAAAAGGAAGCATAAGCATTCTGTTTTGTAGCTGTAGAGGTAATGGCTGATAGCTCCTGTCAAGCCTGTCCTTGGATTCTGGATCCATGAGGATGGCTGCAGGGGGGCTTTCTGCCATGTGGGTCACATAGCTGGGCTGCTGGGCATTTCCTTGGGAGCTGCTCACATGCAGTGGTGATGGGGGCAAGCTCTAGAAAGAGGAAAAAAAATCACTCTTGTCCTCTGGAAAAGTTTCTAAAGGTTTTTCTGTTTGGAGCCATGGGCACTCAGCTGCTCACTCCCTGGAGCTGCACTCCGGGAGTGTCCTTACTCTGCAGCAGGGTTTGTGTGGTTTGACTCCACTCAGAAACATGTCTGCTCCCTTTTGCTATTTCTCCTGTAAATGCAGTGGTGCTACAGCTTCAAGGGGCCCCACTATGGAGGAAACATTTTTGTCTTAACAGCCGGTGACCCAGGAGGTTTATATATATGAGAGGACACTAACCTTTGGTCTAAATATTTCACCCTTGTTCTCAGCTCAGAGAGGGATTTCTATTTTCCTCTAAACATCTGTGATATACTTCTTGGCCATTTAAGAGTCCTTCGCATGTGGGACTTGAAGGGATACTTCCTTCTCTGTCAGTAGTATTTCAGACACTTTTATACAAGAAGTAACAACAGATGACTATTCGCTTGTGTCTTTTTTAATTACATCAGTCCTTGAATGAAGTGCAAAGCCAGCGGGGCCCATCCTGCCTCCTAGGTGGGTGCCTTACTCTCTCAGTGAGATGGTCAGGCTCATGACTGCTCCTGCTGCCTCCAGAGACCCTTCCAAATTGCATTTCTCAACAGGAGGGGTGAAGAGCGATTTCTCTCCTAGCCTCCGCACAAGCTTTTCCTATAGAAAAGGAATACAGTTCAGTAGCCATGACACCCCTATACACAAGCTTCTCAGGCAGAAGAAGAGAAATACAGGTCTCCCTCTGCCTTAACCACAGGGTTTCTCTGGAAAAGAGGCATCACCTCTTCCCCCAGCTGTGAGAAAGGAAAGGAGATACCAGATAGCACAGGGGAGGCTGAGGGTTATAAAGGAAAGCACAGCGAATGGAAGAGCATCCTCTTCTTGGACTCCAAGAGGTGCCAACCTACTGAGCCTGGTCATGCCAGAGGAGCTTCTGGCAGCACACAACTGTGGCCACACAAACATCAATTTTGAAAATGAAGCTTAAGCACCTCAGAAATCAAAATACAGCCAGATAGTAATTCTGAGGATGGTATTTCTGAAGTAAGGAATCTGAATTTCACCTAAATCTCTTTTTGGATTAAACCTTTGACAGCTTCTACAAGACATTACATAAAAATTCATTTTGTTGGATTTGACAGAATTTCCATGTGATTTGAGAGTGCTGCTGTGTAGGAATGGACAGAAGCATTCACTTAAAGCTTAACCAAATACACAGATGCTCCTTTGAGCTTGGGGGCCCAAAAATGTATCTTGAAGCTTTTCCTGGCCTGACCTATGCAAGCAGGAACAGAATGAGGGTCACCTCTTAATCTGTATTTTATCCTACCCATTTTGCTCATTGTTTTTCTTCTCTTTCAAAGTCTCATTGTAACCAATCAATTAGAACATTCCCAAGACATTAGTGTATCCTGAACAGGAAAGCCATGCCTACCCATTGCCAAAAAAAGGAAGAGGACAGGGCACAATGGAAGCACATAAGGGTCCTGGCCAATGGCC